>NC_090448.1:902297660-902924223 GCF_031143425.1 Pleurodeles waltl | reverse complement strand
GGCTTGGCCCTAGTGGTTTGCAGGTGCTCCCTTAACTGTTTTACCTGCTAGAGCTATTTTTCAACCACGTTGGTGCTATACATTGTTTTACTTGCTGGGTGCCCCCCCCCCCCCTTGAACCCCTCCTCTCCTCTTACTGCTAATATGGCATACTACACTGACAAAGAGGAGTTTTATCAGGATAATCCTGAAGTAGATGATATATATGGAATGGAGGAAAGACTTGTGGAAGCCCTGGGCACCCACGTTCGGGACTCAGTAAACCAGGCTCTAATAAAGCCTTTGAAGCCTTTTACCAGTCCATTATTCCAATATGGCCATCGTGAATTAAGGGGAAAACTCCTATGGTGAATATGCCCAGAGATGATCTGGCACTGGATGAGGGCTTTGCCCAGTGAACCTCCGTGGCTCCATCATCATCAGCAAAGATTCTTGCGCAGATGGCTGCATCAGTGATCAAGGACCACGAATACGACCCTTTCATTTCCTTGGAAACTGCTGGGTCTCTACATAGGCTGTCCAAAGATTCCTTGGAGGCCGCAGAATCAGGTTCTTCCCACTCTTCAGAATTGGAACATACAGGAGACCCGGGACCCTCGGGTAAACGCAAATGAAAAACCCGTAACATCGAGGAGGAGAGCCAGACTCACAGGACCATGTCCTTCGAACCTGAGGCCATTATTCATCCGAGATCTACCAAATGGATTCCCTGCGTGGAAGTAGCACATTACGTGCAGGACGGAATCCGTAAAGATTTTGATCATGACATGCATAGTACCCTCCGCTCAGAATGTCCATGCCCTTCACTACTGGGGAAAGTCGCAGATACCCAGAGTTGGACCCGAATCTGGCAACCTTTATTAGGAAGTTCACTAAATACCCCAAGAAGGGTTTAGATAGAGCCTGGAAAGGATGCCAAGGCAAGTTGTTGGACATTTCTGGCCCCATTACAAAGATCCTTGAACTGGCAGTGCAAGCTAAGGAAACAAATAATCCCTTGGATCCAGACACTATATTGCGATGGTCTCAGAGAGCCATATGCCTTCTTGGCAATGTGAACTGTGCTATTTCCACTAAGAGAAGATAGTCCTTTCTCCTGAGGATTGACCCCAAGTTAGCACAGCTAGCCCCCAACAAGGCGGGCACCTTAGCAACTGGGATGTTGTTCGGGGACAAGTTTGTTAAAGATTTAGGGAAACATGTGACCACCTTTTCGCCTTTAGACATAGCCCTATCATCTATGAAGAAGATGTTTAGCCGAGGCCTTTTTGCCAGGGCTGGGTGATTTGGAAGTTGAGCGCCGGGCCGTTGATTTAATCAGGCCTCAGGAGGATTTGTGCAAAAAAGAAGAGGATCTTCCCATACCTCTTCGGATTTTATCCCTCCAGATCACAAAGGGGCTATGGCCGTGGCTACCGAGGCAATAACCGGGGTGGATCCTCCACTCAGGCAACACCACAACAGGTGAGAGTTATTCCCTTTTCATAAGTAATCCTGGGGGGCAGAATAAGAAATTGTGCAAAATTCTGTGAGAGTCTCTCTCCAGATTCTTGGGTCTTGCAAACCATTCAAGGGTTCAAACTAGAGTTCAATGCAACTACTCAGCAATTCAATTTCCCTCATATTTTTCATTTTTCCTGAGAAGAAAGTTCTTTCATAGATGTAGAAGTATCCGCATTGCTTCACAAACACGCCTCTTGTGTTTATCAGCCCCATTTTTCTTGTGCAAAAGAAAGGCAGAGGTTCTTGCCTGGTTCCCAATCTCAAGGAATTCAATTCTTGGATAGTATATCAGCATTTCAAGATGGAGGGTATCCATCTTCTAAGAGACTTGCTACAAGAAAAAGACTATCTTGTGAGATTAGACCTCAAGGACGCTTACCTAACCGTTCCAATTTTCGGTCCGCATCGAAGATTTCTCCAATTTTTCTGGCAAGATCAATGTTACAAGTTTACCGTCCTCCTTTTTGGTCTCTCATCTGCCCTGTGGTGTTTTACCAAGCTCTTACGACCAGTGGTTCAATCCCTCAGAGAGAGCGGTGGTTGTATAATTATTTACCTGGATCACATCCTGATCATGGCCTAATCCAAGGAGACTCTTGTGACACATCTGTCATGGGCGATCCGTCTTCTCCAAGACTTAGGTTTCCTCATCAATTTGGAAAAATCGATATTGACTCCTTCTCAGAACATATAGGGCCAGATGTATCAAAGGGTTTTCCCCATACTATGTCAATGGGAAAATGTGTTCGTACATATGGCCCATAATTCTTAGGCTTTCAGATAGATTCCAGCAAAGCGCTACTTCTGTTGCCACTTTCGAAACAAACCTCTATCAAGAAAGAGTTGAAGAGACCCCATGCCTCTCCGAATATATCATTGAGGATGTAAGCTCACCTGGTCGGCCTTCTGGCCTCTTCCATTCAAGTGATCTTCCCGGGACGTCTCCACTATTGGGCCCTACAACGTCAGAAGATCCTGCATCTTCGCAAGGGTCTATCCTATTGGGAATAGATCCAGCTTTTCAACAAGGCCAAGGTAGAGATTTCTTGGTGGTTGAATCACACGGATGCTTGGAATGGCAGAGCAATATTTACAGCCACTCTGGAGATGGTGATAGAGTCAGATGTCAGCCTTTGGGGCTGGGGAGCCCATTGCGGCTCAGTGACAACAGGGGGTAGATAGTCCTCTCAGGAAAAATTACTCCATATCAATTGCCTGGAACACTTGGCAAGATATTTTGCGATTCGGTCCCTATCCCCTCACAAAGCGAATTGCTGCATTCTGCTTAGCTTGAACAGTGTTTCAATGCTACGGTATATAAAACATCTGGGAGGGACCAGGTCCCAAGTGCAGGTGACGATAGCCAGTTTTGGCGGAGTACATTCCGGGCAGGTCCAACCTGATTGTGGATTGAAACTCTTGTTTCCTGAGAGACGACAGCAACTGGAAACTGGACCCTCAGAAGTTCTCCAGACTCAATTTGATTTTGGGTCCGTGTTCCGTTGATCTTTTTGCCTCACGTCTGAACACGCAACTTCCCCGGTTCTTCAGTTGGAGACTGGATCCTCTGGAAATGGGGTCTGATGCTTTCCTTCAATCGTAGGAGATGGGGCTGCTATATGCTTTTCCCCGAGCTTCATGATTCAGAGAGTACTCTTTCAGGTGAGGAGACAATCAGCAGAATTGGTTCTTGTGACTCCACTTTGGAAAGCTCAGCCATGATTTCCAGTGGCAATGGAACTCCCAACTGCCCCTCCGATTCGAATTCTTTCACATCGGTCTCTGCTACTGGACCAGCAGGATTAACTCATCCATTAATAGTGGCAGGAAAGTTGTCCCTATTGGCATGGAGACTTTCAGGAAACGTTGGCAGGTGTCAGGAGTTTCAGACAATGCTTTGTTCTTCCTGTCCCAATCCTGGGCACCCTCTACTCACAAACGGTACGAATCTCCTTAGAAAAGATGGACCAGTTGGTGTAGTGAACTGAGTGTCGATCCTGATAACGCGTCCCACCTTTAATAATTTAACTTACACGGGGACTCATTTTAGGCCAATGAACCTTTTGACCCTGATTGGAGACTCCTTAGGACGAGATATGTATTCAGCATTTCAAGCAATAGATCATTAACCTCATCAATATTCACAATAACACAGTAATCAAATTAGCTAATAACATTAATAAGAATGAAAACGCGCCATGACCTTTCAGACATGAATAACCACACAAATCTAGTAAGATTTAGGATATTTATTCCCTATTTGTTACACTCTACTAGCAAGTTTATCAGTCTCAATACCAACAAACACATCAACAATGTTACAATATGACAACTTGAATAATACTTTATCAAAGCAAAGATCATGAACATTAGAACAAAGCACGACGTCAACATGAATCAAGTTTCCCAGAGTATCATCAGAATGTTATTCAACAAAGCGAAGATTTAGTAATTTGTCTATTTGCACCCAGTATTTAGTGAACTCCTTAACTAACCTCTAATTAGCATTAGCATGTTGGGCTTCATGCAAAAGCAACTTAGCAACATGAATTTGGAAAACATCTAACTATGGCCTCTATCAAAAGAGCAGTTGGTACCTAGAAAGGAAAGGCAAACAGACAATTACAATTCATTATCATATAGTTACCCTCCGTAATGGGTCAGCATACAGAGTCAGTCTTCGTCCTCAGGACATCAGTCGATTCGCCATCAGCCAGGATAAGCAGCAAAGTCTCAGCAAGATAGAGTAGGAAGGAATTCTTCCCTCATAAGGAGGAGAAGTAAGTATTGGGCAAGGCAAGAAGTGAGGATGGTTTTAGAGTATCAAAACAGCAAAGTCTTAAGGCAGAATATCAGAGTAACAGCAAGAGTGTCCCTATAATGGCTAAGTAAGAAGAATGGCATAGAATGGCTCAGTAAAAGGCACGTAATGGCTGATTTCTCCTTGTGTCACTTTGTTATATTAATCTGGTCTAACAAGTCTCTAATTTCCAATTGGGTAATATTTGGTGCATCGTTATCTCTGTCCAATGATCCATCACACACCTTACTAGAATTTTCCACCTAGGCCAGTTCTCATGTAGGTTATTGGCTCCTGTGATTGACATCTTCAACGGGTAGAATGTCAGGTAAGAAAAGTTACACTTGTCGCTCCTGTCAGTAGCTCCATTGTCCTCTCCTAGTACAGTCGACCTTTCACCTGTTGCGAATTACACTGTTGCATTTGGCAAGAATGTCTCCTTGAGCAAGTCGGGTCTCATGAGAAAGAATTTACTACGGTTACACACACATCTCTAGCTTCAGGGAAAATACAGCTTCACGTCCTTCAGACAGCACATTGCACGTTAGAAAAACACATTTAATATGGAACCAGGCGGCTAGGCCCAGACCCTTGCTAACTAAGGCCTAGTGATTAATTTAGCAAAACCTTAACATATAACTCTTAATGCTAATATAAAATCATACATTAGTACATTATTAATTCATCATTAGTCAATTTCATTAATCATCGTATACAATGGTGGCCACTCCCAGTGGGCACATTTCAAACGCGTACATTAGTAGCACATTGATACATTTTCCATGCAACTTCATTAATCATTATTTTGCAAGCATTTCATGTTAATATTGATTATAAAAGTCACACTCTAAACAATTTCTCCCTTTTCTTTTCTTCACTCCTCTAATTATTTTTCACCCTTTTCAATTTGATTCTTTTGCTAATTTTGCATGCCAACCATAATCCAAATAAACAACCCAAAACAGTCAATATTTCCTGTAATATTTTTCCCAATATCCCATGCCAAATATCACTAAACCAGCATCCCACTTTAGCAATTCCCTTTCCAACTTTTTCCCAAACTCCTGGTTCTTTTAGTTCCTTCAAATCTGCACTATCTCTTGTTGGGTTAGTAAGCATAATTCTAATCTCATTACTATTATCTGGAATATATGCACAACAATGTCGCTCATTAAGCATCTTACAGACTCTGCCATTTTTCGCTAAAAGAATGTCTAAAGCAAGCCTGTTTTGAAGAGTCATAGCCCTCTCCGCAGCAAGTTCAGTATCCATCAGGAGTATAGCTCCTGTAAAATTTGTCAGCGTGTTATCCACAATAGTAGACAACTTTTGAATCTTTATGGAGTTCAAGATAACTCCCACTGAAGGAATTATTAATCCAAATATGTCTCCTACTACAACAGCAGCAGTCTCTCTCCTTTGTCTCGTACGATGTAATTCAGACAATTTCAGAAACTTCTTGAAATCCTCTAGCTGATATATCTTTGGGAAAACGATCCCCAAATAACATGTCCCATACCATCCCTTTGGAAGACGGTAATAAGCATTAAGTCCACATATATAATAGACCCCAGGGATCGCTGGATCCTGTCCATTTAACATGAACGTCCACTTACTCTGAAACAAAAACACATGCTTATATTCACTCGTTCCCACAGACACATTGTCATTATACGACTTTGGTCGCGTTATGCAAAGCATACCTACGTGCAGTGCATCTAAAGCTAATTTCCCTTGTTCCCTAACTGCACTATAACTCTCACTACTAATAAAAGATCGTTGCTGCAAACCCTTCTCCAATTTCCCTTTCAGAGCCCTTCTTCTATCTTCCGTGTGATCTAGAACGTTTTTCTCTACAGATGTAAGCAAACAAGTCAAGTCATAGCGGTGTGCATATGATGTACTAATTGTTAATGTTGCTTCAAAGAATCCCTTAACTAGTTTTATGCTATAGTATTTAGCTACACTATTCAAATCCTCTGTGATAGGCACATAAGAAAACACAAGGTCATAGTTAGAATAGAAATACTGAACCTCTTCTTGGTTATAGAAACGTGTTAGTAACAGACTACAGCTTATTCCATACGTTAGGGGCAAACTATGATAGGTAACTCCCTCTTGTACCGAAACAGGAATCTGCGTACACACATAACAAGCCTTCGCATCCATAGCATCAACATACGCACTCAGTAAGCAATAGAAAACATTAGTAGATAGTTCCCCTTTTGTGGTAGTTCCCTCACGCAAATATTTCGTATCTTGCTCGAACGTCTCCAAGCTGTTAGTGTAGCAGTAGTCTCAGGAATTGTAGCATTGTTAGTATCATTCTTATCCACCAATGGCATTCCCACAATCAAAACTATAATGAACACCACACACACGACAACCAAAGCAACCCCAAAACATTTGCAACGCCTACTCCTCTTATTATCATTTCTAGTGTTAGCCATGATCTGTAAAGAATCAGAAAGTAAAGTCCTATGGGGCATATTTATACTCTGTTTGCGCTGGAATTGACGCAAATCCGACGCAAAGCTAACTCCATATTTATACTTTGGCGTTAGACCCGTCTAGCGCCAAAGATCTTGGAGTTTGCGTCATTTTTTAGCGTGGACACCTACCTTGCGGTAATGATATGCAAGGTAGGCGTTCCCGTCTAAAAAATGACTCCAAGGCATGTGCGCCTTATTTAAACTCCCGTGCAAAAATGCCGCACAGGAGTGGGCGGGTCAAAAAAAATGACGTCCAGCCGCTTTTGCATCATTTTTTAACGCCTGGTCAGGGCAGGCGTCAAGGGACCTGTGGGCTCGGAAGGAGCCCAGAGGTGCCCTCCCATGCCCCCAGGGTCACCCCCTGCCACCCTTGCCCACCCCAGGAGGACGCCCAAGGATGGAGGGACCCATCCCAGGGAACTTAAGGTAAGTTCAGGTAAGTATTTTTTTTTAAAAAAAATTGTGGCATAGGGGGGCCTGATTTGTGCCCCCCTACATGCCACTATGCCCAATGACCATGCCCAGGGGACATAAGTCCTCTTGGCATGGCCATTGGCAAGGGGGCATGACTCCTGTCTGTGCTAAGACAGGAGTCATTTCAATGGGGGTTGGGAGTTAAAAAATAATGGCGCAAATCGGGTTGAGGCCAATATTTTGCCTCAGACCTGACTTGCCCCATTTTTTGACGCCCAAGCTCCATTTTCCCCTACGCTGGCGCTGCCTGGTGTGGGTCATTTTTTTTGACGCACACCAGTCAGCTGCGCCGGCTAACGTCATTCCATAAATAAGGCGCCCGCTTGGCGCTTTGGAATGGCGTTAAAACTTTTGACGCACAACTGCGTTGGCGCAGTTGTGCGTCAAAAAGTATAAATATGGCCCTATAAGTGTAAACAACAACCAACTGAGGATGGTTAAAGCCTCTTTTCCTTCAGCAAAGCTAAGCAAAGTTTTTCTTCAGCAAGTATTTACAGCCTTTTAATTCACTCCCAGGAGCCTTGTCAATTCAGGTTAGCAGCTTTGTCAAACTCAGTTCTCAAAAGTCAATTCAGATTAACAGTGTCACATCTGGTAATTTATCAATTTCTTTTCTCAGGTTTCTTTAACTCAATTTCTTTTCATCAGCACAGTCTTCTCTCTTGCCAGACTCAGGTGCCAAAGTACTGACCTGGAACTTCTCGATCAAAACAGAACGCCAAGAACTCTTGTTGCCACTCAGCTGACGTTGAATATGCCCATTCAGGACTTGCGTATCTTCTGTTGGCTACTCTCTTTCGTTTCAACTTGCGTTCTCCTTGCAACTCTCCTTCGCTCAGGTCTTCTTTCCTTGTTGTATCAATCTTTTCTTCTATTATTTCGTCAACAACCACCTTCCTTTTTGTCACTTGCGATTCTGGCCACTTATCTCCTTTCAGCGTCTCTCTGATGTTTGATCTTCCTTGTGGGAACTCGTTGCCTTCCTCTGTTTCTATGGTGCTCCCTCTTGATGGACCTGCAAGTGGCTCAGGAGGAGTCTGGATACTCTGGCTCTCTTCCGCCTCAACTCCTTTGCCTTCTGGGTCTGTCAGTGGCTCAACTTCAAGACCACATCCTTCTGCTTCTGGGAAGACCTCTCTCTGGGTTGGACCTCCTGGCGCCTCAGTTGAGATAGGCTCCCCGTCACCCCTCTGGATCTCATTTACTATTTGTGTGACCACGCCGTCCTAAACTGGCTCTCCTTCTGTCTCAGGTCCCCTTTGATTACTCTCCGGCCCTGAGACTTCCTTTTCTGTTGCTGTGACTTTCGACAATTCAATTTCCTCATCAGTTGGACACGTCACCTTCTTCGTGTGACTAGCATGGATCCAGTTTGGAATTCCCGCACACTTCACAGCAGTAGTAGTCATCAGTATTACTTGATATGGCCCCTTCCAATGTGGCTCCAAACACGACTTCCTCACGTGTTTCTTGACAACAACCCAATCACCAGCTTTCAGGTTGTGACCTGGATCAGTTATCGGTGGCAGTGTGGTTGCTTCCACCTGGTAAGAGAAAGAGCGGACCACGTCAGCCAGACCCTTGCAGTAGTCCAATACCATATCATCCGTGATATTCACAAGAGCATTTGCAGGTACTGCGGGCAATCTCATAGCTCGGCCCATGAGTATTTCATGAGGAGACAATCTTGTTTTCTTGTTGGGCGTATTTCTCATTAACATTAGCACCAAAGGCAATGCATCAGGCCATTTAAAATTTGTAGCAGCACACATCTTTGCCATTCTCGACTTCAAGGTACCATTCATCTGCTCCACTAATCCGGAGGCTTCAGGACAGTAACTACAATGTAGCTTCTGTTCAATGTTCAATGCTGCGCACAATAGCTTAACCACCTCATTGTTGAAGTGACTTCCTCTATCTGATTCTAAAGAGATCGGAAACCCAAAACGTGGTATCAATTCCCTAGGCAGCAACTTCGCTACTGTGAGACTGTCATTTCTACGTGTAGGGAGTGCTTCAATCAAGTGACTAAAGATACACACAATCACCAACACGTATCTCAAACCTCCACACACAGACATCTCGATAAAATCCAATTGCATTCTGCTAAATGGACCTCCTGCTCTCCCGATGTGGCTCAAATTCACTGCTGTCCCTTTCCCCGCATTCATCTGTCGACAGATGATGCACCTGTGACAAATCACTTCTGCAGCTTGTCTGAATTTCAGATTTAACCAGTCAATTTTAAACAACCTGATCATGGCATCTCTCCCAATATGTGCTTGACCATGATAAAACCTTGTGAACTGTGACAATAGACTGTTCGGCAAAACCATTTTCCCCTCGTCTGAGACCCACAAATCATCTGGTCTTTGTACGCATTGCATCTTAACTCAAGAACGCTTCTCATCCCTGCCGGCACGTCCCTGAAACAATTTCAATTCTTCCAATGTGTCAACCACCCTCAAAGCATAACCCGTGCAAGTCTCATTTTCTCTTTCAGGTAACAATTCCCAATGACCCTTGAATGATATACAGTTCAATGAGTGAAACCTTGCGACTTGATCCGCATATCCGTTTCCCATTGACACAAAGGGGGTCATTCTGACCCTGGCGGGGAAGCACCGCCAACAGGCTGGCGGTGCTTCCATGGGCATTCTGACCGCGGCGGTACAGCCGCGGTCAGAAATGGGAAACCGGCGGTGTCCCGCCGGTTTCCCGCTGCCCCAGGGAATCCTCCACGGCGGCGCTGCAAGCAGCGCCGCCATGGGGATTCAGACCCCCTTACCGCCATCCTATTCCTGGCGGCTTTCACCGCCAGGAACAGGATGGCGGTAACGGGTGTCGTGGGGCCCCTGGGGGCCCCTGCAGTGCCCATGCCAATGGCATGGGCACTGCAGGGGCCCCCTAACAGGGCCCCACATTGATTTTCAGTGTCTGCCAAGCAGACACTGAAAATCGCGATGGGTGCCACTGCACCCGTCGCACGCCTTCAACTCCGCCGGCTCCATTCGGAGCCGGCTTCCTCGTTGAAGGCGCTTTCCCGCTGGGCCGGCAGGGGGCCTTCTGGCGGTCGCCCGCCAGCCCAGCGGGAAAGCCAGAATGGCCGCCGCGGTCATTTGGCGGCTCCCGCCGGGCGTGCGGTTACCGCCGCCGCCGGGAGTCGGAATGACCCCCAAAGTCTTGTGATTTCACATGAGCGCTGCATTTCACCACGGCAATTTCATGAGGTAACTGAATCGCGTGCAACAACTCCTTAATCCTCTCACCATTGTTCACTGGAGAACCAGAAGAGGTCAGGAAACCCCTCTGTGACCATAGCTGGCAAAAGTCATGGACAATTCCAAATCCATACCTGCTGTCAGCATAGATAGTTACCTCCAGTTTGTCAGCGGCATGGCATGCCCTACTAAGAGCAACCAATTCAGCCACTTGAGCAGAGTACACTCTTTCAAGCCAAGATACTTCTAGGATACCAGTGATTGTACACACAGCGTATCCGGCCCTCAGTACTCCTACTGAGTCTCTCAGGCATGAGCCATCAACAAAGATAATGTAATCATTTTCTTCCAATTGTGTATCTTTAATGTCAGGTCTCGGTTTGGTGCACAGTTCTGTTACTTCAAGACAATCATGTTCTACCTCCTCGGCATCATCAACCTCTGTATTCTCATTTGGAAGCAAAGATGCCGGGTTCAGCACTGTACATTTCTTCAGAATTACATTCGGTGACCCCAATATAATCGTTTCATATTTTGTCAATCTGGCATTTGTCATGTGCTGTGTCTTGGTACGGGTTAATAAAATCTCAACCGAGTGTGGGACCATTACTGTTAAAGGATGTCCCATCACTATGCCTTCACACTGTGTAAGGCTTTGACCAACTGCTGCTACTGCACGCAGACAACCCGGTAAGGCTGCTGCAACTGGGTCCAAAGTAGCTGAAAAATATGCTACTGGTAGGTTTGCTCCTCCATGGACTTGTGTCAGGACAGACAAGGAACAAGCATCACGTTCATGACAAAACAGGACAAAAGGCTTCCTGTAATCAGGCATACCTAAAGCTTGTGCCCTGCACATACACTCTCTCAACTCACTGAATGCCTTCATCTCTGTCTCTGACAAGGTTAGAACGTCTGGCCCATCTTTAACTTCCTTAACAGTCAGTCTCACTAATGGCTTGGAGATAACTGAGAAATTCGAGATCCACTGACAACAGTAGCCTACCATTCCCAGAAACATCCTAACGTCTCTCCGAGATGTCGGAGGATTCATCTGCATTATGGCGGTCACTCTTTCCTTGGATATTTTCCTCGACCCCTTCTCAATTAGATGACCTAGATATTTCACCTCTTTCTGATAGTACTGCAGCTTCTTTGGGGACACTTTGGGGCATATTTATACTCCGTTTGCGCCGAATTAGCGTCGTTTTTTTCGACGCAAATTCGGCGCAAAACTAACGCCATATTTATACTTTGGCGCTAGACGTGTCTAGCGCCAAAGCATGAGTAAAGAGCGTCATTTTTTAGCGTGAACGCCTTCCTTGCGTTAATGAGATGCAAGGTAGGCGTCCCCGTCCAAAAAAATGACTGCGACGCAAATGCGTCGTATTTATACTCCCGGGCAAAAATCACGCCCGGGAGTTGGCGGGGCAGAAAACCCCGCATTTGCGCCACTTTTTAACGCCTGGGTCAGGGCAGGCGTTAAGGGACCTGTGGGCTCAAAATTAGCCCACAGCTGCCCTCCCATGCCCCCAGGGACCCTCCCTGCCACCCTTGCCCACCCCAGGAGGACACCCAAGGATGGAGGGACCCACCCCAGGGACATTCAGGTAAGTTCAGGTAAGTATAAATATTTTTTTTTTAAATATTTTTTTGTGGCATAGGGGGGCCTGATTTGTGCCCCCCTACATGCCTCAATGCCCAATGACCATGCCCAGGGGACATAAGTCCCCTGGGCATGGCCATTGGGCAAGGGGGCATGACTCCTGTCTTTACTAAGACAGGAGTCATGTAAATGGCGTCTGGGCGTCGTTAAAAATGGCGCAAATCGGGTGGAGGCGATTTTTTGCGTCAACCTGACTTGCACCATTTTTAAGACGCCCTAGCGCCATTTTTCCCTACGCCGGCGCTGCCTGGTGTACGTGTTTTTTTTCCACGCAGACCAGGCAGCGCCGGTCTGCTTGCGCCGGCTAACGCCATTCAATAAATACGGCACCCGCATGGCGCTTCAGAATGGCGTTAGCCGGCGCAAAATTTTTTGACGCTAAACTGCGTTAGCGCAGTTTAGCGTCAAAAAGTATAAATACGGCCCTTTATGCCCATTCTTTCCCAAATGGTTCAGTAAGGCAATAGTATCATACTTGCAGTCATCTCTCGTTTTGGATGCAATTAACAAATCATCAATGTATTGCACTAGAGTCCAATTAAAAGGCAATTCCAATGACTCCAAATACTTCTTCAATATCTGATTGAAGATGGAAGGTGATTCCGAAAACTCTTGAGGAATTCGACACCAACTGTAAACCTTGTCCAGGAATTTGAAACTGAAGAGAAATTGGCTGTCCTCATGAAGAGGCACAGCAAAGAACGCTTGGGACAAATCTACAGCTGTAAACCATTCTGAATCACATGGGACCTGGAACATAATCACAGCTGTATTTGGCACTACCGGACAACATTTCACCACTATGTCATTGATTTTTCTCAAATCTTGGACAATTCGAACCTTCCCACAAGGCTTTCTCAGTCCCATTATAGGTGAATTGCATGGACTGCTAATCACTTCTTTCAGGACCCCTTGGTTCACAAAGTCTGCAATTATCTGCGTCACCTGTATAAGGACATCTTGCGTCATATGGTACTGTGGTACTTGGGGAAACACAGCATTAGGATTCACACTAACTTTGACTGGATCTACTCCTTTTGTGAGTCCCACTTCCTTTCCTGTCAAGTCCCACACTCTCTCTTTGACTGTCCCCTGCAAGTCTGCTGGCAGATCAGTCACTGTGAACATCGGGAAAAAGCTTATCAAGGGGTACTCCTCATCTGTGGTCTCCGTCTCTGAGATCTGTCTGTAATCCCCTTCATCATCACTGTTTGTCTGTACCTCAATTCCTTCATTGGTACAGGTGATAGAACACCTCGTCTTGCACAGTAAGTCTCTTCCCAGTAGGGACATGGGACTTGAATCACAAACCACAAATCTGTGCTATCCCTGAAAGGTACCAATCTCAACCTGAGCCGGATTGTAATCGGGTTAGTCAGGAGCTGATTCGCCACTCCTACCACCTTTATAGTACGTCCCGAAAGAGGCAACTTCGGAACCTCTGCACTTCTGACTGTAGAGCGGGTAGCTCCTGTGTCAACCAAGAATGAAACTTTGTGACCCATCCCTTTCCCTTGCACGTAGGGCCCTCTCTGATCTACTTCTAGGGACGCTGCAAGCCTGCACTTCTCACTGTCTGAGCTTTCATCCGACCATTCATCGTTTATTCCATTCTTACCACGCAATGGGAACTGTTGTACTGCAATACTTTGACTCATTCCTTGACCTGTGACCTGTTGAGGAAGCATCACCTGTTGCTGTCCCATTGGTGCTAAGGGCAACTGCGTTTGCTATCTAGGTACCACGGGAATCTGCTGTTGCACTTGCTGCATCTACACTGGTTGAACACTGGTTGAACACGCATCTGCACCTGTTGCATGGGTTGAAGACCCTGCATCTGAACCATGTTATTCTGAAAGTTTGGATTTGGACCCCTCATTCTTGGTCCTTTAACATTTTGGAATGCATTGACATCATCGCTTTGTTGAACAACACCCTCCTGCACCATCATCGGACATTCCTGCTTCCAATGTCCAACGCCCCCGCAAGCATGACAAGGTAAAACCTTCTTCATCCCCTGCACATCATTTTGAACTACTACAGTATTTGAATCTGGACCACAGTTCACAAAACCTCCTCGACCTCTGCCTCTCACTTGCGCCTATAACATCCCATTTCCTTGCGGCTGTTGCACCATCTGCTGTATACCATTTCCCTGCATCCCTGCCTGTGCTGCCTTAATTTGCATCACCATCACTTTTTCCTTCAACTTTCTCTGCTTCAACTCAATCTCGTCACTACAGTATTTCGCATACTGCAACACCTCATCAATCAGCTTCGCTTGCCAACAGATCAAATGATTCTTAATCATCTGATTAATCTCAGGTCTCAATCCTTCAACAAACCTGAACACTAGGAGATTCATGTCTTTCGGCTCTATAACCTCTGTACCACTGTAATGTTTGACCGCCTTTAACAACCTCTCATAGTAGGCATGTATCGACTCCTTTGCCTCCTGTGCCATTCGATCAATCTTTTGCCAATCAATATTCTACGGCGACACTTTCTGCTTTAAAAACTTGATCACCTTAAAGTAGTACCTCATCACCTCAGGAGACGGGGCTCCTGTGACCTTGTCCCTTGCCGGTTCTGGTGTTGGCCAATCCACACTTCTCTTACATTCAAGCCACAAATCAGCTGGAACTATGATCTCAAACAGCGTGTTCAAGTCTTCCCATAGACACTTCGCAAGCTTCACAAACCTATCTGTCTGCTGATACCACTCTATCGGTTTCTCCCTCAGTCTGGGATAGTCATTTGTGAATGATAGAATATCACC
Source organism: Pleurodeles waltl (assembly GCF_031143425.1). Lineage (NCBI taxonomy): Eukaryota > Metazoa > Chordata > Amphibia > Caudata > Salamandridae > Pleurodeles > Pleurodeles waltl. The sequence goes on along the minus strand of NC_090448.1, from coordinate 902,909,288 downwards.
TCTAGACCATGGTACATGGACTAGAACCCCTCCAGCCATTTCTCTCATTGGTAACATCTTTATTGTAGCCGTATCTGGCACGGCTTTCGCCTGCTGCTGTTCCGAACAGTCACTTTTCCTTTTATCTCTTTTCTTTGCCCATCTGCCTTCCCACTTCTCTAAGGCTCCCCAAACTTGAGCACTCTGTAGTATTTCTTTAAGGTGTGCCTTCATTCCAGTAGACCTCATGTGATCAAAATCTTTAGGCTCGAAGTCTAACCTGTAACTCCTCTTCAGATGTTTGGTGTTGTGTAAATCTATGTCGTATTTATCTGCCAAGTTCGCTAACCTCTGGTGCACCTTACTCACCTCTTTGGTTATCTTTGGGCACAGATACCTTAATTCTGCTTCAGTATATGATTCTAGCCTATTCACTCCCATGCTCCCTTCAACTAGCTCAGCTGCTTCCATGCCCAACCTCACAACGTTCAGGTACTCTTCTCTTTCTGACTGCTCTGCTGTCGCAGGAGTAGTCTGTGGTGAATTCAGCTTGTCTAACCATTCATTCAATTGTTGCACAGTTAAACCTTGCAAAGAGATATTTCCAGCCTGCATCATTGGTGTTTGCGGCACATTCGCACTCGGAATCTGCGGAGTCAGTAGTCCTAAACCTGACTTTCCCATAGTATCCGGAGGAACCCAAATCGGACTGAAGTCTAACAGGGACCTAGACCTTTCTACTGTCTGTTCTATTGGAGTTATTCCTTGAGAGCTCCCCACGAACCCTCCTCTTGTCATCTCTTGAGTCATTACTCCCTGGTCACATACACTAGGCTTTGCCGGTGCATACAGCGGTACTGGCGGACCAACTGTAATAGGTAAGGATATGGCGGCTGGCGCCTGCCTGCTTCCCAAACCCTGTGGAACATTAATTCCCACATTCTGATTCATTACAGGTGCTGTGTCTGACTGGGGTCCTGTGACCGAAGTGCAATTCGGCAACAATTGTTGCTGTGCCTGAGGCAGTAAAAGTGGGGTTGGCTCAATCTGCACTAACTTTGATCTCGTATATGCCTGATCCGGTGGCACCATCAAGCTCGTAGTTGTCTCTAATATTGGGACATCAGGGTAGAGCCTCTGAACTTGTGGTGGCTGCAACTGTGTCTGCATCTCTGGAGCAGTAGTCACACTGACACTATTCTGTATCGGAACTGGTGTTTCAATAGTGTTTACCTGTACCTGGTTGGTTGCTCCCTAGGTTTGCGTTGAATTTACAGGACCTGCACTAGTACTTGGCCTATTGTCATCTATGGCATATGGTGGTGGAGGATCATGTAACAACTGATTAAGGAACTCATCATCATCTGAGTCATCTGTATCTGCCCAGGACTTCATAGTCTCCTTTGCTTTTCTAGAACCCTTATCTGTCTTACAGGTGGCTTTACCCCCTTGCGCTTCACTTTCTTGAGTTATTGCTGGAAACATTTGAACTCCGTCTATTATTTCCCTTCTCCACATCCGGTGCTCACTATCCCACCGAGCCTCCGCTAGTGTCTTTTCTGCTTTCCTCATCCTCCTCTCAAACTTTTGTTGCCTCTGTCGTATGGCCATCAATTCCCAAATGGCTAACGCTTCAAACTGTGCTGGCCTCGGAGGTGGCTTTTGCTTATTTAACGCCTTTCGCAAATTCTCTAAAATCATTAAATGATCCGTGCTCCGGAAATGCTAAACACCCGTCTTTCTCTATTAATTTGCACCACTGCTTTAACCAAAGACATGGCGCGACTCCCCTCTCCTCCATTACGGTATAAGCTTGCGTATCGTCTGGCGGTGTGGGCTCCCCCACACTTGCGGTAATGTACACATCTCCCCTCAAAGCACTCCTTAAAGCCTTGAAAAACTTCATTTTTGCGTCTTTTATTTTGTTAACAATCGAATCAGGAAGTGACTTTAATTCGTAGAACTCTCTTCGCCTACCTTCTCAACCAATTGCCTCTCACGGACGGCTGCCAATCTGTGCGCGACCCTTCTTACTAACCAACCTATCCCAGCGCAGCTCCAATGACGTCACACTTACACCCACTGCGGCTGACAAATCGCAAGCACTAACAAAAACTCAAATTTGCCGGTTTACTACAGGAAGGGGTAACACAATTGCTTCAGAACTTTACAGAGATTTCACTTTAAGCCTTGGCCGCTACTCTCTCCTTCTCAGATCCCGCACTCACAAGCAGAATTTGACCCGCAAATTCTACTCTCGACTTATCAATGGTTCGTCCTAGTGCACTTTAGAACTTGCCAAATCTCCATCGAAGTTTTCATTCACTCACATTGACTCAAACTCGACTCGTAACCACGCCAGATTGACCTATTAAACCGTGCAAATTACAACATAAACCAAGTGTCTCATACACTTATCAATATACTCCAGTGTCTTAGACCACGCAGGGTCCGTACATCACCAACAACCACGTGGACAATTTTTTGAGCACAAAGCGCCACACTCACATGAAGTTCGCCGACTTCCCTACTCTCATACTGCAGAGTTCGCACACTCCTACTAAAACATCACCTGGCCTAAAATTCTCACAAACCTCACAATTCACCTGCGGGATGCATAAGCTGTGCAAGCGCAAAACCCTACTTCATTCACACTATCACTAGAACGCTGAGAACATAACCAACTCACTTCGGCAAGCTCCGAGGTTCCGGGAAAGTCATTTGGAACTTAGGGGCACATCATCTCTCCAATTTGTATTATTCCAAAAACTATTTTCAACCAATGGTCCCTCGTCCTAGGGCCCCAAAGAGCCTAAACCGTCCTCTGCTACCAGAACTGATAACGCGTCCCACCTTTAATAATTTAACTTACACGGGGACTCGTTTTAGGCCAATGAACCTTTTGACCCTGATTGGAGACTCCTTAGGACGAGATATGTATTCAGCATTTCAAGCAATAGATCATTAACCTCATCAATATTCACAATAACACAGTAATCAAATTAGCTAATAACATTAATAAGAATGAAAACGCACCTTTCAGCCATGAATAACCACACAAATCTAGTAAGATTTAGGATATTTATTCCCTATTTGTTACACTCTACTAGCAAGTTTATCAGTCTCAATACCAACAAACACATCAACAATGTTAGAAATATGACAACTTGAATAAGACTTTATCAAAGCAAAGATCATGAACATTAGAACAAAGCACGTCAACATGAATCAATTTTCGCAGAGTGTCATCAGAACGTTATTCAACAAAGCAAAGATTTAGTAATTTGTCTATTTGCACCCAGTATTTAGTGAACTCCTTAACTACCCTCTAATTAGCATTAGCATGTTGGGCTTCATGCAAAAGCAATTTGGGGCCAGATGTATGAATCTGGCCCATTGCGATTCGGTAATTGCGATTTTTAAGAAATCGCAATTACCGACTCGCAAAGGCCATGTATCACATTTGCGATTCGGTAATTGCGATTTCTTAAAAATCGCAAATGCAATTACCGAATCGCAAATTGCGATACTGGCCCCATTCGTAGCTATGGGCCTGTTGGCCCATAGCTGCGAATTTTTTGCATTTTCTAAATTGCGATTTCTGAAACAGAAATCGCAATTTGGGAAATGCAAAAGACCAGGGTGCTGGGCCTCTCCTGCACCCCAATTTTTTTTTTTTCCATGTAAAGTACACACATGCCAAAAGGGCATGTGTGCTTTACATATTAAATTTAAAAATGCAGTTTTACTGCATTTTTAAATTTTGCACCAGGTTACCACCTGGTTGCAGACAATGGTATTTTGCATGTGCAAAATACCATTCTGCGAAAAATCTCAATTTGCGATTTTTTGCAGAATTGCCTTGCGACCTGGATTTTGCGAATCGCAAATTGCGATTCGCAAAATCCAGGTCGCAACGCAGAAAATCGCAATTTTTGCGATTTTCATTTTGTGGTCTGCGAATGCCTTTGATGCATTGCAGACCACGATTTTGCAGTTTGCGAGTGCAAAATCATTTGATATATCTGGCCCTTAGCAACATGAATTTGGAAAACATCTAACTATGGCCTGTATCGAAAGGGCAGTTGGTACCTAGAAAGGAAAGGCAAACAGACAATTACAATTCATTATCATATAGTTACCCTCCGTAATGGGTCAGCATACAGAGTCAGTCTTCGTCCTCAGGACATCAGTCGATTCGCCATCAGCCAGGATAAGCAGCAAAGTCTCAGCAAGATAGAGTAAGAAGGAATTCTTCTCTCACAAGGAGGAGAAGTAAGTATTGGGCAAGGCAAGAAGTGAGGATGGTTTTAGAGTATCAGAACAGCAAAGTCTTAAGGCAGAATATCAGAGTAACAGCAAGAGTGTCCCTATAATGGCTAAGTAAGAAGAATGGCATAGAATGGCTAAGTAAAAGGCACGTAATGGCTGTTTTCTCCTTGTGTCACGTCGTTATATTAATCTAATCTAACAAGTCTCTAATTTCCAATTGAGCAATATTTGGTGCATCGTTATCTCTGTCCAATGATCCATCACACACCTTACTAGAATTTTCCACCTAAGACAGTTCTCACGTACTTTATTGGCTCCTGTGATGGACGTCTTCAACGGGTAGAATGTCAGGTAAGAAAAGTTACACTTGTCGCTCCAGTCAGTAGCTCCATTGTCCTCTCCTAGTACAGGCGAACTTGCACCTGTTGCAAATTTCAATGTTGCATTCGGCAAGAATGTCTCCTTGAGAAAGTCGGGTCTCATGAGAAAGAATTCACTACGGTTACACACACATCTCTAGCTTCTGGGAAAATACAGCTTCACGTCCTTCAGGAAGACAGCACATTGCACGTTAGAAAAACACATTTAATATGGAACCAGGCGGCTAGGCCCAGACCCTTGCTTACTAAGGCCTAGTTATTAATTTAGCAAAACCTTAACATATAACTCTTAATGCTAATATAAAATCATACATTAGTACATTATTAATTCATCATTAGTCAATTTCATTAATCATCGTATACAATGGTGGCCACTCCCCGTGGGCACATTTCAAACGCGTACATTAGTAGCACATTAATACATTTTCTATGCAACTTCATTATACATTATTTTGCAAGCATTTCATGTTAATATTGTTTATAAAAGTCACACTCCAACAATCCCTTGGGGGCAAACATTAGCATAATTGTGAATTTTCTCTCAGATTTAGCAGCCCAAGGTTTGGCATTTAGAACAATCAACAATTTTAGGTCAGCTATATCAGCAGGACATCCCCATATTGAGGGTAAATCAGTGGGAAAACACCCTTTAATTTGTAAGCTGTTGCGTGGTATCAGGATGGTTAATCCTCCTAAACCAAAATATTTAGTGCTTTGGGGTGTTGATGTGGTATTACGGTTTCTGAAGGCTTTGCCTTGCAATGAAGATCTTTCACGTAAACAGTTAGCTGCGAAACCTACGGTCCTAATTTGCCTAACATCCTGTCGAAGAGTTTTGGATGTAGAGGCATTGGATTTGACAGGTAGAGTATTTACTCCTTCGGGAGTATCTTTTACCATTTCCAGAAGAACGAAGACAGATTCTAAATGAGTTTCTAACCCTGCTTTTCCACATCATCAAAAATTAATTGTGTTTCAATGCTTGAAAGTGTATGAGGAGTCTATTCGGGAGGTTCGTCTGGACTTCCAGGGCCAACTGCTCATTTCATTACAAAAACATTTTGGTGCAGTGTCATCAGCTACCTTAGCCAGGTGTGTTAGATGGTTGATGAATGAAGCTGGGATAGATACCTCCATTTTTGGGGCTCATTCTGTCAGGGAAGCTATGGCTTCCAAGGCTTTTTCAACAGGTTCACGATTAGAGGACATTATGGCAGCGGCTGATTGGTCTGCCGACTCTTCTTTTAAAGTGTTTTACCATAAACCCATTGCAGATGTGGCTTCAGTTATATTAAATCAGCTTTGAACTAGCATAATCCAAAGCCTCCGGTCCTGACATAAAATAAAACAATTTCTAGCTGTCGCGTCAAGAATTTTCAGTTCTATTAAGGACACGGAGGCAACGATTATCCCACCCTTTCTGGTTTGCATAAAAGCAATTTAATGGAATATTTCATGTTAATGACTAAAGTGGTATAACATTAATGTCAAGAATTGTATATATTTCAATTCCCACCCGTTATTCTAAGTCTGAGAACCGTCTAGTACTGTTTTTATTTGTCCTCTATTCTAGATGTGGATAAGAATTTGTGAGCTACGAGGAGCAGTTTAGATCTTCTGCAGAGGTTGCAGTCCTGTTGACTTGACATCAAGAAGTTGCTGTTCCGTGTTTGTTCAGTTGATGATGCTGTGTTTGATTGCATCCATCCAAAAAAAGAGGAAGGACTTTGTGGATGGTGACATTTATATACAAGGGTTATCTATGATTGGACAGTGTTATAGACTACTGGGGATCTTGGGAAATGTAGTTTTTCTGTTTAGAGTGTTTTCATTGGCTACTGTGAGTTATTCAGTAAAGAGAGAGAAGCATAATCCACGCCTCCGTGTCCTTAATAGATTTAAAAATTCTTGACGCAACAGCTAGAAAATGTTTTACTCTCCACGCAATCTCAAGAAGATCACAGGATGCAGGAAAAATGAAGGAGAACTCTGGAATCAAGTAAGTGTTCTGCCACAAAACAGGAAATCCTCTACAACAAGCCGCTTCTAGTGGTGCAGCACACAGCCTTAAAGACTACGCACCTGACCTTTTAAAGGAACAGCATGCCTGGGAGCTTGCGTTCGGGCAATCCTGACAGGAAGTGACAGACACGTATAAAAATAGACAAAGGACTTTAGCAGGCGGTTAAACAAAAGACACAAGAACGGAAGAAGCAAAAAAGCAAACAGAGAGTTTAAAAAGAGGCAAGGAGATAGGAAATAACTTTTCTTCAGGGAGGATCACTGACTGATGACTACGCCATCATGAACAGTGAGAGAGGCCACGTGAGTGGCTAGGTATAGGGAGAGAGAGAGAAAGGATGAACTACCCATCATTTTGCAGGAAGGAAACCAGACACTCTAGACAGAGGAAGGCAGCAGGACCAAAGCGGGGAGGACTAGACTCCCAAGGCAGAAGTAAGGGTGCCTGGACAGAGGAATGGTGGTACCTTGGACCTTCCAGCAGTTAAACTATGCAACAAACATTGCTCAAGGACAAGACATGACACTGGTGGGTCAATGGAGAGGGCATTGGAAGGCACAAGACCCTAAACCTTACATATACATAGAAAACATATTTTTTGCATATACAATTGGGAAGCTTAACGATTGAGAAGTGCTTGAGTAAGTGTTGGACCTGGCATCCTTAGGATGCTCTATCCCCAGAATTTTCATCTTTACCTCTTGTTTTGTTGCTGAATCTTTTTGTTGGCCTTAGGACTCTAAGCAGTTTACCACTTCTGATCAGTATTAAAGTGCATGTGCTTCTACCCCTAAAAAACATGGTAACGTTGGTGTATCTACAATTGGCATTTTTTATTTACTTGTAAGTCCCTTGTAGATTGGTATACCCTATACGCAGGGCCTGTAGCACTGATTGTGCCTCCCACTTAAGTAGCTATGTAAACATGTCTCAGGCCTGCGACCGCAAAGCCTGTGTGTGTAGTCTATCTGCCACCCTGACTTGGCATTTCAAACCTCTGCCACACCTTAATATCCACTTACCTTACATTTAAGTCACCCCTAAGGCAGGCCCTAGGTAGCCCGCAAGGCAGGATGCCATATAAGCAAAAGGCAGGGCATACACTTTTAAGCTCTCAGCTACTGGTAATGAAAAACTCTTCAAAGTTGTTTTCATTACTGTGAGGCCTGCCACTCTCATAGGCCAGCATTGGGAATTCCTTATATTACCTTTAAGCTGTAATTCCTGATCTGAGAGAGCAGCTGCATCATGTTTAGTACCACTGGAATGGTAATATCAAATCCTCTCTCCAGATGAGGTTGGATTTATTATTACTATTTTAGAAATGCCACTTTTAGAAGGTAGGCATTCTCTGCACATACAGCCCTTGGTGTCTACATCCTATCTCTGATACACGTCTGGCTTAGGTTAGGTGACAGCTACATTTGTGCATTCCCTTCAGACACCCACAACACAGGATACTCTAGTGCATGCATCTGCAGAACTGATGGAATTCCTAAATTGTTGGATTTAATAATCTGTGGACTGTATCGGACATCTTTCCAGTGATTGTTTTCTCTCACTGAGGCTAGATACTTTCCTTGGGCAACTGCCACTACCTTCTTCTGTAACTGCTTGCCACTGGATGGCTAAGCAGCCTATGTCTTATGTACTACGGTGCCCAAACTGAATCGTTGGTTGTTTTCTTTATGTGTAGGATCTGTATATAATTAGATTTTATTGTGTCATATATATTTTGTGTATTAGATTTGTAGGTGCACAGGTAATTTGTTGACACTATGATTAAATTGGTCTAACTGTAATAAAGAAATTATGTTTCAGTGAAAAATTGAGGATTTTGCTTTGATAGTTGGTTATATATTTATCCCTTCTGGATATTATTGATTGTTACATTGTTCTTGTCCCTGTTCCAGTGGGGTTATAGGGACTCCCCCTCCCTCTGTCTGTTGCCCTGTTTGGTTGTGCCACACTGCTGCCTGAAGATCTCTGCTTGGCAACTCAAAACTCAATACCCAACCCCAGAGTGACTCCGAGTGGTCCTGCTTTCCCCTCACTGTTCACCCACAACTCTTTGACTTCACCTGAGCAGCCTCTGACTTACTTTGCTGCTCGCACCACAACAACTTCACCCGAGTGGCTTCCACCTGCTTTGCCACTCAAATCACACTAACCTCACCTGAGCAGCCACTGCCTTGCTTTTCTGCTTGTATCGCATCAACCTCATCTGAGCAGCCTGTGCCTTGCTTTGCCGCTCTCAGCTCATCATCTACACCCGATCAGCCTCTGTCTGGCTTTGCCGCACCCATGGCAATAACTGCTCCTTAGCAGCTATTGACCTGCTTTGCCGCTCAAATTGCATAAACTTCACCCATGCAGCTCCTCTCTTTCTTCACCGCTCTCATCACAGCAACCTCACATGAGTAGCTTCTACCCTGCTTCACTACTTGCGCCTCTTCAGCTTCACCTGAGCAGCCTCTGCCCCACACTTGCTGCTCACCCTTCCTCAATTTCACTTGAGCTGCTCCTTGACAGCTCCAGCCCTCACACCTCATCAACTTCGACCCGGGTGGCTCTGGCTCTGCACAACCCTAGACTTCGGACACCCATGCCAAGGAGTCCCCAGCACCATCTTTTAGTCCTATTGGTCTTTTCTTGCACATTTATCGTACTAACTTCAGTCTCCAAAGCTGTATACTTCTGTATCGCATTAAACCTAAAAAGTATCTAGGTAAACAAGCTTTATTTTTTTCAACACTCATGTGAAGTGTCTTTCTGTGGTGTTCCTCGTTTGATTATTGTGTGTGTTTTGGCACAAGTACTTTACACATTGCCTCACAAGTTAGTCCTGCTTGCTCTGCACCAAGCTACCAGAGGGTGAGTACAGGCTAATTCATGGCGTGTCACTGACTTGCAATAACTAAAGCTGTGGTCCATACTTGGACAGAGTGCTTACAGCTGCCAACTACAGACCAGGTTTCTAACAGTAAGATAATGCTACATCACAGTATGGCAATAGAAAATACGTTGCACTGGACTAGGGTAGCACTAGAATGAGAGACAAAGAGCAGTAACTGTATTCCAGAACCAAAATAAGAAAGTAAAGCTTTCAAAAGGGAAAAAGAGAGAGAGAGAACGAAAAGTATTAATCAGATAGAATAATGAAGTAGAACAAATGCTGACTCAAAAGACACAATTAAGGTTTAGTTGTTTGTTTATTTAATTTATTTTTCGAATTCTAACATATACTTACATATGTTCTTTTTTATGGACATTCTGTTGCAGAGAATATTGGGGCCATCCAAGAGTTATGGTCGGCCTGGAACAAAGGAGGACAAGGGCATTTTGAGAAATCACTTTTTAGGGGCTGTTTATGATACCTAAGGCTAAAACTGGAAAATTTACCAACTTCGACTTCTTGGAAAAAAGTAAATTCTTACTTATAGACTACCATCCCATCCGTAACTCACTCTAGTGTTTTACCCATTCTCAGACAGTGAAAGAAAATGTAAAATAAGTTGCTGGTTGTTTGCCGCTAATAATGGCTCTGTGTGTAATGTTTTACAAAACTCATAAAGAAATAAAGAAATAAATACATAAACTGCACCGTAGAACATCGGTTCACCAAATGAACATACTGTAGACCCTCAGCTCTCTTTTTGGGTCTTGCATACAGCTGTACCAGTTGTTGTTCAAGACCTGTAGTACCAATAATATATAGACTGAGATCTGGATCAGTTCCTTGATCATGACTGAGTGACATTCATAAAACGTATTTACCCTCAGCTATCTGGATTATAAAAAATAGTTCAATATAGAGCTACCAGAATTATCAAAGGCCTTAAGAGACATGGACATATCATGCCATGGAGTGCAGTGTGGGAGTAGATGACTGTTCTTTTAAGGAGAAAGCTTTGAGTCTGGTGTAGATAGATGCCAAACACTTTGCCCTTATTTTAAGAGCTCCCTAAAACCATAATGACCAGAGCATGTTTCCTGCTCAGCCATTGACTGTGGCCCAGCTTCAGTCAAGCATGAGTGGGAGGAAGTAAATCCTCTAAACATGTGATGAGCTTGTGTAAATAACAAATCTTGTCTCAGGCTCCTGCATAAATTCTATTTTTCTTGTTTGAAGATGCACCTTCACTTCGAAAGATGACATCATCATCTGTGTTTTATTATCTTTTCCTGTATTTATTCTGTATCCCTGGTGGCTTCAATGTTGCCATTTTTGCGGCTGCAAATTTTAATTTGGTTTTGTTACTCGGTGCTTAGTCTCAAGGCATTGCTCTTTTGAACAAATCAAATTGAGCTGAGCACACCGAGACGTCTTCCTGTTAGGTCTGTTAGTTCAAGAGAAAGGATGTGGTGCTCCAGTGGTACCCAGCAATCCCACCTCCTCCTAGTTAAAGAACAGGTAGTCTTTCCTGTTGTGGGATCAGTGAGTAAAATGAGAAGACTGATGAAGGTACCAAACATCTCGACCGTTCCAAACTACTACTAATTGAGACAGCAGAAAAGCATGTGTGATATGAGACCTAGACCAGAAACACAACACTACCCTGGAAGGCCTCAAATTGTCCCCACTGGATGCCCTTGGTAGAGTGGTATGGTGGTTCATCCTTAGGAATGCCTAATTCGGTCACATCCCAGCGAACATGGCCTTCACCAGGCCCCCACTCTCTATACTCTTGATCTGCCCACCATAGGAGATTCCCAAAGCTGGTGCTAGATCACCCAGGATGAATCTGCAAACCTCCTCCTACATTTTCCACATTGTTGCTATACAAAAGCAACAATATGTCAACCAGAACTCATTCACAACATTGAATTTACTCCCACCCCCTCCACAATGTGCACTTCAAAATAGTGGCTCAATCGAGCTGGTTGCTAAGTTAACAGAAAGACCTTTGCCTGGTTGGTTTACCATTACTTCTAATCAACATCTTGCAGACCCCAGGCTCGCCCATAGAATTATGTGTCCCACTGCCAAAATGCCCTCGAAGGCTAGACCGAAATAGGTTTTCCTCAGTGTGCCTTCGCATGTTAAGTAAAAGAAGGAAAGGACTTTGCTATGCTGGATAATTGCAAAAAAAAATGTTCCGCCAGCTTAAATCAGACAAGCGTTAAAATATTTGCGTGGGAGGGGACCTGGCAGCAAATTACACACATCTTTCACTATCACAGTGAGTTCTCATAAAATTTGCATTTCTTTTTAATGGCTTTTCCTACCGCTTGCCTGCTAGGGCCCAGTGGTGTTTGTATAGAAAAACACACAGTACACGAAATAATATATTGTGTATTGTTAAAAAGCACTCAAGCCAGCAACAGAATCTGAAACGTTATATCTTGCAGCAAACAAAAAATTTGACTTGACTTCTAAACTAAACAGCGACATTCATGAGCAGGGTTTTATGCCCCGCAATTATATTTTCTGGCTGCTATAAACATGACAAACGTTATTAATATTCTTCAAAAAAACAAACAACTTATAAATATTGTTGTGTATTTTAATATTAAACGCATCAAGTAAGTTAAAGGTGTTCTAGGCTAACAGATTCGTAGAATCAAGAAATATGTAACTGTTGATACAAGCTGCTATAGCTCTGACAAAATTATACATTGTGTAAAAGACTGGATTGTTTGAATATTTACAACAGTGAAAAGGGAGCTGTCACTGTGCGGGCACAACTTGGTTCTACAACAGGAGCATTCAGCACGTATTAGCATGTAAACGGTCTACAGTTATTGGAGTGAACTGGCTTATAGTTATGAGGAGTCCTTTATTCTGGTAAGTTTATTTAGCAGGAAAAACAGGACAGTACAACCAACAGCGACCGCCTCCATCCAAGTCCTCAACCGTTCTCCTTCCCGTTCCCTTCTATCGAACCTCGTTCCCATAGGATTCTACAACCGGCACTAGACTCAATGGAACCCAACACATCTTCCCCCTTAACAACACTAAACAAATAGGAATAAATTCTACATCAACATATGACACTACAAGAAAACTATCCTACTATCATGCAAAAAGTACATAATCACGGTATTTTCTGGAAGCCATCTTGTTCCTGCATGAAGTTCTTCGCATACTGTCTTTTGTTTCATGCTTCTCCTTAGTTGATCTATTCACATCTCCATGTCACAATGCAAAGTTTTTCGTTTCTCGTCCTTGGTTCCATGTCTCACTACAGTGGATTCGTCCAATGACTTACTCAACAGTTCCACCTCACGAACTAAGGATAACTTCTCCTGTTTCCACCAATTGCCATCTTCCATTTTAACTGCATTTCCCCAAATTTTTATGACCCTTTTAGGACACGAAAACTTAGATACACCCTTCTGGACAATACGAGCACTTTTGATCTTCACAAAATCTCCCACCTTAACACAAATTGTCTTCCTCAGCCCCCCCTTATATTTTTTTTTAGCACACTACCTTTTCTCATTCACCCCTTCAATCAATTCTTTCTTAACCACAAATTAACCCATCCATTGTCTTGTCAACTTGGTTGCTGGAACTCTTCCCCTCAATAACACAAAAGGGGACACACCAGTATCTGCAGTTGGAGTGGTCCGCACTGCCCACAACAATTTCCTCAATTCCAGTTTGCAATTCAAACCTCTGGCCTTAGCCAGTTGTATATTCTCTTTGATCACCCTATTGAGGCGTTCAACCAGTCCATTACTCCTAGTATGATATAGTGAAGTTTTGACATGCCTAATTCCCAAGTGCACCAAAAAATTGGAAAACTGGGCAGATGTGAACTGACTTCCATTGTCTGTGAGTATTTCATCTGGAATACCTTCCCTGTCAAAAACAGACTCTAAGAATTCAATGACTTTTTGTGAACTAGGAACCTTAACCAGTTTAAACTCAGGCCAACGACTATAAAAGTCAATCAACACCATACCATACTCTATCTGCCCATCCGACAGGTTAACAGGGCCAATCAAGTCCAAAGCAATCTTACTCCACGCTTTATTGGGCACCTCAATTGCCTCAGCATGGGAGGGCAATGTGACTTGGGACTTGTCACTAATTGCGCACGCCAAACAGTCTCTCACAAAGTGTTTCACCTACTTATCCAACCCAGGCCACCAAACATTCTCCCTAATCCTTCTCTTCATGGCCCGCATCCCAATGTGTCCTTCATGCCCCGAGGTTAATACTTTGTTCCTCATACCTTCCGTCACAACCAAAACACCAGCACGCATGAAAACATTATTCACTACGGACAACTCCTCAAAGACCTGCTTGTATGCTTCACATAGTAAAGATTTGCAAGTAGTCCACCCCAGTAAAATGCCCTTCATTACCTCCTTTCTTTGCTCATCCCTTCCACACGTTTCCTTTCATTCCTTTCATTCACTCTCCATCGCCGCACCATCCAATTGACACTCAAGTGAGCACACCAAAACATCATCTTCATTCGCACCCTCTTCACCATTCACTCTTACGCGAGGAAGATGAGAAAGGCAGTCAGCAAGCAATTGTCTCACACCCGGCACATACTCCATATGGAAATCATACATCTGCAATCTGTATTGCCACTTGGCAATTCTTGGAGTAGCACGATGTGCACCTGAAGTAGAAAATAATTGCACTAAAGGTTTATGATCTGTTCTGACTGTGAAATGCACACCCCAAAGACAGGCCATGAAATGCATAATTCCCCGCCAAATGCGAGTGTCTCTCTTTCTATTGTCGAGTAACTAGATTCAGCCCCCCTCAGACTTCATGAGGCAAAAGCTATCACTTCATCCTTGCCATTCCTTCGTTGTAGCAAACAGCCCCCAAGCCTAGTTGGCTAGTATCAGTCATAATGATAATCTCGTCCTTAGTGTCAAATGTTTTCAATGGAATGGCAAATGCAGCTTGTTAGAAATGGGGTCTTTGGTTGACAGTCAGGTTACCCTCTGTTCAAGCAAGGACCCTCACTCTAGTCAGGGTAAAAGAGAATCACCCTCAGCTAACCCCTGCTTACCCCCTTGGTAGCTTGGCAGAGCAGTAGGCTTAACTTCAGAGTGCTAGGTGTAAAGTATTTGTACCAACACACACAGTAACTTAATGAAAACACTACAAAATGACATAACACCAGTTTAGAAAAATAGGATATATTTATCTAAACAAAACAAGACCAAAACGACAAAAATCCAACATACACAAGTCAAGTTATGAATTTTTAAAGATTAAACTCAAAAATAGCGCTTAGAAACAAAAATGCTTCGATGAGGTGTTAACACGGCGTCGTGACGGAGTCGTTCCCAACAAGTCGACACCAGCGGCGCCGGACACGGAGTTGCGTAGACTCCCAAGTACAGTACCTTTGGTGAAGAGTGAAAACAAGCCGATGCGCGAAGTCGGGGATCGCGGCGTCTGTGCGAAACGTTGAATCCGCGCACTTCGAGTGGCGTCGGTCACGACGTGGTGGGGCGACTTCCACGGAGTCGCGGGCTTCAGCGGGGCTGCCGCGGCGTCGGGCCTTCGAAGAGCGTCGCGTTCCAGCGAAGGTCATGGCGTCGGGTGCAGGCGGCGTCACCGGATTCAGCAGGGGCGTCGGTCCGAAGTCGATTTCCTTGGATTTCCACCAGCTTTCCTTTCAAGGGCCCAAGGACTGGATAGGGCACCACTTGTCAGAGCAGGAGTCTCTCCAGAGACTCCAGGTGCTGGCAGAGAGAAGTCTTTGCTGTCCCTGAGACTTCAAACAACAGGAGGCAAGCTCTAAATCAAGCCCTTGGAGATTTCTTCACAAGATGGAAGGCACCCAAAGTCCAGTCTTTGCCCTCTTACTCTGGCAGAAGCAGCACTGCAGGAAAGCTCCACAAAGCACAGTCACAGGCAGGGCAGCACTTCTTCCTCAGCTATTCAGCTCTTCTCCAGGCAGAGGTTCCTCTTGGTTCCAGAAGTGTTTCTAAAGTCTGTGGTTTTGGGTGCCCTTCTTATACCCAATTTCTCCTTTGAAGTAGGCCTACTTCAAAGTAAAGTCTCTTTGGAATGTGAAATCCTGCCTTGCCCAGGCCAGGCCCCAGACACTCACCAGGGGGTTGGAGACTGCATTGTGTGAGGGCAGGCACAGCCCTTTCAGGTGTGAATGACCACTCCTCCCCTCCCTCCTAGCACAGATGGCTCATCAGGATATGCAGGCTACACCCCAGCTCCCTTTGTGTCACTGTCTAGTGCGAGGTGCAACCAGCCCAACTGTCAAACTGACCCAGACAGGGAATCCACAAACAGGCAGAGTCACAGAAATGGTAGAAGCAAGAAAATGCTCAGTTTCTAAAAGTGCCATTTTCAAACACACAATCTTAAAATCAACTTTACTAAAAGATGTATTTTTAAATTGTGAGCTCAGAGACCCCAAACTCCACATGTCCCTCCGCTCCCAAAGGGAATCTACACTTTAATCAGATTTAAAGGTAGCCCCCATGTTAACCTATGAGAGGGACAGGCCTTGCAACAGTGAAAAACGAATTTAGCAATATTTCACTGTCAGGACACATAAAACACATTACTATATGTCCCACCTTAACCATACACTGCACCTTGCCCTTGGGGCTACCTAGGGCCTACCTTAGGGGTGTCTTACATGTAAGAAAAGGGAAGGTTTAGGCCTGGCAAGTGGGTACACTTGCCAAGTCGAATTTACAGATAAAACTGCACACACAGACACTGCAGTGGCAGGTCTGAGACATGATTACAGAGCTACTTATGTGGGTGGCACAACCAGTGCTGCAGGCCCACTAGTAGCATTTGATTTACAGGCCCTGGCACCTCTAGTGCACTTTACTAGGGACTTACTGGTAAATCAAATATGCCAATCACAGATAAACCAATCACATACACATTTTGTAAAGGAGCACTTGCACTTTAGCACTGGTTAGCAGTGGTAAAGTGCCCAGAGTAACAAAAACTGCAAAATCAGAGTCAAGCACACTACAACAACCTGGGGAACAGAGGCAAAAAGTTAAGGGAGATCACGCCAAGGATGAAAAGTCTAACACAACTTCTTTTTCATAGTTGCAAACTCCTGCTCACACTCGTTGCACCAATCAAATTTAACATTTAAAAAAAAAAAGATTCCTGATATTATAAGTTTTACTGGCACAGTTGGGAATGAACCTGGCATAAAACTCAATCAGACCCATAAAGGATCTAACTTGGTCCTTATTAGATGGTGATTGGAAATCCTCAATAACTTTAACCAAACTCTCCTTCAGTTCCACCCCTTGTTCTGATATTTTATAACCTAAATAATCAATGTACGACGTACTTAACTTACATTTGTTCGCTCTAAGAATGATTCCCTTAGCACTGAACAAAGACAACACGTTTCATTCTGTCATCACGCTGTTCCTGATCCTTCCCGAAAATCAAAATGTCATCCTGGAAAGCAATAACACCTTCCATATTCTTGAACAAACTGTCCACCACTCGTTGAAATACAGCCGAAGCTGACGCTAAGCCAAATGACATGCGTCTGAATTGAAACAATCCTTCAGGCGTTACAAAAGCCGTCAAGTGTCTAGAGTCAGGATGTAAATTAATTTGATGGTAGGCAGAGGCCATGTCTAACAAAATGAACTTACTATCATTGCCAAGCGTAGACAACATTTCAACAATATTAGGAAAAGGATGGGGATCCCCCCAAATTTGCGCATTGTGATCACGCAAATCCACACACATGCGTATCAAGCCATTAGCCTTACGAGCGATCACAATGGGACCCACCCAATCAGACACTTCAATTTTCTCAGTTATGTGCTGTTCACACAATCTGTCCAGTTCCTTTTTAAGTTCTGCTCTCAGCACTAAAGGCACCTTCCGTACTTTATGAATTTTAGGAACAGCATTATCTGCTAATCTAATCTTGTGCGCAAAACCCTTAAACAGTTCAGTCCCTTCCTTGAAAACATCAGGAAAAGCGTCAATCCATGTAGAACCTACAGACAACACTTGCTTATAATTCTTGCTTAAAATCACTTGTTCAGGGTGATTGGGATCCAATAAAATTCCCAAATTCTTTTGATCTTCCCCATCCAAACAAGCATGTGTTGTCTTTAGCCACATACCTATAGCAACATTTCCTTGGAAACCAAAGTCAACTTCACATTCACCCAAGACCTCCACCGGCTTTCCTCCATACCCCACTGGCCTGATGTGAGACTTTCTAAGCTCCAAATGGCCAAAACACTCCTTCCACTTCCGCTCACTCAAAAGAGTATAAGGTGAACCTGAATCAGCAACAACCACAACTTCACATCCATTGATTAACAATTTGCATGAAGGCCTTTTATATTTATTATAAAATATACCTTCACCATTACCTTCACTCAATTTAGACATACCAGAAACAGTCAGAACATCATCATCCTCACTAGTTGTAGGTTCCAAACCACCTGAATTGCCATTAAGGAGTTTAAGAACCTTGTTTTTTGAGCGAGACCCCGTTCCACTCACAGCTCTACACACTCTGGCAAAGTGACCAACTTTAGAACATTTGGAGCATTTTTTTCCTCCTAATGCTGGACAGACACTAGCATTTTCCAAATGAAAAGAGCTACCACATCTATAACAATCAAGTTTCTTGGAATTCTCCTTTTTAGCAGACATTTCAGGTCTAACATTCATGCGACTGTTGCTAAACTTGGTGTGAGTCCTTATCATTAGATGTGTTAATTTGCTCCATGAACACAGTCGTACTTTCAGTTCTCGTGGCAATTCCCTCCGCCCTCTCTAATGTCAAGTTTGGCATAGACAAAAGAGTTTCTTACACTTTCTTATTATTAGTTTTCTCAACCAGTTGGTCCCTTATCATTTCATCCTCACACGCCTTATAATCACACGAAACCTCTAGCATTCTTAAAGCTCCACAAAACTCCCAACAGGCTCACCGGGAATCTGTACTCTCTTACAAAACTTATGCCTCTCCATAATGACATTTTTGCATGCTTTAAATCTAACATCCAGTGACTTAATGGCAGAAGCATACTCATCAATTTCTCCGTCCCCCTCAGTCTCAGCCAATAGTACCCTAATTTGAGGAATGTGTTTTAAAATTGTATGACCTTCAGGTCCCAAACAATGACGTAAAATAGCAAATGTTTTCTTATGAATAGAAGAGTCACCATCAAGCGCGTCCAAATAAGCCTCAAAACCTTCCTTCCATGACTCCCAATCAGATTCCGAAGAAACAGGAAAAAAAACAGGACGAGGTACAATTGAATGTTGCATGGCGAAATGTACAACTTCCCACAAATGGTGTACATAATAGAACGCACGACAAGTTGCAGATAAACGTCTTGGAGTAGAGAAACAAAAGTAACAAGTATCAATCCATATGGTGTGCGTATCACCGTTAAAAATTACTTCTTCGTTCTTGTTCCTTGAGCATAAAACTAAATAAAATGATACGCTTGTAAAACAGGAGTGCATATCACATTAAAAATAACTTCCTCGTTCCTGTTCCTTGTTGCTGTGGAGACTGTAAGCAAAGTCTCCTAGCATAAAATTAAATAAACTGATACGCTTGTTAAACTGTTGTGCGTATCACCGTTAAATTGACTTTCTCGTTCCTGCTCTTTGTTCCTGTGGAGACTGTAAACCACGTTTCCTAGCAACATGCCGCTGTTAAAGCGTCTGAAGCCAAGCATGTGCAATGCAGCTTCTACACCACTCGTCCCCGTTGCTGTGGAGACAATAAACAAGTCTTTACATGACATGCAACGTGTAATGACGAGGGGCACGCAACACGCCCACACAGGCGAGAGTCAAGCGTGTGAAGGAATCGGCGCACGCACACCAGCAACAGCCTACCGGCTCAGAACATCCACCGTCAATAGGCTCTGGAAATCCATGAAAAGGGGAACACCAGGGACGAAGCGGCAGAAAAACAAACACGCCCTCCAACAAACAAGGAAGTCCTCCACCGAAGTCTTGCAATGTACGAGGTAGCTCCAGTGTCCACGACGCTGGGACAGGCACGTAGGAATGCGTACTGTCCTGCCATGCTACTCGTCGCCAAATGAGGAGTCCTTTATTCTGGTAAGTTTATTCATCAGGAAAAACAGCACAGTACAACCAACAGCGACCGCTTCCATTCAAGTCCCCAACCGTTCTCCTTCCCATTTCCTTCCATCAAACCTCGTGCCCATAGGATTCTACAACCGGCACTAGATTCAATGGAACCCAACAAGTTACAGTTGGGGTTGTTTGAAAAGTTTCAAAATTATCACTTGTGCACACAAGTATGGTAACAATCATATTATGTTCTAATAGTGCCATTCAGCACCATGGTTTGCAGTGTACTACCATAGTAGGTTGTTGGTAAACTTAGTGAAGACCTAGCTTCACATTATATCTGGGTTGCATACAGAGGTGTAAGTTGCATATGCAGTATATTACATATATGGCTCCCGGTTTTATATTCTTTTTTTAACATTTCCATTTGTATTTATCCACATTTATTTATTTGGGCATACTGTAGGTATTGCCTATATTTATTTTGTATTTTGATAATAAATGGAGTCATAAAATGATATGTTTCCATTTTTTTAACTGATAAACATGCACTCATACTTTGATGACTGTCGGGTTTAGCAAATAAAGTAGCTAAATGTAACAAAGTACTACACCCACATGCAAATATTACCATAATATGCAAATATATGTTTACATATGCCTGTAGTTAAAGAAATCTCATCCTGTTTTTAACTCCCCATGCTATCTACTCAGCTGTTGGGCTGGAATTTATGAAGGACAGCATGGAAATTATCTCGCAAGGAGCACACTTTTGTGTGATATGCTTTTACAGATAGTACAGACAAGAAACACACTGTTTTCTTCTGTATTTATCTGTAAAAGCATTAAAAAAATGGAAAACTGGGAGCCTCAGTTACATAGTACGGGGTGAATAAGAACATAGAGAATGTGTTGTGGGAGTGTGGTATGAAGAGAGATTAAAATAACTGCTCTGGTGGTAAGGAAGGCAGCAACCAAGTAGGTTGGTAGTTATTGTCTGAAGATTTGCACTGTGTGAGAGAGTATTACAGCCAGGTATGCCTCATTCCACAGTCTCCTATCACAGACTGAAGAAGCTTCTACACAATTATCTTCCAATCATCAACTTCACAAGGTAGTAGAGGTGGGTAGTGAAGAAGATTAGAAGATGCAGTTTGTCTGCAGGTTGTGTGGGTAATGTGCTTCCTCATACAGCACTCAGCTCATACAAGCTAGAAGAGGAAGCTAGGAGAGGCAGCCATAGGAAATATTGAAAGATGGGTTGTTGAAGCAAAATTTGTCTGGTTTATGATGAGCTTGGTGGTAGCCTGTAGATTTCAGCTGTGCCAGAATGACGTCACACAGGCTGGTGAGCAGAATAGTTTCCTGATCTCTGTGAGCGAGGACGAAGGACTGGAGAGTGGAGGTGAAGGTGTGCAAGGGTTTTAATCTACACAAGAAGGCAATTTCCAAAATAGGCTGTGTAGGCCTTTTGTCTTCACCTGGTCATTGTTTGCAAGATTGCTATTTATTTAAAGCTAAGAGGTTCAGTGCAGAAGGTCATGCGGGGAGAACTCTATGGGACTCATACTTGATTATCATACTAGGACTAAGGTGGAGGGACCCACCATTTACAAGTTTGGACTATGTTTAAGATAAATAGCGGACGTCCATGATTTGATAATGTTCAGATATGATTGCAGGCTTGAGATTTCATCAGCCAATACCAGTTTCAGACAGCAATACCTTTCTTCAGCGTATTGGTGTAAGGCAGGACTGTTTTAGGAAGCAAGGTGCCCAGGGTTTCTGTTTTTAAACTGAACATCATGGGGTGAGAATGAATACATAAGGAATGGTCATTGAGATATGGAGGGCAGGACTTCCTTTGGATATTCTCATGCTGTTCAGAGAGGTGCCAGAGATACCCTGGTGGGCCAAGAGGGTTGCCAGTATGGTCTTCTGATCATCAATATCATAGGCCACCTGCAGGCCCATGAACACTGAAAGGTAGAGATCATTCTCGTCTGCCACCCAAAGGAAGTGATCTATTCCTGGCAGCTGTTTCTGCACTGCAGGGTGAATCATTAACTGGTAGACAGCTGGCTGTAATCAATAATTGTATTTGTAGTTATTCTAATTTAGTTGGGGTAGGATTTGGAGTGTCTTTAGGATAAACAGGAAATAGTGGTTACAATTGTTAATGATGAGTTCAAGCTGGGTGGAAAGGTGTGTTTGATGATGGAAGAGGAGAAGAAGTTATTGTCTTAAGAGATGGCTTTTAAGCATTTGATGATGTTGGACAGGGCTTAGACGGTTGGAATGTCCAGGGGAAGGAATGGAGATGTACGTATGTTTTGTGTATGTGTGACTTAAGTGTCAACATTCTGGTCCTTAGTTTTTATTTTGTCTACAGAGTATTGGCTTATGTTGGTGGGCTTCTCTTTTAAAAATGCGTGGTGAGGGGGCACATTGGTGCAATGTGTGACCTTGCCATGAGCAGAGAGATCAGGGAAAGTGCATTGTGAAATCCTTTGAGACCAGTATGGCTGCAAACTCCTTTTGCTTCACAGAGACAATGTGTGAATCTGTTGCCTGAAAAACCCAGAACCCCTTTTAGGATGTGGCCAAATGCTAGGTGTAGCAAGGTAGCATTGAGGATGCTCAACGGTGACCAGGAATAAATATCTCAGAAGCCTTGGTCGTCTAACACCTCTTGTTACCACCACAAGAGTTGAGTTACCTTGTGGAGCATTTGAGCAAAAAAGCAATAGACTCTACTGCTGCTGCCTGTTGCTCGGCTTGGAGCTCTGGAAAGTCTGCTGGCCTGATATCAGAACATCTGCCAAGAAGCTGTTTACTGCCATGTGGTGCAGGAAAGTATTGAGAGTGCTCAACCACCACAAGGACATTTGACCCAGATGGATTGGTCCGTCAAAGTAATGTGTTTCCTTCATTAGCATAGCACACAGTAGTGATTATGTGTGGATGTTTTTAGGGAACCCAGACTAAGGATGTCATTCCTTCCTTGGTGTCCAAAATAGGGTGAGCTAGCCCACACACATTTGCTGATTCTCTCCACATTTACATATTCAAGGTAACTTCTAGTTGTTCTCTTGGGGCATGACTGAATCCTGGTTAGGACGCAAGCTCTCAGTATAAGAGAGTGTCATCCAGTGGTGACATTAAATTATTACAAAAAGCACAATAAAGAGTCTTTTCAATGCATGTGAAGCACACAAGCATTCAAAAGGCAACTTTGTTTGGAGAAATGAAACTCTCTCTCTCTCTACATATATATATATATATATATATATATATATATATATATATATATATATATATATATATATATTTGTTACAGGTTGTAGTATAACTGTTTACCGGCCTGGGATGGGGAAGGGGATGTTTTGGACATTGTATTCTCCATAAAGTCAGCCATGTGTTCCTAGTCTCACAACTAAAAAGTAATCTATTGCTAGTCTTTTTCCACAACACTCTACTAAAACAAACGTGAAGAAATAAAATATAAAGGTTTGGATAAATATTCTCTCAGAAAGAACAGTGATGGAGGGACATAATTTGGGGAAACATAGAAAGCAATTGCTGTAAGACTCAACAAACAAAAAACGTGGCAGCATTCCAAAATAGGTAAATTTTTTATTTCTGTTAATTTAACACGAAACAACCAAATTTTCCTGAGACGCCAACCCCACTGAGAATTTAAAGACCTATTAATGATGTTTTAAATGGAATTAAAATTCTGAAGCATATTGGAAAAATGTGTTTGAGACAACCAAGAAATGACTGTTGAGATTTATGATCAGCCTTTTCAGCCTTGACTCTTGCTTATAAACATCTTCTGTACTATGGCAAGCAGAAAAAAATGTGAAGCGATAAATTTCCTTGTGTGCAGGAAAAAAGCTTTATCCTTCTCACATCACACAAACATAAAGCAACCCTTCATCAGCACCTTTCAGATCGAAGGCACTCGCAGAAAATGCAAGCATAAAGCCCTACAAGGAAAAACAACAATCTTTTTTCTAGCAATGGATCTAAACCAAACTTCAGTATAATTGCAGTGGTGGACCTGTCAGCCTTATGGTGGTCTTCCCCTCAAACCTTTGCCCTTCCTTCTCCATTTTTGGTGATCTCATTTGTGCTGGCCTTAGGACTAACCAGTGCTAAAATGCATGCGCTCATGCACATGGTAACATTGGCTTATCCTCAATTAACATATTTAATTTACTTATAAGTCCCTAGGAAAGTGGTATTACACGTGCCTAGGGCCTGTAAATTAAATGCTACTAGTGGGCCTAAAGCACTGCTTGTGCCACACAATTAAGAAGCCCTTTAAACCTGCCTCAGGCCTGCCATTACAGCCTGTGGGTGCAGTTTTAAACTGTCATGTTGACCTGGCAAAATAAGCATTTTGCCAGGCCTAAACCTTCCTATTTAGTACATATGAGTCACCTCTAGTGTAGGTCCTGGATAGCCAAGACAGGTTGGTGCAGTGTATTTAAAATGTTGGAAATGTACTTTTTATTTTTACATGTCCAGGTAGTGAAAACCTCTTAAATTAGTTTTTCATCACTGCAAGGCCTACTGCTCCCATAGGATAACATTGGAGTAACCATATTACATTTAATAAGCAGTAACTTCTAATTAGGTACAGGTAGACAGTTCATGTTTGGCGTCTTTAGGAATATAATGGAAAATCTACTCTTATGGTGAAGTTGGATTTTAAATTACAATTTTGAGAATGACACTTTTAGAAAGTTGGCATTTTCCTGCCTAAGCCATTTAGCGCCTGTAGCCTGTTTCTGGGTCACATGACCGTGGGTGTAGTTGACAGTTGGGCTTTGTGTGTTCCTCCTAGACAGCAGCACACACTAGAAGGCTTAGGTGTGCCTGGATGTGCCATCATTGGCTGGGTAGGAGGATGGAGCTGGGCACATCCTTAGTTACACTTGAATAGGTTGTATTCTGCCTCCACACATAGGGCTGCACACCTCCTGTAGTTAGTCTGGAACCAGGACAGCGGTTGCAGGAAACCTGTGCATTTCAAAAAGAAACCTCTAGAAGCATATCCCACTTTAAAAAAGGCACCTGGTAAAAATGTAACTGTAGGTGCCACCTCTTCCGTATGCATCTGGATCTTTGGAGACTCTGAGAGGAGGAAGGACTGCAGTGCTGCTAAAAGGACTGCTACTCTGCTGGAGTGCTGCCCTGATGGACTACTGCCTTGCTGGACTGATGCCTAGCTGGATTGCCACCCTGCTGGCCTCCTACCTGAGTCAGAGGGATTTGGACCTGCATCTAAACCCAGGACCTCCAGAGTGACTCCAATGGCCAGTCTGCTGGCCTCCTGTGCAATGCCACAGGGACATAACAGAGCCCCAACCACCTGAACCAGCCCCAAGCTCCAAATGGAACAAGCCCCTGACCCCCAAGTGTTTCCCCTCAGGTCCTGTACACTTGGTGAGGCGGAATTGAAGTTTTGGGGCTTTTTGTGACTGCAAACATGCTAGCTGGCACAGAAACCTTGGCACTCGCACAGCTCACTAATGCAAAGTTTTGTCAGCTTGAACTTCGTGCTACAGCATTGACCTCTTGTGTGGAGCAGCAGCGCGAAGCATTGACCCAACCTTTCACAATGACATGATGCCAGTTCTGCTCTTCACACTACATCAATGCCCATCTGCAATGCTTTCCTGCTCCTCGCAGACATCTCCACCGTGAACAGGTTTCTTTGTGCTGGACTGAGAAGGTACCTTTTCAGCAGGTCTAATCTGGTTCCTGTATCCGTCCGGTGCTCTATCGCCATCGGCCTGACCCTGTGACATTCCTCCAGTCTTGCACGACCAGATAGCTGTAAGTGACACTTTGGGCTTTTTGGAGCTATTTTCACTTAACTCTTTAAATGTGCATATCTCCAGTTCTACTGTTTAGATTTTTGTTGATTTGGTCTTGATTTATTCATGAAATGTTGTTCTATGTTTCTAAATTGATGTGGGATTTGTTCTTGGTGGTATTTTCATTTTATTGGTTTTTGAAGTGCTGCATAAATACTTACACATTGCCGCTAAGTTAAGCATGACTGCTCTGTGACAAGCTGTCATAGAGCTGAGCAGAGGTTAATTTGGAGTTTGCTTGTGCATCACCCAAACAAGGATTGTGGTTGCTGCTTGACCAGTCTCTCACACAAGCATTTATCCAAAGTAGTTTTTTTTTAAAAACCTCAATCATATAACACATTAAAAAGGAATGTGGGATAAAATGTCTGCTTTTGTCCTGAAAAGCGTAAGCCACTTTGTGTTGTCATTTGGCCAGAGATGTCACTTAAGATGAAGAACATTTGTTTGGCAGGCTTTTTATGCTGTTCTCTATGCAAGACATTTGCTATTATGTTAGATCTGATCGTTTTATATAAATTGCAGTTCAACATGAAATGTTTAATTAATCTACTCTGCCTCACAGCCACTGCTGTGAAATGCCATCTGTTAAAGAAATGACAGGACATATATCAGATTTATTTGGTTAACACTCCCCATTCTTCAGTTATCCACTGAAGGAATGCCCTACAGAATCTATTTGCACTTTACACACCAGACCAACATATATCAGATTTATTTGGTTAAAACTGGCCATTCTTCAGTTATTCACTGATGGAATGTCCTAGATGATCTATTTTCACTGTGCACACCAGACCAAACACCTGACAAGGCAAATCAGGTCACTCTGTGAAACATCTAAGCACAACCACAAAAGAAGGTTTACCATGCAAATCTTGTAGTAGTGAGATGTGACTTCCAGAAGTCAAGTTCCTATACCACCTAGAGCCCAACAAGCACCGAGAATCAACTTAAGACTTGCAAGTGACCACAGCACCCATTTGAAAGAGGGGTGAACACAGGTGGCTTCTTGGCTCTAATGAATTCGGCAGCGTATCAAGTATGTCTTCTGTCTAAATAAGTATGTATAACAAATGTTTAGCCTATTCACTGTAATATATACATATACAAATAAATGCCAACTACAGATGTGCAGTCCTAGAAAACAAAATAATATTGAATAATAACTCATACACATAATCAACATTCTAACTCAGTAAGCCTCCATGATGCCCAATAATACCAAGGCATGTTAAAATTGATTAACCCTGTTGGGAGGGGTGAAACCCCAGATTTACTTCTCTCCAATAAGGCCTCTTTCAGCAAACAAAAAATAAATGACTCAGAAACAAATCAAACTTATCACTCCTACAATTGATACCCATAAGACAGCATGTATTTAAAGCAGACTTATTGTCTCTTTTAGTGATCATGAAAGTCACTAAAAAGAAGAAACACTTTATATATATATATATATATATATATATATATATATATATATATATATATATATATATCAAAACAAGGCCCTTTCAGGGTTAGAGTGATGCATAAATTATGCAAAAAACAAGAGAGAACTCTGGGAAGTTCCCAAATTTAGGTGGAGAGCAGCTCTAGTAAGGAGCACCCTGCAACACCAGCGACACTCTAGATTTGCTCACCTCAAATGTCTGCTTATCTAGCAAAGTTTTTAAGCATAGGATCAGCACAGTGCTATCCACGCCGAGCTAGATAGTGACAAAGTCTTTTGCCATTTGTACAGCAAAATCTTTAAGCATAGGATTGACACAGTGTCATCCTCGCCGAGCTGTAAAATGACAAAAGCCATTTACCACTTCAGGCACAGTATTACAGCTTTGGACTGGTCAAATACCATCCAAGCCAACCTGAAATGAGTAAAGCAACCCCTGACACGTGTTTCGCTCTCATTAGAGCTCTTCAGAGGGGTTTAGCTTTGTCCAGACACAAGGGAGCACCCAGTATAAGTCAAAACAAGGCCCTTTCAGGGTTAGAGTAACGCATAAATTATGCAAAAAACAAGAGAGAACTCTGGGAAGTTCCCAAATTTAGGTGGAGAGCAGCTCTAGTAAGGAGCACCCTGCAACACCAGCGACACTCTAGATTTTCTCACCTCAAATGTCTGCTTATCTAGCAAAGTTTTTAAGCATAGGATCAGCACAGTGCTATCCACGCCGAGCTAGATAGTGACAAAGTCTTTTGCCATTTGTACAGCAAAATCTTTAAGCATAGGATTGACACAGTGTCATCCTCGCCGAGCTGTAAAACTTTGCTAGATACTTAATAATTGAAATTAACAATTATATCAAAATAGATAATACATTATGGCCAGGTCCACATATGTAGTTCTATGAATTTCCATAGAATACTACTACGAGGATTTTATTTATTTCCTTATTTCCGGATTTATATAGTGAGCGCCCACACAAGGTCAGATGTGGTAATAATTGTCTTGGATCTCTTTGGCACTCTAATACATTGACTTTTTGAACTTACCAGTTGCACTCTCACATCACAACAGTCAAACATCTTGAAAATTTTGGGCACTTTATGTGACATATCTAGTGTGATCACGCACATGTAGCCTTCTAGATTGCATTTTTAGTTTTTTATCACAGTAATTGTGGACAGTATATGGAAGTAAACTTCTGACACGTTTCACAGTCTTTACTGATTTCTGATCAAGCTGCCACGGTCCTTCATACTCAGTTTTGGTTTCAGTGCCACGAAAAAGAGTGGTGTACTGCAAATGAATCAGCCCCAGAAGAGCTAGTATACACAGTATCTTTTTGAAGCACATGTATTTCACACAATTTGGGGGTTAGAGAGTGGAATAGAGAGGGGCTGATGTTAGTTTGATTGTGGAGACTTTATGATACTTAAACATTGCTACGATGGACCACACTACCTTGGTGTGCCTCAGTATCTGGCTGATGTTTTGCAGCCCAAAGGGGACTTGGGTGAATTCACAGTCTTCCCAAATGAGGCAACATAGTTTCAGAAGGCTAATCCTAAAATGCACTATTTAACTTCTTCCACAAGGATTCATTAAATTTAACAACATGTTGGAGGAAGAAAGGCTGCATGCTTTCTGTGCAGGAAACATAGGGCCTGATTACAACTTCGGTGGAGGGGATTACTCCGTCCCAAATGTGACGGATATCCCGCCTGCCGAATTACAAGTCCATTATATCCTATGAAACTCGTAATACTTATTCTATTCATCTTGGAGACCAAAGTCAGACTTTAAGCTTCCATCTGTCTAGCATGGGTACTGGCAGCTATCGACAGATATATCAGAATTCTTTGTTTTCTATAGGGGACTTTTACTCACAAATAAGGAAAAGAAGCTCTGCTCTAGGCGTTCTTTACCATGCCATGTTGGATTTTCTCTGTGCAAAGGTCTGCTAAGTTGAAATATCCCTGCCAATGCCACGTTTCCTAATTGAGATTTAGAAGAGGAAAAAAGATGCTCTAAATCCAAGAACTGGAACTTAGCTTTATACAGGACAATCTCCTGGCTGACTTATGGAGCCAAAAAGAGTGGCCTGCTCAAGATTATTACTGGCCACAAGTAGTCTGCGTGTCTTTTGTTGCAGATTGATCTTGGGGTTCTTGCCCTGTTAGGCACCTTTCCTGAGGGCTCGAGTGTGTTAAAACTAGCATAGAATACTAAGTATTGACGGAAGGTCACTGAAACTGGAGGTTCTGCAGAACCAAACAGCAGTGCTCAGAAGGAAAAACTGCTGACAAGAGCTTTCCCTGGCTGCTTCAATTGATTCCCTGGGCCAGATTGGTTACTCCATACGCCTTCTAGTAGAAAAGGACATTGCTAAGCAGATCTAAGATCTAAGATCTCTCAAACTGTTTTATTGTATCTATCCCAAAAGGGGGACGACCCACAAGAAAAGTCAAGTGTATGCAATAAACTGTGGCTTTTAATTATTTCAAATAATTATTGGCTGTAATTCTTGCTCCACATTTTCAAAGCTCTGTATGGGGATATTTTTACGACGTAGTTATAATTATTATTGATTCCATAGGTCGAGCCCTAACCTCATCTTCTTGTGAGCACATCTTGTTGTAAGTTCCCTACCCGATTCTCTATCTGCCCCCTTTATAAACTGCTACTTCTGCGTGTTACTATCTGTAATGGGCAAGTGTGCGGAGCCTCAAGGCATCTCTGGCTACTGCTGGGCCTCTCTGTAGACATCTGTTTAACCACCTCTGCTTGTCACAGGTTACCTTACCACATCTGCTTCTGCAGGTTGTTTGCCCTCCATATGCCATGTAATATGGAATTAACGCACACGACAGAAGGCTATAACAGGTGTTAAAGACCCTTTACTAGAGTTATAGGCCTGACCCACTGGTAAGGGCCTTCAAAGAGGACTCGTAACAGCTGGTGTAGTTCGAGGCACAAGGGTTATAATGCTAATACGTCATTATACCCATTGAAGGTAGAATATTCTTAATTAAACAGGAAGAAAATAAGCTTTGGAGTGTTGATGTGGAAGGTTCAGACCAGCTATTATTGGCCATTTGCCACTTCATTGTCTTCAATGGAACACACAACACCCCAATGTTCTAATGACAGATACTGACAAGTCCCTACTGGCCATGATTAGGCAGATGTAATGATCTATTAAATAAAAACAAATTAAAGTGCGAAATGACTAGACCGATTTTTTTTTATTAAAAGGTTTGTGTTGTTAATTGGTTTCATTAAATAACTCCTCTAAATTTGGCAAAGTTCAAGCAATTTTGTCGAGTAGCAAATGAAAACAAGCGATTCGGTGCCCTATGCATCTCGAGTGGTGCGTGATGTGCCTGCACATGAAAGCACATTGACAGCCTACATGGCAGATTGCTTGCACGCCTTGGAAACATTGCATATTTGAAAAGTCTTGAGGAAAGGTCAGATTGCATAACAGACTGGCATGCTTTGTGTATTGTTCAGAGTGCTGAGACAAGCATAAATGACTCCCATTTCAAATATGTAAATATTTCCCAGTAAATTACTTCCATCTACAATCTCCTTCTTTTGAGAACAAAAATACTTTCCTCACTGCCAGGGCCCCTTTGAATCCTGATACTTACTTTATATTACTACCCATCAACAGTCAAAAAACTACTGGCTTTGCACAAACAACATCCAAATTCTTTCAAGTGGAATTATGTGTCTAGAAGGTTTGAAAACCGCTTCCCAAATGTATTATGCTTTGGCGTGGGCGCTAGTGCAATGCAAATCAGGACAAACAAAAGAGCCGACCAGATTTCCCATATATATTTTGTGCAGAAAAGTTGCAAATGATTTTGAATTGCATAGTGCTAGATATCTAATTAAGAAATAAAAGGGAGCCTAGTAGGGTCGGAACAGCAAAGAGACCCAGACGATTTCACCAAAGCCATATCTAATAAAATAGCACGATCCTGCCCAGGGTGGAATTCTAGTACTGAATGAGACCAGATCCCGCTAATGGGTAAGTGGAATAATGTCAGTCAGATATGTGTGACATGCTCATTCTGTATGTTATTGCTGCAAAATAGCACATCTCACTTAGCTTATCCTTGGACAGTTGTACCTCGAGTACAGATGTCACACATGATGCCACAGTGTTATGTTATGTGTATTTGTAGAGTGCGCCAATCACCTCTGCGGGTATCCAGGTGCATAGCGCTTGGGTTAGGCAGCTCTCTGCTTGGTAAGGGTACTCGAAGAGGCAGGTCTCACCTTTGCAGCATTGTGCAACACTTGGTGCTGCTCTAAACCGCCATTGTTTGCACGTGTGCTGATGAATAGCGTGTTACTCTTTGTAAACTAGACACAGCTCAGTTTGGTCACGGTGTGGTGATAAAAAATGCAGGACAGTTGAAGGAGAATTTGCCACTGGTGGGTTTACGTTTAGAAATGGCACCAACATAAACAGTTGTGAAAGAAGGGAAGAAGCTGCAGCCCACTGACAAGGTTTATGGCAGCAGTGAATCTTGAAGACTAATGTCAGAAGCAAGCAACTGAGATGATTCTTCTTCATTAATGTGCCCCTTTTTTAAAGTTTGGTGGAGGTCCTGACTACTGTTTTCTTATTAAGAATACAGTGATGTCTCGTCTGACACAGTTACCTGTAATGTGCAAATTAGAAGTACTTGTGTCATTAAGGTTATGTTTCTATATTAAGTCTACACTTTGTAGGCAGAACACAAAAAGAAACTAGATTTTACCCGAAGACATTGAGCTTTCAAAATTATGTAGCAAGAAACGATTATGATAGATTCACACCTTACAGAAGATTTGAGCATTCTGTATCGGATATGGATATGTATAGAACCTGCCAGTAAGGAAGAGAAAGTGGTATACTTGTCTGAATCTGCTTGTCTTGTAAACAGATTGATACCAATGTCCTCTGTTTAACGTCAAGTACTTCAGATGATCAATAAAGATCAATACAGAAATAGGAAAAAAAGAGTACACTGATGTCAATGTATACAGACTTCTGCCTCTTTTTAGTAGTTTTATTCTCCAACACTCTTACTAAGGCTCATCTACTTTCAAATCTGGTATGAATCTCGTTTTAGAGCTCGAGCACACCTAAGCATTATGAAAAATTGGGCAATACCTATAGAGCAGAGGTCATCCAACTGGGGGGGCTCAAATGGTCCCAGGCTCGGGCCAGAAGAAGGATTATGCTGATAATAGGGCTTTGTTTAAGCTGGCGAAAATAAGTAGCAGTAAACCGCTCTATAATGGGCCATCAGTAACATGTTTTGTCAATTTATTTCCAAGCTGGGAGTATGTGCCAAAGAGGAAGGGACTCCAAATACTCTTACACATTAGTAAAGCCTTCCTGCCCAGCATAGTATGTTTGGCATGATGTATTTGAATGCATTTTATTTTAAAACAGTAACAGAACTAAACTGCAATGTTTAAATAAGTCTAGACATATTTAAACATTGCCAATGTAACAGAATAATTGTGAAAAATATGGGGGGGGGGTGATGATTTTTATTATTCACTGGGGAGGGGGATGCTGCATTAAAAAGTTTGAAGAACACTGTTCTAGAGGCATACCCTCCAAATCCCTTCACCTGCATGATGGCCCTCTTGCTTTCTCCTGCCCTATGTTCTCCCTGTAGACTTGCCACTGGTCCTCTAGTCCACCCCTCACTGCCCCAAGCATCCCTCCACTCACCTCTATGTATAGACACTCCAACTCTGTGCAGCACTCTCTTGCTTTTTATCTACGTTTGTACACCATAAATACACATGCACGTACCTATGTATATACATGTGCTCTTTCTTGTGGCTGACCCTCTGTTAGCCAAAACTTAATTACCAAGAATGGAGAGGCCAACTCCTCCACATAATTGTGGTACCAATGGACAACCTTTCATACTGCATTTGTTGCTAGCTTCGTGTGCAGACACATGATTAGAAGTATGTGTGGTTCAATTGCCTGTGAGCATTTGCAATGCAATATGGGTTGCATTTGCCTGAGTTAGAGTTATTGGCATTGTAAATGCATAACAAGACTGATCTTGCCACATAAATTGGTTAACCCTGCCGCATAATTTGGTGCACTCTGCCATATGATCCCAGTGGCCCTGCAGATAACTAAAGCATTTCCATTTACCTTCTTCCTCAATAAGACATAGAAAAGAATAAGAACAATTGTCCTAAAAAGTGCATCACTTTTGGTAAAAGAACAAGATATCTTTGAGAATAGGGTAGATGGAAAGAGACCCCTAAAGAAACATGGCCCGAATACTTCTACAGAATGTGTACTGTTATAAGGAGCAATGAACAGCTGTTGCCTGCTAAAATAAAACATTTCATTGACAACACCCCATCAGGTTGTCCCATTCAAGACAATAAGATCAGCAAAACATGGTCAGAAGACTAAATGGTTTGAACTATCAAAAATAAATTAAATTAACCTAATGATCATAAAAAAGAACTTGGTAAAGAAGACAGAAGCTCCACCCTATTGTGATAAGCACAGTTTCACCGTGCTTCATGTTTTTTTTTGTTCGGTACTAGATTATCACAAATTTTTTTATTTGGCCGCACAAAGGTAAGTACGGCACTACCACAGCACATATTTCCTATAAGCGATGAAGGATGAATTGAAACGTAATGTGCATAAGGCACTTGATCTGAGATGTGTATTCGATATATTAAACTGTGAAGCCTAAGGAACACTGCAAATCAGACAGCGCATCAAAAGGGACCAGGAATAAAGCACAAAACTTCCAAATAATGACAGTCTCCAAGTGCCTTCAGTGTAAATTAATTACTTTGTTTTTACTTAATACCCTTTGCTATGCTACCACTATACTACCACCTCAAAATTTGCATTCCTCCATGCAGTGACAAAACATCCCGTGTCACATGAACATCAAAGTGCCTATTCACTAAACCGCATTTCTCACCTCTAGAAGCCTACCTTGTCATGTAACTCACCTCCTCAAATTTCCAATTATGGGTGACTGCTTCAGACGGGGTTTTTAACACAAAAATACATGCTGCCAAGAGGAGTAATCAAAGCATGTCAATAAAAGCTAATAATAGACTCTAACTTCCAGAAGGAATTAGCTTGCTATAATGCAGCCCAGGACTCAAAACTCTATCAGTGAAAACAGAAAAACTACCCTACCTAATTGTATGATTTAATCGAGGAAAGGTTACATCAATGGGGTACTTTGACATCAGTTGCCCAAAAGCTTTGGAATAAATTAATACACTACAAATATATGTTTATATCTAATCACCACAGTCCTACAACTTCAAAACTCACAGAGTTCTCAGCTGCCCGTGGTCCTTCATGGTTTCCCCTTTAACCAGTGAACATGTATCTCAAGCAGAGAGCGAGCCAGAGTAGAAAGGTCCCAGACCTCTCAGCAAAGACTGCAGACTCTGCAGACTCAGGAGTCACAGTCAGGGGGAAACAAAATGGCAGCCGGTATCCAGTCAGGAGGCCACTTTCAGCGGAGGCTCGATACATCTGCGTCAGCCTTTTTACTTACTGAAGTAATCTTTGTTCATAGAGACTAATGAAGGACAAGATAGGCACTATACAGAGGGTACTAACAGAAACACAAATAGGTGTCTGTCTTCAACAGACAAACATGAACAAGCAGTGATAATAATTAACATGTTTATGTTGGTAAGAAGATTTATACAGTTCCATTAAAGTAACACTGCATATTTAGAAACAATTTTGATTTGAAGATAGTTTGGAAAATCTTTAATGATTTAAAAATAATGAGTGTCGTTTTTCACAATAACCAAATTTATAAGGATTTGTCGACTCGTTGTTTTTAGGTTTTTGTAGCGTCCTTTCTGTTCAGAAACATTGCTGCTGCTGGTTTTTTACTTTTAAAGTTTCATCGCTCTTGTTTACTTTCATGTAGTGCTTTGCTCTTGCGCGCCACCTTAAGTAGCCAGTGAGCCGGTAGCTGCTTCTGGATCTGGGGTAATGTCAGACAGGCTTATTAATGTATTCTACTAAACACGACAACACTTAGTAGTTTAATACAAGCTATTCATCCCCATCTATCACCAAAAAGTAAACCTGTCTCCCAGACAATGGGCTCTGTCTCAAGACTAAAGAAGAGCCTGTTGACTGCTGAAGAAAAACTGTAAAGAAAAGGGGTGAAAAAAGAACAAGCAGCAATGAGGGTGTTTGTTTTATGATCTTGGTGTTTTAATGCTTAGCAAATTATATTTACCTCCATTTACTGAAACAGCATTGCAGGGAAGCTAAGCTGAGAGCAAGAATGCTCTGAAAATGAAAAGGGATGCTTCACCGAACACAAGCAGGAAGTGACAAAAACAGTCTCCCAAAGAACAGATAAACGTGACAAAGCATAAATACAGTACTTGGTCCCTGCTCCCAAAGAGAAAAAGGAGGGACAAAGAGGCATGACTAACCGCTAGCAAGTAAGGATTCTGTAATGACACTGAAACAAAAAAATAAAATGGCTTTAAGCCCAGAGAAGAGGTATACTTAAAAGTATACAAGAGGTTGCATGCTTACGCTTGACCTAATCAAAAGCAGTCAGATACTGCAGTGAAGGAGCCTGTGCACCATCATCAGTGTGTCGGTGTACATCACAAGTCATAGATTTATTCCTGATTGTATAGCACCCAAAGGTCTTAAAAATGCTAACTCTGCATTTTCATAACACTCTTTTCAGTACCTTTGAAAAGCCTGAGACCCAGCAGAGAACTGCAGGAAGTGACTGTATCAATCCAAAATACAGACAACGTCCCTAAAGATTGTCAAAATAAAGGTCAAGCTGGATCATTTGGAATCTCTGTAATCCCATTGAGTATGACCTCCTTCAGACCCTTTTCATGCTGGTGGAACCCTGCTCTTCCTCGACAACCCAGCCGAGCCTGCTGTGGAAGAAGAAGCTCTACGACTCTTGCAAAAAGACAACTGATCAAGTGAGGCAACCACTGTATCAGGCATCCCTCATCAACGATTGACCATCAAGGGACACCTTTCCGTGGCTGCACCTTTTTCCAATTTGTTTGTTCTCTCTACAGAGACCTGACCATTGTGTGGGAAGTTGAGGAATCTTCACTTAATGAAGTCAATGGGTCTGGTGAAATCTTTGCTCTGAAAATGTTACTTTGTTTTATTAACTTCTTTTTTATCACTTCAAGTCTTAGCCCCAGTACTGCTTCTTTTTTATTCACCCTTTTAATTTTTTTTGTTTAGTCTTCTATAATTCCCACTTTTACAGGACGTGACCCTTCATGTTCCTTTTTTCCTCTTTTCTCTTTTCTGTTATTTCACCTTTATTTCCACTGTCACAGTCAACTCATTTATTTCTTTTTCACATTTTAGTAACAGGACAACCCACAATCCTGCTTTAATCTTTTTCCTTTCCCTTTCCTCCTGTTTCCTTTTTCCTTTTTAGATATGGGTTCCCAATTCCTGATTCCCTCATCTTTCTTTTATTTAAAATATTGAAGAATTAGATTTTTTTCTGAGTACCACTTTTTAAGTGCTGAATTGAGAGGCAACATGGAAAGTATTTAAGCAGTGCACACACATTAACAAAGTGAAAATACACCACAAGAAAAATCCCCAAACAATTTAAAGTAAGCATTTGCAATGCAATCGGTCTTGCGTTTGCTCACGTTAGAGCTATTAGCATTGTAAACTCCTAACCGGACTTTTCTTGCCACATAAACTAATAATGAAAAGAAAAACAGTTTCACATATGCGAGCCAATGGTCGCCATGAGCATGAAGGTGACACAGAAAAGGAAACAGAAGTTCACTCGCAGTGAAACTTATCGACAAAAGTTCAATTATCCATTTTACCAGCAAAAGTGCAATTATCCATCTTAACGGCAAAAGAGAAATTATATCCATGTAACAGGGTCGATGTCATGCAAAGCGCTCGACTTCTGTCCAGCGAGATCGTGCTGCGCAGGAAATGAAAAGATAAAGTAGTCCACAAACCAGCTGAAAACACAGAGCCTTGAATGTTTTCAGTAGTTTACTGATGCGCTCAAGGGAGGCACTGGAAAAAGCATGACGTATGCATGCCTTTCACTAATGGAATCAATCGATTTTTAAAAGGCAAGCCCAAGAACTAATGAAAGTGACGGGCGTGACATGGGCGTGGTTGGGAGCCCACATAGAGATTACAACATAGTCCAGAGCACTTGTGTGCGCTCGACCCCAATAGGAGTACACAACAAACTGAGTGTTTCTAATCTCAAGGAATGCTTGACTACACAACAAAAGGTTTCAGTTGATGCAAAGCAAAAAATGTTATCCCTTAAAAACAAGCTTGAGCAATAATAAAATCATTCTCGCCGTTCTAATTTAAGATGTTTGGGCATACTGTGAAAAAACAAATGGTCCAATTCAATTTATCGAAAACTTGATTGAATACCACATTCTTCCTGATTCTCCTGCTGATCTATCAATAATGTGTGCTCCTAGGCTCATATTTATGGACTTTGTGGAGCAGGGCAGTGCAGCAAATCCCCTTGCTGCTCTGCCCTGCATCAGAGGGAAATGGCAGGAATGCACTGTATTTATCCAATGAATTCAAATAATCCCTCTAAGCAAGAAAAAGCCAAAATAAATAAGTTAAAAAAGGGTTCCTGAGTACGGAATCCCTAAAACACACACAAAACAAACAACACACATATAAAGAGTCGTCCTCACTAATAATGTAGGTTACACATTTCATACTTTTTAGCAATTCATATATATATTATTTATTTAAATAATCACCAAAATGTCTTTATAACTAATTAACTCAACAATAAATGTTCAAATGGATAGGCCTCCCTAGGAAAAATGAATAAAAAACAATATACGCAATCACTCCAATGCATTCACACCCATGCTAAAAAAAATTATTACAAGAAATGAAAAAAGGACAAATTAATCTATAACAGCAAAGGGAACCCTCTCCATATGTACACACAAATAAAATGGATGCTATCAAAATAAGCAATCTTTCTCAGAGATGCAGGATTGGCATTATTCAATCATATTACAATGTCCAATTTTCATGATCCTCCTGGTCTCATTTTTCATGTAAGATGTTTTAAAATCTTACAACTTCATAATGATTTCATTCATATTCCTGGAATGTCCATATCAGACCTTCAATTAGTACCCACTGGGCTGTATGGCATCCAGATAAATCCAAAGCAATGTCCTTGATGTATAGGCCAGTGCCGACGTACGTTTAGGTGAATTCACGACCTCTCAGGGTCGCTCACCTTCCTCAGGGCACATCAAGTAGTAGTTAAAAAATAAAGCTTTCCTAGGGACATATTTAATAGTCCTATATTTATTGATTCTGCAACAAAGACAAAAACAATATTTATGGTGACCGAATTAGAATAGAAACCCTACAGAAACAAGTCACACATAACATGCAAAATGAATAAAGAGAGAACAAATAGACCATGAAAAATGGGAAACGAAAGAATAAAGGAAAAAAGAAGAAAGGAAAAAAGAGAAAAGAAAAAGAAACGCAACATAGAAGGCTCCCAAAAATAATTTTTTGTGATTGATATATAGGATGGTGAAGAGAGATATCCTATATCTTTGCTCCAAAAGGAAAAAGCAGAATGCCATCCGCTTTGGATAGTATATATACTCTCACTGTCACCTTCCTAAATAAAAAAGTGATGCGAGTCAATTAAATCGGTAGGTGAAAGAGGACTGTAGCCAATGTGGAACACTACAAAAAGTGCAGGTGCTGCCAAACAAAACTAAGCACAGTGAATTCAAACAACACTGTTCAACAGGTGAGGCTACTTCTTTATGACACCTCAATTATAATGCAATCAGCTTGAAGTATTAAAAACTACCAGAGAAATCAATGATATATTGCTCCAGAATGCCTTTGATTAATCTCCTGGAAACTTCTCATCAGAATGTCCAATATCCTATAATCCTGTATTTATCCAATGTAGTGCACTCATGTCCTTTCCCCCTGCGGTGGTGCTCTTTTGGCACCCTAGCACCTATGCAGGCACCATTGCACTATGGTGCAAGGGTGTCTGCATTGCATGAAGGAATGTTTTTGTGCAGGGAGGGACACCTTCCTGCACAAAAACAATCCTGAGAGGCCTTTTCTTCTTTCCATGTGTGCTGCAGAATTCAGCACACATAGTAAGAGGAAAGAATGAGGAAAAATATACATATTTCTCCTTGTTACACCTCTCCTGGTATCTTTCTTGCACATTTCGAGGTTACAAGTTCTTGTGTGTGTGTGTGTTTCACATAAGCTTTATTCGGCCAACAGACCATCAAAGCAATACAATACAATACAATATAATATAATATAATAATATAAACCATAATGTCATAGAAAAATTTAAAAAAAGAATGATCCATGTTTGCCCGTCTTAAAACAATTTCAACTCATTGTAAGTAAAAAGTGCGTATGCGCCATGCTGTTGCTAAAAACTTACTTACTGCGTAAATTGTCACATTTGAATTGTGGCTTTTTAAGATCCGCAAAGCTAAAAAACATTTCCTTAAATTCAATTCCCTACAGATTTTATCTATCCATTTAAACCTTGGGATTGAATAGGCGGGACAAAAAAACATAAAATGTTCTACTGTTTCGGAAGGAATGCCACATACAGGACAGGTATCAGAGCTTGACTTAGGTCCCCATCTGCTCGTTAAGGCCTTCAGGGGTAATGTTCCAAATCGAAATCTGGCATACAAACTTTTGCCTAACAAATCAGGTATTGTATCTAAGTATGGTTCAAACTCAGGGTACCATTTAAAATCAATAAACGAGTTAGTTAAATGACCATTCGATTTCTGAGAAATGTAATTATTACATATGTGGGACCAGTAAGCTCTCTTCAATACTTTTACATGGGGCTTCACAAGTTGCTGGGGATTCTCCCAGAAGTTCCTCAGTCCTAGCATGCAAAACCAACTAGATACGTGTTTGATCCATGGTATGGACATGGAGTTAGAGGTTTTTAACAATTCTAATAGGGAAGACTTATATATAGCCAGTTCAGGAACTACCCAAAGCCTCACCCAATATAGTAGGGGCCGTAAGATAATCAAATCGGCTATACGTTTAAGCCCTAGATCTAAAAAAAGGGGGGTTAATGGGGTGCTAGTGGGACAAGCACATAGAGCCCGAGCAAAGCTATTCTCAATTTTAGTTATCCTACTGCTATCTGTCATGCCCCAAATCTCTGCACCATAAACAGCAGCACCCTGTGCCTTGGCCACATAGATCTTTACTGCTGGAGACACAACTTTAGCGATCGTATTCCTGTAAAGGCGTAATATGGATGCTGCCCGATGTTGCAAAAGCCCGCCACTCTTACCGACTTGTTCGTCCCAGAGGAGTGAGTCTGTAAGCCTCACACCCAAGTAGTCGATAGAGCTAACCTGGTCCAAAATAGCTCCATCTAACCTGATCGTACACTTCTTACGAGAGCCAGAGCGAAGCACCATCAATTTTGTTTTCTTCGAGTTCAGCTCTAAACCAAAATTCCAGCAGAATGATTTAAATCTATCCACAAGAATTTGCAGCCCCATAGGTGTCTTTGAGATCAATAGAGAGTCATCCGCAAAAAGAAGAATTGGGATTTTCTGATTGCCTAAGCTGGGAGCATCATTCTGGCATGTCATGAGTTCTTGGACCACCTCGTTAATGAATAAAGAAAACAAAAGTGGCGCTAGGACACATCCCTGACGAACACCTCTTTTAATGGGAAACTTGTTAGTCAGTTCGCCTTGGTTACCCCATCTTACTTGAGCGTATGTGCCTTCATGCATACGTGTTAATAAATTAATGATATCAGATGGTGCCCCTCTTTTGTGTAGCACTCCCCAAAGCTTGTCTCTAGGGACCAGGTCAAAGGCAGAGCGCAGGTCTACAAAAGTGACATATAGTGTTTGCTTTGCCAAGACTACATATTTCCAGTGTAGCACGGTCAACCTAAATACCTGGTCAACCGTGCTAACTCTAGAGCGGAACCCTGCCTGAAGTGGTGATAGGATCTGCTGCTCCGTCACCCAACTCGTCAGTCTAACTAACAATTGTTTTGCAAAAATTTTTTGTAGGTTGTCAATTAAACTGACCGGTCTGTAGTTAATTGGAAGATTTACGTTGCCCTTTTTCTTGTAAATCAAGGAATGCATCAAAATCCATGGATGTTGCATGAGAACACCCATGCCCAACCTATGGAAACGCCTCCCTGGTGCAGAACAATGTAACGCAGTGATTTGTGCTGCGCTACATTACTCGAGATGTATCAAGCCATGTGGGGCCATGCAAGGTGGCCATGCATGGCTTCATAAGTCATACGTAAGGTTTTCATTGCTCTTGCACCACGTTGTGTGATACAAGAGCGGCACAAACCTGCCCATAAATATGGCCACTAGTGTTCAAACTCCATAAAAAATAAATGTTAAATCTCCAGGAACTGCCTTAGTAAATTTTTCTTATTGCCGTATTGAGGAACATATCTTCTCAAAAGCTATTCATCAAAGGTCATTTGGTACATGAGACAAATTTAAGTTTCAGATATTTTCTGACATGGCAGCAGCAGCAGTTGGGTTTAGAAAAGAGTTTAGGGATATGCTTAACTATTTAAGATGCCTGGGATTCAGTCAACTCTTTTTCAACAGTCAAAACTTGAAGTACCATACAAAGGCCACTTTGAGTCCTTCTCTCAGGTGGCCGTGGCTTACAAGTTGCTTAAATTAATGCGCAAGACTTGATTTATAGAAATCATGAGTCTTTTCTCCACACACTTTATATATCACTAGTTTTGATGGGCTTCAGCACATATATTTCAAATATAGCAACAGGAAAAGTTTTCTTCCCAATAGCATAGCCGTTGGTGGTTCTGCCATCAGCAAGACCACTTTCCTCAGTGGTTGATTTGGTGAAGCCCCCAAAATGGTGCTGAACCGCCCATCCAAATTAAGCATAATGATCACAAACACCTTTTTCACCTGTCTGTGAGATGCATTGTAAACCGTTGCAGTCTTGTGCCGAAAGCCCTGCAAATGTCCATAATATGCTGGGTGAAAACTGCCCCCCTAACAGGGACATATATGTGAACCTGAAACAGGCTCTTTGAAGAGAGAACAACTTCAGCACCGAGTTTTGTGACTAGTGGTGTAACATAAAATTATGGGGCCCTCATGCAGACTGTGAGGAAGAGCCCTGGAGTCTCCTATATCTCACAGCTATTGGCCTTGGCCTTTGGCCTTGGGCGCAATAGGGACCCCATGAAGGGATGGGGTCCCCTGAATTGTTGGGGCACCTCTGTGCTGCAGGGACCTATGGTATGCCCCTTTTTGTGTAGAAAATTGCATCAGGGCACCCATGAATAAGTTGAGTCGCTGTGACAGAGTATTTCCCATGAGAAGGAGTTACAAAGTGGGGAGAGCCTACTCTGGAAGTGGGGGCCGGTGGGAACACAAACCACTATGGCAGGGAATTTAAATGCAGCAGACACTCATCTATCAATTTGTTTAAGACACTTCCTCTGCCTGGGCGGCCTTACTGCAATTGTTTAAGAACGCACTTTGGCTTTAGACATCCTGCGCACCACTCACAGGGCCACCCTGAAAAAATTATCACACCTTTTCAAGAGAGAGTGGGAGCATACCTAGTCAGATGAGTCTGCGAGTAAAAATCATTTACGGCCCATATTTTCGAGAAAATGATGCATTGCAGCAAGTGACCTTGCTGAGCTGCACTGCATCACTGGGAAAGGGCAGGAATACACCGTATATAAAGCATACGGTGCATTTCTGTCCTTTTCCCCTGTGC
This sequence comes from Pleurodeles waltl, assembly GCF_031143425.1. Taxonomy (NCBI): domain Eukaryota; kingdom Metazoa; phylum Chordata; class Amphibia; order Caudata; family Salamandridae; genus Pleurodeles; species Pleurodeles waltl. The sequence continues at coordinate 902,866,410 of NC_090448.1, read as the reverse complement.
TTGTGCACAATGGGCTGTCTAGCGCCAACTCAGGCTCCTTTGCACTGTGGTGCAAGGGCACCTGCACTGCATGTAGGATTGTTTTTGTGCATGCAGGGACACCTTCCTGCACATAAGCAATCCTGGGAGGCTTTTTTCTCTTCCTGTCTGTGCTGCAGAGTGCAGTACTTCTTCAAAGGGAACAAAATGAGGAGAAATAAAGATATTTGCCCTTGGGAGGCGTAAGATTTTTCTGCATCCCCAGGTTTACAAGGTCTTGTAAATCTGGGGATGTGTCAAATTCAATGAGAGTTGTGTGGGAACACCCACTGCAACGCTCTTGGAGTGCCTAGCCAGGGCAGAGTAGCACAATATAGCCACTTGTGCTGCATTGTGCTGCTCACACAAAGTGGCTTTCCATGGTATCATAAATCTAATTTAGAGCCTTGCATCACGCATGTACCACTTTCTGTGGTTCAAAGGTGATGCAAGGCCCTCGTAAATATGCCCTTAAATATTTTAATAAGCGGCGCAGTCACACAGTTAAGGCTCTCTTGACATGCTCAGAGTTCAGGTGTATTCAGACAAATACAAGAACTAAAGCATGTAAAGTTAAGGGTTGAGCAGGATCGCATAATGTAGTTGTAGTGAGGGAGCTGAGAATAAACTGGGTTTCTTATTCTTCTACTATCACATCTCCTCATGGTGCACAGAGCCTTTTCCTTGCAATTCTTCACAGTTCCAACTATTTACCATACCTTTGCATGCCTCTATTCAGAGTCAATCCGAATACTTGGGGCATATGCCCACCTGAAAATGTAGGGAACTTCTCGACCAACATGAAGGAAAACAATAGCAGGCACGTGCAGCTGTGTACATCTAATATGAAAAGAAAACATATATTTTAGGAGGCTCACATTATGAAGCCATAATTAAGTAAGATGTATTGCTGTAAATGCCCTTTGGTCTGGAGTTATTCTTTTTAGTGTATGTCCACATGTATTGATACTGTGAGTATAACAAATGCTTAGCACTTCTCCAAGATTGGCCAAACTGCTCGACCAACCTACCATAAAAATAAGAGCATTGGGTGGTCTAGTTTTTGCCTCTGAAAACCAAGGTGGGGTTGCTTGGACTTGCTGGACAGTACACATAATTTTTGTACACTATATAGAGGGACAGCCCCCTACAGATGACAAGAAAAACCCACTGTCACAGTCACTACCGGAGATATTGCACTCGAAAAAAGTAAGTATGCAAGCACCTCCATCAAGGATTACAAATACATTTTCAAGGTGGAAATGCAGAGAAAAACACTTGCTTTGCCTAATCATGTGCAAGATGTTAGGATGATTAGTACTTTGCAGAACTGGAGCTTCAACATGAGCACCTGCTTTGTTTATACCTGTAAGTGCTTCCCATCGAGATTTAACTTCTCTGAAATGGGCATTGTGCCAGATTGAATCCTGCCCTGTGTATTTATCCAGGAAGAGGCCACTTTTTTTTTAAACATGTTGGGGACAGCGTGGGGAGCCTCAACTTCCCCACGGTCTAAGCCGGCTCCCCACCTCCTGCTGGAGCCGTCATTGCTTCCGCACTCAGGGAGCTGCTGGAAATGCAGCTCACTGCATGTGGGAGCAATATGTTCATGTTTCCCTGCCTGTATGTCTGTGGGTAGGGAAACAGATGAAAACACCACTTCCAGAAAGCTGGTGCATTTTGACAGCTCCTGCTTAATGGAAAAGGAGTGTTTGCTTTACTTGGCGCCAGTTCTCACAGCTCCTGCTAAGCAAAACCAAACAGCTATCTCCCGAGGGTGGGTATCTTGGGAGATTACATTAGCCAGCCCTGGAGGGTGGTGGACTCCAGGACCATTAATAGCTCCAGGAGGGGAGGGGGTGTGGCCCTCTCCTTTCTTTTGCATGGGCCAGCCCCAGGGAGGCAGTGGTTCCCAGGGCCTTTAAAGCCCCAGGAGAGGGTTCCGTTTCCCCACCCTTGTTTTTAAAAAAATGCCCAATGGAGGTGGTGGTCCGTAGAGCCCGGAGAGGGTTCCACGTGGCCCACCCATACTTTTTTAATGCAGCCCCGGGAGGTGGTGGTCCTTGGGGCTTTACAAAGCCCTTGGAGGAGGGCCCTACTCATCACCCTTCATTTTTATAAAATATCCATGTTCCCGGAACCAGGCCCACCCATGCGCTACATTAAAATCTATTTATCTATCTATCTATCTATCTATCTATCTATCTATCTATCTATCTATCTATCTATCTAATACAGTAAGGCATGTCGATATGGGTTGAATTGCAAAAGTTATCAGACCCTTGAGGATCAAGAAATCAAAATCCATGACAGGATTACATGCAACATAGAATACATAGTATAGGTATTGAAACGTGGGTGTGACAAGTTATATCTTCAAGTTAAAGGCAAAGCAATGGGCTTTTCTTTTGCTTCCAATTTTGCAAAAACAATGGGGTGGTTTGAACAACAAGTGGCTTGGTCAGTGGAAAATGAGATATTTGTGCAGAAAATAATAACCTGGCTTTGGTTCATTGATGATCTTTTTATCATTTGGGATGGCACAGAAAGAGAACTTGAGCTATATTTTGAGAAACTGAATAAGTACTCAGCACACTTGACCTTTACTTATGACATAAGAACAAAAGTGAAATTCCTGGACACACAAATATATGAAAGTAACAACCAGGTCCAGACAACACTATATAGAATAATAACTGCAACAGCTCAGTGTTGGATGCTAACAGCTTTCATCTACCAAATATTAAGTGGTGCATCCCTCATTGGGAATTTTTGAGAATCAAAAGAGTCTGTTCAGAATAAAGTGAAAATAAGAGATACTTTGAGGCCACAGCAAAAAGGTTTAAAATGAGAAAGTATCCTGTGAAGTGTATTGAAAAATCAAAGGAAAAAATGCAACAAACTACATGATCAGTCTTGATGCACCAGAACAAAGACCTGAAAACTGATTTACAAGAAACAATACGATTCATGACAACATACTCTGCTGAAGCCAAAGATGTTCGATGGGCACTTTTAAGGATGGGCAGTATTAAAGATGGGTGCTACAGTGGGAAAAATAGTAGGTGACTTTCCACAAACAACATTCAGAAGGGTCTCATGGATAAACTGGTAAAAAGCCACTTCAGTGACTCAATGAAACAATAGCTTTTACAAACAGGATTCTGGACATGTGTAATCTGTAAGGCATGTTCAATTGGAATAAATACGAAAGAGTACATCACGGGGAATAGCTAAATGAAGAAAATTAAACATCATATCACATGCAGGAGCCGTTGTACTGTCTACGTCATAGAGTGTCCTTCTGGACTGAAATTGTAGGGAGCACAATATAAGAAAGGAGGAAAAGGATTCTGGAGCACCTATGTGGAACTATAAACCTGGATAGAAGTTATGTTGTGGCTAAACACATGGAGGTGGGGCATTAAAGCCAATGGAAAGATCTGAAGTACTATGTGATTGACCATGTCCCAAAAAACTGAAGGAGTAGGAGATTGTGAGAAGGTACTCTGCCAGAGGGAGTCCAGACACATTATGTAAATTCAAACGGTGACCCCTTTTGGTCTTAACTCTGATGAAGAGTTACATGTCCATTTGTGATTGTGACTGATTATATCCTCTAATCTAGAACTGAATCGGTATAGATAACAGACACTGAGTATATAACAAACTGCAGACGTTAAAGATAACTAGTATAGATAAAAAATACTTTTTCCCCTTCTCTTAAATGACTATAGAAATTTGGACAGAATTTGTTTTTTTACCTACCTTTTGATCTTTTAGGTGTATGTTTTTAATGATATGCTACAGTAGTTTGTCCACATTTAGGTGATTGTTGAATAAGTGCATAGCCAAGAGCTCATTGGTGGTTACATAAACCGGAAAAAGAGCTTTTTGATGATAAGCAATAGAGTGGTAGGAGGTATTGGGACCAAGACACGTAGGGACATCCTAGACAGAATTTATTGTCTTACTGTTTTGAAGGAACATTTACCAGTCCACACATTAGGATCAGATTAACAAAATATCAAATAGAACATCCATATGCATAAGAATTAATTAAGATCGGAAATTTGTGCAAAGTAATATAGTCAGGTAGTATTGATGATGGTTATGCAATACTACAGCAAGCAATTTGGGAAAAACTGTAAGGATAGTCACAATTAGTAGGAACCACATAGGGTGCTGATAGACTCAAAGTGAGACCAAACACTATTAGCAGTAGAAAGAGTCTTAGTATCAACAATTATGAACAATTCAATGAGCCATGTAATCGCTATGCACACGCATCAGAGATTAGTCCTGTAGTCCGAACATCATAATCGTTAGGACCAGTCCAGTAATTTATAATTGTATGTGATTATTTAAGTGAGACCACGTGCGGCCATAAACACACTAAGGCAGGATAGCTTAACAAGTGTGATGGTTGACTCACGATATAATCATTAACTTTCAGCAGTGGAACAATGTAATTAATAAAATAAAGGTTTCCCATTAGGGACCACAACATCCACAATGCATTAGAGACATAGCCCTGTGCTAAGATATAGACTTTATAGCGGTATCAAACTCGCAAACACGTGGAAAAAGATTGAAAACATAACAATCATGCCTAATGAATGTGTGAGACAACACAACTGTAACAAGTTTTTAACAACTTTTTGTAATCACCGGTGAAAAAGTGTTTTTGGGTGTTAAATGACGGTCTGTGCAAATAGGTATTTAAACACTAATAAAGGACTAATAATTTATGCTTGTGAACAACATCCAGGAAACCAAAATGCGTTAAGCTCTGGTTCTGCCAGACACATTTCTTTGAAAATAAAGGAGAATTCAGCAGCGGCTCTCGAGTGTTTTTTTTTTTTCCTTCTTTTGAAGAAATACTAAGAAGGAGCACCGTTTTCTTGGATATATATCGGCCTGCCCTGCCGAACAAACCCGCACGCAAAGATTGTCTAAACTAAGAGCACCATAAGACGCCGACGCAAGACTGGCCACTTTTCTCTGATATATATATATATATATATATATACAGAAAGAGAGAGAGAGAGAGTTACCTGACATATGCTTACTATTTTGTGGATTGCAAAGGTTCTTTCACTTCAGACAGCAGTGAAAGGAGGGTAACACTTTTAGTTGAAGTGATGTGAGGGTGCCCACCTTCACTGACAAAAGTTCAGAGTTTAGGCGCCATCTATCTTTGATTCCCCTAATTTACTAATGTGACCTCTACTAACAAAAAGGCATACACATTGATGTCTTTATTTGAGAATGGAATATGGAAACTGCACCAGAGCCGATATACATAGCCTGTACTGCAGTGAGTACAATTTTGCACCCACATTGTAGCCTCTGCTCCTGTGAATTCAACTTTGCACCAACATTTCTGATTTATATAGTTGTACTGCTTTGAGTGCAATTTTGTATAACCTTCTGCAACACCTGCAAAGGAAAAATATTTCCCCCCTATCACGAGTTCAAAAACAACTTTTTGCATGGTTTGGTCCTGTTGTTAGTGCAGATATCTGTGGGAAATTACACCGGCATCAGTGCAATCCATGCAAGTTGGCAATCATGTTCACACATCTTTGTTTAATATATCATGAAAAAAGTCTAAAAAGTAAAGTAGCATTAAATAAAATGTTTTAATGAGATACAATGGGAAAGAGGTATTTAGATTAAAACTTGCCACATATGACACGCCTGCTTTATTTCCTATTTATCAAATTGATTTTCAAATCCCCAGGTTACAGGGAAACTATTGCCTATGATGATATTCTAAATCATCAGCAGCGGCCTCAATGCCTCCCCTCACCATTTAAAGCAGGTGGAGATATAGGACTGTTCTCATTTCCTTTGCACATGCATTTTGGCGATCGATGTCGGAGAAGATGTACAATGGGCAGGAAAGATGAGAGAGACTGGATTTCAATCCTGGGCAGAATATGTGATGCAAATACTCCTCTGTCGCGTGTGCAAGAGACAAATCATACAGTGCTGAAAAGATCAAGTACATCTCGAGTAGGGAGCGTGCTGAGACGAATAGCAGTTTTGAGCACATCGTCTGTGTGTGACCGATTGATAAATAATTATTCCTTGAGTAAGTCTTACTTCATGAATGTCAGTAATAAATCTCGTAATCAGTAATAAAGGTCTTAGTGCCAAAGTGGTAGACGGGCCAGGAGAGGGTGAGGGGCAGAGATCACTGTCTGCCCTATTTCGATCTAGGTCCGTCTGACTGTGATCCTTTTGCTGTCCAAAGAGCCGCCTCCATGGCACTTTCCTTGGGAGCACTGATGATTTGCTAAGTGGGAGCCATGTTATGAGCGCCTGTGTGGTAAACGTTTTTTGTTCAAAGGAAACAAACTCCCAAAGCAAGAGTTTGTTTCCTCTGAACAAAAAGTAATTGACCAGACGCGCAGGAAACTTTTTAGTATTTCCCCCACCTATTCCAGTGGGCAGGGAAAATTAGGGGCATATTTAAGAGTCCCTAGAGCCACCGAAGCGTCACTTTTCGTGACACTCTAGTGGCGCTATGCCCTGCACCGTTTTTACAAGGTGGCGTTAAGCCACATTTTGTGGCTTAACGCCACCTTTTAAATACGGCCCTTTCACACGCAGCACTTTGCATGGAAGGTGCATGCAATGGGTGTTGCTGTGGGCGTGTCACAGCAACACCCATTGCATTTTGACGCTGCCCCAGATTTATGAGTTTTCATAAACCTGAGGCAGCGCCAAACTCTAACGCCACCGCAGGGTGCAACAAGGAGAAATACTTTTATTTTTTACTCGTTTTTTGCTCTTTCTAAAAGAGCAAACCACCATTTAAAATTGGTGTTGTGTAGGAAGTTGTCCCTTCCTGCACAAAAACAAGCTCCCCCTCAAGGCAGCCATCTTTGCACTATGGCACAAGGGTGGCTGCGTTGGTGCTCGGCTGCAAATTTAGCGCAGGGGACAACACAGGGGTGCGCCGTATTCAATTAAATACGGTGCATCCCTGCATTGTGGAAATGACGGAGCACAGCACTGCCAATTTTGGTGCAGAGTCACTCTCTGTCATTTTCTGCTAAATATGGGCCAAAGTCTCTTAGTCCCACCCTCAAATAGGTGAAACAACCGTCACTGTGACCTAAGGGTTCTGTGGCGGATGTACTGCTTGGTCAGAGGTTACCATCATCAGTGTCCCCACTGACGATAACCCAGCAGTGCCCCTGGCTCCAAACAGTGAGTGCGAAGCATGGGTTTAGAAGAACAGAAGGACTGACACTTTAGAGCGTTCCACCTTAAATGAGGCCCTAAGACACAATTAGTCACAGTAAAAGGTTTGTTAAGTAGAACCTATGATTTCATTTCAAACCATATTGGGAAAAGTAAGTGTGCTTGTAATGCTGTCAGCATGTACACTCATTGTAATTTGCATGCGCACATGTATAGTAGATGATTAATTTGTGTTAGAGGCCAACTCAATAAACCCAACCTAGCTAGGCGAAAACACGTTATCTGAGAAACTCTGCTCAGCTCCTAGTAGCTTAGGCATATGAATCAGGCACGCCCGAGAAAAAGTATGCTGAATTCAAGCAGTCCCAACGACTTCAACACAGTAAAATTGCGAAGCCAATTTATAAAAATAGAGGCAAAATTAATAAACAAAAAGACATCAAGCTCGTCAAAGTAGGTTAATCGAAACCAGATGTATGATTTTTTAAAATTCTTAGGGCAAACAGCATCTAGAAATAGTCAAACACTACGAGAAAATAACAGTTCTTGGTGGACCGAGACCTAGTTTAATTTTCAGGCTGACTGTGCTGGAGTGGAGCTTGGGTACATTAAGTGGATTGACCCAGTCAAAGGTTTTAACTTCAGACCAGTACTTAATTTGTAAAAAAAAAAATAAGTGTCAGGGCTTTCATCTGGAGACCATTGCAGCTGCTGCTACCCATCGCCTCTGTCTGCATTACTACTTACAGTTCAAACATTTTATACATTAAAAATGACTAATCCCAGCCACCCAAGCTATTTTATAGCTTTGGGTGGCAGCTATTAGTCATTTTTGATATATATAGAATTAGTAAACAACTGTTGTTGTGTTCATCACAAAATTAGACGAGCAGCTGCACCATGTAGCTTGCTGTTATAAGTCGCAGTGTTGAAAATTAGTGCAGAGCACTGGAAACCACCAGCCCAAACCAAGCACTGCCTCAGACTTAATCCAAACTGCTGCGAAATCTTGTTCTTGTCAGTCCTGCTGTTCCTCGCTCCCCACAGCAGGCTTGTGGGCACAAAGCCCCTCTCCAACCAGCTCCTCTGCATGTCCTCCTAAGTCAGATGGTGCCCTCTGGGGTTCAGGAGTCCTTCTGCTTTTTGTGTCCCTGAAACAGGTAAACAGAACGTCAACTACTTGACCCTTGAGATCAGTTCCAGTTCCGGGGTGCCAGAATACTTCAAGTATTTCAGTCTTTGAGTGGGTGAGTAGTCTTCTTGTGGCAAGAGTCAGAATGGGAGCATTCATCTTCCTGCATGGACTTCTTCAGATGAAGTCTTCCCAGGTCCATGAATGTTCTTAGGAGGTGGTGGTGGAGGTACCAAATGTATCCTGTGTACTAGGCCAGTGATTCGAGAAGTTATATCACTCAATCCTAACACCTTTCTCCCCCCCCCATTCGTTTAAAGCACATCCTCTTTGTTTTCCTGTAAAAGTTATCCAGGAGCACCTGTTTCAAGATGGTGGGACCCCGCTGCCAACAGGCAAAGCTGTTCTTCTGCTTCGTGCCACTCCTACCTGACAGCGTCAGAACTCATTTTTGCTCCTACTGTGGCTGTAGCCTGACAATCTAGTAAGATCACATGGATGAATTGGGGAATCCCCTCCCTGGCATCTCCAAGTCTAAAGAGGCAGAGCTAAAGCATCCCTTTGTTTTGCCAACTGTTCCTGTCTACTCCCAAATAGCTAATCCCTGCTATGTGGGCAGAATTTAACAGCAAGAGGTTAGTCACTGTTCTTTAAGTCAGAGTCATTAACTCTCCCAGCCTTTTATGTATATTCTACCCTGAAGGTGTGATATGTGGCAGAGGTAGTTTTTCTCCTACTGTGACTCTAGACTGGCTGTCTGGAAGGGTCCTGTAAATGAACAGAAGAGGACCTCAAGAGCATCTCCAAGTCTAAAGAGGCACTGCTAAAGCTGACTTTTGTTCTGCAAGCTGTTTCTGTCTTATCCCAGATAGCTAAACCCTGATACATGGTCGGCAGGTAATACCTATTAGCCTTTCCTGATCTCAGACCCAGAGTTGTAAACTCTCCCAGCCAAGGATGTGTATTCCTGCTCTAGAGGTACGATGAGTCGAAGAACCGGTTCAAGCTGTTTTAATCCTACGTAGCCCTACTAAAGTAGAGTCTAGACAGGTCTACAGAATGTAACATCTTTTAGGGTTTTTTCACTATGAAAGCACACTAAGCCCAATTTGTAATGTGTTAAATTTTTATATTGAGCACCCCACCCTTTGGCTTACAAGGCACACTTAAGAGTAACTTTTGAATATATTAAATAGGCTTTTCCTATAGTGGAAAAGCATTTTTCCTGCCATGTGCCAATGCAGTGCATTTAAATTGCAGCCCAGCCAGAGCACAGTGGGGCTTCTGGCAGAAATATCTTTTTGTCATATATGTGGGTAGTGTAAATACACACTGCAACTAACATATGACATTTAACTTCAATGCAGTGGATGCACTTAAGGCACCATTTACAACAGACTTAAAAGGAAGTTAAATAGGCCAAGTAGAGGGGTCCAATATATAACACATGATTTAGAGGGGATGCACAGGTCCTTTATCTCTGTTTAGCAGTGATAAAGTGCACAGAGTTCAAAACCCATAAAAACAGGAATGCAGGAAAATGGCAACAAATCTGTGGTGTTTTAGCTACTCCCACCCTAATCGCACAAAACACAAAATAGGACCACCAACCCCCAGCACATCCTGTAGAGTGTCTGTTCTGCAGATGGACTGTAAGCCTAACAGCAGGATTACATCCTTGTAAGAGATCTGAGATGGGGGGCGTGGCCAAGGCATCAAGATGGTGGCAGCACTTACGTAGTGCTCTGGGCCCCTCCGTCATCCGCCTTTGATTCTTGCTGCAATCCGCCCTTGTCTGCGGGTGGCAGAAGAAGAGTGAACAGCGGGCTGTGAGGAGGCCCCTGGAGCTGGCGGTGGCGCAGATCCCGTTGCAGGTCGGCCCGTCTGGGAGACTTGTGGAGGTCCGAACCACCCGTGTGGTGAGCTGGGCCCGGGAGCGAGAGGCCGGCGGAGGAGGTGGCCCGCGCACCTAGGTGGGCGGCACGGTGGGAGCGGAATGTGAGGGCGGGGGCCCAGCTGGTGCGAGGAGTGGGCCCCCTGGTGCTGCAGCAGCCTGCTGTCTGTCCCTGCCGGCCTTCCCCCTCCCCATTGACCGCGGGAGGCGGGCGGAAACTGCTGATTTGGCCCGCTGGCCTGCGGGAAGACAGTGGAAGCCCGGAGGCAGCCGGCGGGCGGGGATGAGCAGACGCCGAAGTGAATGCTGCCCAGACGGAGGAGGAGAAGATGTGAAGCCCGGGACCGGTTGGGGCTCCATGCCACGACTGGCTGCTGTGGTGGAGACAAGGACGGAGCGCCTGGGCTCTGTGAACAGCAGGAAGCCGGTGAGTGAGGGGGTGAAGTGGTGTTGGGGAGGGGGACAGAGCTGGAGCCTGGGGGGTGAGATCCCTTCATTTCCCCTCCCCCACCCCCTCACTTTTGTCCCTCTACTTGAATGGACTAACGCGCCCCATCAGTCCTCCCCGGGCGGCTGTGAGGGAGCGGCGCCTCTGTGGCATGTGGACTGTGACTCCCGGGAGGGCCCTTCTCTCTTCCTTTGGCTACCCTATTCCGCCGCCCCCCCGGCTTGCTGTCTCGCCATGTTGGAACCTGGTAGCGGTGGAGAGGCGGGACAGGGGCATTGGTGGGGCCCCCTGGAGAACTTTGGAACTGATCTGCAGCTTGACAGAGGAGGGACTATGCCCGGGTCCCGGGGTCGTGAAGCCAGGTAGTGAAGGCCCTGGCCCTGTGTGGGGTGGAGGGCTTGGCACCTGCTGATTGGGCTGCTGCGACCTTTATATTGTGAAGCAACTGAGGAGCTCACCATGGGTAAGGACAAAACGGCACAACAGGAGGCCGCGCAGATGCGCATTGACCAATTTACCACGAGTGCGAATGGGACTTAGGCCGGGGATCGTGCGGAGAGGGGCGGAGGAGATCCTTCGGAGAAATCCAGTGACCTGGCGAAGATTCTCCAAGCCATCCAGGTGTCTCAAACCACGGTGGAGACTAAGATCAGAGAGGTCAGGGTAGATGTGGCCCTGGTCCGGCAGGATCTCCGCAAGGCCACGGCCCGGCTAACGGAGGCGGAGTCAAGGTTATCCACGGTGGACGATGACATGACGGCCCTTAAGGCACAGGTCTCTGCGCTAACATCTCATACGGCGGAACTTTATCGAAGAGCTGAGGATGTCGAAAACAGGTCTCGACGCAACAAGCTCCGACTGGTGGGTCTTCCGGAGACAACGGCTGCCCCGTCTCTGGTAACCTTTTTAGAGGACTGGATCCGCTCATGGATGCCGGCTGGCTGCCTCACGCCGTGGTTTGAAATTGAACGGGCCCATAGGGCTCTACAGTTGAAGCCGCCCCCGGGGTCCCCTCCGAGGCCGGTGATACTTCGTCTCTTCAACTATAAGGACCGGGATGCGGTGCTTCAGGACGTGCGCTCCAAAGGGGAACTCACGTGTAATGGGACGAAGGTCCTCCTTTTCCCGGACTACACCAGGGATGTGCAGCAAGTACGCTGCTCCTTCGCGGAGGTAAAGCAGAAACTGAGGGCAATGGACATCTCATATCATCTCCTGTTCCTAGCAAAACTCTGTGTAGTATATGGCAACAAAACACACTTCTTCGAACAGCTGGCGGGGGCGTGGACTTGGCTGACAGAGGAAGTCCCCCTTGGTCGTGGAGGCGGGGGTGCAGGATCAGGGAGGCACGTAGTACAGCTGAGCCAACAGCAGAACCAGACGTCAGGCCGCCGCCGGCGCACGCGCACGCGCTCGGGGCGGCGTAGGGAGTGTCAGAACTCCGGCTCGGGGTCCCCGAGGGGGGACCCCATGCACCAGCGGAGACACAGCGGTTGTTGTTGGCTTCTGAGGAGACACGGGAAAGCCTGGAGCCATCCGAGGCGGGACGGGCCCAGGCGGAGTCTATAAGTGGGTCGGACTTGTCCCGCAGTGCTGTGCTGTAACTATTTCAAAAGATAACTGAACCTGAGAGGGTTCTAATTGTTTGCAGAGAGATAATCTTGCTTATGATCAAGTGTTACTTAATTGTATATTTCTTTGATCCAAAGAAATGGAGGGGTCCACCACTGCTCAAATAGTTATGGCATACCTCACTCTGTTTGAGAGGGAGGTGTTTCACACGGGCAACAGATGCTTCTGGGGGGAAGTATGGGGTGGGTGGGGAGTTGGGGGGAAGGGAGGTTGGGGTTTTGTTCCAGGATGTGTGTTGATGTTTTCTGTTATATCAGTATGTTCGTATGTGTTAGCAAATACGCAGGATAAGAGTGACAATGAACCGCTTGACGAAGCAAGGGTGTTCAGGCTGCAGAGCAGAGAGAGGTACAGGGAAGGGGCTTCAGACCGCAAATTAGCGCGTTCCAGCCCTATAGCATCTGACAACAATAATTTTAATGGGGCCGACACAGGTTATGTCGTGGAACGTTAACGGTCTTTTAGATAAAATTAAGCGCACGGCAATGTTTACCTTTGTGCACTGCTACTGCCCAGATGTGCTCCTGCTGCAGGAGACGCTCCTCATGGGTGATCACTGCCCCTTTTTGGCCCGCAAGGGATTTGACAGAGTATATCACGTGGGGTTTACACGTGGATCATGGGGAGTGGCAATTATATTGCATCACTCATTCCCCAAGGCGAACATTCAGGTTTTAAGGGATCGGCAGGGACGTTACTTGGCCATCACGGAAAAGGTGGAGGGTGTTACACTTAATATGGTCAGTGCCTACGTCCTCCCGGCAGTGGTGCGAGGGACCCTTAGGGACCTGACTGAGTTGCTTTTGGAATTACCCCCGGGACTCACCATGCTGGGAGGAGATTTTAATGCAGCCCCGGACCCAGCCATGGATGTGGAGGGTCCGCTCTCCGCCTACAGGCACACGGCTTTGGCAGGGCTCATGCGAAGGCTTTCAGCAGCGGGGCTTTGTGACGCATGGTGGGTGTGGCATCCAAGACGGCGGTAGTATACTCACACCTCGGCCACACACAGCTCGCACTCAAGAATTGACTTGGTGCTCTTTCCGAGTACGGACTGCACCTCTCTTTCTTATATTGACATCCTAGCTCGTAGGATCTCTGACCATGCACCCCTTCGGTTTATTATGGGCCAGGACCGGTCGGTGACTCGCCCAATGTGGCGGCTGAATGCGTGGTATCTACAGGGTAGGGAATACACTGAGCAGCTGAGGAAGGCTCAGCACGACTACTTCGTAATGAACAAGGGGTGCGACCAGGAGTCTGGTCCGAGAAGGGGAATGGTCGAGGGCGCATAGTATTGAGCAGCTGGAACTGCAGGTGGTGAGACTCGAACAAGAGTATAATACGAGCCCCACTGAGGGAGTGGCTCGTCAGCTCCTATTAGTGCGCGAGGAGATCAGAACTCAGTCTTTGGAGGCCGCAAAGCACCTATGGACGGCGACTACTGCAAGGATTTATGGTTGGGGGGATAAAACTGGGAAGTTTCTCACCATCGGTCCTCCAGGATCAGCCCCGAAATAGATGATGGACGGGGGGGCCGGGTAGCGAATCATGTGGACATCGCAGAAGCCTTCGCTTGGCACTATCAGGCATTGTATCAAGCGTCGGCGCTGATGGGGATGGATGAAGTTGACCGATTGCTAGATGATGTTCCTCTTCCGCGGCTGCCGAGAGGAGAGGCGCAGATACTGGACAAGCCAATTGGTGCTGAGGAAATTGGAGTGGCTATCTCTGCACTGGGGACGGGGAAAACACTGGGTCCCGATGGGTTCCCCGCAGAGTACTATAAAGCATTTAGAGAAGACTTGGTGTCACACCATCTAGCACTTTTCACAGAGGTGGAGCAGTGAAGGTCCTTTCCGGAGGAACTGGATTTGGCCACTATTGTGGTGCTCCCCAAAACCCATCCCCCCTCGCTCCACTGTGCAGATTACAGGCTGATATCGCTGATTAATAGTGAGGTTAAGATTTTTGCTACGATTATTGCGGCTCGTCTCAAGACCGTCTTTCCACAGCTAGTACACTCCGACCAATGTGGATTTATGGCAGCACGTAGCACCTGTCACTGTATCCGCTGACTGCACGTGGCTTTGGCCAAGCTCCATCGACTACCCCGAGACCTCACTCTTCTGTTTATAGATTTTGAAAAAGCATTTGATTCGGTGGATTGGGGGTTTCTGTTTTAAGTCCTTCGAAGGGCCAGTTCTGGACCGAGGTTCTGCCATCTGGCGCGAGCGCTGTTTGCTAACCCTTCCGCGCGAGTACTGGTAAATGGGGTTTTATCCTCAGGGTTTGAGGTTCGACGGGGCACGCGGCAAGGTTACCCCCGTCCCCCCTCTTATTCACCTTAGCGATTGAGCTGCTGGCCCAGATGATCTGGGTGGATCCGATTTACTGCGGATGGCACTGGGGCCCCTCCCGGGAAGACAGGATAGCTTTGTATGCTGACGATGTGCTGCTCTACATGGCGGAGCCTAGCATATCGGGCCCAAGAAGTCTCCACCTGTTACACCGCTATAGGCAGATGTCGGGCCTCACGATGAACCCTACCAAGTCGGTGTTGGTCCCTCTAGCTATCACGCGCGACTGCTTTGATTGACAAGATATGATACCTTTACGCAGGCTCAGCTTTAAATACCTGGGTGTTTGGGTGACCCTTCTGCCAGAGTTGACTTGGGCTAAAAATATAGACCCGCTCTTGGTTCGTGTAAAGACGGACCTTCAGAGGTGGCAGGCATTGCCCCTAAATGTGATGGGCCGTGTGGCCCTGTACAAGATGTTGGTCTTGCCTAGGCTCCTCTATGTTTTTCAGAACTTCCCCTTTCCGATCCCACGCTCTTGGTTTAGAGCATTAGAGAGCGCCACCACATTGTTTATATGGAAGGGCGCCAGACATCGAGTAGAGGCACAACACTGTCGGAGAGGAGTATATGATGGTGGCTTGGGTGCCCTTGGGATCCTTATCTATATTATCTGGCGACCCAGCTGCTGGTGATCCATGACTGGTTTAACGGGGATGGGCAGACCCGGCATATCGGGTGGAACTGGAGATACTGGGATTCCCGCGTATTCAGGATGCACTATATGGTGCACCCCTCCCGCGGGACATGGCAGCGGTAACCCGGGTGGTGTTCCTGGCATGGCGCGCTGCTCTGCGGCTCACCCGATGGAATGCGGTAATAACCCATCAAACCCCGTTATGGAAGGGGACGTGGCTTAGAGAGACAGCGGCTTTGGAGGGGTTTGCGGGGTGGGATCTGCGGGGTATATCACTGGTGGGGGACGTAAGGAGGGGTAACGCACTGAAATCATTTCAGGAGCTACAGACGGACTGCCAGTTGACCCAAGCGCAGTTCTTTAAATACCTACAGCTGCGACATGCCTGGAGAGAGCATTTGCAGATTATAGACTCTCTGCTGGAATTCAGCCCTCTTGAAGCCAAGCTGCTTTTGGGGAACTTGGGAAGGAACGGTGTTTCCCAGGTTTACAAAATGTTAGTTAACAATTATGTGGGCGACCTGAGCTCACTGAGAAGCAGATGGGAATCGGAGGTCGGGGTCCCGGATGAAGTAGAATGAATGGAGGCCCTGATGGCGCCTAGGGAGCTGGCGATATCAGCAAGACTTCGTACAGTGCAATTCTACTACCTACACAGAGCCTATTTGACGCCACTTAGGCTGCACAAGGCGGGTATGCGCTCCAAGGCTCAATGTCCAAGATGTGCCAGGGAGCTAGCAGACTTTTTACATATGGTCTGGACCTGTCCAGTGCTTCAGGTGTATTGGGGTAGGGTAGTTGGGGAACTGAGCCGAGTGCTTGAGATGGAGGTGCAGATGTCCACAAAGCTGATTTTGCTGGGTGTGATGGAAGAACTGGGAGGTGCGCGAGTGAAGCGTGTGCTCGCCGGTACAGCTCTGCTGGTAGCAAAGAGAGATATTGCAGCAGCCTGGAGTTCCTCTGTGGGTCCGTCGTTCCAACAATGGAAAAAGGGAGTGGACTGGTGTGAGGGGCAAGAAAAGTTGGTTTATGAAGCGAGGGGCTGTCCTCGGAAACATGGAAGGGTATCGGGGCAGTGGTTGGGAACACTGGGGTAGGCGGTGGAGATGTTGCTCGCCCCAAGATAAAGGTCTGCGAAGATGTCCAGTTATCATGATATCTCCCTGATGATGGTCAAGAAACTATGGAAGTGGAATTTGTTGTATATTTTGTGTCAAATATCCTGCATTTGCTCTGTTAAAACAATAAAAAGTTGTTTATCAAAAAAAAAAAAGAGATCTGAGATGAGGGTGGGGCATAGGCTGCATTGTTACGTTCATCGTCTCCTGCGCTTTCTGCAAACAATGATTGAGTGGTCCCATGATGATGTGCAGGACCAGAGGATGACTGCAGGAGAATGCTGGGGCCAGCAGGCAATATTCTCATCACAATGTGTATCTTAGGAAGCACATACATCTTTAGACACTCATCTCAAAGTATGCACCAGCACTATGGCTAAAAGTGTCTTGTGTAAGAAGGAAGTCTCTCAGTATTCTCTTTCTGTTGGTTCTGATGGGAGAGGCTCATAGTGGCAGTATCAATTGTAGTGAGTAAATTCTTGATGTGAGGAGGCTTTTATCAGCTTACATTGATCTGTCTTTAAATGCTTGAATGAGAAATTACAAAAACTAGCAGAAGAGACTGACTGGGATAAGTTATTTGTTATATCAAACTCTTAGTTACTCCCATTTTGTCTGCCCTTTAGTTGGCTATGTTCCAAGCTTTGCCTTTTGTACTTATCTTCTATTCCAGTAATGGTTATTTGCCTTGCAGTGCAGAATACAAGAGGAAAGGTTGGCAAAACGAAGGCAGGTGGCTCCTCAGATTAAGGAGAGGGCAGAGGCCACAAGAGTGCTTCAAAGCACTCTTTATCTGCTTTGGATGCATCTTCCTAATGTGATATCAACCAGTGATGTTGTGATGATGATGGAGGTTCCAGTATCTAAAGCCATGACATTGAAATAGTCAAAGAAGAGGTGCAAACATTGCAGTTCTCATGAAAATCAGACTTTTAGTGATTATTCATTCTCTATTTGCAGGTATGCAGCACTTTTTCTTTTGTCCTCTGAAAAATCTGTCGGGAGAGGGAGATCACTCAGATACTGGACTATATATGAGAAAACCTAGGTCTTCCAGAGCTGCAAGTGGAACATACCTCTCAGGGTCTCTTTCTTCAAAATGACAGACCAATAAATTTGGATTTGGATTTACCTCTGTGTGATGAACTCCAGAAAGATTTCATTCTTTGAAAATGGTGAGAACTGAATCACTTAAATGTTCTGTATTTTGTCAGAGAATGTATGTGTTGGAGGAAATAGAGGAAGTTTTGCTTTAGTCCATTAAAATTATTTATATTTTGACAACTCTAATAAGCCACACTTTGGTTAAACCAGACGACTGATCTCCTTCAGATCTATTAGCTAACAGAACAGGAAAATGCCTTGTAGAAGTTGTGTGCTGGGAACAATCTGGCATTGAGAGAAGGATTGTATGTGGTTTACATAATTCAATCCCTGGTGAAGGAATTTGAGTTCTTGGTTCGTGCAATGTAAGGAGAAGATAATTTGACCAAATAAAGCAACAAGCACATTTCTTTCTTTCTCACAATTTATGTGATGCAGTAAGACTTTCTGTATTGGCCTCACATGCCTTGGTGGTGGCCAGACCAGATGCGGGTGAGGGATGTTAAAGAGAAAATGCAAAATATTTGGCCCTGTTGAAGATTCCATTTATGGGAAAGAAGATGTTTGGAGGACACCTGGATGAAATGGTCCCTCAGCATTTAAATATTGTAAACATGCCTTACACTGCAAAGGAAAAGTCCTTCTAGAACCAAGTCATTATTATTGGGACTCTGACAAATGTGAATCTCATTCACCAAGGAATCTTCTTTGCAGGGGTTTTCAGGCTAAACATCTGCTAAAAGGCAGAAGTAACATCTCAGGCATCAGGCCACAAGCAGAGCTCTGACTATCAGGGAACAGAGGAGGATCATGGTCTGAATTTCAAGCAGTCTGAGAAGAAGATCTTTTAAGACCAATGGGTATGGAATACTACACAACAAGGTTATCCAATAGACTTTCCCTTTACGTCTACCATTTTGGGACTCATCCATAGATCCATTCCAAGGAAAAAAGAGGAAATCTAGGGTCCAAACAATCAATTTCAAGATGGACTGCTTGCAGAAAATGTTTCCAATATTTCTTCCATATAATTTCATGGACACTTTCCTTTTCGCCTCAAACACTGGAAATATTTCAGATTCATTGCAGAAGAACAATATTTCCAGTTTGCAGTTCTACCTTTCGGTCTCAAGTTAGTGCCCAGAGCATTCACTAAGTTGATGACTGCCTTGGAGGGAATGTTGCACAGAAAAGGTGCTATGTTCCAACAGTAGTTAGACAATTGTTTAATTCAATTTCCTTCAAGAGTCAAACCCCTCTAGAGTCAGGGACATGGGACTAAAATATCTGCAAGATCATAGGTTTCCAATAAATTGGAAGTCTCATCTAGAAACTATAGAAGATGTAAACATTTATAGGGCCCATGTTTGCACAGATCTGTGTATTGTTATGATTCCAGAGTGAAAAATTGAAATTATCCAAATGCCCATTACTTCAATCATGAAGTGGAAAGCTGCAACTGTGATACTCTGGTTGCAGAATCAAAGAGACATGGTAGCCATGGTGATGGTAGTTCCTTGGTCAAGCTTTCATGTAGGATTCCTAATGTATCACACCTAAACTTAATAGAATCCGCTATCTCAATACTTTGATCTGAGAGTGATAATGCTGTTAAATGTAAAAGAGGAGCTGAATTGGTGGCTGTACGTTTCTCATCTGAGGAATGATATTCATTTTTCCCCTCCAGATTGGGCATTCATAACCACAGACATCAGCAGTCAGGACTAGGACGCATGGATGATAGATCAGACTTTTCAGAGCACTTGGCCTCTTCGAGTGAGGAGACATCCCTCAAGTTGGAGGTAATTGGATGCACTCTGCCTGCCTCTTTTGTGATTTACTCTGTCTTTCGTAGAAAGGCACTTCTGATCAGAATGGGCAATATGACGTCCAAGTGGTACATAAGCAGGCAGGGGAAACTTGACCCTCTGATATATTGTGACAGTGATTTTTCTCTTGGCATAGGCATATTGGTTGCCACCCTTTCC
Organism: Pleurodeles waltl; assembly: GCF_031143425.1. Classification (NCBI taxonomy): domain Eukaryota; kingdom Metazoa; phylum Chordata; class Amphibia; order Caudata; family Salamandridae; genus Pleurodeles; species Pleurodeles waltl. The sequence goes on along the minus strand of NC_090448.1, from coordinate 902,846,861 downwards.
GCAATTCATCTTCAAGTGGTACAGAATGTGTTAGACCACAGACTGAGCAGAAAAATGACTTTCCTCTCAATAACAGTGTAAATATTTAGATATTTGGGGCATTTCTCAGGAATGGGCAATGCAAGTATTAGACCACTTTGTGGAGTAAAAAGAGCACCCTTCTTCTGAATTTCTGCTCAAGGGATTGGGAGAAGGTGTTTTGAAGAAAATGTTGCTTTGTCCATTGCCCCAGTGTCTTATATTTGCCCCAGCCCTTCCAATCTCTATGGTTCCCTTGGGGGTAGAGAGGGAGAGAGCTTCAGTAGTTCTGCTTGCTCCAGTTTGGCCCTAATCCTCTTGGTATCCTCTTCTGATTCAGATGAAAATTTGTCCACAGTAGATATCTTAAACTTTTCTCCTCTCAAAAAGAATCTTCTGACTCAGCTTCACCTAGCAGCTTGGAGACTGAGTGAATCTGTTTGATGAAAAATGGTTTATAACAGAGCATTAGCCATAGCTATACAAACCTATGCAATGCTAACTCTTGAAGGGTTACTATCTTTATTGTTATTCCTTTAAATCTAGGTGTTCAGCCTTTGAAGGGGAAGGTATTCATGCATTGTCTTGTCTTTTGTTTGGGAGAGGTTCCATTTAGGTCTGTAAGTGTCTACCCCTCGGGTCCAACAGGCATCTATTAAGGCTTTCAGAGAATCATGTGGTGGGGTTGAGGCTTAGGAGTCTTCTGCCGTTCACCTCCTCAGAGTGTTTTCTAATTATCATCCTGTCTGTAGGGTCATTAGTTCCTAGCTGGTATTCATCTTTGGTTTAAGGCTTTCTGAAAATACCCTCTATAACCTTTACAGGTGTGATAATGCAAATGTCCTCATTTTACAAACAAAACCGCATTCAAATGGAAAGTGCAAAAGTTATGCTTAATAACATACATATACATAAACACAATTATTTTGGTAGGTAATCACTTTTTCATTGCTAGCGTACAAAAATATATTAATATACGGACTTAAGTTAGCCTAACTACTTATTCCACATTAATATTGATTTATGCATTAGGACTGAAAAGCCTTTTTTTGCGTTGAACTGTTGTTTTACTGAAGATGTTTTTATCTTTCACTGCAGGTGCTGTAACTTTCCAGAAGTCTTCTTTTAGTTAGTGAATAGGAATTTGTTATGTATAGGCAATTAATAGTGAGGTTCTCACCAGGAGGAGAGGAGATGGCAGGTAATATGATTCATGGGAAGAACAGTCTGAGATGCAAGAGGTGGATCTTTTTTCAGAATTGATTCTTTGGCCTATTGTGAAAACATGAGAAGCTAGATAGTTTACCTGCCCCCATGGGCTTTCTGATATCTGATGGGATGCTGAGTATGGGGAATGCATCAATTGTTTCAACCTATAGTTTAGCAGATTTATATTAGCCTGTGTACCTAGGGCAGTTCTGAAATCTCAGGATTATCTCTTCCAAGGAGAGGTTCCCTTTTTGTCGATCTCTTGATTTATAGCTGAGAATACTTTCCAGCTAGCAAGATTCTTTATTAGTTAAATGCTAAGGCTTCATGCCACAATATTCATATTCTCTTATCAGAACTCTTCATGTGGGTTTCTGAACTGACACCATTTTATTGCTTACTGAAGAAATTGTAATTTCATGCGTATTCTAGATTAGGGAATTCATTTATGGAAAGAGCTTGCTGTATTATTTCTATTTAATGTGTAATACTCCCTAACTTGATAGTTTATCTGGTTTTGAAATACTGACTAATGGTTTATTTGAATTTGTAATAATGATGACTAAAACATTAATATTTACTGAATTACATAATTTACTCTTATTGGATTGTTAATAAAACCCTTTAACTGACTCTGAATATCTGTATTGACCACTGTGGACCCCTAAATGGACTTTGTTGTTTATGAGGGTTGATATAAATGACTGCTCCTTCTCAATTCTCCTTGTCGATTAACAAAGGTCCATTCAACCAATGAAAGGGGCTATTTAAAGAATATACCAGAAGCTTGAGATACAAGAATCCCTGTGCCATCAAGTGATTGATATCAGAAGTCTTATTCTTAAAATATTTCTTACCTAGTGTTTATTGTGTCAGCCATGTGGACTAGGAGAGTGGGGTTTTCTTTCTAGTAGATATCATTTATTTAAGGATGTTCTTAGACAGATTTTTCTTGAGGTCAGGTCCCTCCTATATTGCTAATGTTTCTTCATGTTTTCATTAGGAACAAATGATTGTGCCTATTGCATCTTGTCTTTGGCTTTCTTCTTTCTGAAGAAGAAGAAGAAGAGTTGCAAAACTGGATGTCAAAAGGCTGCTTTTGATCTATATTGAGAGGGTTGCACCTCTCCGCTAGTCAGATTCTCTTTTTGTTTATTTTGGTTCTGCCAAAAGGGAGGTAAACCCTCTACTCAGTTCCTAAGTCACTCGCATGGGCTTATCATTTCAGAACTTATCTTGTCCTATGGCTATTCAGGGTTGAACCACGGGGCACATTACTACATCCTTGATGGAATCCCACACAACTTCTGTAGATGAAATCTGCAGAGTAGCTACTTAGGTCTGTTCTTCGAATCTTGCTAAATATTACAGAATTTTACTTGGTGATGGTAAAGATTGTTTTGACTCAGAAATACTCACTGCTATGAAGTAATATATAGAGACTCTTATTAAACTCATGTGTCCTTGTACCATTTAATTTTGTCAGGATTCATTTGTAATCAATGAGACAAGGTTAATTAGCTTGGGTATTCACTGTTAGTTTCTAAGTCCATACTTCCTCATTTCAGTCACCCCTCACACTTTCCCCTCCCGTTTGGTTAGCTGGGCTAACTTGTTAGTGAGAACAGGATTCATCAGCTTAATTACATTTAGCATATGCTGAAAGTTATTGGTCCCAATTTGTGCCTGGCAAGATTAGGGTTGGCCTATTGTTTTCATTCTGAGCACGTATGTGAGAATAGGTGTGCCTCTATGTAGGATGAGGACATGTGTCCATAATCATGACTGAAACAAAGAAGAATTTATTCACAGAAATAGAATTACCAGAAAGTAGTTTAGGTACTACATCATATATATATACATATATACGGCATTCTGGTGTGCTCTGAGTGTGATGTTTTATCTTTCTTTGACCATTACTGTGGTTTTCGAGGGCGGCGGTCCATCTTACTTCAGGGCTGTCTGGCTTTGCTTTATGGTGGCCAGAGACATGCAGGATTTTCAGAATAGCTACAAATAATACATTACATGAAATTAATATGAATAGGAAGCAGGGTCGTAGTAAGTGGTTGTCCTGAATATGACCAATTACTTCAACCCTCACAGACAAATGTTGGACACCTCTGCCTTATGGAAATGAATGCAGTCTTTGTGTAGGTAAGGTTACATTCTATTGGACCAACACAATAAATATGTTCTACTGGAAATGATTAGAAACAAAAACACATACTCAATCCTGGACGTGGAAGAACCAGAGAGTCAGCCACCAAGGATGGGATATATAGGTGGATGAAGTCAGGATGGGATATACCTTTGAAGTCATTCATACAACAATGACCAGAGATGTTGACCAAGCCTTAAGGAACCACGGGCCAGATGTATCATTCTTCACAATAGCAATTACCTAATTGCGATTTTTAGCAAATTGCAATTAAGTAATCGCTATTGGAATATATGAAACTCCAGGAGTTTTATACTGCGATTCGCAAAGGCTCGCAAATGGAACTACCTCATTAATATTCATGAGGTAGGTCACAATTTGTGAGCCATTGCGGATGGCTACAATTACAGGGATGGTGGCCTGCTGGGCTCAGCAGACCACCATGTCTGTGATTGCTTTTCAATGAAGCAATCTTTTTTTTTAAATGCAGCCCATTTTCCTTAAAGGAAAACGGGATGTGTTTACAAATGAAAAATGAAAAGTTTTATTTTTATTTTTTAAGAGTTCTTAAAAAACGTTTTTGCATGCATTCACAAAGGGGAAGGGGTCCCCTAGGGACCCCTTCCTCTTTGCGAATGGGTTACCACCAATTTGAAATTGGCGGTAACTGCGATTGTTTTGTGACCGCATTCATGGTCACAAAACAATTATACAAACCTCTGAGATTCGGTATCAGGAAGGGACGCCCTTGACACACCCCTTCCTAATACCGAATATGTATGTAGTAGAGAATCCAATTTGCGATTCAGTAACAAGTTACCGAATCGCAAATTGGACTTGTTACATACCAAAATGCATTTTTGCAATCGCAAACTGCCCGCTGTGCCGTTTGCAATCGCAAAAATATTTGATACATCTGGCCCCACAAGAGCCAAGGGGACCCTGAGGCACTGTATGCAGGCAGGTATTCAGAGACTGGATTTCTGAGGAGTGGAGGACCGATCCTCGTTTGTGAAAGGGCTGTCCCTTGACATCCAAAAAACTTTTACATAAATCTGTAACATTCAATACATGATGTGTGTCAGTAGGAGGGACTGTATGATCTTCTATATATGTATAGTGTACACTGATATGCGGTGTACTATTCTGACCTATTCAAGAGATAGGCATAGGAGACTACAGCAGGGTCACACTGTATGTTTATGACGTGTCAAATCCTGTTCTCCAATTGCCTGTTCATAATTGACCCATGGCGGAGGAACCATGTACAGAGATCTGTGGGGTCATCCTTTACATTACAATATAGTTAATAAAATTAGAATCTAGGACACAAGTTTGAAGAAATACAATGACTTCTGTAAATCGTGATCTAAAAATTTAGCGAATCAATCGCCACTCAATAATGATAAACAGATTATTGAATTTGTCATGGTAGGTGTGTGTGACCCCGAAGAGACATGCATTTGACAGAAGGGGAGGATGCATTTAAAGCCAAGCTTCATTATCTCTGTGCTTTTTAATTAAACTGTTTCCCTAAAATATGTATCAAAGAGAGACTTTAATGGTGGATTTAATGCATACGCAGCACTCATCTCTGTTCATCTTTCATGAAGCACTCTACAAAAGATAACAACACATCGTCGGCAATAGCGTCGAGTGGGCATACCCGGCGCTAAAATATAAATTTAGTTAAATTTAATATGAACATGGGCGCCTATGGTCACGCGATTGCCACTGAAGTTCAAAGGGAGTGACTGCATTACCCGAAAGAACAGGCCGACGTCCTTACTTGTCAGTGTTGACATACGGGTGACAACCGTTTCATGTGCAAATTGTTGCCAAACTGGGCTCTGGTGCAGCATCTCCTATCTCCTTTTATGGTCTGCAGATACTTCCAATAGCAACATTTTCATCCACAGCTAGTTCTCTTCTGAATAGCTATTTTACTCTGCAACGTGCCATTGTAAAATGAAGACTACTAATCGTTTTTTTCCATGAAAATATGCTCACGACACAAAATGTTTAAGCATTCTATTGTACAAAGCCATGTCTCGTCGTTTTCACTCTGGACATAGATTAGATTCTTTACAACTACATTTTGAGCATCAGTACAACACACTCTCGATACTCGGAATTCTCTGGTAATTACTCCTTTCCCAAACGATTTTCATGGTTCAACCCAAAATCCCCATTAACTCCACACCCCTGAGTTAATGGGGGCACCTGTTTTCGATAATGCCAGGTTGCACGATAACCCTTGTCCCAGGACTCATCCTGGAGCCACTGTGCTCCACAGCATCGCATGTTCAGAAGCCTCATGTATTCATTACAAATAGTGCCTATGTATCTCCCTACCCTAAAAGGCAGGAGCACTGTACAGAATCAAACGCTATAGCTACTCATCATCCCAAACTCGTGGTTCACCATCATAAAATGGTAATGATGATTTATCAGATGATTTCATGACAAAGGAACAGCTTCTAATCCTGGGTTTTCCTTGACCACATTGATGCATTCTGGGATTTATTGTCTTGGTCTATTTGAACACAACCCTATGTACTATCATACCTGAAAACGATGATTTACAAAAGCAAAGCCCAAGACTGTAGTTGCGGTGTCCTCATTACATGGTGTCACATGCTATCCCTAATCCTGACACTTCTCTTCCACCTACTTTTCTCTGTCTATGGTCTCTGGGACAATCTCATTTCCCCAACCACTAAACCGTTATTACACATCAGTCCATCCATAAGCTGTCCACCTTTAACACTTTACAGTCACCAAGCAAAGTTCACTTCCTCAAATAAACTTCTCGTACAAGAACCAATTGCCTTATAACCAAATGATCTCACTCTGCTTATGTAATATATTTCACAAAACTTAATTTATGAAAAATCCCTGTGACTCAAACACTCTACTCACGTTGTAGCATACATGAAGAATGAACTGAACCTATTGCTATTTTGACATCTGTCGCCTTTAAAACCAGACAATTTTCACTCACTTTCACTCACAACGGGCCTGTATTTCCTACAGACGTAGCACTTGTACTCTCTGACCCCCAGCTCCCACCCTCTAATAAATATTTCAGTGTCAGTCTTCATCCCTTTCAAAGCACTGTAGTACCCTACCACTTATCTGACATGTCAGCATTTTTATCACTCTCTCAAAGCAGTCCTTGACAAAACAAACTCTTCCTTTCGACCCATTAACCTAAACTTAAGGGACCACTGAAAGAATCACTCAACTTTTTTTCTGAGCCTCCCCTTATAAATATTCACACGCCTTCAAGACACTCATGAGAAAATCCTAGAACTCATCCATTCTTCTGAGCTGACTGGCTAACTTTTGACTACGAAATCCTCCACCATACACTCCAAGGAAAGCTCAGAATTGATGAAGTTGTACTACACTGATTTGTATCCTATTTTCCAAAACAATTGCAAATGTGTGAAAATTGAAGAAGGCCCCGTCCCTGTAACTTGGGGTGTATCCCAGATCTCAATCTTAGCTCCCTTACTATTCAGCATCGACATCGAACCCATTGGTTCCTTACTAACAGCACTAGGGGCACGCTATCCTCTTTACAATGATGATATTGAGTTATTCATCGAAAATAACTCTGAAACTGGCTGCTCAATCTTGCCACCTTGCTCATACAAAATTCAAGACTGTATGAAAAGTAGACACTTAAAACAATGAATTAATTATGAAATGCAACTTATTTTTTCAAACCCAATATTTCACATGAATAACTGGAATAATGCGAACTATCGAGATGCTTTTCAGCCTCATATTGTAAAATCAGCCATGTCTTAAGACTTTATACTAGCCAGGAAACTTAATCTTGAATGCAGCATTAAAAATCAGGAAAAGGGGTTACATTTACAACTCCAACTACATCGAAACAGTCAGTGCTTTCTACAAAACTAGGACCTAAAATCACCAGCCCATCGATACTCCCGCTTAGATCACTGCGAAGCCATGTTACAAGGCTAACTAAATAACCTGACACTCGTAAAACAGTTCTTCGTGCTGTTGCAGAGCTAGCCTGCAAATCTGTAAATGTTATCACATCTCACCTGTCCTCTCCTCCCTAAAATAATTTTCAATGGATGCAATACACATCATAAAAATGGCATGATTAACTCACAAGGCGCAACACGTAATATTTGAAAATGACTTTATCACGAAGTGGGTCCTGTTTGTTTATACACAAATGATTTGCTGCCAGAACACCGAATGCTTCAGGAAAAGGTGCCTCGCTTCATGAGTATTCTCAAGCCATCCTTGTACGGTTTGGAACTCCTTGCTTGTATCCTTGAATAAAGTTCATTCCTTAAACCAATTTATGTTTACCTAAAACTCCACCTTCTCTTGAAGTATCTGAATTACGTGCCGTGAGGACATTTAATTTCCTGAAACTGACATTAGGATTCTATATTAATAATCGCAGCTCTAACCCTGAAGAGTGTTAAAAAAATGCGCGTTGTGGATAAATATATGAGATTTGGCAATGCTCTTTATACAATAGGCACAGTGATAAACCCTGGAAAATAATGAACCTCTATGTTATTTCCCTCTTCAAATGATTATTGTAAAGTGTTCCCAAAAGAAACATTCAGCTACTAAACCATTGTTGTTATTGTATACAAATGTTCTTCTGAGCACAGTGGGATCCAGTGTGTGCTAATATAAAGTTTTCAACTAAATATTAAATTAAATAGAACAAACCTTCACTCTTCAATAATGCAGTCATCAACAAGACCATTATTGCAACTCCTCTTCGACCTCAGCACCACAACAGCACAGCTATTTCCAGGTGACACTCACCTTAACTCAACTCGACTTAATTCACAATGACTTGACCTCATATCCTAATTGAATCTTCTAAATCTTTGAATTACACTTTTTGCACTGTTGACAGCTTTGTTGCCAGCATGTCTCATCCTCAGTAGTACCCTCATTTCACACCAAGTCTATTATCCACATCCACCTATACAAAGGGAGAAAGCTTTATTTCCTGATTAGCTAAAGGGCTGTAACAAATATTTTATAGTCCTATTTATTCCTTTGTTAATGGAGCATCTTTATGCTACAAATAACTCGTCACTCACATACCTCACTCCCAACACCTGTCTCTAACCTTGAAATTCCGTCCACTCCCCATCATTCCTATACAAAAATAACACCATTGAGCATTTCAACAAGGAACTTTACTATTTCCTTTTCAACTAAAACCAACACAGTCAGAACCTCTTCCATTACTCTAGTCGCCACACCCCTTGCATGCTTTTCTCACTGGTTTTAACCATTCTGATCAATTGTGTGCCTTCACTCCCACAAACCCAACTGCTATGATTCCAGCCATCACATTTGCAAATCCTTTGCCACTGATCCATTCTACCTTAAAAACATCATCCCTCTTTCTCTTTCCTCAGGGTCTTCACTTGTTTCTCTGGGCTTTTTAATCGTTCTTCTCATTTAACACCTACACGAAAACCTTCAAGTCTGCAAAATAACAACACTTCTCGAGAACCCTACTGCCAACCCCGTAAGCCTCTTTATCTAATTCCCATCTCACAACTTTCTTTCTTTGCAAAATCCTTCAGAACCTAGTGTACAACTACTTCACCTACTATTTTTTCCAAATATTTAATTAATCACCTACCTGCTCTGTCTCAGGTTTGTAAGTGCATCACTTTTTCCCATGACAGTAATGGACCCTCATCCTCCTTCGCTTCTTTGAAGGTTTTAACATACTACTACACCAATAACACTTAGCTCTTTAAGCTTTCCTGGTACAGTACCTGAGTGTGTTTCTTCATACCTCTCAAATTGCTCATTCTCTGTCACCTACCATCTAGGCTTTCACCGGACATACAGTCCACTCAACCTAGCTCTAGTCTTTCTTCTTCCTTGCCATGTGCTGCTTGACCAAAAAGGTACTTAAGGGAGTTTGCTGCACTGCCTTGCAACTTTGGCATACTGAAGGTATGCCTAAGGCAAGCCCTTATACACTTCTTCTGCACTAGTGAGCGTGGTATGTAGGAGATACTAGACCATTCTATAGGTCTGTGGAAAGGGTAAGTGGGGGTCTGGGTGCTAGCTTCATTTTGCAGCTCTGTACTTTGCAGCCACTCCACATTACTCTCCTTTCGAAGTAAACACATTAGTAAAGCTACACATCTATAGCCTAGGACTCTGTTAAATGCCTAGAATCCTACACCCTATCTCAGTAACTCATGAGCCCTACAAACACTGTGGCACATATGTTTGACCTCAGTCTGGCTTCAGTAACCAAAGCTAAACATTACTACAGTTTCACTGATAATTTTGACTAATCGCTCTTTCATCTTGCTAGAGCAGGTGTGTGACGGGTCGGACCGGGCCGACCCGCACATCAGGAGGACTTGTGCTGACGCTGTCCTGAATAGCACGGAAGCAACTCAGGACTCTGTGTTCTCGATTGGCTCCCTACCAAAATTGCGCGGCTCAGAGGCAGTTAAGGAGGTGGGACCGCCCACTCAGGGAGAGTGTGAAAGGATTCCGTGGTGGACACCGAAGGAACCGGAGGAGGAATGGTAACAGCGGAGGACGAGCGAAGAGGGCAATCCAAAAGACACCAGGACCTGTCACTGACAACCTGGGGAACTGCCGAGGTCCGGAGTCGAGTGGATGCAACAGCGTGGAGAAGAGATATGGCCCCAGGGAGCATACGAACGAGCCTGCCACGCTTCAGGAGAAGCGTGGCCGAACCAGGTACGGGAACTCGGGACGGGGGAGGAAGGAGTCGGTGAGGAAAGGAGACACGGGCACTGCACATAAGGAGAGGGGAGGGAGGTGGTGGAAGGAAAACACGGAGTGCACATAAAAGGGGGGGGGAGGAAAAGGGACGAGAAAACACAAGAAAACAGTAACGTAGGAATAAGGTATACAGAGAGCCAAGAAACGGAGCATAGTAAAGACGAGGGAAAAGGAAAAGACGAGGAACAAACCGACGAGGAAGGAAAGAAAGAAAGAAAGAAAGAACAGTAAAGAGACGTGTATGTCATACCTAGAATAGACCAAGAAAGAAAAGGTGATAGGAAGTAACCGAGGGAGAGAGACAGGAAAGAAGAGCAAGGAAGCCCACCAGCGCGAGACAGAGAGGTAGAGAAGAAAAGGAAAGACTAAGGGACTACAGGCATAACCAAAAGGCGGAAGGGAGAGAAAGCGGAAGAAGCACACCTGTAGAGAAATCCCCGTAATTAAAAGACAGAAGAGAGGAAGGGAGTAATAGAAAGGAAGTAAGTAAAGAAGCATAAACGAACACTTAGCCCTCCTATTTCTTCTTCTATCCCCACACGCTTCCTGTGAGGCCCTTGAAGAAGAAGAAAGAAGCAGACGAGAACCCTGGACAAAGGAATACAGAGAGACACTACTGTCTATCTACAAACTAACCACCCACAACCCCGTTAAAACTGTATAACGAGTAATAAAAAGCACTTTATATATCACTCAATCCGGGCAGTCTGGTATATTCGTTCGGCCATCCTGTTAAAAGTGGTGTCAGAAGTGGGATCTGAGGACGGCCTGCATATAAACATGGAGGACAAACCCACTATGGCGGATGTTATAGCCCAGCTGGCGGAGGGACAACAACATCTCCAGTTGATGTGGGAGCAGCAGATGAAGGACGCTAAAGAGGAGCGTGAGGCCTTACAAACCGCCCTTAAAAGTCAAGCCACAATCATGGCTAACAACCAACCCGTTCATGAGACTGCACTGAGTAAACTCACAGAGACCATCACTCATACAAAGGTGCACCCCAATGTACCGAGTAGTGTGCTTCAGAAATTTCAGGATCAAGACGATCCAGACTCCTTCTTCCTGAATTTCGAGAGGGTAGCCAGTTCTGCCAGTGGCCCGAGGACAAGTGGGGTCAATACATTGCGCCACTATTAACAGGACAGTTACAAGCAGCGTACCAAGCTGTAAACCCTACCGGTATTCTTCCGTATAAAGAGATTAAAAAGACCATATTAGAAAGGGTGGGACTGGATAGTGAGAGTTATAGGTCCCGGTTCCGACATATGAAGTGGTTCCTGCCGGAAAGCCCCTGTACGCTTTATTATCGGGTCCAACATGCTGCTAGGCGATGGTTGCATCACACTGAACGGTCTAGGGAGGAGATGTTTGACCTCGTAGTATTAGAGCAGTTTTTGGATGCCTTACCCGCGTCCACACGGAACTGGGTTCGCCAACACCCCGGCTTAAGCAATGAATCGGCTATTGAACTGGCCTGTGCCTATCATAGGAGCCCTGATTTTAAGGCCAACCCCAGTAGACACCCGGTTCCCCCTCCTGTGCGTCATAATCTAAATAGAGGATTAAACCCACGGTCTCCGGGTTCCCATGAGCAAGAACGAGTGCGTGTACCACATCCACTCCAAACCCCACTTCCTGCAACCGGACCTCAATGTTATCATTGTTCAGAATGGGGACACATCGCGCGATATTGCCCACACAAGCAAAAAGATACAGAAGAACCAATGGAAATCGGTGTCACGAAAGGGAGGGTGTTCTGGGTAGGCGAAACAAAACCTACATACATCCTCCCCATCCTACTTAATGGAAAGGAGAGGATAGCATTGATAGACTCGGGTTGCAGCCAGAGTGTTATTCGTAAAGACCTGGTGGAGCCTAGACAAAACATACCCCAGACCCAGGTCTTGATCGCCTGCATCCATGGAGACCAAGCTTATTATCAGATGGGTACTATTATGTTTCAGTGGAGGGGTGAAGAGGAAAGTCTCAGGGTAGGGGTGTTACCACACCTTGAAGAAGACATTATTATTGGGACAAATTGTATTGCCTTTACTGCCTTACTGAATAAAGCAGGAGAGGAACATATGTTACATATATGGTGGGAAGAAGTACCATACGACCCGGAAGTAACTGAAACCCAGTCACCGAAGGATCACTTAAGTAAAAGACAGAAACGAATTCAGAAACAACAATACTGGGAAAGACCTTGTGAGAGTAAGGAGACCGCCCCAGGAGACATTGGCAAGGTATATACGGTAGCCGGAGACTTTAGACAGAGTCAGAGGGATGATCCCTCCCTAAAGCATGCATGGGAGAGGGCAATGAGTAACGAGGAAACCCGGGTGGGACCAACATTTTACATCCATAACCACCTGTTATATAGACTACCCCAGTCTAGGGATGATAGGCTAAAACAATTAATAGTCCCGGGGAAATACCGACAACAGGTCTTGCAGTTAGCACATGGGGACCAAGGGGAGGGACATCTCGGACGAGAAAAAACCTAGGAGGCAATCTTCCGGAAATTCTATTGGCCTGAAATCTATGGGGATATACGCAGATACTGCCTAAATTGTCAGAAATGTCAACTTTATAACCCTGTCACCCAGCCTCCGGCTCCATTACAACCCCTCCCGGTCATAGAAACCCCATTCACTCGGGTGGGCATGGACCTTATCGGTCCCCTTACTCCCTCCAGTAGAGGAAGGCAGTACGTTCTTGTATTGGTGGATTATGCTACTCGATATCCCGAGGCCATACCCCTCCCCAGCATGCACACAAAAATAGTAGCCCAAGCAATGATTGAATTATTTTCAAGGGTCGGGTTCCCTAAAGAAATTTTAACTGATTAGGGCACCCCATTCATGTCAAGACTGATGACAGAAGTCAGTAAAACCTTGGGCATAAAACATATCCAAACCTCAGTATATTACCCCCAAACTGACGGTCTCGTAGAACGCTACAACAAAACTATTAAATCCTTACTCCGGAAGAGTAGAGCTGAAGACGGAAGGGATTGGGAGAAGAAACTACCCCTTGTCTTATATGCAATACGTACCCATACTCAGCCATCCCTTGGTCACAGTCTCTTCGAACTGTTATTTGGCCGACCACCCCGCACTCTTCTCAACATGTTGGTCGAACAATGGGAAGAGACAGATGAAGAAACAAAAGATCTACTGACCTATACGAAAGAATTGAGGGAGAATTTACACTCGGTCTGGGAAAAGGCCCATACCAGTCTCTGTGAGGCCCAAGATAAACAGAAGAGGGGATATGACACCAGAAGTGTACTTCGCACTTTTAATGTAGGGGACAAAGTATTAGTCCTTCTTCCCACAAGTGAGAATAAATTGTTAGCCCGCTGGCAAGGACCATACGAAGTCTTGGAGCAGATTAACCCCACAACATATAAAGTAGCCCTTCCACATAGACACAATAGAGAACAGATTTATCACGTCAATCTGTTAAAAAAATGGCATGAATCTGAAAACATAGAAAGGGTCCACCATATCACCACTGACCTTAGGGAAGACATACCATATCCTTCTTTCCCCTCTTCCATAAACCAAGAGGAAAGCAGTCCACAAATCAATACATCCCTGTCAGAGGTACTTAGAACATCACTCACGCAGACAGTACATTCTTATAGGGATGTTTTCTCTCGGCGACCTGGTCACACCCACTTAGCCGAACACAGTATCCGTACCAAGAATGAGGCAATAGCAAGACAAAGACCATATTGAGTCCCCGAGGCCAAGAAGATTGTAATTGAGCAAGAAATTCAACACATGTTACAGTCAGGAATTATCGAGCCATCCAACAGTCCCTGGTGTTCCCCTGTGGTTTTAGTACCCAAACCAGATGGGACCACTCGGTTTTGTGTGGATTACCGGAGGGTTAATGAACTCACATATTTTTACGCATATCCGATGCCCCGTATAGATGAGTTGTTGGAGAAATTAGGTCAGGCTAAGTACATGTCCACTTTGGACCTGACGAAGGGATATTGGCAGATTCCTTTAAAAACAGGAGATAAAGAAAAAAACGCTTTTGCTGCACCCTCTGGATTATATCAGTTTACTGTCTTACCTTTTGGGTTACATGGGGCTCCCGCCACATTTCAGAGGTTAATGGACACGGTCCTACGTCCCCACCAAGAGTACGCAGCAGCTTATCTAGACGACATTGTGATATTTAGCACAACCTGGACCGAACACCTCGAACATCTAACGGCAGTCCTACAGGCATTAAGAGAAGCCCGGTTGACTGCTAACCCAGAGAAATGTAGACTGGGGTGTACCACAATTAGATATCTAGGTTATGTCTTAGGTCAAGGACAGGTCCATCCGCAAGTAGAAAAGGTGGACGCCATTCAACAGATCCCGGTACCGACCTCAAAAAAAGAAATACGTGCCTTTCTGGGACTCGTAGGGTACTATAGGAGGTTTATACCCCGTTTCTCAACCATAGCCGAACCGTTAACCAACCTGTTGAAAAATGACCTTCCTAAAACGTTTTCCTCACTACCAGAGGCCAGCCTACACAGTTTCGCCTATCTCAAAAAGGCCTTGTCTACAGACCCGGTGTTGTGCTGTCCCGACTTCACTAGAGCATTTTATTTACAAACTGATGCCTCGGACGTAGGGCTTGGGGCGGTGTTGTCCCAACCACAACAGGACGGTTCTCTCTACCTCATTTTGTACATCAGTAGGAAGTTGCTTCCACAGGAACAACACTATCCCACCATTGAAAAGGAATGTCTGGCCATTAAATGGGCCATTGAGTCCCTACGTTATTATCTCTGTGGCAGGACCCTCACCCTCTTGATGGATCACGCACCCCTCACCTGGCTCACTCGCAACAAAGATACCAACTCTCGAGTGCTAAGATGGTTTCTCTCTTTACAACCTTTTTCCTTCCAGGTGAAGCACTCTCCGGGCCGTCTCATGGGAAACGCAGATTTTCTCTCGCGCCTACCTGCTCCCGAGCATCACCACCTGACGCTCTCTAGAGGGAGTGTCTGTGACGGGTCGGACCGGGCCGACCCGCACATCAGGAGGACTTGTGCTGACGCTGCCCTGAATAGCACGGAAGCAACTCAGGACGCTGCGTTCTCAATTGGCTCCCTACCAAAATTGCGCGGCTCAGAGGCAGTTAAAGAGGTGGGACCGCCCACTCAGGGAGAGTGTGAAAGGATTCCGTGGTGGACACCGAAGGAACCGGAGGAGGAATCGGAACAGCGGAGGACGATCGAAGAGGGCAATCTGAAAGACGCCAGGACCTGTTACCAACAACCTGGGAAACTGCCGAGGTCCGGAGTCGAGTGGATGCAACAACGTGGAGAAGAGATCTGGCCCCGGGGAGCATACTAACGAGCCTGCCACGCTTCAGGAGAAGCGTGGCCGAACCAGGTACGGGAACTCAGGACGGGGGAGGAAGGAGTGGGTGGGGAAAGGAGACACGGGCACTGCACATAAGGGGAGGGGAGGGAGGTGGTGGAAGGAAAACACGGAATGCACATAAAAGGGGGGGGGGGAGGAAAAGGGGCGAGAAAACACAAGAAAACAGTAACGTAGGAATAAGTTATACAGAGAGCCAAGAAATGGAGCGTAGTAAAGACGAGGGAAAAGGAAAAGACGAGGAACAAACCGACGAGGAAGGAAAGAAAGAAAGAACAGTAAAGAGACGTGTATGTCATACCTAGAATAGACCAAGAAAGAAAAGGTGATAAGAAGTAACCGGGGGAGAGAGACAGGAAAGAAGAGCAAGGAAGCCCACCAGCGCGAGACAGAGAGATAGAGAAGAAAAGGAAAGACTAAGGGACTACAGGCATAACCAAAAGGCGGAAGGGAGAGAAAACGGAAGAAGCACACCTGTAGAGAAATCCCCGTAATTAAAAGACAGAAGAGAGGAAGGGAGTAACAGAAAGGAAGTAAGTAAAGAAGCATAAACGAACACTTAGCCCTCCTATTTCTTCTTCTATCCCCACACGCTTCCCGTTAGGCCCTTGAAGAAGAAGAAAGAAGCAGACGAGAACCCTGGACAAAGGAATACAGAGAGACACTACTATCTATCTACAAACTAACCACCCACAACCCCGTTAAAACTGTATAACGAGTAATAAAAAGCACTTTATATATCACTCAATCCGGGCAGTCCGGTATATTAATGTATTCTGAGTAAAGGATTGCGTAGAAAATGTAATAATATAGAGAAAAATAATGCACACATTTGAAAATGTGTCCACGTGAGCGGTCACAATGTTCCCGAAGTATACTTATTAATGGCTTATTAATATGAAATATGGAGCTTTTGTTTGATTAATGTAGTAGTACATCACATTAAGGGTTATGCATTATGTCTTAGCTTTATTAATTGTAGACCTTAACTTAGGGGAGGCCTTGGCCTAGTTGCACTGTCTCATGTCAAGCTGTATTTCTGAACCGATTAATAAAATGTCTGCTCAGAGAGTTAAACTGTAATTTTCCACCGTACTGTCCAAATGTGCTAGTAGCTAAAAGTCTTTCTCATGAGAACCGTTTGCTAGAAGATGATGTTCTTGCTAAATGTAACAATGTAAGTGTAATGTGTGTTAGACTGACTTTCTCAGGAGGAGAGCAATGGAGACACTGACTGGGGTATAAGCTGCAATAATATTGTTACCTGACAAGCCGGACGATGAGGACATTACAAGAGAAGCTAATCAGCGACATGTGAACCGAGTACTAGTAGAAATTATAGATCTGAAGGTTTAGTTTTAGTGGACAAAGTGTGAACATGCGATCCCTTGACCAATAGGGACTTGGGAAGTAATTTTAGGAAATCTAACTTAGCTGGACTGCACTGATGGAAGACAGCGCATTTGCCCATTTTCTTTCTTGCCCACAGGCCATTACTTTATTGAGCGGCTAGAGACATGCTTTACTTTAATGCTTAAAGACTTTGCGTTTTTTAACTTTGATGCTGAATCCTCCTGATGCCTTGCTGACCAAACTGATGTCCTGATGACAAGGACTATCTAAACTTGCCGATTCAATTAAGGAGAGGTATACTGTTACGTATGTCTTTTCTTATGCCTATTTTCGTTTTCCTTCTAGGTACCAACCACACTATTTTGATAGACCCATAGTTAGATGTTTTCCTAAATTTGTGTTGACTAAATTTGTTTTGCCTGAAGGCCAAAATGCTAATGCTAATCTGGTGTTAGATAAGGATCCTTACTAATGAAAATCTGCTATAGGGAGTAATAGTCGATATCTTTCCTTTGTTGAATGTAAATGTATGTAATATCGTTTGCTCAATTGTTCTTGTTAATTTGCACCGTAACCTTAGAATGTGTAATTGTTCAAGCTTTGATTAGATTATGTTTCTTTCACCGCTTTGGGCAGCCAGAGATGTTTCTGTATGTTTATCATTTGATTTTGAGATTATCTTACGTGACATTAGAATTGTTAATGCTAATGAAGGGTCGCACATGGATTGGCAGCTGCCCGTGAGTCTCAATTGGTTGAGAAGGTGGATGAAGAGAATTCTGGGATTAAAAGTCATAAAGGGTGAAAAAATTTCATTTTTCAAAGCTTTAAAGAGTGCTTTAAGGGGAGATACGTACATTACAACGAGTGTAGACGAGGCTACCCGGTCAGAAGGTACACCAGCTTACATTGTAATGGAAGAGAAGGGTGTCGATATATGTCTTTGGCTAAAGCAATGGTGCAAAGTGACAGAGAAAGATGGAAACTTAGCATTTCCTACAAATGAATTGTTCAATTTCAGAGTTTTACAGCATTTAAGGATGGTGCTATATGAATCAAAGCCTCTTCCGAGACCAGCACAGTTTGAGACATTACCGGTCTGGGACCTAGTAGACCAACAGCAACTGAAATCCGAGAGGAGAATGAGAAAGGCAGAAAATACATTAACAGAGGCTAGGTGGGACAGTGCTCAGAGAATTTGGAAAAACAAGACTTTGCATGGAATTAAGTTGTTTCCAGAAATTACACAGGAGACTAAGAAAGAAGGAATGAAAGCTACTAGAAAGACTGACAGAAGCCCTTCCGAGAGTAGGGAGGCTAGAAACTCCTCGACAAGGGAATAAGAGTCAGACGATGATGAGTTTCTTACGCAGTTACTGAGAAATTGTCCATCACCATATGCAGCACATGAGAGTGGTACGAGCACCAGTGCTGACCCTACAGCTCCGATACAGGTTAATGGGACAGTGAGTCCGGAGCAGGTTAATACTGGCCTGACACAGAGGCCGATGCAGAGTAGTCTTAACGCACCTACTACTCCAGTGGTACAAAATCAGGTGCAACCCCTACAGGTCCAGAGAATTTACCCTGATGTACCCATTATGGAAACGGCTGCAAACTTAGTTGTGCCTACAGAACATGTTTTCCAGAGACTGATGTTGGTTCAGACAGAACCAACTCCACTTTTACTGCCCCAAGCGCAGCCACAAGTCATGCTGAAATTCACTCCAGTAACAGGGACACAGTCAGAAATGTCTTCAGTGATGAATCAGAACATGATAGTTACTCTCCCACAGAACTTATGTACCAGACCAACCCCAGATGCTATATCTCTACCTATTACTGTTGGTCCAGCTGTACCCTTATTTGCACAAAAGAAACCCAGTGTATGTGAACAGGGTGCCAGGATGTAGAATTCAGTGGAGGGAGGACATAATGAAAACACTCGAGTAGTTTCTCTTGTGGGACGGACTTTTGGCAGATCAAGATCGCTGTTAGACCTTGGTCCATTCAGAGTACTTCCAGATATTATGGTAGGGTCAAACATTAGTAAGAGCTTGAAATTAGTGACACCCCAGACACCAAATGCAGTTCTGCAGCAGGTATCACCTGTCTAAGCCAGCAACATCTTGTTGCAAGGTTTGACTGCTCAGCAGTTGACTGAATTGTGAGACAAGCTGAATACCCTGCAGAGTGCTCCTAAGGGAGAGGAGTATTTGAATTACACTAGGCTAAGCATGGAAGCAGGTGAGCTCATTGAGGTGACTATGGGTGTGAACAGGTTACAATCATACACAGAAGCAGAATTGAGATATCTGTGCCCGAAGATTACAAAGGAAGTGAGCAATGTGCATCAGATGCTAGCAGACCGAGCAGAGAAGTACGGTGTAGAAATAGAGAAAACGTACCATTTGAAAAGGAGTTACAGACTAGATTTTGAGGCTAAAGATTTTGAACACATGAGATCTGCTGGAATGAAGGCACACCTTAGGGAATTACTTCAAAGTGCCCAGACTTAGAGAGCATTAGACAAATGGGAGGCAGATGGGTAAAGAAAAGAGACAAAAGGAAAAGGGATTCTGTGGAGCTGACTGCAAATGTGCAGCAAGACCCAGTGAAAATGTTGCCAATGAGAGAGATTTCAGGAGGGAATTTTGTTCATGTCCCTTGGAGCAGAAGTGACATTCTATCATTTACAAATGATTTTCCAATATTGAGAGAGAAGACAGAAGCGTGGTATCAGCAGACAGACAGGTTTGTAAAACTTGCAAAGTGCCTGTGGGAGGATTTGAACACCTTATTAGAGATAGTGGCCCCAGCTGAACTGTGGATAGAGTGTAAAAGGATTATAAATTGACCAACAAGAGAACCAGAGAGAGATACAATTACAGGTGCACCATATCCCAAGGTAATGAAATATTAGTATAAGATGACTGAATTTTTTAAAGTGAGAATTTCGCCCCAAAACATTGACTGCCAGAGAATTGACAGGACAGCCCAGGAAGCAAAAGAGTCAATAGATGTGTATTATGAGAGAATCTTGCAGGCGTTCAAGCATTACAGTGGTACAGAGACAATTGAGGAGAAGGACATGATTCATTTTGTGGTCAGATTTCTGGAAGGATTGAGACCTGAAATTAGCCAGATGATTAAGACTCATTTGATTTGCAGGCAATGGTGATGCAAATTAAAGCAGCTCTGACATGCATGCAAGGCAATTTTCCACAGCAGCAGCAGGAAAACATAGATTTTCAGCCCTAGATTAGAGGTAGACGTCGCAGAGGTAATATGAATCGCAGACCAGACCTGGGTACTGTAGTAATTCAGAATGACATGCAGGGGATGAAGAAATTATTGCCTTGTCACGCTTGCAGAGCCGTCGGACATTGGAAACTGGAGTGTCCAATGTTGGTGCAGGAAGGTGTTGTTCACCAAACTAATGATGTCAATTCATTCCAGAACATGAATTCTAAATTTTCAAAATAATGTGAATCAAATGCAGAATTTTCAACCAATGCAGCAGGTGCAAATGCCATGTGTAGAAATGACACAGTTGCAGCCAATGCAGCAGCAGGTTCCTATGGTACCTAGACAGCAAATTCAAATAACTCACTCCCCAATGGAACAGCAGCAAGTGGTGCTTTCTCAACAGGTCACAGGTCAGAGGCTTAACCAAAGTAATAACACAGGACACCAATTCCCATTACACAGTGAGAATGGAATAAATGAGATTGGGTGAGCGAAAGTCCAGATGAGGAGCCATGTGTGCTTGCAACCTCCTTAGAGGTAGATCAGAGGGGTCCCTATGTGAAGGAAAAACCCCTTTCAGGTAAAACAGTTCAGATTGTAGGGGTAGCGAATCAGTATTTGACCAACCCGATCACAGAACCAGTTCAGGTTAAAATTGGCAACTTCCAGGGATTGCACAAATTTGTCCAGTATCCCTACTAGGGGGAGTCTTGCTGTGTAAAACAAGATGCTCGATTACTTGTTCAAATGATGGAATAGAGACTCAAACGAATAGTGATGATGAAGATAACCAAACCCCAGAGACAGAATGTGATGCAACAACTGAGGAATACCCTCTGATTTATTTTTTTCCAGTATTCACAGTGAAGGAGCTTCATCCTGATTTACAGGGAACGTTTAAGGAGAATGTGTGCGATCTGACAGGAAAAGAGAAAGGTCTTATAAAGGGAGTTGAGCCAGTTAAAGTTACCATAAAGCTGAATCCTATTTTTCCTCAAATTCCCCAGTACCACATGCCACAAGACGTACTCATGAAGGTCACCGAAATAATTGCAGAATTTGGGAAACAAGGACTTTTGAAGGAAGTGTTAAGCAACTCATGTAATTCACTGACAATGGGTCTGAAAAAGCCCTGTGGAAAAGTTTGAATCATCCAGGATTTGAGAAAAATAAATGACATTGTGATCAAGTGTTGCCCCGTGGTGCCAAATCCAGATGTGATAATGTTTCAGATTCCATGTGATGCTGAATGGTTCACTGTCATTGACTTGTCGCAAGCCTTCTATTCTATGCCTCTTTATGAAGACAGCCAATTTCTCTTTTGTTTCAAAATTTTGGACCGAGTTTACTGTTGGTGTCGAATTCCTCAAGGGCTTTCAGAGTCACCTTCCATATTCAATCAGATCTTGAAAATTAATTTGGAGTTGTTGGAACTGCCTTTCCAGTCGATCTTGGTACAGCACATTGATGACTGCTGATTGCATCCAAAACAAGGGACAAGTGTAAGTATGACACGATTGCCTTGCTGAACCATTTGGGAAAGAATGGTCATAAAGTGTTCCCACTTAAATTGCAATAGTGTCTGAAAGAAGAGAAATACTCGGGTCATCAGATTAAGAAGGGACGAGAAAGATATCCAGAGAAAGGGTTACAACCATATTGCAAATTGATTCCCCAACCACACAGAGAGATGTCAGGATGTTTCTCGGGATGGAAGGCTATTGTCGCCAATGGATTACCTATTTTTCAGTCATTTCAAGACCATTACAGAAGCTGACTCATAAGGAAGTCACCAGTCCCATAGTGTTAGACCAGGCTGGAATGAAAGATTTTACTGATTTGAGAGAGAGTTTGTGCAAAGCTCCGGCTTTGGGTATGCCTGACTACACAAAACCTTTCACGTTGTTTTGTCATGAGTGTGGTGCATGTTCTTGGTCTGTTTTGACGCAGGTCCATGGAGGTGTAAACCGCCCAGTAGCATATTTTTCAGCTACTTTGGACCCAGTTGCAGCAGCCTTACCAGGTTGTTTGCATGCAGTTGCAGTGGTTGGACAGAGCCTTACACAGTGTGAGGGCATTGTGATGGGATATTCCTTGACTATAATGGTCCCTCACTCTATTGAGATCCTACTTACAAAGACAAAAACCCAATATTTTGCTGGTGCGAGATTGATCAGATACGAAACAAGTATTCTAAGTTCACCAAATGTGTAATTGAAAAGATGTACACTGCTGAACCCGGCAACCTTACTTCCAAATGAAAATGTTGAAATTTAAAAATTGGAAGACATTGAGCATGATGGTCTTGAAGTAAATGACTTGAGCACAAAACCAAGACCTAACATTAGAGATACTCGATTGGAAGAGAATGACCGAATTACCTTTGTTGATGGTTCTTGTCTAAGAGACAATACAGGGACACTGAGAGCAGGATATGCTGTGTGCAGAAGTACTGGTATCCTGGAAGCTTCTTGGCTTCGAGGAGTGTATTCTGCCCAAGTAGCGGAACTGGTAGCTCTTACTAAAGCGTGCCATGTTTCTGCTCAGCTGAAAGTTACCATCTATATGGACAGCCAGTATGGATTTGGAATAGTCCATGATTTTGGCCAGTTATGGTCACAGAGAGGTTTCATGACCTCTTCTGGTTCACCAGTGAGAAATGGGAGAGAATTAAAGATCTGTTACATGCTATTCAAATGCCTGGAAAGACTGTCGTGGTGAAATGCAGCGCACATCTGAAGTCTCAGGTCTTCGTGCCAATGGGAAATGGATATGCAGATCAAGTTGCAAGGTGTTGCACATTGAACTGTATATCATTCAAAGATAAGTGGAAACTATTACATGAAGAAGATGAAACATGTCCAAGTTTTGCATTGAAAGTAATTGATACATTGTAGGAATTGAAAATGTTGCAGAATAATGTTGACAGGGAGGAAAAACGTTCATGTAGCGAAATGAAATGTGTACAGCGACAAGATGAATTGTGTGTTTCAGAAGAGGGTCAATTAGTTTTGCCTAATAGTCTGTTGTCTCAAATGGCTAGGTATTATCATGGTCAAGCACATGTTAGGAGGGATGCCATGATTTAGTTGTTCAAGCACGATTGGTTCAACCCAAGGTTTAGACAGGTTGCTGAAGCAGTTTGCCATTGTTGCGTTATTTGCCAACAAATGAATGCGGGGAAACGGACAGTTGTTAATTTAAGCCACACTGGAAGAGCAGAAGGTCAATTCAGTAGAATAAAGATGGATTTTATTGAGATGCCTGTGTGTGGAGGTTTGAGATATGTGTTGGTTATTGTTTGCATCTTTAGTCACTAGATTGAAGCTTATCCTACACAAAGAAATGACAGTCTCACTGTAGTGAAACTACTGCTTCCAAATTCTTTAGGATCAGATAGGGGAAGTCACCTCAACAATGAAGTAATTAAATTACTGTGTGCATCATTGAACATTGAGCAGAAGTAGCAATGTATTTACCGCCCTGAAGCATCAGGACTAGTGAAATAAATGAATGGTACCTTGAAGTCAAGAGTTGCAAAGATGTGTGCGTCTACGAATCTGAAATGGCCCAACGCACTGTCTTTAGTTCTGATGACAATGAGAAAACACACCCAACAAGAAGACAGGATTGTCGCCGCATGAGAACCTTATGAGCCGAGCCATGAGGTTGCCAGCGGTGCCTGCAAATGCACTTGTCAACATTACAGATGATATGGTGTTGGACTATTGCAAAGGTTTGGCTGATGTGATTCGCTCTTTCTCTCAGCAGGTGGAAGCCATCAAACTGCCACTGATCCATGACCCAGGGCAAAATCTCAGGGCTGGTGAGTGGGTCGTAGTCTGGAAACACATGAGCAAAATATGTTTGGAGCATCGTTGGAAGGGTCCTTTCCAGGTAGTTTTGACAACTACCACAGCTGTAAAGTGCGCTGGAGTTCCAAACTGGGTCCATGCCAGTCACACGAAGAAAGTGATATGCCCGACTGATGAAGAAGCAGAGTTGTTGAAAGTACCAACAACAGCAAAACAAGTCTCAGGGCTGGAAGGAGAACAAAGGGGAACTAAGACCAGATCTGAGCCAGTGTAGGACAGTTCAGTCACTCCTGTGAGAGATGAAGGTGAAGACCTCCAGGAGGGTGGTGGTGAGCAGTAGGAGAGCCTAGTCAAAGGAGGGTTTTCCCAGAAGCAGACGATTTTGAGAGACAAACAGAGCAATTGCCAGACCCCAAGGGGGAAGGAGCTGAGGTGGATCAAAGTCACTGTGATCTGACTCCTCCTGAACCAGTTGCAGGTCCGTCAATAGAAGACACAATAGAAAAAGGAGAAGGTTCAAGTTCAACACTGAAAAGAACATTGACCAAGGTTTCACTGAAAGGAGATAAATGGCCTGCGTCACAAGCAAAGAGAAAGGAAGTAGGTGTTGAAACAACAATCGAACACGAAGTAGATACAGGAGCGAAGAGCTAAGTGAAGGAGAATTGAATGGGGATCAAAAGTTGAAAAGAAAAAAATAGCAATTCAAAGATACACAGGTCCTGAATGGGTGTATGCAACTACAAGTGAAAGGCAGAAATAATTTTTGTCCTTTTGTTTTGATAGAGACATTCCAGGTCAATATTTTGGCACTTGAAGGAAACTGATGAACTGAACTGTTGAAACAATCTGAAAAAATGTTTGAGAAAAAGCCTGTTGAAAGTAACTGGAGAAGACTTTGATAACCTGATTTGACTTTTTGAAAACCTGATTTTGCCAAGTTGTTTACCAGTTTTGAAAAGGGATCCTGGAAGAAAGACTGAGAGCTGTAATTAGCTGCTGAAAGAAGATGTTTGTTTTGATTTGTGCTTCCCTTTTTCTAAATTTCTGTTCTGCTTTCTGAATCTTTACAGATCATGAATAACATTAGCCAGCAGGGTAGGAAAAATAGGTGCTGTAAATATATGAGTATTGGTTTGGCGATTGTATGTGGGATATTGTTTGTGGTATTGATTGTGGGAATGACTGTTCTTGAAAAGAACAAAGCCAAACATACTTCTGCTTTCGAAACAACTACTGCACTAACAACAATAGAGAAGTTTAGGTTAGATGAGAAGTATTTGCATGAAGGTACTAATGCCCCAGGGGAACGTCTTCTAATGTCTTCTATCACTTTCTGAGTGAGTATGTTGAGGCAATGGATGCGAAGAATTGTTATGTGTGTACGCAGATTCCTTCATCAGTCGAAGAAGGAGTTACTTATCACAGTTTGCCTTTCACTTATGGGATAAGTTGTAGTCTGTTACTAACAAGATTCTATAAGCAAGAGTATATCCAGTACTTTTACTCTAACCACAATGTGGGGTTTTCATTTCTCCCTATAATTAAGTATTTGAGTAGAGTAGCTAAGGAAAATGGCATGGTATTAGTTAGAGGTTTCTTTGAACCTACATTTACATTTGGCATGGCATATGCATACCGCAACAACTTGACATGCTTGCTTACAACTTTAGAGAACAGCTTTCTAGATCACACAGATGACAAGAGAAAGGCATTGAAGGAGAAGTTAGAAAAAGGCTTAGAGAAAAGGATTTACAAGAATTATCATGCTTATTGTGCAATTAAAACACAAGGGAAATTAGCTCTAGATGTGCAACACGTAGGGAAACTTCGTACATATAGTCCTAAATCACACACTGATACTTTATTTGTGGGAACGAGTGAATGTAGACATGTGTTTTTGTTTCAGAGTAAATGGACGTTTATGTTGAATGAACAGGATCCAGCGATTCTTGGGATATATTACATCTGTGGTCCTAATGCTTATTACCATCTTTGAAGAGGATGGTATGGGACATGTTATTTGAGAATAGTTTTCCCAAAGATTTTTCAAATGGATGACTTAAGGAAGTTTTCGAAAATGACTGAATTACATAATATGAAACAGAGGAGAGAGACTTCTTCTGGTACAGTGGGAGATATTTTTGGAGCAATAATTCCTTCAGTGGGAGTTGTTCTGAATTCGATAAAGATTCAAAAGTTGTCTACTATTGGGGATAACAGGCTGAACAATTTTTCAAAAGCCATACTCCTGATAGATACTGAATTAGCTGCTGAAAGAGCCATGACTCTTCAGAATTGCCTTGCTTTAGACATTCTTTTAGCAAAGGATGGCGGAGTTTGTAGAATGCTTAATTCTAGGCAGTGTTGTTCGTTCATTCCTGATAATAGTAAAGACATTAGGAGCTTACATCTGATTAATGAAAGTGTTGATTTGAAAGAATTGAAAGAACCAGGTTTTTGGGAGAAAGTTGATAAAGGTTTTGCTTCCGTGGGAAATTGGCTCAGCAACATTGGGAAAGGGATCTTATTGAAAATTATACAGGGGGTGTTAATTATCATGGTTTCCCAATTGGAATATGGGGAAAATGTAAATTGTGTAAAAGAATACAATTGAATAGGTCAAAGAATAATCAGAGGAGGGAAGAAAAGAAAGGGGAAAAATTGTGCAGGGAAAATTGGGAAAGGCAACAAAGATTTGAACGGATTGTAATGGCAGAATCTTAGCTGATGCAAAAATTTGTGAGTGGTAGTTTGATGTGATGATACATTTAGTCATCAGAGGAAGGATTGCTAGAGCAGGTGTTTTAATAAAAATATTAATTAATATTCATGTATTCTGAGTAATGGATTTGCATAGAAAATGTAATAATATAAAGAAAAATAATGTACGCATTTCAAAATGTGTCCACGCGAGTGTCGCCAATGTTCACAAAGTATACTCGTTAATGGCTTATTAATACGAAATATCAATCACTCAATCAATTTGTTGAGCGCGCTACTCACCCGGAAGGGTCTCAAGGCACTGGGGTGGTGGTGCTACTGCTCGAAGAGCCAGGTCTTGAGGCGCTTCCTGAAAGTCAGGAGGTCCTGGGTCTTACGTATGTTGGCGGGGAGGAAGTTCCAGGTTTTAGCGGCGAGGTGGGAGAAGGATCTGCCGCCGGTTGTGGTACAGTGAATGCGAGGGACTGTTGTGAGGGCGAGGTTGGTGGAGCGGAGCTGGCGCGTCGGGTTGTGGAAGTTGAGTCGATCATTGAGATAGGCCGGTCCGGGGTCGTGAAGAGCTTTGTGATGTGGGTTAGGATTTTGAAAACAATCCTTTTGTTGATGGGTAGCCAGTGGAGGTCCCTGATGTGGGCAGAGATGTGTCTGTGGCGAGGGAGGTTGAGGATGAGACGTGCTGGGGCGTTCTGGATGCGCTGGAGTATTTTCTGGAGCTTGGCCGTTGTTCCCGCATAGAGGGCGTTGCCGTAGTCCAGTCTGCTGCTGACGAGGGCATGGGTGACCGTTCTTCTGGTTTCCACGGGAATCCACCTGAAGGTCTTGTGGAGCATTTGAAGGGTGTTGAAGCATGAGGACAAGATGGCGTTGACTTGCTGGGTCATGGAGAGTGAAGAGTCTAGTATGAATCTGAGGTTGCGTGCGTGTGTGGAGGGCGTTGGGGGCATCCCCAGGGTGGCCAGCCACCAGGAGTCGTCCCATGCTGACTTGTTGAGGCCGAAGATGATGATCTCAGCCTTTTCTGAATTCAGCTTGAGGTGGCTTGCTGTCATCCAGTTGGCGATAGCGAGGAGTCCGGTGTGGAGGTTGTTCTTGGCAGTTGTGGGGTTCCTCGTGAGGGAGAGGATGAGCTGAGTGTCGTTTGCATAGGAAATGTTTTTGAGGCCGTGGGATTGGACGATGTTGGCGAGCGGAGCCATGTAGATATTGAATAGGTTGGGGCTGAGTGAGGATCCCTGAGGGACTCCGCAGATGGTCTTGGTGGCCTTTGACCTGAACGGGGGGAGGCAAACTCTTTGTGTTCTTTCGGAGAGGAAGGAGGTGAGCCAGTCCAGGGCTCCATGGCGAATTCCGGTGTCGAAGAGGCGTGTGCGAAGGGTTTGGTGACATGCGGTGTCAAAGGCTGTGGAGAGCTCGAGGAGGATGAGGGCAACGGTTTCACCTTTGTCAAGCCTGGTCCTGATGTTGTCAGTGCAGGCGATGAGGGCGGTCTCGGTGCTGTGGCTTTTGCGGAATCCAGACTGGGAGACGTCGAGTAGGCTGTTGTCCTCCAGGAAGCAGGAAAGTTGGTTATTGACTATCTTCTCTATGACCTTCGGGGTGAAGAAGGGTAGGGACATAGGTCGGTAGTTTTTGAGGTCTTCGGGGTCGGCTTTGGGCTTTTTGAGCAAGGCGTTGCCTTCGGCGTGTTTCCAGCTTTCCGGGAAAATGGCGCTCTCAAAGGAGCTGTTAATGATGGTCCGGAGCTGGGGAGCGATGATTTGGCAGGCCTTATTGAAGACGTGGTGGGGGCAGGGGTCTGAGGGAGAGCCGGAGTGGATGGTGCTCATGATTTTGGTGGTTTCCTCATCGTTGGTGGGGGTCCAGGCGCTCAGCACGTTGGTTCAGCAGGGTGAAATGGGGTCGACCATGTCAGTGGTGGTGGTGGAGGGGGACGGCGTTGGGAAGCTTCCATGTATGTCTGTGATCCTGCGGTGGAAGAAGATGGCAGGGGAGTCGCAGAGGTCTTGTGAGTGGGAGGGTTGGTGGAGCAGCTCTTGGGGTTGGTGAGTTCCTTGATGATGTTGAATAGCTCCTTGCTGTTGTGTGCATTGTTGTCAATTCGTTCTTTGTAGAATGATCTTTTGGTGGTCCGGATGAGTTGGTGGTGTTTGCGCATGGCTGATTTGAGGGTAGTGAAGTTGCTCTCTGACTGTTCTTGGCACCAGGTTTTCTCAGCTTTCCGGCATTCTCGTTTGGAGGCCTGAAGGCCTGCGGTGAACCATGGAGCTTTCTTGTTGACATGAGTGTTGCCGATTTTCTTGAGTGGAGCAAGGGTGTTGGCGCAGTCATCAAGCCATGGTTTGAGGTTGAAGGTGGCGGTGTTGGGGTCGTTGGTTTTGTGTGGTAGGGATTGGGCGAGGTTGGAGATCAATTGTTCCTTGGAGATCTTGTTCCATTTGCAGTGAGGGATTGAATGCTGTTGGTGGTGGGTGGTGGGCTTCAGGAAGGAAAAATGAATGCAATGGTGGTCGGTCCAATGGAGTTCGGTGGTGTGAGTGAAGGTGATGTGGCTGCTGGAGGAGAAGATGGCATTGAGCGTGTGCCCGCCTGAATGGGTGGGCGAGTTGATCAGTTGCTTGAGGCCGAGGTTGGCAAGGTTGGCCAGTAGGGCAGCGGAGTTGCAGTCGCTGGTGTTCTCCAGGTGGAAATTTAGGTAGCCGAGGAGCAGGTAGTCCGAGGAGACGAGGGTGTGGGAGCTGATCGTGTCGGCGATGGCGTCGCAGCGGGGCCTTGTGGCCTGTAGACGAGGGTTCCTCTCAGGTTGGTGTTGGCGTTGATGTGTATCTGAAAGTGCAGGTGTTCTGTGGCATCCAGAGCGTCGTGGGTGTTGGTGGAAATCCTGATGGAGCGTCTGTGGACTAAGGCGATTCCTACTCCTGGTTTGTTGATACGGTCTCTTTGGGTGATCTTGTAGCCCTCAGGGATGGCTATGGCGATGTCTGGTTCTGATGAGGGGTTTATCCATGTTCGGTGAAGAAGGCGATGTCAGGGGAGGCTGACGTGAGTAGGTCCCAGAGCTTGATGGCCTGCTTGTGGACGGAGCTGGTGTTGAGGAGGATGCAGCTGAGATGGTTGGGGATCTGGGGTTGTTGTGGTACTTGGTGGCTTGATTGCAGGTGAAGCGGCACGAGCGGCAGGCAAAGGGTCTGTGGGTGTGCCTGGGGGAGGTGGTGGGCCGGCCGGGTTTGAGCGGTAGGAGCTCTGCGGTGGTGTAGTGGCGTCTGGAAGCGTGGGAGATGCGAGGGGCAGGGGGACAGGCACTGTCCAGGCGCAGACGGGCGCAGACGGGCTTGCCTCTAGCACGCCTCTGGTGCGCAGCGGGCGCCATTAAGAAGGGTAGGTGGGAGGGAGAAGCAGCTGGGAGGCGGTGGCAAATGGGGGCGCGAGGGGGGCGGGGCCGCAGGGGATGCAGCAGCAGGAATGGGGAGACCAGGCAGGACAAGCAAGCAGAAAAGGGCAAAAAAGGCAGAGACAGCAAAAAAGACAAAAGCAGAAAACGGCACACAAGCACAGAAAATAGATGGCAAGACAAACACACAAGATAACAAGACCAACACACAATACTTACGTCTACCACTAGACACCAGGGATGAGGCGTAGGCGGGTGTCTGCGGGTGGTGGAGGGCCTCGAACTCGCGGCTGCAGCGAGGCCGGGGTTAGGGGCACAAGGGCAGTCTGGTCAGAGGTCAATCTGAGCACTGCGCAGCGGCTGCCATTAAGAAGGGGAGGTGGGAGGGAGGAGCAGCTGGGAGGCAGGAGGGGGTAGTGTATGGGGGTGGGGCCACAGGGGATGCAGTGGCAGGAACGGGGAGACCAGGCAGAACAAGCAAAGCAGAAACGGACAAAAAAAGAAGAGACCGCAAAAAGGCAAAAGCAGGAAAATGGAACACAAGTACAGAAAACAGATGGCAAGGCAAAGACACAATATGGAGCTTATGTTTGATTAATGTAGTAGTACATCATATTAAGGGTTATGCATTATGGCGGTCATTCTGATCACGGCGGTCGGCGGTCGCCGCCCGCCAAGCGGTTCCCGCCGAAAGACCGCTCCGCGGTCAAAAGACCGCGGCGGCCATTCCGGCTTTCCTGCTGGGCCGGCGGGCGACTGCCAGAAGACCGCCGGCTGGCCCAGCGGGACAGCCCCTTCAACAATGAAGCTGGCTCGGAATGGAGCCAGCGGAGTTGAAGGGGTGCGACGGGTGCAGTGGCACCCGTCGCGATTTTCACTGTCTGCTAAGCAGACAGTGAAAATCTTTGTGGGGCCCTGTCAGGGGGCCCCTGCACTGCCCATGCCAGTGGCATGGGCAGTGCAGGGGCCCCCAGGGGCCCCACAGCACCCGTTCCCGCCATCCTGCTTCTGGCGGTGGGCACCACCAGAAACAGGCTGGCGGGAAGGCAGTCGGAATCCCCATGGCGGCGCTGGAAGCAGCGCCGCCATGGAGGATTCCCTGGGCCAGCGGGAAACCGGCGGGAAACCGCCGGCTCCCCTTTTCTGACCGCGGCTTTACCGCCGCGGTCAGAATCGCCAAGGAAGCACCGCCAGCCTGTTGGCGGTGCTTCCGCCGCCCTCCGCCATGGCGGTCATGGACCGCCAAGGTCAGAATGACCCCCTATGTCTTAGCTTTATTAATTGTAGGCCTTGACTTAGCAGAGGTCTTGACCTAGTTGCACAGCCTCATGTCAAGCTGTATTTCTGAAATGATTAATAAAAGGTCTGCTCAGAAAGTTAAATTGTAATTTTCCACTGTACTGTCCAAATGTGCTCATAGCTAAAAGTCTTTCTCATGAGAACCGCTTGCTAGAAGATGTGAATGTAACAATATAAGTGTAATGTGTGTAAGACTGACTTTCTCAGGAGGAGAACAATGGAGACACTGACTGGAGTATAATCTGCAACAATATTGTTACCTGACAAGCCGGACGATGAGGACATTACAAGAGAAGCCAATCAGCGACATGTAAACCGATTACAAGTAGAAATTATAGAAATTATAGATTTGAAGTTTTAGTTTTATTGGACAAAGTATGAACATGCGATCCCTTGACCAATACCAACTTAGGAAGTAATTTTAGGAAATCTAATTTAATCGACTGCACTGATGGAAGACAGCTCATTTGTCCATTTTCTTTCTTGCAGACTGGCTATTACTTTACTGAGCGTCTAGAGGCATGCTTTATTTTAATGCTTAAAGACTTTGGGGGTCATTCTGACCCTGGCGGTCACCGACCGCCAGGGCCAACGACCGCGGAAGCACCGCCAACAGGCTGGCGGTGCTTCATTGCCAATTCTTCGCCGCGGTCAGAAAAGGGAAACCGCCGGTTTTCCCCTGGCCAAAGGAATCCTCCATGGCGGCGCTGCAAGCAGCGCCGCCATGGGGATTCCGACCCCCTTCCCGCCAGCCTGTTCCTGGCGGTTTACACCGCCAGGAAGAGGCTGGCGGGAACGGGTGTCGTGGGGCCCCTGGGGGCCCCTGCACTGCCCATGCCACTGGCATGGGCAGTGCAGGGGCCCCCTATCAGGGCCCCAGCAAGATTTTCAGTGTCTGCTTGGCAGACACTGAAAATCGCGACGGGTGCCACTGCACCCGTCGCACCCCAGCAACTCCGCCGGCTCCATTCGGAGCCGGCTTCATCGTTGCAGGGTCTTTCCCGCTGGGCCGGCGGGCGGCCTTTTGACGGTCGCCCACCGGCCCAGCGGGAAAGTCAGAATGACCGCCGCGGTCATTTGACCGCGGTGCGGTCTTCTGGCGGTCTCCGCCCGCCGCCCACCGGTGTCGGAATGAGCCCCTTTGTGTTTTCTCAACTTTGATGCTGAATCCTGATGCCTTGCTGACCAAACTGATGTCCTGATGACGAAGACTATCTTAGCTTGTCGATTCAATTGAGGAGAGGTCTACTGTCATGTATGTGTTTTGTTATGCCTATTTGCATTTTCTTTCTACGTACCAACCACACTATTTTGATAGAGCCATAGTAAGATGTTTTCCTAAATTTGGGTTGACTAAAATTGTTTTGCATGAAGCCCAACATGCTAATGCTAATCTGGTGTTAGATAAGGATCCTCACTAGTGAAAGTCTGGTACAGGGAGTAATAGTCGATGTCTTTCCTTCGCTGAATATAAATGTACGGAATTTTGTTTGCTCAATTGCTCTTGTTATTAATTTGCACCGTAATCTTAGAATGTGTAATTGTTGTAGCTTTGATTAGATTACGTTTCTTTTGCTGCTTTGGGCAGCCAGTAATGTTTCTGCATGTTTATCATTTGATTTTGAGGTTATCGTACGTGACATTAGCATTGTTAATATAGAGAAATAAATATTCTCACTTTTACTAAAAGGTGTGATTATTCATGACTGAAAGATCATGTTGTGTGATAATTACTGACTCCAATTGATTACTAATGTTATTGATTATTATTGATTATTGATGTTGCTAATTGGTTATTGGTTATTGATCTGCATGTACTGGATCTATGGTGGGAACATCTTAAACTTAAATGCGAGTTAAAATTTGCGTCCCCTTGTAAATTTACTTATTAAGGTCTGATGCACTAAAAATCTGCTTTCTAGTTAGGGCCCAACGGTGACCGGCAATTAGGAAGAATGAGGTGGCAGGCAAATGGGTGGTGGGTTGGTGCATGCATACAAGGTGAGTGGCAACTATTAATAAAAAGAAATAGCCACTTACCTTGCTTGCTGCACGACCTCCGATGTCCTCCCTGCTCCAGTCTGTGTTCTGCTTTTGTCTCCTCCAGGCTCTGTGGGCTCCAGTCACTTCCTATAACCAATCCCGGTGCTGCTCTCATGCTGATATCCATCATGAGAGCAGCACCAGGATTGGAGTGAGATGCATATTGCACCCAGTTCTACTGAATCCATTTTAGTAAATTCCTAATAAGAAATCACAAATTGCAAATCATTATTTGATGCAATTTTTTTTTTTTTAGAAAGATTATTTCCTTTCTGTCATCTTAACTTCATGCTGGGTTAATTTCAGCATTTGTGTGTCATCAAGGAAATATAACTGTAATGTTCGTTATCTGACTCTCACTCAGATAATACCAGCAAAATGGTGTTTTTTCAAGAGTCACAAGCTTGAAAAATGTGATCATATTTCTGGATTGATGTACAATGTAATTTTGGAGAACCTGAACTCTACCTGGGGTGGGACTGCCAGTTGGGGTGGGGGTGTTGTGTGGTTAGACCCTGCGTCTTGGGTTGCACTTAGGCTGTTTGGGATGTAACGTCCCAGATAAATACAAAGAGCCCATCTTCTGGGGGTACACCTGCACCTCAGCTATCATGAGTATGTGTTCTGTGTGCCCCTACTTGCCATATACCTGGCTGCAATGACTCAAATGACCCAACAACACTGGTAACGAGGCTTGTACAACTCTGCCTGCAGATGGGCTGTGTTCTCTATATGGCGGCCCACACCCAACACAGCTGACCACAAGGGACCTCTTCTCCAGCTGAGCATGAGTTGGTACCCCATCTCCCTCATGGCCTGACCTGCTCTACCTCGCAGACATCTGACCAGATTTCTCCACACAGCCAGTCCCTACACGCCACCTTCTAGCTAGCCCCTTATCCCGGCAGCATTGCAGCTTATTCCTTGCTGGCCAACAGGGTGCAGCCGCAGTCTCCTTATGTGGTGTCTTGCATAGGCATATTCGCCTCCTCGGTGGGTGTGGTCCCAGCCAACCTCTGCTTGTATCCTACCCTTCCATGTGGTGCCTCCCTTGAACCACTGAAGCGCCCAAGGGCTCTGTCCACTATGCCTCTGAGCCCCACTCAGAGGCTGTTGTCCTTTCCTGGAGTGCATCCAATAAGCTGTTAGTAAGTGGCAACCATGAACACTCACAGGTCCTTGTCTCCAGCCACTCTTTATCTGAGTGCACCCCAACCATTCTAGGGGAGGGCGTCCCGGCTTTCATGGCAGGCATTGCTGTGATTTAACCTTTTGTGTTCACAGGCCCCCCTTCCACTCAGAGCCTGCAATGAAAGGTGTGGGTTGAATGCTTTGAACTGTATTTTACTACCACTGGCGTTGCAACACAGAGGCGTGAGTACTACTCCTTCCCCCCACAAGGCCGAAATCTACAAATTACTGCGCACATTGGAAAAAGCTGGACCCCCTCCATTTAAACCACGATGATCACAAAACATCAAAGCCTACTTTGATCCAATGCCAACTCCAGATTATGATTGGTTTATATTCAGGCAAGCGAGGCAAGAACCAGAGAAATCACTTGTTAACATTTCATGCATGCCTAAAGGTTCTGGTGGCAACATGTGCATTCACCAATGAGGCTGAAGAGATTTGAGCACAGGTTATCCACCGTTGTGCTACCTCCAAACTCCACCAATGAATTATTCAAGTTCTCAAAATGCCTTTAACAGAAATTGTAACTCTGGCTTACTCCACAGAACCTTCCAAGTGGAGAGCATAACAGATGGAGGTGGCACTATTAAAGCAGGTCAAAGCCTGGCCGGTCAACATGGTGAGAACCACCAAACTAGCCTCCAAGAAGCAATCTTCACAATGGGGACCCTGTAGCAACTGTGGCGGGCAAGCTCATCAGCTGACCAACTTCCCAGCTAGAGGAAAAACCTACATGGCTTGCATGAAGGTGAACCATTTTGCTGAAGTGTGTTGCTCCAGCAAGCAAAAAAGGCACCAACTCAAGGAGAACCGTCAACACGTCATTGAATAGGAGGCAAGTTGGGACCAAGATGAACTGGTAGACATGAATAATGATGACTTAGCAGCAGCAGTTCGAACAGTCCTCAATGTTTAAAGAACATGCCCTGAGAAGGGGTCCCCACCTACATGCACCTTGTAAATTAAGTTGAAGAAGCTATGATCAATATAGGGGGATCATTAAACATTATAGCTGGAGGTGCCTATGAAAAACTGTCCCCAAAACCTGTCCACCCACAAACATGAAAGTACTTGCTTGTTGCCAGACAAGACTACTGCAAAGGAAAGGTCATTGCAGAGCCACCATCACCCATGACCAGCAGTTAGTTATCACAACCATCTATGTGTCCTCTGAAGGATGAGACGTGCTCCTCAGCTATGGAACCACTCAAAGCCTTCTGTTGGTCCATATTGCTCTCTAAGTGCATACCAGTAAGCTTGATAATATACTTAGGGGCATATTTATACTCTGTTTGCGCCGGATTTGCGTCGTTTTTTTTTACGCAAATCCGACGCAAAACTAACTCCATATTTATACTTTGGCGTTAGACCCGTCTAGCGCCAAAGATATTGGAGTTTGCGTCATTTTTTTGCGTGGACACCTTCCTTGCGTTAATGATATGCAAGGTAGGCGTTCCCGTCTAAAAAATGACTCCGAGGCATGTGCGCCGTATTTACACTCCCGGGCAAAAATGACGCCCGGGAGTGGGCGGGTCAAAAAAAATGACGTCCAGCCGCTTTAGCGTCATTTTTTAACGCCTGGTCAGGGCAGGCGTTAAGGGACCTGTGGGCTCGGAAGGAGCCCAGAGGTGCCCTCCCATGCCCCCAGGGACACCCCCTGCCACCCCTGCCCACCCCAGGAGGACGCCCATGGATGGAGGGACCCATTCCAGGGAACTGAAGGTAAGTTCAGGTAAGTATTTCTTTTTTGGGTGGCATAGGGGGCCCTGATTTGTGCCCCCATACATGCCACTATGCCCAATGACCATGCCCAGGGGACATAAGTCCGCTGGGCATGGCCATTGGGCAAGGGGGCATGACTCCTGTCTTTGCTAAGACAGGAGTCATTTAAATGGGGGTTGGGAGTAAAAAAAAATGGTGCTAATCGGGTTGAGGCGAAAATTTTGCCTCAGCCTGACTTGCCCCATTTTTTGGCGCCCAAGCTCCATTTTCCCCTACGCCGGCGCTGCCTGGTGTAAGTCATTTTTTTTTTACCCACACCAGGCAGCTCCGCCAGCTAACGTCATTCCATAAATAAGGCGCCCGCATGGTGCTTTGGAATGGCGTTAGCCGGCGTTAAAAAATTTTACGCACAACTGCGTTGGCGCAGTTGTGCGCCAAAAAGTGTAAATACGGCCCTTAGTGAATTCTAAGATGTCGATGAAGACATTGGCTGCCTGAAGGGAAAGTTAATCTCCCTGCACATCGACCACACTACAACGTGTTGCTTTGCTTCACCACAGGGTGTCCTTTCACCTCCACCCAAAAGTCGAGGCACAACGGATAAAACTCAAAGATGTGGCCATTATCTAAAGAGTACGTGGTCCCACATCCTGAGTATACCCCATTGAGTTACCGATAAACCAAAACAGCCAGGCGAGGTCCAGATATGTGGAGATATGATCCACCTCAACATGGTCATAAAACATGAACAGCATCTCATGCCCATAGTCGATGACATCCTGGAGGAACTCAGTGTGGCACCCCGGTTTTCCAAAATAGACCTACAATCTGGCAATCATCAACTGCTGCTCCACCCCACCTTGAGGTACATTACAACCTTCGTGACCCATGTGTGCCTCCGAAAGTATGAAAGACTAAATTTTTGCATTTTGAGTGCTGCTGAGGTTTTCCAGAAAACAGTCAGGGAAGTTTTGGGTGGCCTTCCTGGAACTATGAACATGAGAAACAACGTCCTAATCTATGCCGCCTCGGAAGACAAACACAACAAGAGACTAAGAAGGGTGTCACAGCAACTAAGTGACCGTGGTCTGACCCTGCACTGAGAGAAATGTGAGTTTCTCTGGCCCACTATTGGTTAGTTTGGATATGTCTTCTCAGCTGAAGGAGTTGCCCCACCCCAGATAACATATGAGACTTCAAAGTGGCACCCCTCCATCCCGTGCACCTGAAATCAGGAGTTTCCGCGACATGGTGAATTATTGTGGGTGGTTCATCATGGACTCACAACGTTCACCAAGCCCCTTCATGATCTCGTCAAAGCCAATGCAACCTGGAAGTGGGGACCCCAATAAGAAAACAAAAGATGACCCCTCAGTGGATACAACACTTGCATACTTTAACCTGGCAGTGGCCTCCATGGATGCCAGACTCCACAGGCCACAGAGTGGTTATGACCCAAGACAAAGAGTGCAGAAAGTAGGCTCCAGTCATGTATGCCAGCTGGGCATTGACCCCGATGAAGTACAGGTACTCCAAGGTCGAACATGAGGCCATCACCATTCCTAGGATGTCCCAGGTAAATGAAAAGATTTTGTCTTCCAGAGGCGGGCAGTCTGAACCTGCACCTCAGCTGTCACAAGTGTGTTTTCTCCTCACCTTGGCTTGCCACAAGCCCAGCCACAGTCACCTCACAACATCCACTACATTGGCTGCCACAAAACAAATAGTTTTAAAGCCCACTTTTTCATGCACAAGATCTATCATGATTTTGATTGTTCCTGCTTTCAAGAACATTTTCTGTGGCATAAAACATTTAGGGCCAGATTTAAGAAAAGTGGCGCTGCACCCCTTGGCGCCCCCCTAACGCCCCCCTAACGCCACCATGTGTGCACCGTATCTAAGATACAGTGCACCATGGCGGTAGTTAGGGAACTACATCAGAATTTTTTATGCTCGTTCGGAGCTTTGCAGGATGAGTATCAAAAATGTTGACGCTAATCCTGCAAAGCCGATTGAGCTTGCTTTGAGCAGGCATTAAAAGTGCTGAAAAAATTATGCAACAAAATCTATTAGATTTTTTTGTGCAATTTTTTTGCGCCCCCTTAACAGGTAAACGCCCCCTTTGCATAAATTATGCCTGGCGCAGGCATAATGTAGCACAAAGGGTTACAAAGTTGTGCAATGCATGCATTTTCAAGTCCCAGCACATCTCGTAAGGATGCAAGTTCTCTCAGTGTCTTGTTCCAAAGCTTTAGAATAATAATATCCCAATTCTACTCTGAATGAGCAAGTCCTAACCCTGTTTTTAGAAAACTGATCAGGAACTTGTGTTTACCTTAAAACCTCACATTTTGCTTCTCCTCGTACCCGGTAATTTGAGATTGGCATATATATAGCACCATCATGGCCTTTGGGATGAATGTTACATTTTACAAGAATTACATCAAATCAGATTACATTAGCCTGGTGTGTCTGTCTTTCTTTCACCTTGCCCTTACCATCACTAGTCTAAACAAATCTTCCACTCATTTCTTCTGCTCTCCTCTAAGCACCAAGCTCAAATCTCAGACTGTTTACTACCTTTCAGTACTCAATGGCTCCATACTCCCTAATGGAGAAACGAAAGGGCATCAGTATATGATGAAAATAATGTTTAGTTAAAGGGCATGCTTTTCTTGCTTACGTCATGCAATGGCTGAGGGAAATTCTTTAGTTCTTTATTAAAGATACACACAGTGTTTAGAGAATATTGAGGTCAAAATCCAGAAAGTGGTTGAGGATTCGACCCCCATTCTTACAAAAATCAAGAGATTACTTGTACCATGAAAAATGAAGGGAATAAGAGTCTCAGAAGCCTCTAATACACAACAGAGATAAAAGTATGAAGAGTGAAAGCCTCTTCTTCACACTAATTTAAGGCCAACACCCATTTCAAGTGATGTTCAAGTGTAGAACATAAACTTGTCTGAGTGCTAGTTGTTCTTGTCTCAGGTCCCTTCTACGACCTCTCTTATCTCATCATTTACTCCAAATACTTCCACCATGAATTGCGACAAGACATATAGACCCTCATTACAACCCCAGCAGTTGGTGTTAAAGTGGCGGTAATACCGTCAACCGGCCGGCGGTAATTACCGCCAAATTATGACCATGGCAGTGTTATTTCGGATAGACAGCCAATGTACCACACCGACTGCCAGGGCAGAAACAACAGCCACTATGGCGGAAGCCGCCTACAGCCAGGCCGAAGTCAATGTTCCACCTACCATATTATGACCCTGCAAACCGCCACCTTTTCCATGGCGGTACCAACAACATCAAAAGCTTGGCGGAAACACTGCACAGATGGGAAAGGACTCACCATTGGAGACACAAGGAACAACCACGCCGCCATGGAGCCTGATCGGCATGTCTGCCCCATGATTTTCTATATGCTTCTCCACCACGAACACCAACTCGATGACGACGGTTAGTACAGTCGCCTAGCACACAAGGGAGGGAGAGAGGAAAAAGAGAGTAACACACACACACACCACACCCCACTCCACCCCAACACCATACACACAATCAGCCGCATTACTAAAACATTTTTACCCCATACCTCGGATGAATAATGCAAGGACAAAAACGATTTTTAAAAAGTGAATGTAATGAGAGCAACACATCAAGATAAATAAGTGAGGCAAGATAAGAGATATATATGCATATGTACACAAAAATGGACACAGCCCAGTCCACAATGTACGTTGTCCACATGACCACAGGTCAAAGTCCAAGGCCACACAAGGCACCTGCCTCATCACGGAGAGAACACTGCAGGGACATCAGTTGTTAAATAGGCAGGCACCTCAGGGGGACGGGGGATGGGGGTTCACCTCAGCCGGCAGATGTAACAAGATCACTGGTTATGGAGGGGGAAACATGCCCTGTGCTTGGTCAAGGGGAGTGCAAGGCCACAGTCTCTCGGTGGGTGAATACCCCACTTGTTCTGGAGGGGGCAACATGCCCTGTGCTTGGTCCTGGGGAGTGCAAGGCCACAGGCTCTTGAGTGGGTGAATACCCCACTTGCTCTGGAGGGAGCATCGTGCCCTGTGCTCTTGATCCTGGGGACTCTGGGTTAGGTGGGTGTCTTACCCACTGGTTCTGGAGGGGGCATCGTGCCCTGTGCTCTTGATCCTGGGGAGTCTTGAGTATGTGAGTGTCTTACCCACTGGTTCTGGAGGTGGCATCTTGCCCTGTGCTCTTGAACCTGGGGAGTCTGTAGTACATGGTTGTTTTACCCACTGTTTCTGGAGGGGGCATTGTTCCCTGTGCTGTTGATCCTGTGGAGCCCGTGGTAGGTGGGTGTCTTACCCACTGGTTCTGGAGGGGGCTCATGCCCTGTGCTCTTGATCCTGGGGGGTCTGGGGTAGGTGGGTGTCTTACCCACTGGTTCTGGAGGTGGCTTCTGGCCCTGTGCTCTTGATCCTGGGGAGTGAAAGGTCACAGTCTCTCAGGTGGGTGTCATACCCACTGGATTTGTAGGGGGCAGACCTCAGAGCAGCTCTGGAAGGCAGGATTACATACCGTTCGCCAG
Source organism: Pleurodeles waltl (assembly GCF_031143425.1). Taxonomy (NCBI): domain Eukaryota; kingdom Metazoa; phylum Chordata; class Amphibia; order Caudata; family Salamandridae; genus Pleurodeles; species Pleurodeles waltl. The sequence goes on along the minus strand of NC_090448.1, from coordinate 902,805,898 downwards.
AGGTGATGGCTGGTCACTGGAGGTGGTGGTGGTGGTATTGCTGGTGGGGGGAAGCTCCTGCCCATCCCCTGCAACCTCGGACGGCTGCTCACTGGAGGTGGTGGTGCTGCTGCTGGGGGGGAGGCTCCTGCCCATCCCCTTCAACCTCGGACGGCTGCTCACTGGAGGTGGTGGTGGTGGTGCTGCTGGTGGGGGGAGGCTCCAGCCCATCCCCTGCAACCTCGGATGGCTGCTAACTGGAATAGGTGGTGGTGCTGCTGCTGGTGGGGGGAGGCTCCTGCCCAACCTCTCGTACGGCTGTGCAACCATGGTTGGTGGTGAGGGCTCCGTCACAGTTCCTGCCCCAGGCCCCTTGCTCTTCCTGCCTGCTGTTGCTGGCTCCTTTTTCTTCCTGGCAGCTGTGGCAGGCTCCTTTGTCTTTCTGGAAGCAACTTGGGCAGGCTCCTTTCCCTTCTTGGCAGCAGCTGGGGCAGGATCCCTTGTCTTCCTGGCAGCAGCTGAGGCAGGCTCCTTTGTCTTCCTGGCAGCAGCTGGGGCAGGCTCTTTTCCCTTCTTGGCAGAAGCTTGGGCAGGCTCCTTTCCCTTGAGGCTGCCTGGTGCAGGCTCCTTCGCCCTCAGGACATGTGCCCTGGCTCCTTTTCCACCACAAGTGGGTTTGGTGACGACTGAGCGCATGGACTGGGTGGCTGAGGTGCTTGGCTGGGTTCTTCCCACCCTTGCCAGACGTGCATGATGGGGGGAGGGGTAGGGAAGAGGTCAATGGTGGATAGGAACAGTTGTTTAGGGACAGTGGGGCGGGAAGAGGGAGAAGGTTTGGGAGTGGAGGAAGAGGGAGTAGTTGTTGGAGGTGTCTGTCTGCTGATTTTGGGTGCAGGTGCATGGGCTGGATGCTGTTGTGAGGTGGATGGCTGTTGGGTGTCTGAGTGATGGTGTTTGTGTACCTTAGGAGGGGGGACAGACACAGTGGGAGAGGACACAGGGGACGTGTGCATGGCTGTTGTGGAGGTGTCTGCCAGTGAGGTGTGTGTTCTGCTTGGTGTGGCGGTGATGTTAGTAGTGGATGATGATGTAGCGCATGCAGGTGTGAGTGTAGACAGAACTGGGAGGGAGATGGAGGTGGAGGAGGGGGAAACAGTGGAAATAGTGGATGTTGGTATGTCTGCATCTGGATGGTGTTTGTTGGAGTGTCTGTGGGATGAAGTGTGGTGGTTGTGTTTGCCTGTACCACTCTTGTGTGTTGTCTTGTGTGCATGCTCGTCTGCCTGCGTGTTTGGGATGGGTTGGGGTTGAGGAGAATGGGGCTGGGCAGTGGAAGTTGGAGGGGGGAGGGTAGAAACAGGGACAATGGCTGCCATCAGAGATGAGGCCAGAGTCTGGATTGATCTTTGTTGGGACGCCAATCTAGTGTGAATGCCCTCCAGGAATACATTAGTCTGTTGCATCTGGGCTGCCAGCCCCTGGATGGCATTCAAAATGGTTGACTGCCCCACAGCGATGGATCTCAGGAAGTCAATAGCATCCTCACTCAGGGCAGCAGGGCTCACTGGGGCAGGGCCTGAGGTGCCTGGGGCAAAGGAGATGCCCACCCTCCTGGGTGAGCGGGCACAAGCAACTCAATGAAGGGCTGCTGGGAGGGCGGTGCTGGTACGGGGGTGGCGGCTGTAACTGTAGCTGGGGTGGTCACAGAGGTGTCTACCAACGCCAGGGAGCTTCCATCAGAGGAGGAGTCGCTGTGTGTAGTGTCCCCTCCTGTCTCCGTCGTGGTTCTCCCCTCGTTCTCCGTCCCACTGGTGCCCTCACAGTCGGTGGATTCAGCCTCCAGGCCCATGTGGGATGCAACTCCCTCTGTCGCCGGTGCCTCTGCTTCTCTGCCAGATGATGCTAATGCACACAAGGACAGGGTGACAAAACAAAAAGGAGGGGAGAGACAGAGGATACACTTGGTCAATGCCAGCAACAATACTACCATTGGCATACACAACACACAGGGAGCAGCCCTATGCACCAGGCCATGCACTAACAGTTACAAAGATAGTCACCAGCCCATGGGGTACATAGCAAAACACCCTCAGCTCCACACCTGAAACAAACAGGGTCCTGCCCAGTAGTAGATGCCCACTAACACCATTGGGGTTGGAGTGCTGCAGAGCCTGGCCAACAAGGGACCTGCCTTTCCATGTTCGCCCTGGCCTTGGGGCACCCACAGTCCACATCCCTCACCCAGGTAAAACCTTAACACGCGTAAAGTCATGATTCTGAATCTGTACTCACCCCCTTGTGGCTGTTGTGAAGCCCTCAAGCCCCCATCCAACTCTGGATAGGCAACCGCCAGGATGCGGAACATCAGGGAGGTCAGGGTACGATGGGTAGCCCTTCCTCGTTGGGAGGCCAGCCCCAGCTGGGCCTCCACCGTCTTCCTCGTCCAGCGGTGCAGGTCCTCCCACTGTTTGCGGCAGTGGGTGCTCCACCTGTCAAAGACCCCCACGGTCTGCACCTCCTTGGCGATGGCACGCCAAATACCCTTTTTCTTATGGGCGCTGACCTGCAGGATAAAGACAGCAGAAAAGGGATTAGTCTTACCGTCCGGACTGTCATACTCATGGCCCACCATATCCCTCTCATCCCCTTACGCACATACATTGACCACCAGACATGCAGCACTCTGCCCAGGACCCTTCAGCCCCCCCTACATGTGGCTTACACACACAGCACTCCATACATTCATGGCCCACACATCATGCTCACAGTGTACTCACCTGTTCGACTGGAGGACCATAGAGTAAAGTGTACTGGGGTAGGACCCCATCCACCAGTCTCTCCAACTCCTCTGAAGTGAAGACAGGGGCCCTTTCCCCAGAAACATGAGCCATTGTCGCTTCCAGACACAGGTCACAGCAGCACTTGCAGTGTAGGTCCTCTCCTGTTGAAGGTCAGGTAGCAAGTGAGTGAACAGTTAGAAAATGGCGGTCACGTCCACGGCGGTGCGTACCGTCACCGCAGGCGTACATCACCATTGCCTCCTGGAACCCACAGGGCCTAATGTTAACCATTGCGAAGTTGCACGGTGGTGGTCGACCGCTGACCGCTATGGCGCACAACACCAGCGGAATTAACTCATTTCCACTTGTCTCTCCTGAGAGTTCAGGCATCCGCCATATCAGGGGGGCACAGGCTTTGGCACCTAACTGCATCACAGTAGACACTGGCACATCAACTGACTTTCAAAGTCACATACTGTTTCTGTAAAGGAAGAGATGCATCATTATTTCAATAGAAGTGTGAAATGACCCTCTGCTCACCGTTTTTCCCCTAGACTTCAACCGCTGAGTATGAATATGACATGGAGACATCCTCCCATGTACAGACCCCTGGTGGACCTGGTGACAATGGAGGACAGACACATTACCCTAACCTACAGACTTGAAAGGGCCACAATCCAAGAACTGTGTGCCCAATTGGAGCCAGACCTGATTTCAGATATCTGCCAGCCCACAGGTATCCCCCCTCTAGTCAGGTCCTGTCAGTGCTCCATTTCCTGGCAAGTGGTTCCTTCCAAGCGACAGTGGCCATGGCATCAGGGATGTCACAGCTTATGTTCTCCAACGTGTTGACCAAAGTGTTGTCTGCCCTGCTGAAACACATGCGCAGCTACATCATATTCCCCCAGGTGGAGGTTTTGCCCACAGTGAAAGCTGACTTCTATGCCCTGGGACATATCCCCAACGTCATTGGTGCCATTGATGGTACACATGTCGCAATTGTTTCCCCCCCAGGAGGAATGAACAAGTGTTCAGGAATAGAAAAAGCTATCACTCTCTGAATGTGCAGATGGTATGTTTGGCGGACCAGTACATCTCCCATGTGAATGTCAAGTATCCTGGCTCTGGGCATGATGCCTTCATCTTGAGGAATAGCAGCATTCCATATGTGATGTCTCAACTCCAGAGGCACAGGGTGTGGCCAATAGGTGAGCCCGTGGTCCCCACCTAGTTGATGTAGGTACATGGGTGTGGGGTTGTCCCTAAGGGTGAGAGTATGTCTAACAGATATCCCTCGAATATTTGTAGGTGACTCTGGTTACCCCAACCTCTCATGGCTACTGACCCCAGTGACGAATGCCAGGACAAGGGCAGAGGAACGTTACAATGAGGCACATGGGTGAACAAGGAGGATCATTGAAAGAACCTTTGGCCTCCCGAAGGCCAGGTTCCAGTGCCTCCATCTGACAGGTGGATCCCTGTACTACTCACCCAAGAAGGTGTGCCAGATCATCGTTGCATGTTGCACAACCTGGCCTTGAGACGCCAGGTGCCTTTTCTGCAGGAAGATGAGCCTGGAGATGGTCTTGTGGCAGCGGTGGAGCCTGTGGACAGTGAGGAAGAGGAGGCAGAGGAAGAAGATGTGGACAACAGAAGATCACTCATACAACAGTACTTCCAGTGACACACAGGTAAGACACTGTAACTTCACTTTCCATTGCAGTTTGGTGTTGGACATTGTACATGGCAGCCTGATTTTCCATATTGTATGGCCACTTACTGTACCCTTTGGCATCTCTATTTTCAGATCTATGTGCCCCACTCTGGCTCCTGGTGTGTTCCCAGCTGTCCACTACAAGTCATACCTATGAATACATGACTGTACAGTTGAATTGCAATGTTTACAGTTTGTTAAACAAATACATATTTGAATCAAATGACAGACTCCATACTTGTATTAGTTCCAAGGGTGTTTATTTATGTGCAAATAAGTGGAGGGGGTATTGTAATAGGCTGGGTTGATGATGGAGGAAAGTCCAGGGTAGAGTCCAGTCTATTGGTATCACAGGTGCATTGTCCAATGGAGCAAAGGAAGGGGAGCAATAGCAGTTCAAGGTGGACAGGGTAAAAGAGTGGGACCGAAGGGTGACAATCATGGTGCGGATGTGTTTGAGGTCCTCTCTGATCCCCAGGTACTGTCCCTCCTGCATCCGCTGGGTCTCCTGCAACTTGTACAGTATCTGGCCCAAGGTCTCCTTGGAATGTTGGTATGCTCCCAGGATCCCTGCAAGTGCCTCATGGAGAGTGGGTTCCTGGGCCTGTCCTCCCCCTGTCGCACAGCAGTCCTCCCAGTTTCCCTTTTGTCCTGTGCCTCTGTCCCCTGAACCATGTGCCCACTGCCACTAACCCCAGGTCCCTGATAGTCCTGTGTTTGTGGGGTTGCCTGAGGTCCCTGTATTGGTGGACACACTGCTGACTGACGTGTCCTGGGGACAGGGAGATGGGTCCACTGGGTGGGTGCTGTGCTGGTGTTTCCTGCAGGGGGAAGGCTCTGTGGTGATTTGGGACTGTGGCAGGGTAACCGACTGTCCAGAGGTCCCTGATGGGCTAGGTTGCTCATCATGATTCTGGTGTGCAGAGCTGCTGTCATCACTGTGGGCCTCTTCTGGGGGGGCCTGGATGTTGGTGGCACCTCCTCTCCGGGGACCTTGAGTGGGGGTCCTGTGGGGATGAAATGCATTGTTATTGTATCTGCGTGTGACATCTTGTGCATGGGTATGTTTCCCTTTATGGTTGTTATTGGCAAGGCAGCTTTGGCTTGTGTGAGTTGTGAATCGGTTGGTTAAGTGCTGGTCACTAGTGTGCATGCTGTGGTGCTTGGTGTCCATGCAGGTCTGTGATGGGTGCCCATGCATTGTTGTTGCATGCAGGGCTTGGTATTGGGATGTGCGGGTTGTGATGTTGGGGTGTATGTGAGGTGGTGGAGTGATGGGGGTGAGGGTAGGGGTGGGAGTTTGAGATGGCATGCAGGTAGGGGGGGATAAAGTAGTAAAGATTTGACTTACCAGAGTTCAGTCCTCCTGCTACTCCTGCGAGGCCCTCAGGATGCATGATCGGCAAGACTTGCTCCTCCCATGTTGTTAGTTGTGGGGGAGGAGGTAGGGGTCCACTACCAGTCCTCTGTACCACTACCTGGTGTCTTGCTACCACGGAACGCACCTTCCCCCGTAGGTCATTCCACCTCTTCCTGATGTCATCCCTTGTTCTTGGGTGCTGTCCCAAGGCGTTGACCCTGTCCATGACTCTCCTCCATAGCTCCATCTTCCTTGCAATGGACGTCTTCTGCACCTGTGATCCGAATAGCTGTGGCTCTCCCCGGATAATTTCCTCCACCATGACCCTTAGCTCCTCCTCAGAGAACCTGGGGTGTCTTTGTGGTGCCATGGGTGTAGTGTCAGTGTTATGTGTGAGGGTGTGTGGGGTGATGTGTTGGGGGTGTGCTGTGAGGTGCGTGGATGGTGTATGGGGGATGGTGTTATGTGGCTCAGAATGGGTGGGTGCTCCTGGCTTCTCTCTCTGTCAGTTGGCAATATTTTTTGGTTGTTGTAAGGAATTGTGGGTATTGTGGGTGTGTGTTTTATAGTGTTGTGGGGGTGGGGGGGTGGTGTGCTTATGTGTGTCAGGTGTGTGTATTTTGAATTGTCCAATGTGGTGTAGTTTTGTTAGTGTGTGTGTATTTTGAGCGTGGCTGTGTGTACCGCAAATGGTTTACCGCAGTTGAAAGACGGCCGCGGTGATTCGTGGGTCCTGATGCTGTGGGCGTATTTCTGTTGGCGTAACGGTGTGGGTTTTGGTACCACCAATTTATCACTGACTTTTGGGCTGGCAGTCTTGTGTGGGTGTCTGTATAGTGGCGGATTTCTCTGTGTGGGTCATAATACGGGGAGCGGTAAACCGCTGCAGTCACGGTATCTTGGCGGCCGTCAGTACGCGGTTGGCAGCATTTACCGCCAAGGTTGTAATGAGGGCCTAAGTTGTAGTGTGACATGAGCCGCCGATATTTTTCAAGATATCATTTGACGCACCATACAACCAGTTGTAAATGCTTTTAACTATAGCAATGGTATATTGGTGTTTGGTGCTACAGAGAAAGAACATGAAAAAGCTTTAAGACAAATGTGTAATTTACATGTTGATGCAGGTTTAACGCTAAATGCTGGGAAACTGTGAATGTGACAAGACAAAGCTAAAGTTCTGGCCATATCATTTTTGATAGGGCATGACACCCAAACCAGCTAAGGTACAAGCATTGTCAACTGCCAGTCCCCCACAAGATGCCTCCATATTATGTTCATTCTTTGGCATGGCCAGTTACTGTTCAAGATATATACTAAACTTTGCCACTGTGAGTGATCCATTGAGAGAGTTGGAAAAAAGGTCACTGAATGCAAGCAGATTTTTAAGAGAATTAAACAAGCTATTGAAAACGCTGCTGAAATGGCACATTTTGATCCAAAGCTAAGTACTGAACTTGTTGTTGATGCTAGCTCAGTCAGGTTAGGTGCTACTCTTGCACAACACAGAAGGCAGCCAAATGCATGTAATATATTGTGGCCTATGCAAGTAAATGTTTGTCCCAGACTGAAAATGCTTATTCACAACTAGAAAAAGAACATTTAGCAATTAGCGGCTTGGTAACATTTCCATGCATTCCTGTACAGAAAACCTTTCATGCTTGAGACAGATCATCAAGCATTGCTGACTATCTTTGGTAATCCAAACCCCCAGATGCCTCCACAAATGTAATGTTGGGGTCTCTAAATCACAAAAGTACAACTACACAATTGTGCATTGTCCAGGTAAAGATCAAAACCCTGCTGATTACTTCTCAAGAGTGGCTATACAATGTCAAGGTACCCCATCTACGAATGCTGAAGTCTACATAAATTTAATTGCAGGATCGAGCACGCAAGCTGCCATTTCATTGGAACAAATTATTGTTGCCATTGGTCGAGATAGTGACATGTTGAAATTGAAAGACAGTGTTCCTCATCAGTCAATGACTTGGCATACTTGACCTCTTACCAATGACAATGAGTATCAGAAATACAAGAATGTCAAAGATGAACTGTCAGTGACACAAGAAGGAATTATCCTGAGGGGTTCAAGAATTGTCATTCTGGACAACAGCAAATGATCGAAGTGACTCATGAATGACATCCTGGAATCGCTGCCACTAAAAGAGCTCTCCATGATCGAGTCTGGTTTCATAATCCCAATTAATGAGTTGAAAAAGAATGAAAACCTGTTATATAAGCAACTGTCCTCAAAAACTACTCCACACCCTTTGAACATGTCAGAGATGCCCAAGCATGGCTGGGAAAGATTGCTGTTGACTTTTTTGGTCCATTGACAATAGACATCACCTGATGGTGATTGTGAACAAATACTCTTGCTTCCCATTGGTTGAAGATCTCTCGTCCATCACTCAGGATTGAGTCATTGAGAGATTAGATGACATCTTTGTGTCATGGGGCATTCCTACAATTGTGAAAATTTACAATGACACACCTTTCAATAGCAGAGAATTCAGAGACTTCCTCAATCTGTTTAATGTGAAGCATCTGAAGAACACAACTCTTTGGCCACATGTTAAGAGCCCCATTGAATGTTTCATGAGTACGTTAAAGAAAGCTGTTCAGCATGCTGCATTAGAGAAGCTCAGCCTCAAGTCTGTCTTGAAGTCTATTTTATGTGGTTAGCATCCGACTTCCCACTCGACCGCAGGTGAAAGCCCTGAAACGTTGATGTTTGGGAGAGTTACCTCAGTGGACCAACATAAGATCAAAACTGATACAGAAACATGGAAAACAGACTTGCTCGTCAGATGTTAATGTCAATGTAGAGACTGGATCTGAGAGAACCATTGGAGAATCTCAAAGAGTCATTACTCCTACATCACCAAAGCAGAACATGGACCCTCTGATTATTGATTCCCAGTTTCCAAATACATGATCCGGACAAGTCATAAATGCACCCAAAAGCTTCATTGAAGAATTATAATGGGTACATGTTGAAAAAAAATATAAATGTTTATTTAACAGAGGGGAGATGTTGTGTCTTGTAAGTATATATGATGGAAACTTTTTAGATCCATGATGATGTAGGTGTTAGAATGTTGAAGTGAATGCAGGGTTCGAATGTTGTGTTCACAGTTACACACTGAAAAATAAAGATGTGTAATACACAGCTCTATTTGTGGTGTATTCATTCATGGGTACCCAGGCTGGGGAGGACACTACAGTGCTCCCCCTTTAAACATGGTTAAATCGGCTTACCCCAAAAGACATATTTAATTTTCGACAAGTCCCAACTATATGATGTGGAAAAAACTACCCAGGGCCTGGAAACGAAATACCACCTGTGGATCTTGGTACCTATTATGGCATCCCCACAGTGGGTCTGGAAAATATGGCTTCAGCCTACCATGAGTAGTCATCCCCAGACTTTTTGCCTTCCTCCTTCTCTTTTTCTGACCCTGTTTTTGTTGACTTTAGGACTCTGGCACTTTAGCACTGCTAGCTAGTGCTAACATGCATTTGCTCTGTGTCTAAAACATGGTAAAATTGGCTTCTCCATGATTTGCATATTTGATTTACTCATAAACCCCTAGTAAAGAGCACTATGTGTGCCCAGGACCTGTACATCAAATGCTAATAGTGGGCCAGCAGCACTGGTTGTGCCACCCACTACGGCAGCCTTTTGAACATGCCTTCTATTGCAGAGCCTGTGTGTGCAGTTTAAACTGCCAGTTTGACCTGGCATGTGTACCCACTTGCCAGGCCCAAACCTTCATTTTTATTACATAGGAAACACCCTTGAGGTAGGCTCCGGTTAGCCCCAAGGACAGGGTGCAGTGTATTTATAAAGTTAGCATTGGACTTTTACATTTAGCATGTCCAGGTAGTGAAAAATTCTTCAATTCATGTTTCACTAATGCAAGGACTATCCCCTTAAATGCAGTTACGGGGATTGCCTTAAAACATCTTTTAAGTGTAATTTCCAATAGGGAAAAGATAGAAAAATGGGGTTTGGTGTCTCTGGACTCACAATTTAAAAAACATCTTTTGATAAAGGTGGTTTTTAAATTGTAGGTCTGAAAATGCTACTTTTGAATGCAACGAGGCAACAAAGTTAATGTCACCGGGTCTGCGTGATTCCTGTACCCGATCTGCAATCTCTCATGCTCTGACTGCACTTTTCAATTTGCCCTGGTCCAGTGTGACCAGATAGCTCTTACTTTAAGCACCCAGTGCCTTAGCCTGCCTCCAATCTATGTCTGGTCTGTGTAAGGTTAGGTGACAGCTACCTTTGTGCATTCCATCCAGACAGCCATAAATAGAGGACACTCAACTGACCCTGCATTCCATCTGCATACTGATGGGGCTTCCTGGCCAGGAATGGTGGAAGGGCTCTCACCTCCTGGCAGATAGGTCTGGGCTGAAAGAGAAGTGGGGCACTTCAAAACCACTCTATGAAGTCTCCCACACTTCAAAGGCACGGTTCAAGTTCTGGGCTTCTGGCACAATACACTCGGAAAACTTCTGGACTGAGGACATTCTGTATTGTCAGTAGGGACTGGCACTTTGCTGTTTGCTCTGCTATGTTGACCTGCTGCCTTCTACTTCTTGCTTGGGAGTGAGAGGACTAGCTCTAACCCTCTACATCCTGGAATCTAAAGTTTTCTCCAAGGGTCTGGTTGAGCTTGCCTCCTGTTTCTGAAGTCTCAGGGATATTAAAGACTTCTCCTGCATTTCGCTACCATCACTTGGGCTTCTCTGCTGTGAGTCCTGCTCTGCCAAGTGGTTGCAAATCCAGTTCTGGGGCCTTGAAGTGGAGTGTGGTGCTGCAACACAAGAACTGATGCAACAACATCAGCGTGTCACTTGGAACCAATGCATCCCGCTGCAGAAACGTGGCTTCTGCAGCTGCCTGCACCAAAACCATGGACACCGCTTGCCAAATGTGCAACTCAATGGCCCCGACTTACAACACAGCCCAGGCTTGGCTTACACATCAGAATCCTCAGAGGACTGCCCTGCTCTAGAAGGACCAAGAACTCCTGAGGACAGCGGCTCTGTCCACCCAAGACTGCAACTTTGTTACAAAGGAGCAACTTTAAAACAACTTGCGTTTCCCGCCGGAAGCGTGAGACTTGCTACTTGCTACTGCACCCGACGCCCCCGGCTCGACTTGTGGAGAACAAACACTTCAGGGAGGACTCCCCGGCGACTGCGAGACCGTGAGTAGCCAGAGTCGCCCCCCCGAACCCCCACAGCGACGCCTGCAGAGGGAATCCCGAGGCTCCCCCTGACCGTGACTGCCTGTTCCTCAGATCCCGACGCCTGGTAAAGACTCTGCACCTGCAGCCCTAAGGACCTGAAGGATCCGAACTCCAGTGCAGGAGTGACCCCCAGGAGGCCCTCTCCCTTGCCCAGGTGGTGGCTACCCCGAGGAGCCCCCCCCTTGCCTTCCTGCATCGCTGAAGAGACCCCTTGGTCTCCCATTGATTTCTATTGCTAACCCGACGCTTGTTTGCACACCGCACCCAGCCGCCCCCACTGCTGCTGAGGGTGTACTTTCTGTGCTGACTTGTGTCCCCCCCAGTGCCCTACAAAACCCCCCTGGTCTGCCCTCCGAAGACGCGGGTACTTACCTGCTGGCAGACTGGAACCGGGGCACCCCCTTCCCTATTGAAGCCTATGCGTTTTGGGCACCACTGTGACCTCTGCACCTGACCGGCCCTGAGCTGCTGGTGTGGTAACTTTGGGGTTGCTCTGAACCCCCAACGGTGGGCTACTTTGGACCCAAACTTGAACCCCGTAGGTGGTTTACTGACCTGCAAAAACTAACAAACTCTTACTCCCCCCAGGAACTGTTGAAAATTGCACTGTGTCTAGTTTTAAAATAGCTATATGTGATTTATGTGAAAACTGTATATGCTATTTTGCTAATTCAAAGTTCCTAAAGTACCTACCTGCAATACCTTTCATTTAAAGTATTACATGTAAATCTTGAACCTGTGGTTCTTAAAATAAACTAAGAAAAGATATTTTTCTATACAAAAACCTATTGGCCTGGAATTGTCTTTGAGTGTGTGTTCCTCATTTATTGCTTGTGTATGTACAACAAATGCTTAACACTACTCCTTTGATAAGCCTACTGCTCGACCACACTACCACAAAATAGAGCATTAGTATTATCTCTTTTTGCCACTATCTTACCTCTAAGGGGAACCCTTGGACTCTGTGCATACTATTCCTTACTTTGAAATAGTGCATACAGAGCCAACTTCCTACAGTGTTCATGTAGAAGCGCCACCCCAGTAGACCGCCGCAGTCCGTATTATGACCCATGATACAGCCTGGCGGTGTTCTGCTGGCAGCAGCGCCGCGTCCCGTCTCCTGCCAGAGTACCCTGCAAACAGGTAAGTCGGGTGCTCCGACATGGGAGGCGGGTGGTGAGGGTGTTGTGTGTGGGGGGTGGTGTATGTTTCTGTGTGTGTGCATGCAGGTGTGGTACATTTGGTATGCGTGTGTGCATGAATGGATGTGAGTGTGCGTGTATGTTGTGACGTGAATGCGTGTGTGCTTGTATGTATGTCGGTGTGTGTGGATGTGTTTGTGCATGAATATATGCAGGCGTGGGTGAATGTAGGTATGTATGTGTATGTCTGTGCGTGTAGGTGTGTGTATGTCGGGGGTGTCGGAAGGGGGAGGGGGTGAAGGAGGACTCTAGGGAGTGGGAGGGGGGCAGGGGAGACCCCTATCAGTGCCAGGGAAGAAATTCCCTGGCACTGATAGTGCCTACTGCCATGGTTTTCATGGAGGTAAAAAAGCCATGGAAATCTTGGCAGTGGGCGGGGTCATATTACCGTAGGCAGCCTAGTGACGACCGCCGGGCTGGGGACTGTCATCCTCATCCCGGCGGTCATTACTGCTGTGGCGGTCGGTGTGGTGCATTGGCAGTTTGGCTTTTGCCATATAGCACTCACCGCCGGGGTCATAATGAGGCCCTTTGTGTTTTCCAAACTTTGATGCTGAATCCTGATGCCTTCCTGATCGACTTATGTACTGAGGATGAAGACTGACTCTGCTTGCTGATCCACATTGAGGATAGATATAATGAGATAGACTGTTGATTATTATGCATATTTGCTTTTTCTCTCTAGGTACCAACTGCATTGTTTTGATACAGCCATAGTTAGATGTTTTCCAAATTTGTGTTACTAAATTGTTTTGCAAGAAGCCCAACATGCTGATGCTAATCTGGTGTTGGTTAAGGATCCTCACTAATGAAATCATGCTAATAGGGATTAATGCTTGATGAATTTCTCTGTTACACTTAATGTGTGTGATTACTTTGACACAGTTGACTTTATTACTGATTTGCACCGTGACATTAGAATGTGTTGTCGTTCAAGCTTTGATTAGATTACATTTCTTCCCCCGCTTTGAGCAGCCAGTATTGTTTCTGTATGTGCTTCATTTGATTTTGAGATTAATCTCCATGACCTTAGCATTGTTAATATAGGGAAATAAATATTCTAACTTTTACTAAGAGGTGTGGTTATTCATGACTGAAAGGTCATGGTGCGTGACAATTACTGACCTGATTATTACTGTTATTGATTGCTGATGATTGTTGATTATTGTGAATTGATTACTGATTATGTACTGGAGCTATAGTAAGAACATCTCAATTGCGAGTCTAAAGGTTCATCAACCTATTTGCGTCCCCTTGTAAATTTACTTATTAAGGTCAGACGCGCTAACTGAGATGGTAGCAGAGGTAATGGTTAGTCTCCTTAAGAGCTTATCATAGACGTCCGGTACAGAGTAACTGGTGTTAACAGAGTTGGTAAAGAGAGGTGAAGGTTCGTCTCCCTAAGAGCCTGGGATAGATGTTCCCATAGGTGGGAACAGCTTGATGAGTTGGTCCTTTGAGAGTTCATTATTATTGAGATTTGGATTTTATTTTTCAATGACGCTAATTTGAGAGAAAATGATGTCCCCTTAGCCCAGTAATGACTTTCCCAGAATCCTGGATCCTGCTAATGGTTGTTTGAGGATGTTCTCAGCATTCTAGTGACAGTGTGATTGCAGTAGGTTGCGCTTGCACAGCTTTTGCAAATTGGAGGTAAATTGTGAGGTTTGTGCAGGTTTTAGGGAGTTTGAATACTCCAAATGAAGTTGTAGAAGGAGTGTGCATACTCCGCAGTGTGAGAGTAGGGAAGTCGTCAACCTTCATATGTGTGTGGCACTTTGTGCTAAAATATTGTCCACGTGGTTGTTGATGTACGGACCATGCGGGGTCTAAGACTCTGGAGTATATTGAAGAGTGCATGAGACACTTGGTTTTATGTTGTAATCTGTCTGGTTTAGTAGGTTGATCGGGCGTGGTCAACAAGTCAGAGTGTGAGTAAAGTGAGTGAAAGAAAAGTTTTGACTGTGATTTGGCGAGTCCTATGTGCACCAGGACAGACCCATTGATCAGTTGAGAGTAAAATTTGCAGGTCGAATTTTGCTTGCAAATCTGGGAGACCGAGAAAGAAGGAGTGGCTGTAAGTGAGGGAAGAGCCGTCAGTGAAAAATTTGTACATTTTCTGAAGCAATTCTGTTACCTTTCCTGTAGTAAATCAGCAGATTTGTTTTGGGTTTTTGATTAGTGCTCGCAATTTTTGCATTAGTTCGTGTGAATCGAAGTTTGGGAGGGCAGGCCGCAAGACTTTGTCAGCCGCAGTACATGTGAGTGTGACGTCATTGGAGCCGCGCTGGGATAGGTCAGTTAGTGAGAAGGGTCATGCACGGATTGGCAGCCGTCCGTGAGAGGCAATTGGTTGAGAAAGTGGGTGAAAGGAATTTTAGGATTAAAAGTCACTTCCTGATTTGATTTTGGATAACAAAAAGGTCCAAAGATGACATTTTTCTAAGTTTTAAAGAGCGACTTAAGGGGAGATACGTATATTACAACGAGTGTAGGCAAGGCCACACCGCCAGAAGGTACACCAGCTTACATTGTAGTGCAAGAGAAGGGTGCAAGAAGGGTCTTTGGCTAAAGCAATGGTACAAATTGACAGAAAAGAATGGGAACTTAGCATTTACTACAAATGGGACTTTCAATTTAAGGGTTTTGGAGTATTTAAGGACGGTGCTATACGAATTGAAGCCCCTTCCGAGACCACCAAAAGTTTGAGGCATTAGCGATTTGGGAGCTAGTAGCCAGACAGCAACAGCAACAGAAATTCGAGAGAAGGATAAGAAAGGCAGAACAGACTCTAGCAGAGGCTAGATGGAACAGTATTCAGAGAGTTTGGAGGATGGAGACTTTGCATGGAATTAAGTTGTTTCCGGCAATTATGCAAGACAATAAGAAGAAAGGAAGGAAAGCTACTAGGAAGATTAACAGAAGTCTGTCAGAAGTAGGAAGGCTAAAAAGTCTTCAACAGTGGAGGAGGAATCGGATGATGATGAGTTTGTTATTGAGACATCGCCCACCACCATATACAGTACATGAGAGTGGTTCAAGTACCAGTGCTGATCCGACAGCCCCGACACAGGTTATTGGTACAATGAGTCCAAAGCAGGTTAGAGCTAGCCTGACACAGAGTGCGATGCAGAGTGGTCTTAATGTGTCTACTACTCCTGCAGTACAAAACCAGGTGCAACCACCACAGGTTCAGAGAATTCATCCTGATGTGCCCATTATGGAAACAACTTTGAACTTAATGCTGCCTATGGAACAGATTTACCCGAGACCGATGTTGGTTCAGACTGAGCCAACTCCACTTTTACTGCCCCAAGTGCAGCCGCAGGTAATGCCCAGATTCACTCCAGTAACAGGGACACAGTCAGATATGACTCTGATGATGAATCAAAATATGGGAGTTACTCTCCCACAGAGTGTAAGTGCCAGAACAGCCCCAGATGCCATATCGCTACCTATTACTGTAGGTCCAGCTGCACCCTTATTTGCACAGAAGAAACCTACTGTAGGTGAACAGGGAGCAATGTCCCAGAATATAATGAGGGGAAGACGTAATGAAAATGCTCGAGTAGTCTCTCCTATGGGACAGACTTTTAACAGATCCAGATCATTGCTAGACCTTAGTCCATTTGTAGCGCTTCCAGATACTATGCCAGGGTCAAAGATTAGTTAGAGTCTGAAATTATTGACAGCGGAGACCCTTAATGTAGTTGCACAGCAAGTGCCACCGGTCCAAGCAAGTAACATTTTGTTGCAAGGTTTGACAGCCCAACAGTTGACTGAATGGTTACACAAGCTGAATACCCCACAGAGTGCTACTAAGGGAGAGGAGTATTTGAGTTATGCTAGGCTAAGCATGGAAGCAGGTGAACTCATTGAGGGGAACTATGGGGGTGAATAGGTTAAAATCCTACACAGAGACAGAATTGAGTTATTTGTGCCCAAAACTTACGAGAAAGGTGAGCAATGTACATCAGAAATTAGCAGACTTGGCAGAGAAGTACGGCATAGAAATAGAGAAAAGGAAATATTTGAAAAGGAGTTACAGATTAAATTTTGAGGCTAAGATTTTGAACACATGAGATCTGCAAGAATGAAGGCACATCTTAAGGAATTGCTTCAAAGTGCTCAGACCTGTGGAGCATTAGACAAATAGGAAGGGAAATGGATAAAGAAGAGAGATAAGAGAAAAAGGGATTCTTTGGAGCTGACTGCAAATGTGCAGCAGGATAAGGATCCAGTGAAAATGTTACCAATAAGAGAGATTCCAGGGGGAAATTTGTTCATGTCCTTTTGAGCAGAAGTGACATTCTGTCATTTACAAATGATTATCCAAAATTGAGAGAAAGGCCAGTAGAGTAATATGAGCAGTCAGGCAGGTTTGTGAAACTTGCAAAGTGTCTATGGGAAGACTTGAACACACTCTACTAGAGATAGTGGTTCGATCGAACGTAAAAGGAGTGTAGATTGGCCAACAAGTGAACCGGAGAGAGACAATAATACAGGTGCACCACCTCCTGAGGTAATGAAATATTACTATAAGTTGATTGAGTTTTTGAAAACGAGAATTTTGCAGAAGGATATTGATTGGCAGAGAATTGACAGGACAGCTCAGGAGGCAAAGGAGTTGATACATGTGTATTATGAGAGATTGTTGCAGGCATTCAAGCATTACAGTGGTACAGAAACAATTGAGGTGAAAGACATGTTTCATTTTGTGTTCAGATTTGTGGAAGGATTGAGACCTGAAACTAGCCAGATGATTAAGAGTCATTTGATTTGCTGGCAAGCAAATTCGATTTATGAGGTGTTGCAGAATGCAAAATACTGTACTGATGAGACTGAGTTGAAGCTGAAAACGCTGAAAGAAAAGGCAAGGGTGGTGCATTTTAAAGCAGCTCAGACAGGAGTGCAAGGGAATTTTTCACAGCAGTTGCCACAGCAGCAGCAAAGAAACATGATGTTTCAGCCTCAAATGAGAGGTTGAGGTCACGGAGGAGATATGACTCGTGGTCCAAACTTGAAAACTGTAGTGCTTCAGAATGAGGTGCAGAGAGTGAAGAAGAGTGCCATGTCACATTTGCTGAGCTGTTGGGCATTGAAAATGGGAGTGTCCGATGATGGTGCACTATGGTGTCATTCAGCAGAGTAATGACATCAATTCATTCCAGTATGTGAGAGGACCGAGGGTGAGAGGTCCTAATCCAAATTTTCAGAATAATGTGAATCAAGTGCAAAATTTCCAGCCCATACAGCAGGTGCAAATGCCACGTGTACAAATGTCACAGTTACAGCCAATGCAACAGCAGGTTATCATGGTACCTAAACAGCAAATTCAAATACCTCGAGCCCCAATGGAACAGCAACAAATGATGCTTTCTCAATAGGTCACAGGTCAGAGGCTTAACCAAAGTAGTAACACAGTGCACCAATTCCCGTTACACAGTGAGAATGGAATAAATGATGATTGGAAAAGTGACCGTTCAGATGAGGAGCCATGTGTGCTTGCAATCTCCTTAGAAGCAGATTAAAGAGGACCCTATGTGAAGGGAAAGGTTATGGGTCACAGAGTTTTATTCTCGGTTGACACGGGAGCTACAGGCTCTACAGTGAGAAGTGCAGAAGTTCCAAATGTGTCCCTTTCAGGTAGAACAGTTTAGGTTGTGGGAGTAGTGAATCAGTATTTGACAAATCCGATTACAGACCCATTTCAAGTTGAGATTGGCAAATTTCAGGGATTGCACAGATTTGAAGTCTGCGATTCAAGTCCGGTATCCCTACTGGGAAGAGACTCGCTGTGTAAAACGAAGTGTTTGATAATGTTTCCAAATGAGGGCATTGATATCCAGACGAATAGTGATGACGAAGATGACCAAGCCTCAGAGAAAGAAGGTTCAACTACAATTGAGGAGTACCCTTTGACTGAATTCTTCCTGATGTTTACAGTGAAATAGCTTCCTCCTGATTTGCAGGGAATGGTTAAAGAGAGATTTTGGGATTTGACAGAAAAATAACTAGGTTTGATAAAGGGAGTTCAGCCAGTGAAAGTTACTGTAAAGCCGAATGCAGTTTTTCCTCAACTTCCGCCGTACCACATGCAGCAAGATGTCCTTATGAAGGTTGGCCAGATAATTGCAAAGTTTGTAAAGCAAGGGGTTTTGAAGGAAGTACTGAGCAATCCATGTAATTCACTGATAATGGGTTTGCAAAAGCCCTGTGGGAAAGTTCAAATTGTCCAGAACTTGAGAAAAATACATGAGATAGTGGTCAAATGTTGCCCTGTGGTGCCAAATCCAGCTGTGATAATGTTTCAGATTCCATGCGATGCTGAGTGGTTCACTGCCATTGATTTGTCACAAGCTTTTTCTTCTGTGCCTCGTCATGAGGGTAGTCAATTTCTCTTTTGTTTCAAATTCATGGATAGAGTTTATTGCTGATGCAGAATTCCTCAAGGGTTTTCAGAGTCACCCTCCATATTCAATCAGATCTGGAAAGAAAAAGAATTTGGAGTAATTGGAATTGCCTTTGCAATCGACCTTGGCGCAGTACATTGATAACTTGCTGATTGCGTCCAAAACAAGGGACGAGTGCAAGTATGATACGATTGCCCTGTTGAACCATTTTGGAAAGAATGGTCACAAAGTGTCTCCGCGTTAAATTGCAGTACTGTCAAAAAGTAGTGAAATACTTGGGTCACCAGACTGAGAAGGGTTCAAGAAACATATCCAGAGAAAGAATTACAACCATATTGCAGATAAATACCCCGACAACACAGAGAGATATCAGGATGTTTTCAGGGATGGTAGGCTATTGTTGCCTATGGATTCCAGATTTTTCAGTCATTTCGAGACCATTGCAGAAGCTGACTCATAAGGGAGTCACTGATCCCATAGTGTTGGACCAGGCTGGAATGAAAGCGTTCACTAAATTGAGAGAGAGTCTCTGCAAGGCTCCAGCGTTGGGTATGCCTGATTACACAAAACCTTTCCCATTGTTTTGTCATGCAGGTGATGCATGTTCTTTGTCTGTCTTGACACAGGGCCATGGAGGTGTAAATGGCCCAGTAGCTTATTTTTCAGCTACTTTGGACCCAGTTGCAGCAGCCTTACCTGTTTTTTTGCACGCAGTTACAGTAGTTGGTCAAAGCCTTACACAATGTGAAGGCATTGTGATGGGACATCCCCTGACTGTAATGGTCCCTCACTCTATTGAGATTCTACTTAAAAGGACGAAAACCCAATATTTGACTGGTGCTCGTTTGACCAGATAGGAACCATGTATTCTACAGTCACCAAATGTGTCATTGAAAATGTGTACAGTGCTGAACCGGGCAACCTAACTTTCAAATGAAAATGTCAAAATTGAGCAAGTGGAAGATGTTGAGCATGATTCTCTTGAAATAACTGACTTGTGCACAAAACTGAGACCTGACATTAGAGACACTCAATTGGAAGAAAATGACCAAATCATCTTTGTTTATGGTTCTTGTCTGAGAGACAATGCAAGGACACTGAGAGCAGGATATGCTGTGTGCACATTTACTGGTATTTTGGAAGCTTCTTGGCTTCGAGGAGTGTATTCTGCCCAAGTAGGGGAACTGGTAGCCCTTACTAGGGCGTGCCATGTTTTTGCTCAGCTGAAAGTTACAACCTGTATTGATAGCCAGTATGGATTTGGAATAGTCCATGATTTTGGCCAGTTGTGGTCACAGAGAGGTTTCAGGACCTCTTCTGGTTCACCAATGAGAAATGGTGGGAGAATTAAAGAATTATTACATGCTATTCAAATGCCTGAGAAGACTGCTGTGGTAAAATGCAGTGCACATCTGAAGTTGCAGGACTTTGTGTTATTGGAAAATGGATATGAGGATCAAGTTGCAAGGTTTTGCACATTGAACTGTATATCATTCAAAGACAGGAGGGAACTGTTATCTGAAGAAGACAAAACTTGTACAAGCTATGCATGGAAAATAATTGACACTTTGGAGGAATTGAAAATGTTGCAGAATAATGCTGACAGGGAAGAAAAGCGCGCATGGAGCAAGATGAAATGTGTGCAAAGCCAAGATGAATTGTGGGTTTCAGAAGAGGGTGAATTGGTTTTGCCAAACAGCCTGTTCTCTCAAATGGTGAGGTACTATCATGGTCAAGCACATTTTGGGAGGGATGCAATGATTCGGTTGTTCAAACATGATTGGTTCAACCCAAAGTTTAGACAAGTTGCTGAAGCAGTTTGCCATTGTTGTGTCATTTGCCAACAGTTGAACACAGGAAAAGGGACTGTGGTTAATGTGAGCCACATTGGAAGAGCAGGAGGTCCATTCAGCAGACTGCAGATGGATTTTATTGAATTGCCTGTGTGTGGAGGTTTGACATATGTGTCGGTGATTGTTTGCATCTTTCGTCACTGGATTGAAGCTTATCCTACACAAAGAAATTATAGTCTCACAGTAGCAAAACTACTGCTTAGGGAACTGATACCGCAATTCGGACTTCCGATCTCTTTAGAATCAGATAGGGGAAGTCACTTCAACAATTAAGTAATTAAATTACTGTGTGCAGCAATGAACATTGAACAGAAGTTGCATTGTAGTTACCACCCTGAAGCATCAGGACTAGTGGAACAGATGAACGATACCTTAAAGTCAAGAGCTGCAAAGATGTGTGCGTCCACGAATTTGAAATGGCCTGACGCATTGCCTTTAGTGTTGATGTCAATAAGAAACACACTTGACAGGAAGACGTGCTTGTCGCCGCATGAGATCCTCATGGGCAGGGCAACGAGGTTGCCAGCGGTGCCTGCAAATGCACTTGTCAACATTACGGATGATATGGTGTTGGACTACTGCAAAGGTCTGGCTGATATGGTTTGCTCTTTCTCTCAGCAGGTGGAAGCCACCACACTGCCACTGATTGATGACCCAGGGCACAATCTAAGAGCTGGAGACTGGGTTGTGGTCCAGAATCAAGTGAGGAAAACATGTTTGGAGCTTCGTTGGAAGAGAACTTACCAGGTAGTTCTGACAACTACCACAGCTGTGAAGTGTTCTGGAATTCCGAACTGGATTCATGCAAGTCACACAAAGAAAGTGGCATGTCCATTGGATCATGAAGAAGAAGAGTTGTTGAGAGCACCAACAACAGCGAGGCAAGTCTCAGGGTCGGAAAGAGAACAAAAGGGGAACTGAGACCAGATCTGAGCCCGTTGAGGACGGTTCAGTCACACCTGTGAGAGACGAAGGAGAAGACCTCCAGGAGGGTGACGGAGAGTCTAGTCAGAGGAGGGCTTTCCCAGAAGTAGACGATCTTGAGAGACAAACAGAGCAATTGCCAGACCCAGAGGAGAAAGGAGTTGAGGTGGAGCAAAGTCAAGTGATCTGACTCCTCCTGAACCGATTGCAGGTCCGTCAAGAGAAAACATTGCAGAACAAGGAGAAGGTTCAAGTTCAACACTGAAGAGAACACTGACAAAGGGTCCACTGAAAGGAGGTAAGTGGCTGGAGTCGCAAGTAGAAAGAAGAAAAGAAGTGGTTGCTGAGACAACCATAGAGGAAGAAGTAGATACAACAAGAAGAGAAGATCTGAGTGAAGGAGAATTGAATGGTGATAAAAAATTGAAAAGAAAGAGAATAGGAAGTCGAAGATACACAGGTCCTGAATGAGTGTATTCAACTACAAGTGAATGGCAGTAAGAGTTTTTGTCTTTTTGTTTTAATTGAGGCATTCCGGGTCAGCATTTTGGTACTTGACGTAAGCTGATGAACCGAACTGTTGAAACAATCTGAGAGAAAAAAGTTTTGGAGAAAGAAACTATTGAAAGTAACCGGAAGAGACATTGATAACCTGATTTAACTTTGGAAACCCGATTTTGACAAAGCTGCTAACCGATTTTGACAAGGGATCCTGGAAGTGAGACTGAGAGCTGTAAATAACTGCTGAAAGAAGAGTTGTTTATTTTTGACTTCTGCTGCAAGTTTTCATCTGCTTTCTGATTCTTTACAGATCATGAGTAACATTAGTCAACATGGTAGGAATGATAGGCTCTGTAAATATATGAGTATTGGGTTGGCGATTATGTGTGGGATATTGTTTGTGCTGCTGATTGTGGGTATGTCTGTTCTTGATAAGAGTGACGCCAACCATACTTCTGCTTTTGAGATGACTATTGCTCTAACGGCAATAGAGAAATTTAGGTTAGATGAGAAATATTTGCATGAGGATACTAATCCGCAAGGAGAACTTTCTTCTAATGTTTTCTATTGCTTGTTGAGTGAGTATGTTGAGACAATGGATGCAAATAATTGTTATGTGAGTACACAGATTCCTTCATCAGTTGAGGAGGGAGTTACCTACCGTAGTTTGCAATTAATGTACAGAATAAGTTGTAGGCTGCTACTAACAAGATTTTATAATCAGGAGTACATACAGTACTTTTACTAGCACTATGATGTCGTGTTTTTATTTGTTGCTATAATTAGGTATTGTAGTAGAGTAGCTAAGGATAATGGCATAGTAATAGTTAGAGGTTTCTTTGAACCTACATTGACGTTTGGCACAACTTATACACATAGAAATAACCTGACATGCTTGCTTACACCTTTAGAGAAAAGCTTCTTAGATCACACAGATGACAGGAGAAAGGCAATAAAGGTGAAATTAGAAAAAGGCATAGAGAAAAGGACTTACAGGAATGATTACGCTTATAGTGCAATTAAAACGCAAGGGAAATTAGGTTTAGATGCACAACACGTAGGGAAACTTTGTATATACAGGCCTAAATCACACATTGACACTTTATTTGTGGGAACGAGTGAATGTAAGCATGCGTTTTTGTTTCAGAGTAAATGGATGTTTATGTTGAATGGACAGGACCTGGCAATTCCCGGAATGTATTATATTTGTGGTCTTAATGCTTATTACCATCTTCCAAGAGGATGGTATGGGATATGCTATTTGGGGATAGTTTTCCCAAAGATTTATCAGATTAATGATTTGAAGGATTTTCCGAAAGTGACTGAATTACATCATATGAGACAGAGGATGGAGTCCTCTTCCGGTATAGTGGGAGATATATTTGGAGCAGTGATTCCTTCAGTGGGAATCATTCTGAATTTGATAAAGGTTCAAAAGTTGTCCACTAATGTGGATAACATGCTGACAAATTTTTCAGGGGCCATACTCCTGATACATACTGAGTTAGCTGCTGATAGAGCTATGACTCTTCAAAATCGTCTTGCTTTAGACATTCTTTTAGCGAAGGATGGTGGAGTCTGTAGAATGATTAATTCTAGGCATTGTTGTTCCTATATTCCTGATAATAGTGAAGAATTTAGAGGCTTCATTACTAAATTGACTAATGAAAGTGCTGATTTGAACGAATTGAAAGAACCAGGTGTTTGTGGAAAGATTGGCAAAGGTTTTGCTTCAGAGGGAAATTGGCTCAGCAACATATGAAATGGGATTCTATTGAAAATCTTGCAAAGGATATTAATTTTTGTGGTTTCTCTAATTGGAATATAGGGATTGTGCAAAAAGATTAAATTGAAAAGGTCGAAGAATAATCAGTGGAGGGAAGAAGAGAAAAGGGAAAAATTGTACAGAGAAAATTCAAAGGGGAAACAAAAGTATGAAGGGATTGAATTGACAGAATTTTAGCTGATGCAAATATTTGTGGGTGATAGTTAGTGTGATGACACATTTAGTCATCAGAGGAGGGTTTGCTAGCACAGGTGTATTAATAAACATTACTAATGAGTGTTCATGTATTCTGAATAATAAGATTTATGTAGAAAATATAATGACATAGAAAATAATGCACGCATCTGAAAATGTGCTCACGATGAGTGGCCGCCAATGTTCACAAAATGTACTTACTAATGAATTAATATTATGAAATGTTGAATATATGTCTGATTAATGTAGTAGTAAGTCATATTAAGGGTATATATTGTTACCTGACAAGACATTGTAAGACAAACCAATCAACAACATGTGAACGGAGTAATTGTAGAATTCATAGATTTGGGATTTTAGCTTTATTGGACAAAGTGTGAACATGCAATTAACTGACCAATAGGAATTTGGGAAGTAGTTTTAGGAGTTTTAAATTAACGGGACTGCACTGAGAGAAGACATCTTCAGTGCCCATTTTCTTGCTGGCCGAAAGGTCAATATTTCTTGTGCGTCTTGACAAGAGATGTGCTTAACTTTCATGCTTAAAGACTTTGGCCCTCATTATGACATAGGCGGTAAAGTCTGTCGCCATGGCTACCTACGGTCTGCCATATTATGACCGTAGCCGGAATGCTGCCAGAAGGCTGGCGGAATTCCACCTACTGTCATGGAGGCGGACGGCGGTAAGGTGGCGCTGCTGCCAGCAGCAGCACCACACCAGTAGACCGCTGCAGACCGTATCATGACCCATGATACAGCCTGGCGGTGTTCTGCTGGCGGACATTGCTGCTGTCAGCAGCGCCGCGTCCCGTCTCCTGCCAGAGGACCCCCTGCAAACAGGTAAGCAGGGTGTTCCGACAGGGGAGGGGGTGGGGAGGGTGTTGTGTATGTGGGGGGGGGGGATGTTTCTGTGTGCGTGCATGCAGGTTTGGTGCATTTGGAATACGTGTGTGCATGAATGGATGTGAGTGTGCATGTATGTTGTGACACGTGAATGCGTGTGTGCTTGTATGTATGTCGGTGTGTGTGTGGATGTGTGTGCATGGATGTATGCAGGAGTGGGTGAATGTAGGTATGCATGTGTATGTCTGTGCGTGTAGGTGTGTGGATGTTGGGGGTGTCGGAAGGGGGAGGGGAGGACTCTGGGGAGTGGGAGGGGGGGCGGGGAGACTGATAGTGCCTACCGCCACAGTTTTGGTGGCGGTAAAAAGCCACGGAAACCTTGGCAGTGGGCGGGTTCATATTACCGTAGGCAGCCTAGTGGTGACCGCCGGGCTGGAGACTGTCATCCTCATCCCGGCTGTCATTACTGCTGTGGCGGGGTCATAATGAGGCCCTTTGTGTTTTCTGAACTTTGATGCTGAATCCTGATGCCTTGCTGATCGACTGATGTCCTGAGGATGAAGACTGACTCTGCTTGCTGATCCACATTGAGGATAGGTATAATGAGCTAGATTATTGATTATTATGCATATTTGCTTTTTCTTTCTAGGTACCAACTGCATTGTTTTGATACAGCCATAGTTAGATGTTTTCCAAATTTGTGTTACTAAATTGTTTTGCATGAAGCCAACATGCTGATGCTAATCTGGTGTTAGTTAAGGATCCTCACTAATGAAATTATGCTAATAGGGATTAATGCTTGATGAATTTCTCTGTTAAACTTAATGTGTGTGATTACTTTGACGCAGCTGACTTTATTACTGATTTGCACCGTGACTTTAGAATGTGTTGTTGTTCAATCCTTGATTAGATTACATTTCTTCCACTGCTTTGGACAGCCAGTATTGTTTCTGTATGTGTTTCATTTGTTTTTTAGATTAATCTACATGACCTTAGCATTGTTAATATAGGGAAATAAATATTCTAACTTTTACTAAGAGGTGTGGTTATTCATGACTGAAAGGTCATGGTGCGTGACAATTACTGACCTCATTGATTATTACTGTTATTGATAGCTGATGATTGTTGATTATTGTGTATTGGTTATTGATTATGTACTGGAGCTATGGTAAGAACATCTTAATTGTGAGTCAAAAGGTTCATCAACCTATTTGCGTCCCCTTGTAAGTTTACTTATTAAGGTCAGACGCGCTAACTGAGATGGTAGCAGAAGTAATGGTTAGTCTCCTTAAGAGCTTATCATAGACGTCCGGTACAGAGTAACTGGTGTTAACAGAGTTGGTAAAGAGAGGTGAAGGGTCATCTCCCTAAGAGCCTGGGATAGATGTTCCCAGAGGTGGGAACAGCTTGATGAGTTGGTCCTTTGAGAGTTCATTATTATTGAGATTTTGATTTTATTTTTCAATGACGCTAATTTGAGAGAAAATGATGTCCCCTTAGCCCAGTAATGACTTTCCCAGAATCCTGGATCCTGCTAACGGTTGTTTGAGGATGTTCTCAGCATTCTAGTCACAGTGTGATTGCAGTAGTTTGCGCTTGCACAGCTTTTGCAAATTGGAAGTAAATTGTGAGGTTTGTGCAGGTTTTAGGGAGTTTGAATACTCCAAATGAAGTTGTAGAAGGAGTGTGCATACTCCGCAGTGTGAGAGTAGGGAAGTCGTCAACCTTCATATGTGTGTGGCACTTTGTGCTAAAATATTGTCCACGTGGTTGTTGATGTACGGACCATGCGGGGTCTAAGACTCTGGAGTATATTGAAAAGTGCATGAGACACTTTGTTTTATGTTGTAATCTGTCTGGTTTAGTAGGTTGATCGGGCGTGGTCAACAAGTCAAAGTGTGAGTAAAGTGAGTGAAAGAAAAGTTTCGACTGAGATTTGGTGAGTCCTATGTGCACCAGGACAGACCCATTGATCAGTTGAGAGTAAAATTTGCAGGTCGAATTTTGCTTGCAAATCTGGGAGACCGAGAAAGAAGGAGTGGCTGTAAGTGAGGGAAGAGCCGTCAGTGAAAAATCTGTACATTTTCTGAAGCAATTGTGTTACCTTTCCTGTAGTAAATCAGCAGATTTGTTTTTTGTTTTTGATTAGTGCTCACAATTTTTGCATTAGTTTGTGTGAATCGGAGTTTGGGAGGGCAGGCCGCAAGACTTTGTCAGCCGCAGTACATGTGAGTGTGACATCATTGGAGCCGTGCTGGGATAGGTCAGTTAGTGAGAAGGGTCATGCACGGATTGACAGCCGTCCGTGAGAGGCAATTGGTTGAGAAAGTGGGTGAAAGGAATTTTAGGATTAAAAGTTACTTCCTGATTTGATTTTGGATAACAAAAAGGTCCAAAGATGACATTTTTCAAAGTTTTAAAGAGCGACTTAAGGGGAGATACGTATATTACAACGAGTGTAGGCAAGGCCACACCGCCAGAAGGTACACCAGCTTACATTGTAGTGCAAGAGAAGGGTGCAAGCAGGGTCTTTGGCTAAAGCAATGGTACAAATTAACAGAAAAGAATGGGAACTTAGCATTTACTACAAATGGGACTTTCAATTTAAGGGTT
Organism: Pleurodeles waltl; assembly: GCF_031143425.1. Lineage (NCBI taxonomy): Eukaryota > Metazoa > Chordata > Amphibia > Caudata > Salamandridae > Pleurodeles > Pleurodeles waltl. Next base: position 902,778,465 of record NC_090448.1, on the reverse strand, counting down.
TTGGAGTATTTAAGGATGGTGCTATACGAATTGAAGCCCCTTCCGAGACCACCAAAAGTTTGAGGCATTAGCAATTTGGGAGCTAGTAGCCAGACAGCAACAGCAACAGAAATTCGAAAGGAGGATAAGAAAGGCAGAACAGACTCTAGCAGAGGCTAGATGGAACAGTATTCAGAGAGTTTGGAGGATGGAGACTTTGCATGGAATTAAGTTGTTTCTGGCAATTATGCAAGACAATAAGAAGGAAGGAAGGAAGGAAAGATACTAGGAAGATTAATATAAGTCTGTCCGAAGTAGGAAGGCTAAAAAGTCTTCAACAGTGGAGGAGGAATCGGATGATGATGAGTTTGTTATTGAGACATCGCCCACCACCATATACAGTACATGAGAGTGGTTCAAGTACCAGTGCTGATCCGACAGCCCCGACACAGGTTATTGGTACAATGAGTCCAAAGCAGGTTAGAGCTAGCCTGAAACAGAGTGCGATGCAGAGTGGTCTTAATGTGTCTATTACTCCTGCAGTATAAAACCAGGTACTGCCACCACAGGTTCAGAGAATTCATCCTGATGTGCCCATTATGGAAACAACTTTGAACTTAATGCTGCCTATGGAACAGATTTTCCCGAGACCGATGTTGGTTCAGACTGAGCCAACTCCACTTTTACTGCCCCAAGTGCAGCCGCAGGTAATGCCCAGATTCACTCCAGTAACAGGGACACAGTCAGATATGACTCTGATGATGAATCAAAATATGGGAGTTACTCTCCCACAGAGTGTAAGTGCCAGAACAGCCCCAGATGCTATATCGCTAACTATTACTGTAGGTCCAGCTGCACCCTTATTTGCACAGAAGAAACCTACTGTAGGTGAACAGGGAGCAATGTCCCAGAATATAATGAGGGGAAGACGTAATGAAAATGCTCGAGTAGTCTCTCCTGTGGGACAGACTTTTAACAGATCCAGATCATTGCTAGACCTTAGTCCATTTGTAGCGCTTCCAGATACTATGCCAGGGTCAAAGATAGTTAGAGTTTGAAATTATTGACAGCGCAGACCCTGAATGTAGTTGCACAGCAAGTGCCACCGGTCCAAGCAAGTAACATTTTGTTGCAAGGTTTGACAGCCCAACAGTTGACTGAATGGTTACACAAGCTGAATACCCCACAGAGTGCTACTAAGGGAGAGGAGTATTTGAGTTATGCTAGGCTAAGCATGGAATCAGGTGAACTCATTGAGGGGAACTATGGGGGTGAATAGGTTAGAATCCTACACAGAGACAGAATTGAGTTATTTGTGGCCAAAACTTACGAGAAAGGTAAGCAATGTACATCAGAAATTAGCAGACTTGGCAGAGAAGTACGGCATAGAAATAGAGAAAACGAAACATTTGAAAAGGAGTTACAGATTAGATTTTGAGGCTAAGATTTTGAACACATGAGATCTGCAAGAATGAAGGCACATCTTAAGGAATTGCTTCAAAGTGCTCAGACCTGTGGAGCATTAGACAAATAGGAAGGGAAATGGGTAAAGAAGAGAGATAAGAGAAAAAGGGATTCTTTGGAGCTGACTGCAAATGTGCAGCAGGATAAGGATCCAGTGAAAATGTTACCAATAAGAGAGATTCCAGGGGGAAATTTGTTCATGTCCTTTGGAGCAGAAGTGACATTCTGTCATTTATAAATGATTATCCAAAATTGAGAGAAAGGCCAGTAGAGTAATATCAGCAGTCAGGCAGGTTTGTGAAACTTGCAAAGTGTCTATGGGAAGACTTGAACACACACTACTAGAGATAGTGGTTCGATCGAATGTAAAAGGAGTGTAGATTGGCCAACAAGTGAACCGGAGAGAGACAATAATACAGGTGCACCATCTCCTTAGGTAATGAAATATTACTATAAGTTGATTGAGTTTTTGAAAACGAGAATTTTGCAGAAGAATATTGATTGGCAGAGAATTGACAGGACAGCTCAGGAGGCAAAGGAGTTGATACATGTGTATTATGAGAGATTGTTGCAGGCATTCAAGCATTACAGTGGTACAGAAACAATTGAGGTGAAAGACATGTTTCATTTTGTGTTCAGATTTGTGGAAGGATTGAGACCTGAAACTAGCCAGATGATTAAGAGTCATTTGATTTGCTGGCAAGCAAATTCGATTTATGAGGTGTTGCAGAATGCAAACTACTGTACTGATGAGACTGAGTTGAAGCTGAAAAAGCTGAAAGAAAAGGCAAGGGTGATGCATATTAAAGCAGCTCAGAAAGGAGTGCAAGGGAATTTTCCACAGCAGTTGCCACAGCAGCAGCAAAGAAACATGATGTTTCAGCCTCAAATGAGAGGTTGAGGTCACGGAGGAGATATCACTCGTGGTCCAAACTTGAAAACTGTAGTGGTTCAGAATGATGTGCAGAGAGTGAAGAAGTTATTGCCATGTCACGTTTGCTGAGCTGTTGGGCATTGGAAATGGGAGTGTCCGATGATGGTGCACTATGGTGTCATTCAGTAGAGTAATGACATCAATTCATTCCAGTACGTGAGAGGACCGAGGGTGAGAGGTCCTAATCCAAATTTTCAAAATAATGTGAATCAAGTGCAAAATGTCCAGCCCATACAGCAGGTGCAAATGCCACGTGTACAAATGTCACAGTTACAGCCAATGCAACAGCAGGTTATCATGGTACCTAGATAGCAAATTCAAATACCTCGAGCCCCAATGGAACAGCAACAGATGATGCTTTCTCAATAGGTCACAGGTCAGAGGCTTAACCAAAGTAGTAACACAGTGCACCAATTCCCGTTACACAGTGAGAATGGAATAAATGATGATTGGAAAAGTGACCGTTCAGATGAGGAGCCATGTGTGCTTGCAACCTCCTTAGAAGTAGATTAAAGAGGACCCTATGTGAAGGGAAAGGTTATGGGTCACAGAGTTTTATTCTCGGTTGACACAGGAGCTACAGGCTCTACAGTGAGAAGTGCAGAAGTTCCAAATTTGTCCCTTTCAGGTAGAACAGTTTAGGTTGTGGGAGTAGTGAATCAGTATTTGACAAATCCGATTACAGACCCATTTCAAGTTGAGATTGGCAAATTTCAGGGATTGCACAGATTTGAAGTCTGCGATTCAAGTCCGGTATCCCTACTGGGAAGAGACTCGCTGTGTAAAACGAAGTGTTCGATAATGTTTCCAAATGAGGGGAATGAGATCCAGACGAATAGTGATGACGAAGATGACCAAGCCTCAGAGAAAGAAGGTTCAACTACAATTGAGGAGTACCCTTTGACTGAATTCTTTCTGATGTTTACAGTGAAAGAGCTTCCTCCTGATTTGCAGGGAATGGTTAAAGAGAGATTTTGGGATTTGACAGAAAAATAACTAGGTTTGATAAAGGGAGTTCCGCCAGTGAAAGTTACTGTAAAGCCGAATGCAGTTTTTCCTCAACTTCCACTGTACCACATGCAGCAAGATGTCCTTATGAAGGTTGGCCAGATAATTGCAAAGTTTGTAAAGCAAGGGGTTTTGAAGGAAGTACTGAGAAATCCATGTAATTCACCGATAATGGGCGTGTTTGTGAGATCCTCATGGGCAGGGCAACGAGGTTGCCAGCGGTGCCTGCAAATGCACTTGTCAACATTACGGATGATATGGTGTTGGACTACTGCAAAGGTCTGGCTGATATGGTTTGCTCTTTCTCTCAGCAGGTGGAAGCCACCACACTGCCACTGATTGATGACCCAGGGCACAATCTAAGAGCTGGAGACTGGGTTGTGGTCCAGAATCAAGTGAGGAAAACATGTTTGGAGCTTCGTTGTAAGAGAACTTACCAGGTAGTTCTGACAACTACCACAGCTGTGAAGTGTTCTGGAATTCCGAACTGGATTCATGCAAGTCACACAAAGAAAGTGGCATGTCCATTGGATCATGAAGAAGAAGAGTTGTTGAGAGCACCAACAACAGCGAGGCAAGTCTCAGGGTCGGAAAGAGAACAAAAGGGGAACTGAGACCAGATCTGAGCCCGTTGAGGACGGTTCAGTCACACCTGTGAGAGACGAAGGAGAAGACCTCCAGGAGGGTGACGGAGAGTCTAGTCAGAGGAGGGCTTTCCCAGAAATAGACGATCTTGAGAGACAAACAGAGCAATTGCCAGACCCAGAGGAGAAAGGAGTTGAGGGGGAGCAAAGTCAAGTGATCTGACTCCTCCTGAACCGATTGCAGGTCCGTCAAGAGAAAACATTGCAGAACAAGGAGAAGGTTCAAGTTCAACACTGAAGAGAACACTGACAAAGGGTCCACTGAAAGGAGGTAAGTGGCTGGAGTCGCAAGTAGAAAGAAGAAAAGAAGTGGTTGCTGAGACAACCATAGAGGAAGAAGTAGATACAACAAGAAGAGAAGATCTAAGTGAAGGAGAATTGAATGGTAATCAAAAATTTAAAAGAAAGAGAATAGGAAGTCGAAGATACACAGGTCCTGAATGAGTGTATTCAACTACAAGTGAATGGCAGTAAGAGTTTTTGTCTTTTTGTTTTAATTGAGGCATTCCGGGTCAGCATTTTGGTACTTGACGTAAGCTGATAAACCGAACTGTTGAAACAATCTGAGAGAAAAAAGTTTTGGAGAAAGAAACTATTGAAAGTAACCGGAAGAGACATTGATAACCTGATTTAACTTTGGAAACCCGATTTTGACAAAGCTGCTAACCGATTTTGACAAGGGATCCTGGAAGTGAGACTGAGAGCTGTAAATAACTGCTGAAAGAAGAGTTGTTTATTTTTGACTTCTGCTGCAAGTTTTCATCTGCTTTCTGATTCTTTACAGATCATGAGTAACATTAGTCAACATGGTAGGAATGATAGGCTCTGTAAATATATGAGTATTGGGTTGGCGATTATGTGTGGGATATTGTTTGTGCTGCTGATTGTGGGTATGTCTGTTCTTGATAAGAGTGACGCCAACCATACTTCTGCTTTTGAGATGACTATTGCTCTAACGGCAATAGAGAAATTTAGGTTAGATGAGAAATATTTGCATGAGGATACTAATCCGCAAGGAGAACTTTCTTCTAATGTTTTCTATTGCTTGTTGAGTGAGTATGTTGAGACAATGGATGCAAAGAATTGTTATGTGAGTACACAGATTCCTTCATCAGTTGAGGAGGGAGTTACCTACCGTAGTTTGCAATTAATGTACAGAATAAGTTGTAGGCTGCTACTAACAAGATTTTATAATCAGGAGTACATACAGTACTTTTACTAGCACTATGATGTCGTGTTTTTATTTGTTGCTATAATTAGGTATTGGAGTAGAGTAGCTAAGGATAATGGCATAGTAATAGTTAGAGGTTTCTTTGAACCTACATTGACGTTTGGCACAACTTATACACATAGAAATAACCTGACATGCTTGCTTACACCTTTAGAGAAAAGCTTCTTAGATCACACAGATGACAGGAGAAAGGCAATAAAGGTGAAATTAGAAAAAGGCATAGAGAAAAGGACTTACAGGAATGATTACGCTTATAGTGCAATTAAAACGCAAGGGAAATTAGGTTTAGATGCACAACACGTAGGGAAACTTTGTATATACAGGCCTAAATCACACATTGACACTTTATTTGTGGGAACGAGTGAATGTAAGCATGCGTTTTTGTTTCAGAGTAAATGGATGTTTATGTTGAATGGACAGGACCTGGCAATTCCCGGAATGTATTATATTTGTGGTCTTAATGCTTATTACCATCTTCCAAGAGGATGGTATGGGATATGCTATTTGGGGATAGTTTTCCCAAAGATTTATCAGATTAATGATTTGAAGGATTTTCCGAAAGTGACTGAATTACATCATATGAGACAGAGGATGGAGTCCTCTTCCGGTATAGTGGGAGATATATTTGGAGCAGTGATTCCTTCAGTGGGAATCATTCTGAATTTGATAAAGGTTCAAAAGTTGTCCACTAATGTGGATAACATGCTGACAAATTTTTCAGGGGCCATACTCCTGATACATACTGAGTTAGCTGCTGATAGAGCTATGACTCTTCAAAATCGTCTTGCTTTAGACATTCTTTTAGCGAAGGATGGTGGAGTCTGTAGAATGATTAATTCTAGGCATTGTTGTTCCTATATTCCTGATAATAGTGAAGAATTTAGAGGCTTCATTACTAAATTGACTAATGAAAGTGCTGATTTGAACGAATTGAAAGAACCAGGTGTTTGTGGAAAGATTGGCAAAGGTTTTGCTTCAGTGGGAAATTGGCTCAGCAACATATGAAATGGGATTCTATTGAAAATCTTGCAAAGGATATTAATTTTTGTGGTTTCTCTAATTGGAATATAGGGATTGTGCAAAAAGATTAAATTGAAAAGGTTGAAGAATAATCAGTGGAGGGAAGAAGAGAAAAGGAAAAAATTGTACAGAGAAAATTCAAAGGGGAAACAAAAGTATGAAGGGATTGAATTAACAGAATTTTAGCTGATGCAAACATTTGTGGGTGGTAGTTAGTGTGGTGACACATTTAGTCATCAGAGGATGGATTTCTAGCACAGGTGTATTAATAAACATTACGAATGAGTGTTAATGTATTCTGAATAATAAGATTTATGTAGAAAATATAATAACATAGAAAATAATGCACACATTTGAAAATTTGATAACGATGAGTGGCCGCCAAGGTTCACACAGTGTACTTACTAATTAATTAATATTATGAAATGTTAATATATGTTTGACTAATGTAGTAGTATGTCATATTAAGGATTATGCATCATGCTTTAGCTTTATAAATTGTGGGCCTTAACTTAGCGAATGTCTTGGCCTAGTTTGCCAGGCCTCATGTAAAAGCTGTATTTCTTAACGTTTAATAAATGGCTGTCCTAGAGAGTTAAACTGTGATTTTCCATTTTGCATTATGTGCTCATAGCTGAGAAACCTTTCTCATGAGAATCAACTGCTAGAAGATACTGTTCTTATTAATGTAACATTTTGTGTGTAATGCGTGTGAGATTGACTTTCTCAGGAGAAGAACAATAGAGATACTGACTGGAGTGGAAGTTGCAACAATATTGTTACCTGAGAAGCCAGATGATGAGGACATTGCAAGACAAACCAATCAACAACATGTGAACGGAGTAATTGTAGAAATCATAGATTTGGGATTTTAGTCTTATTGGACAGTGCTGGACAATTGGGCACTCCTGCTTTTTCCAGACTGTACCCATCTATTTCATGTCACCTGCTTATTGGTTGAAATATGACAGTTAAAAGTGCTGAAACAGCCTGCTGTTTCAACTAATCTGAATGGCTGTCCAATGAAAATTGGTTCCTGTATCTATACCATCAAAAAGGTCATGGGGATCCTGTACCTTCTAGGACTAATATATGGTCCAAAGAGGGACTTTCAGTTTATTTGAGGAGTGGGTTTTATATGATTCAAAACTTTAATTCTCACGGGCACCCAGGTTAAACAAACAACACACCCACACACAACCAAAGCAGTTTTCCTGGTGATTTTATGCTACACAATTTCTATTACATAAGGGCATACGTGCATTTTGGCAAGTGGGGATTAATGCTTCTCTGATTTAGCAAGAACAGGAATTAAAGCAACATGGAAATTGAACCTCACTCAAATGTTCACACTTTTCAATATGAAAGCACAGTTTTGAACATGCCACACTGAAATGATTTGATTCCATTCAGTTGCAATTCAAACAAAATGAGTTCAAACTGTTACCACAGAAACAAACAGGGAACTGGGACTCCTCTGTCAATAAAGCCCCACTCACTAGGTTTCCCCTACTTTAGGTTCTCCACAGGTTACTTGTAGGTCATTTCAGCACAGAAATGCATAGTGTATGTACTCAGGGTAGCCAGATACTGTCATCCATGCTACCAATGCCATCTGGGTAAGCCAGAGGCAATCATCAATCTCACCAGGAAGGGAGCATTTCATCCAATATGTTTTCTGTGGTATTGAATGGCCGATAATACAAAACACCACAATCATTCAGGCATTTTATTTTTCCCCATTACGACATGGCATTGTATACGTTTATCAACTCAAAATGAACGCTTGGCAGCCACCGTATTTTCCCTCCTTCAAGTGCTCAAACACATTTTGAGTGTAAAACTGGCACAATGTTCTCTACATGGAAGCTAAGGCATAAGAGTTCTGTTTGATCATTTTCTGGTTCATTTTACAGTAACTCTTACACAGCAACTTCATAGGCAGCAACAGATATCTGAGCAGCCTCCACAGTCACCAACCCTGCGATGACTGCCAACTTGGCACATTCAGACATCGCTGTATTTTAGTTAGATCAGTCATTACGCCGTGCACTTCAAAACATTATTACGATCATAAAATATGGACAAAAGGACATTGACACTGCAAACCATAAAACAAACTCTACTCTTCTAGAAAACTTGCATCCAAAAAAAAACACCTCCTCCAAATGCACCAACATCTGAATTAACAATAGGTGGAGCACATGCAAAATACTGAATAAAGCACACACAGAACACATGCAGGTTTTTGAACTGACATCTTCTGAATTAAAGACAGATACCACACAAGCTGAATCGGCATTCCTGATGGATAGCACAGATGGGTATCTTTGTAAAGAGTAATCACAAAGAAAAGTTGTACATGTCTTCCTTGCATTGAGGACAGGTGTCACATAGACTGAAGTAGGCTTAACGAGGTTGTGGTTCCTGATTTCTGACTGCATGACTGACTGACTCTACATTTAGAGAATGTGTCACACAGGCTACTTTGTAATGACAGAGTGGAACACTTGACAGATGATATTTTCGTGCTACGATGGCACAAATTTGAGTCTGTGCATTAAAAAGAGTCCACATGTGTGCTAGTTTTGCGGTCCAGTCTTTGCACTAGAGAGAGGTGGACTACATGACAGTAGATGTGCTTAGTATAGATGGCAACTGCCTGAAGGTCAGATTGCAATATATGCCATGTTGTGCTTTCATTGTCATGCATATGTCTAATTGAAGATCAGGTGCCAAAAATGCCCTTTTGCAGAGTAAGTAATATTAGAAAGTGTCCGGCAGTGGAGCGGAAATTACCTCTTTCTATGAGGTTTGAGAGTCTCCACATTCTGTACCAGGACCATCACTCCCTCGGCGCTTGTCACAAGACTTTCATCCAGAACACAATAGAAACAGCCCTCATTGTGTAAGCCAAGAAAACCAAGGGTACATGGACAGGCAGACGCAGTACTTGGATTTAAATATTTTTGCATGAAGTCTCGACACCGAAATCAGATGTGCAGCCCTTCCTAAAAAATCAAGCAGCGATGAAGGAGGGTGTCAGGGAACGGAACAGGCATCCTCTGAAAACAGCATCTGACATTTGATCTCGGTCTTTGAATGTGCAGCAAATGTGACAAGATAAGAACAAGATTTGTAGACCTGTTAGCAGAAACAGAACAAAGCTTGAGTGAAAACAGGACCGATTGTGTGAATTGCTTTTCAACAAAGAAAAAAGTAGTTTAAAAAAACGATGCTAAAATATGACCAGTGGATTGATACAGTAATTGGTCGATGTTCTGGGGTGGGCTAAACACAGGAAGAGGCATAACGCATGCATGCCAGGGATAATGGGGAGAAAGACTAGGAGAGAGACAAGGTGACAGCAAATGGTAAGCCTATGAGTGGGTTAACGCCTACAAAGTATATACAACATGGCTCAGAGAAACAGCATAAGCGCTGTCTAGCTGAGACCTAAAAATAGGTCAACAGAATTACACTAAATTTGGCAAAATGCTAGGTGTTGGTCCGGGAAGTATACTTTTTTAATTTATTGTAAATCCATTTAGCAGCTTTTGAGAAACTAAGGCTCAAGATTTATGGATGAAACAAGCCGTGGGGGATCTGTGGATCCACCAGTTTAAAAGATAATATCTGATTGGCTGCCACCACATCAACAAATATGTGGTGGTAGCCATTTTAGAACTCAGGGACTAAATTATTTGTCCTGTAAGAAGGTTAAAAAGAACATGTGGGTAGGCAGGCACCCTGCCCCCACAGCCCTTGTGGTGGAGGTCCCAGAGGAACCCATCTTTGGAGCGAAAAAATTATATATATTTTTAACTGGACCATGGATCTGCAAGGATTAAAAATCAGCGGATTTGCGGTCCTAATAAAAAGCACTGGCTCCTTCCCTTTAAAATAAAAGCCTACAAGGGTAGGCATGGTCTGGGGAGTGGGTGAATTATTTTTTGGAGGAGAGAGGTGTGCAACCTCTCTACAAGCCTTCTGGAGGTCCTGGGAGCTGATAGGTTATCTAACAGGGGGAAGGCACGCTGCCATCCTCCCCAAGCCTTAAGAAGGCCCCAGGGACTCCATTCTGCAAGACCAGAAGGTTTATTTCAGTTGTGAGGCCACAGAGAAACCATCCCTCCAGAATGATTCAGTAATTATGGGGACAGCGTGGGCAAGAAATATAAATGTAATTCCCTGCCTGCACTCTCCTTGGTAGTGAACACAACTTTGCTACCAACCAGCGAGAATAGAGAAATAAGCTGCCCCGCCCGGCAAGAACAATTGAATGGTGCCCCAGGATGGGTACCGGTTGGGGAACAAGCAGGGGCCACAGAGTGCTTTGGGCTCCCCCCGACACCCTCCACATCAGGTGATGTTGTGGGTGCCCCGGGTGGGCACTGGAACACCCACTCTAAAATAATTCCAAACACCCAGAGTTGGTCCTGGCTGGGGAGCCAGAAGGGGCCATGGGTCTCCCCCGCAGCTTCCAACATCTGGCCATAAATTGGGTGCCATGCAGGGGCAGCTGACACATATTGAAAGTGGTGTGGCAGGTGGGGTGGTGCAGGGGGGCATGCAGGGGAGGGGAGCATATGGGGGGTGTCGAAGGGTTTTAACATTTAAAAAAAATTAAACTTGACTGGTGCTGCCAGCCGCCTCGCTCTCCTCTTCCTGTACACTCACTGTGCTGCTCTCATGTTATTTTCAATCATGAGAGCAGCACAGGGATTGGCCTGAGCAGGCTGGTTTACTGCTTGCTCAGGCACAAGGAGTCTGTGCTGTTTCTCCAACCCAGCTGTCAAATACAGCTGGGTTGGAGAAGCCTAAGTGTGCATGTCTGGCCGGCCTAGAACGGCCAGCCAAACAGACATGCACACTTAAGTGCACTCACTCCTCCTCCCTCCTCCCATGGCCCAGCCTGCACCTCCCTACACATGCTGGCACAGAGCCAGCAGCTGAAAAACCAAATGAAATATTGTTTTCAGCTGCTGGCTCTGAGCCAGTGGGCAATGCTCCTTTCCCATTGTGAAGGAGCTGCCGCTGGTGCCCTCAGTGGGCACCAGGGCAACCTTTTTAAAACAATAGCCAGCTCCCTCTGGTACTTAGTATGGGCGCTAGCTGGCAGCTGGCAGGGACCACGGTGCACCTGGGGCTCCACTCACGGCTGCATAGTTAATATGAAGTTTCCGTGTCCCGGTGGGACTGTGACACCCAAAAAAAAAGTTAGAAAGAATGAGAACTTAGCTCATAATTTGCTTATTTATTATTCACTACTCCAAGCAAGGAACACCACATTATGCCCTGTGAGTGCATTTTATTAGTATTTGTGCATCTTAGTGGTACCCCTCGAAGGTGCAGGAGCACCGTCAATCATTTTTTTTTATGTTTTGGAGAACTACATGGAGCACAGCTGCTTTCTAGCAACATTAAGGAAAATCACAGTAAGTCTTCTGGGACATTGTATCCGTGACCCCAGGAGACCTTACCTTATTTTTTTGAAGCACTCCGAGCTGGACCTGTATGCTTCTCACTAGCAATGCAGTGAACCCTTGTGCTTGGTTTTATAGCTGCACTTTGTGGCCTGAAAAATGTTTTAAAAGGATTCAAAGACATATTTGATTTTTTTTTTTTAATGCTTTATTGAAAATATTTTATGACACTCACTATTGTTAAGCCTTGATTTTACAAGAAAAAGTGATCTTTTATTTTTAATTCTACGCATGCAAAGAGATGCAACATTCAAATGGAATAACACGACCCCCCTTGAGGCAGGTAATTGTTAGGCAAATCTCTGTCCCACCTTCCTTCATGTAATATGTTCAGGGTTATTATCATTCACTGGTGGCCGCAGAAGGGAATGAAAACTATTAGGCCATACTCAAGAGTTCTCCCATTGACTCTTTACTAATTTAATCAAAAGTGTATATGGGGCCATATCATTGTTACAAGAGAGTGGTGCAGGGGCCTAACAGGCCCGGTTTCTGTATTATCAGTTATCAGAGCACAGTAGAGTTCAGCAATGCAGCGGCCACCTCCAATGTGCACCCGCAAGTCCTGCTCAGTTCAGAGACGTTGGACTGTTTGTGGTCCACATGGCAGCACACAGCGGTTTAGGTTGTCTCTCGTGAGCGACACTGCCAGAGGCCTCTCAGATGTCACAGCAGCTCTCTGCTTGTGAGGACGCAGTAACTTGACTTTGCTCAGGGGAGTGGACGGAATCCTTCAGGTCCCAAATGGAGCCAGAGAAAATGTGACATCATCCACAGCGCCTCCAGCAGTCCTCCACAGTGAGTCAGGGGCAGTTCCCTCACAGGGGAGATCGAACCCGTGAGTTGTAACCTATTTCACCTTTGGTAGGTGGCTCGAAGCTTTTGGCAATGTTGGAACTGACAGGCCTTCCTGGCATACATGGTTGCCATGGTATGTGGTGATATAGGTGCAAACTCTTCCAAACTCAGCACCCCGGCCTAGATGGTCGCAAGTCATGGCACACCTTGAAAAGGTACTTAACCAGTGGTCCCCTCTGACATATGGGGGTCAACGCAGTGCAGCGGTACAGGTGCAGCAAGACCCAAATGATGCTCAACATATGGCTCAATGTATGGTGGCCCTTTCCTGGGATACTGAGGTCGATGAAAACAATCTTGCACACAGGCTGTGGCCCAATCGGTGCACAGCTGAATCCTCATACATTGCACACGGAGTCCTAATGGTAGGGCTCCCAACTGGACCTCACATTTTTGGGGGACTCAGCCTCTCCTTCCTATAGTCCTTTTCCAGTCACCAAATGAGATTTAGGGTCCGGGTCTTTGAATTTTTATGTTGGGATTCTGCTTCTTTTGAAGTGGGCACTTCCACTTTTTATCTTCTTGCATGAAACAGGTCTGTCACAGCAGGCACAACTATGATAGTCCACAACACATTTCATGGGAGTGACCAGAGTTCACAACTGAATGTGAGCCACAGTGAAATGTGCACCAAAAGGTTGATCCTAGACCTCCAGCCCTAATCTTTATGATACTGTTATCAGCCCCACCTCCTTCTCTGAAATGTGCCCAGATCCCTTCCTTTTGATCTATCACTGACTCAAAGAGAATTATTTTGTAATGTAAAGGGAGTATATTCCTTTTCCTTCCAGTGTGTCCCCATGCAGCTCATATGAGGCAGCAATCCACAAATCTATCTGGGGGATTCCTCTCATCCTCATTACTAGGCAGGCCTGGCTTCCCAAAATGGAACCCAGGAGCCTCAATACAAGGCACCCGTGCTGGCACATTTATTCAGTGTGCACTCATAGTGCACTTACTGTCCATCACTAATACCTATATGCATTATACTCTTACATGCACACAGGGGCGGCTCCTCCGTATGGGTGGAGGAGCGTCACCCCCCCTCCAGCAGACACCGATGTGAATCCTTTCACAAGGAAGGGATAATAAACTGTGTTTATTATCCCTTCCTTGTGAAAGGGGAGGGGCCATGGGGGTGACGAGCAGAAGGGAGTGCACTGCGCAGTCCCCTCATTGCACATGTATGTTTGGCCGGCCGTCTCTGGCTGGACAAACAAACATGCGCAGTAGGCTGTCAACAGCCTGCACAGGCTCCCAGTCTGCCTGGGAGCGCGCAGCCAGGGTGCTCCCAGCCAATCCTGATGCTGCTATAAGCAGCATCAGGATTGGCCACAGGGCAGGCTGGGAGCCTGTTCCTGTAGCCTTAAGAGGAGTGAGGAGCGTGGGAGCCGAGGATTTTTTTTTTTTACATTTTATTTTATTTTTAATTATTATGCGAACCCGTCCCCCATGCACCCCCGTCCCACCCCGCGCATCGCCTCACCCCCAGGAATCCCCGAGAGCCACGACTGCATGCACACCTGCGTTCAGCACGCACACACAGTCTGTGCACATTGCTCAGCTCTGAAACTTGTGCATCCTTAACCAGGGTTTGTTAATTCAAAACACATGCACTGCCACCACACAAACTCACTACATGTGTGATGCACAAAACTTAATCCTTCATGTGTGGTACTCCACTCAAGCACACATATGTACATACTTTATCCACACATGCATTACACCACACTATACCTCTCATGTATTGTATCCTTCTCAGGCATACACACATCCAGAACATGTACAAACCACACATGCACTGCACAGTACTGCTCCATCCTGGTACTGTACCCTTCCCAGGCACACATACAACTAATGCAGGGTCACCGCTCCTGCTCTGCAAAGTACGTCACATCTACCTGATAAAGGCCAAGGGGGAGTTAAGCACAAATCAGTGGAACTTTTACAAAGGTGAGTAATTACCCAGGCCTCACTCCAGTGACACTGTGTAAAATGTACTGTTCATTACTACTGATCGCTACATTTTACACTGCGACGATTGGGCTTGTGCTGCCTAACTCCTGGTGAAGACTGTGGCGTTCCACCACTGAGGTTGGCACTTTGGGAACCCATTCAAGCCAAATGAGACTGCAAATCTGTGAGACAGTCCTATGTCATGGCACACACACATGTCCCGTGTTCACCTATAACAAAAAAATCAGCATTATGGATCCAGACAACACAATGCAGGGATACACATTTCTTACCATGCAGAAGACTGCTGCGTGCTAACAAAAATATTCTACTCAACTCTGTTTAAACACCATTTTACAACACTCTACTCCACTCTAATCCAGTTTACACTCCACTCAACATTCTGCTTGCTCAACGACACTCCACTCGATGACACTTCACTCTATGCTGTTACACTCATCAAAACAGAGTGCCACTCTAAATACAATCAGGTTTCACTGTAGTAGTCTATTATTAACTTACCATCGGCTATGAAGCAACAATCAGGCACATGTTTAACTTACCTTACACTTACCATGTAGCTCTATATTAATTACAGTTTTGAACTACTGATACCTCAAATAAATTAGGCTATTGTTGGTACATGCTCTTTAGCTTTTCAGATATTTTGTTGGTTCTTAAAATAACTTGTTTTCCTTTTTTAAAGATTTTTTCTGGAGGTTTTTATTCTTTTCCAAAGGCCAAAATGATCAACCAACAAAAAAAAGTCTTAACAGCAAACAAAGGCAAAAAACTAAGGCTGAGCCACAAGAAGCTCACGATGAAGGGTTATGTTTCATTCTCCTGCAACAAAAATGACAGTAAGTCAGAGAAGACAGTTTGTCGCAGCACTGCCATACTGCTCTATAATTTCTCAATTCTGCCTCAACAAGTGCATTGGCACCGCAGTACCAGGAGCAGGTATTGATAGAGGGACAGATGCACTGGGTGGTGGCGGTGGAGGTGCTGATAAAGGAAAAATTGAAGGTGTTGCAGTAGCTGAAGAACTGGCTGCTGCCTATCTTCCTACCTCAGCCTCTTCTATCTCCTTCTGAGGTCTCCTTTCCACCTGCGCCAACCTGGTGGAATGAATTGCATGTTTTCTCTTTCCAATGGTAAGGAATGGGTACTGTTTGATATTCCCAGGGGAAATAACTTTGTTGCATTGGTTGAGGGTTGCATGTTGCCAGTTTGGAGTTGAACATTTTCCCTCCAGGTGGCAATGGAAAAAAAAAATCACACACTATGGAATCCTTCAGTTTCTTCCTCCATACCACCTCTTTCCTCCTCTTGCATCCTCCGCTCCACTTCTTGTTCCTCCTCTTCCGGCAGGAAAGGATCTTCTTGAGCCATCTACTGCTGCGAAACCTACAAGGTGGTGTTGAGTAGAAAAGTCACAGAAGCTCTTAAGGTGAGTACTTCTTTATTAAGTTTAAGTCAAGAGAAAAGGCCAACATGTCCGACCTTCATGACACCCAACCAGTAACTGGTTAGAAGTTGTGCTCATTGCAGTACGCTAGTAACATTCCATACCTCAACCCAAAAGGAATACAAGGATAAACACAACAGGTGGTTTCTGAACAGAAATTTACTAAATGAACTATAGACAATGCAGTGTTCTCATAAAATATGTCATTTGAGATGTCATGAGTGTTGTTATGATTTAACATGTTATAAGTGATGTAATATGAATGGGTATAAGCAGTGCATGGGGAAGGCATGAGTTATAGTTAATTTAGTGTGGTTAGCCAGTTCGCCACACTGTGTATGAAGGTGTATGAGTTATAGTATAAGTGGGGTGTAAACTATACCTTAAAGTTATAAGTAGACCATTTGAATGTCTGAAGTATGTGTAGTTTAAGTTGATTATGTATAGACATAAAAAAATAATGTTTCCTGTCAACTAACATTAAACTTTAGCTTCTTTATTTGAAGAAAAAGAAAATGGGTGTGTATGTGGTTTTTTTTCCTACTTCCTATTTAAAAACGTATCATCTTGTCATGCCCATAAAGTAAATTGTACTGTGGTGTATTGGCTCTGTAGTCAGTTAAGGGGTTATCTGTTTTAAGTGAATAGAGTGCTGCTGCTGTGCTAGGAAGTGTCTGGTGTCTGGAAAGGGTTTTTATGTTGCCTGTGGGAGTGTTTGCTGGTTGTAAGGAGAAGGCCTTCTGACTCTGAATGGTATGTTTACTGTATGAGGAAGTCCTCTGTCAAAGACGGCAGCATCATGCTCCACTCTATAGCTGTAAAGGGAGTGCCTACGTCTGTGGGGTGTGTCTACCGTCTGCGAGGGGAGTGTCTGAAACGTCTCTCGATGGATTTGCCTCTGCTTTCATCACAAAAACGTTCACCAGGTGACGGATGTTCGGCCCCGACCGGAGTTCTTGTAAACAAAGCTGCGTCAGCAGTAGGTGCGCAGGTCACAAGTGGCATCATAATGTGCGTGGGAACATCGAGTCCCGCACAGGAACCGGTGCTCGCTCCACTGTATCTTCGGCCCCTGGAGGCCCCACATATCCTGACCTGTGTGTAGTGCATGGTTTAATGACCATCTTTAACCTTTCCCTGACTGCGGACGAGACGGTGTTTTCCCTCACTCCCCGCAATCCCCTCACCGCCCCCGTGCTCACGGCCTCTGAAGAAGGTACCCCTCTTCCAGCGTCTTGCAGGAGGGAGCTCGTTCAGGGTGTCCTCCCCTACGGAGGGAACTTTTCTCTCTTCACGATCACTCACGCCTCCTTGCACCCACCAGTCTGGGGTGGAATAACCCTCCTTATTGCTTCATAATGGCCCACTACCAGTACCATATTCGAATCCTTTCCTAACTTTGAGCTTCTCCCCCGGCTGATTTTGCCCTCATGTAGCTGAGACTTTCTCTTCCCCGTCGAGTGCCAAAATGCGGGAACACCCCCACGCCTAATCCCACACTGGCGCTGATCCACCACCTTCTTCACTGGAGCAACGCAGCCCTCTGTGCCCACGACGGTTGAGGGATCGCCTCTCACTGCCCTTGCCCGATGCCTTGTGCTTCCCAGCTTGCATTGAACGCCCCTCTGCCATGCCCTGGCTTTCCCCTCCCACCGACCTCAGGTATCGCGTTCCTACAATCCCAATCCTGAGCTTGCCCTCTCCTTCCAGTTTGTATTTCTTACCTCTTCCAGGCCCCCTCTCCCGGTGGGGCTCCCGCTGCTAATTCACTCTCTTCTGCTAAAGCCACGCTTCCCTGCCGGGACCTGCTAACCCCTCTCTCCTCACCAGATACTTCCTTCCACCCCTTACCATGCTCATGCCCTCTCCCTCCTCCTGGTTATAACGTCCGTGCCCTGCTCCTGCCATCCCATCACTGCCCCACTGTTGCACTCCTTGCTCCCTCCGCTTCAGTCGAGATGGCCGAGCGCTGCTCCCGTGTGCACCGGCCGCCCCCCTCCCGCTCTCCTCCCTGAGCTGGGAAAGCTGCTGCCCTCCGCCCTCCTCCTCCGGCACAGGAACAGGACCCCTCTGGCGCCACGCTCTCTTTGAACCGCTTGGTGCGTCTTTCCAGCATTCATCATTTCACCCCGGATAGCCCCCATGGCCGGGCACGAATGGGACTGGTTCCAGCGGGAGGAGCTGATCGGACAGATAAGCGACATCCGAGTCCAGAATCTGCAAGGTAAAGGGAAACATGTTTTCTCCAGAACCTGTTCCTCATTCCTCGTGTTCTGTGCTGTTATGTGGCTTTTGCTACCCCAGCAACAGCTAGCTGTGGTTGCGTTCCCCGTGAAGTGAAGCTCATACCAGCCAGATTGCTGAAAATGCTATCATTTTTTTCTCTTTGCTACTGATATCGGCCCCCAAAGCACGCAGCAGCCTGTGTGGGTTTCATTGCATGATTTATACTTGATTCGTTTCTGCGTGTGTTGCATTTACGACGTCCCTGATTCCACAGGCTATAGGGTTTTGTAGGCGGGAGTTAAGGGGGACCCCAGATGTTTTCCGCTTATATTTCCTTTGTGTTTGCTACTTACTGCTCACCACTTTACACATCTTGTGTGGACTGATTTGCTTCAGGCAGTGTACGCTTTTTGCTCGCCTGTGCCACTCACAGAGGCTGCATGTCAGTGGATGGCGAATGGCTTTGCCGGAGGCAACAAGCAGCGCGTGTTGGTCTTAATACGCCCTTGGCGCACTTTGGCAGCCCTGGTGTGTGAGGGGGGCTGTAGCCAATCAGGAGGGCTCACTGAAGTTCAGCAAGAGTTTTAGCACAAGCAGACTCAGCTGGGTGGTCCTCCCCTCATATTAGTATAATTGATTCGGAAGAGATGTGTTACGGCTTGAACTGCTTCTCAAGCCAAACCACCCATCAGAACACCGCTGGCGACAGACAACTTTCAGTGCCAACAGCTTGCACACTGCTTCACTTTGTTTCAAAGTAACCGATCCTCTACCTGCTCATAGTTGTAGGACGAGGAGATGGCTCCGTGTCACAGGGACCCCGCTTTTCCCATTCTTGGACTTTGAATGTATATACCAAGCATTCTGGGAGTTGTAGTCCTGATTCATTTTATTTGAGCCCATTAGACCAGTCAGTGCACAGGACAACAAAATATGTAAAAGCAAAGTTCAGGAGAGGAAAAGTGGTGGTCCGTTGACGTGGAGCCTCTGGTCATCCTAACTATATGCGAAGAAGTGAAATGCGTCTTTCTGCCCTCTAGTGTGTGCCATGTGACATCTTTATTCAGTCCTGAATTTTACATAGTGGCACACTGTATTCTAAGACTTGTTTTCTTAAAAAACTGTACATAAGTGTTGAGGCACCCCAGCATATAGAGTGCTGTTGACTGAGGCCCCAATTAGGATTGGCCCCTAAAAGTTTGCAATATATATTACACCCAACACCCTCAGAGTGCAGGAATGTCGATTCATCGGATGTAACAAATAGCACCCAATTACGATAATTGCCCTAAAATGGGGCCTGCTGTCCCATTATTTAGTTGCTCATTGTTGATCTTGTAAATATCGACAGGTTTTACCTGCTAACATTTAACGGGAGGAAATGGGTGAGGTGTGATGCTTATCACACACATAGTAATCGTGATATGTGTGGTAGGAGGAGTAACCTCATATTTCATTTGAAAAGCCCAACAATAATCTAGTTGTATACAGGGAATGGCTGAGATGTGAAATCTGCCTGCCTGGGTACCTGTGTGTACCGTTTTGATAGATGGTCGAATGACATTACTTTCTAGAGATAGTAGTTGGCCCAAAAAGGGGGGGTGGGGGTGCGGGGGGTGTAATATTTATCACAACTGATATATTTCAACTGCTCAGGGTTCACAATTTACCATCAATGAGACCCAGTTACATTTAATGTGTGAAAAATGGGGCATAACAAACATATTTTGGCTCTCACCACATTAGAATAGGCATATCCTGTTATTTAGCAGGCAGTTTTCTCCAGGTAAATTGTGGCAGTTTTGACTTTAAAATATACCTGGGGAAAGTCGCGGCGAGTGTAGTGCTTATCTCACACTTGTCATTGCCAGGTGTGCGGTAATTAAGTAAAGATTAGGCCGCAGGATTTGACTCAGCCGCCCATAGAGTACAGAACTACAAGAATAGCCAAGCCAACACGAAACTGGTTTAACAAACAATGCTTGCTGTTATTCAGCAAAGACCAGAGGTCACAGGCAGACAAAAAGTGCAGAGCCTGGTAAGAGGAGCGGAAGTATTTTCTGTGGGTGCTGAAGAGGCAGAGACAAGTGTATGTAAATATAGGATTCTGTTTCCACGAAGGCATATTTTTTCCTGCTCCCCAGGCAAGGAAGCGCCTCCGTGTAATATCTGTCACTGCTCGGAAGCGAGCATTTTTTTTTTACCACGTGCTGATCTGTCTTTCTGACAAAAGTTGAAGAAAAAGAGATCAGTATTTGCTTGCTTTCCTTAAATGAAGCGCCTGCCATCTATATGGTAACAAATTAATTCAAAACAACTGCAAAAGGCAATTTCGTTTGCTGTGTATGCTCTAGATATGTTATAAGCTACAAAGAAATCTAAAATGGGTGGAAAACTGTGTCCATGCCCAAGGCCAACAGGAGATCCTATTTACAAAGTATCATTGAAGGGTATATTGTGTTCACAGCCTCTGGAATCAAACAGCAATAGAGGACCCAAAAAATGCGGCAGTGTTGACTAAATTGTGCTGCGAGGCGAGGCAAACCTTGTGGCACATTCTGTGCCTATGTTATTGCACTATTTTGAGGTGTTATTACCCTAGTAATAGGATTTAGACAAAGATTTTCACCTCGTTAGTACCTGTTTAAAACTTAAATAAGAAATGAGCAATTGAAAAGGGACCAATCACCTGAGCACAAGGTTTGGTGTCACTATGCAGCACCATGAGTGACTTGTCTTTTAAGTGACTGTTGATCTACTTGAGCGGGAAACATTTTTTTGTTAATATCAGCAAATTATGTAGCGGATGTCAAATTTTAATGTGGTAAGTGCATAATGATAACCTCCGGTCTTCTAATGAAATCGTATAATTCTAGTTGCCCTATGTTAACTGTGAACACGAGGACGGTGTTAAAGGAAACAGCGAGAAAAGAACACGGGCAGTGTAAAACAAAGTAATCTTACTTTAAGGCACAGGTTGTAAACACAGTGACAAAAAGGCGTTGCGCCTATTGTTACATGTTGATATTATTTGGCTCCTTGCAGACTGGTTAAAACCAGTAGAAATATGAATAGAAATATGACTTCCAGGTGAGGGCCTGGCACACGTTGATATGAAACGTAAACCCCATGGGCTATTTGGGTTAGATGAAATTGCTTTGAATTGTGGGTAGTGCAATGACGTCATCAGTAGCCAAAGATGCAGCAAGGCTTCTGATTGTGTCATTATTTTCTTATGGTTACCATGTCATTGGGTAAGAATGATCCCTTTTTTGTATGAATGACGTCTACATATTCAGTTCAAATTATCATCATCGAATAGCTCTGCCCATTACCGTTCACAGCATAAAACCGTTCCATTTCTCTCCATACCCCTTCTGCTCTCCATAAGGCTGCTCAGCGTGAGTTCCACCACGTATCAATTCTATACAAGAATCAATGAGCCTTTCTTGGAAAACAGACCAGTGGCATGACATTTATACTTGATTGATATGGTACTCTCAATCTTTCACTACATCAGGCACCCCCCCCCCCCCCACCTCCCCACCATTCTTTTCCTTTATGCTACTTTCCTTTTCGAATTTGATCTGCATGAATGTACTCCTGGATTGAGGAAAAAAATCTATCACTGTGTGCAAGTTAGTCTTCACCTTCTCTACACAGAGAGAATGAATCTGCCTTGTTACTCTGCAAATGAACCACATTTGCTCCCCTGTTTGTACAGTTGTTTCTGCCTCCAGCCTAGTGCGTATCCATCTTTCTTCTTTTACTTACCTAATGTTTATTTTTGTCTTTCACACTCTCCACTGAACCCTTTCCCAATTTCTTCATACTTAATTATGAGCTTGTGCCTTCCCGAAGGAACCCTATCTCTTACTCTTTCGCAGCTCTCTTGTTATCCTGATTTTTTTTTCTCTCCACTCCCCTCCTTTAATCTGGCTTTTAACCTAACTACACAGAAACTGCCGTCCTGTCTGCCATGAAGAACCTCTGTAGATACCTGTCACTCTAATCACATCTGTTATCATCTCGCTTGGGTTGAATTATACATTTGGCATGTCTAACCACCATATTCTTTTGTACACTTATTATTTTCTGAAACTGCCCGCCAGTGATGATTGTTCAATCTTTTGACTGAAGCTGATGCTGTACACAGGTTGTGCTCTTACTGCCCATCATATTCTTTACTGCTTTTTTAACCTAAAGTGCTCTCCTTTCATCTGTCGTCTCCATCTATCCTTCTTATTTCTAAGCATGGGAAAATTGCATCATATTTTATTTCTCATATTTACACTTTATGCACAATCACCTCACATTTGCAAACATTTTTAGGTTTATCATGTGTTGCTCTTACATCATCCCTGGCAAATATTGTATAGTCTACTTACTTTAAAGGGCTTTAAGTCAGCCTCTTTCAGCCATTGGCTTCTTTTGCCCCTGACATTCAGCCATTGGCTTTGAACATTGCCATTCACTTCTTTAATCCGCAAGAGTATTTCACTCTCACCCTTGTGCTATTGGATGTATCCTTTGCATCTATGGGAAGGCATGAGGGACCATTTCACACTCATTGAGCAGGCCATGTCCAAAGTGAAAGGAGTGCTGACAAAAAAGCATCTGAAAATGGACATTACGGAAAATAGTTGCTTTGTTTTCTGTAGCATCTCTTTGTCAAACCCTTTTTCGGTCGAGCGTGCAATAACTCTGACATGTTTTAGTCTATCTGTGGGCTTTTAACCATGCCCATCACTATCACTAGTTTGTGGGCTTGCCTTTCGAAAATCCTTTGTTATCATTGGTAAATGCTTTCCGTTTGTCCCTCCTTGGGGCGGTTTTGTTACTGCCTTGAACATCGACCCTGTTACATGGATACTTGCATGATTGCTGATACGTTTGACTGCGAGCAAACTTCTTTTTCCATTAGTGTCTCTCCTTCGCGCTCATGGCAGCCATGGCACTTTGAATCGACTCTCTTATGTCAACTGTTTTACTTTTAATTTTCAATTTACGTGGCCCAAAAAGTCCAATTAGGAATTTTAAAACGTTAACAGCTCTCACTCGAGCAAACGCGAGACCCCTTGTTTCAGACTATGCTCCCAGGTCTGCTGTACCACTCTGTACCACCGTGCGACTGACTGTAAAAATAATGACCATCTAGGAATGATGTTCACCTATCTTTACTATTTCTTGATGGCTACCGTTTTCATAACCAGTTGGAGAGTGGCAGTGCAGAATGGAGATATGAAGATTGACAAATGCATCTAAAAAGGGATGTTACAGAAAAGAAAACCCCTGAGTTCGGGCGTTAACCAGGATCATTTGAATTTAATATTAAATGCACATTAGCTCTCTCTCTCTCCACTATGCCATACATTACGGGGTACAAAGGCAGCCCTCTTCAGCCATTGGCTTCCCTTTCTGTGAGTGACAACATCCTGCGATTGCCAATGAAAACTTACTTAAAGTAGTCCTTTTGAACAATTTTTACAAAAAAATTACAGAACCAAATGTTGACAGCCAAGCCAGATCAATTGACTTTCATATTGCCTGTTTTGTGTAGCATCCATTTTCAGGTGTTGCGGTCTCTGCTTTCTCTACCGTACACAAACAACAATTGACCAAGCCAATAGCGTGCTGTACCAACGTCAAACCTATTGGCTCTGACAATATTTGTTTCACTCTGTTCTCTATTGAAAAGTTCCATGTATCAAACTTTATTTTTTTTATTTAGACAGATTTTCCAAAAGTTTTGGAAATTATCGTGTTTTCTGGCGCTTACACTATAGTTCCTTTTGAAACAACACATCTTGGTAAATCCTTTCTCCTTTATCTAGGCCTGCCATTCTGTTTTTTATCTCCTCACAAGTGTAATCTTGAGTTTAACACAAATCCATTTTTTTGTATACAGCTCTTTGACAAAAGTGCAAAACCCACGTTAAAGAATAAAATACTACATCAGTAAGCATTTTCAGGTATCTCTTGGTTAAGCACTTGTCAGTTAACAGGGTTTTCCTAATGCAACTTTATCAGCCACAGGAGCAGTGCTGGATTAAACCCTGTGGAGGCCCCTAGGCAGTCAAAATTTCAGGGCCCCGTCACAAATTATCTCCTAATACATTTTTAATTTTACCAACCAACATTTTTAATAAACCAATTTTATTACACAAAACTAAACATTACACATATGTAGCTTGGCCCATTTTTTTTTTTTTACAATCTGACAGCTGACAGAAGATGAGCTTTTCAGAAACAAACTGTTATGTGAATCTGATTTCTATGGTTTATGTACTTTAAGTTGTTAATGGGTACATTAATACAATATTTTCTATATAGAGTCTTCAATGTAAAGTTTTCGTTTCTTTGAGTCGATACATTTTTTTGCTATCTTCTGGAAACAATTTAAAAAAGTTTGATTGTAATTTTCTTTCAAGATCAAATCAATATTATTTTGATCCATAGTCACGGGCCCCTAAAAGGTATGGGGCCCGTAGGCTGGTGCCTACTTTGCCTATTTGGTAATCCGGCCCTGCACAGTATGCTGCAAAATTTTAACATTATGGTAGGAATTTCCAGTGATACTCTTAACCATTACTAAACAAGTCTTCAGAGTATTCATGTAATCATTTTCTTCATGGCCATTTTGGCAAGAAGATTAAACACAAAGCATTAGAAAAATGTTATTATCGTGCCCTACATATTTTGAGAATTTCAATTTGAAAGGGGACATCACTCAATATCTTTGCTCTCTAAATCTAAACAAAAAACAGTTATTATAAACAGTGGTGCTGGAGCAATTTTCATACTGCGGGTGATGCCATCAATGTTACATCACTGACATCATAGGGATTCTGAAAAAAATCAAACATCATTCAAGGAACAAGTATTGCAAATGAGCCCTTCACATTCCACAGATGTTAAGAGTGTAGTTTATAGCTGGTGTTGCACATGGTCACAGATATATTAGTAAAGAATGGTGTGGTAGCCACTGTCATTTACAGGCTGCACATTTTCCCTTGAAATGACCACTATATTTGCACAGATTTATTTACTGATAAAACTATATAGCGCCTAAATGATACTATGTGAAAATTGTGTTTCACTGACTATTTGTCAATTGCAAATCACCAAGTAAAGTGTCATGATTTATTTTGATCCTAATAATATCTTAGTTTCCATCACACTTCAGAATTAGAAAAACATGCATTTTACTTGTGAGTTCTTAACTGTTAATTTATTGTGAGATATCTGTACAGTTCATTTATAGGTATTTACATTTTGATGTCTGTTAGAATAAAACAACATCCTACAGCCTTTCCTTTTACACCAGCACGATTGTCACATAGTTCACTTTACTAAATCCCCATATTTTGCAATAAGAAAAAGAAAAGTACCTGCCTTTGTGATTAAAAAAACAAACACAAATTTGTCAGAAGACTAATTTGACATTGGCCTCTGTCCTTGAAATCAGAACATATGTAAGAAGTTAAAAACAAAAAGTAATCTTTAATACTTCTTCACCTTTGAAACTCTGGCATGGTTATTTTGGGGATTGCTGCAGCACCCTGCTCCGCTACTATCAGAGCTATGGTTATAAAGACTCCTATCACATTTCATTCTTAGGAATATAAATCCGAAAAGGCAGCATGGCAGCTGTCTTACTATGATCAAAGTGAGTTTGTCTCATACGGCCCTCCCCCCTAAAATTAAAAATGGTGTTCACTCCACTTTCTGTAACAAAATCTGTCACCCATGCTCACTTCCTGCTTTAGTTACTGAGTCTTTTCTTGTACTGCATTGTCAATTTCATCCAATTACCTACTGAATCATTGTCTTTTCTCAATCTGTCTGTCTTTTTTTAAAAACTTTTCTTTCTTCTGCCTCTTACCAACTGTTAATTCATTTTCAATCATTAGTCTTTCTTTCATATCTGTTGTAGTCCATATTACAGGATTAGTAATCTACAAAAACAATTACATCTCAACACTTCATTAACATAATTCTGGTTTATGGTGTTCGGTAATTTTAGTAAGTTACCAGTCAAATTGCAACCTTTTTTCACTAACCTTACTTTAATATGTCTCAAAGGGTATTCCTTCAATCTCGCAAGGAATACGGATGCCCCTCAGACCAATGTAACACTCCTGATTTAATTAGTCAAACAACTTAATAAAGATAGCTACTGTCCAAAACTGACTCTTAGGATGACGCACTGTGTCTTTCCTATAGCTCTGTCGGATATGGTGCTTTTGCAGGGACATATGTTATATGATAAGGAGATCTACGACATCGCATGACTGTTAAAATGTTCTGGCAAACAGTGGAAGGCAATGAGGGAGCTACATGTTTTCTTATGACATTCCAGTGACAATGACCTACTAGTCTTCAGAAAGAACCTCAAGACTTGGCTGTTTGACCAGTGACCTTCCCTGGCCCGCCCCCCCAGCGCCTTGAGACCCTCACGGGTGAGTAGCACGCTCTACAAATTTCTTTGATTGATTGATTGACATTCCACAGCTAAGCTCTGCCTGTTCGAGCCCTATGGCGCACACACGGTTGACCTCTATCCCCTTGTACCTGGCAATGCAAGACTAAGATTGATAATTCCATTGCACTTCTCTTTTTACATATACTCTGCTGGGGAGAAAGCACTTTGTCCCCCACAACGCACCCCCCACAAACCCCTGAAAAACGTGTTCAGTTCCTCTTAATTGTGGCCCTTCGTTCTTTGTGTTTATATAGTGGTTTGAGTGTTGTGTAAAATGCTTCTGTGTTATATATTTGGACTAACGTATACTATGTTAAGTGGGTGCAGTGCAACTTCTACACTTTCTAGGCTAATTTGCAGGTAGCACAAAATGGTAGTTCTTCTCCTCAGGGTAGGACCAGTTTTGATTCTCAGTACTCAAATTAACTATACAGACTGGAACAGAAGAAGCTACTCACTGTGAGCTGCTTTGGAAGAAGAAGCTGTAGTGACTTTTTGAGAGATGAGCTAGCCCACCAGAGTGCAGCCTGTGGTAGGTTGGTTGGAGCAAATGAGCCACCCAAGAGCCACGCAGACTTTTTGGCTTACCTAGCAAGAAACAAACCAAAGACTTTTACAGAGCAAGGGCTATTCTATCACTGTGGGCATGGGGAACAGGCATCTCCACACTGCATAGAGTCAATTCATTTGTGGAAGTCAGTCATCCCTTTTACATCCAGAAAGAGACCATGGGGATTTGTATGTGTTACCCTATTTCCTGGCACATAACCACAATAGTCAAAACTGGTTTCCTTGTTTTTGAGTGCATTTCCTGACATCACTGTTTAAGGGTATAACTGGATGCGAACTTTCAATACCACTTTTCAATTTACAGCTAGGATCCTGTTGCCTCAGTAAATGCCCAAGATTCTGTGAAGGCTGCGCTAACTGAATTTTTTTATTGTGAACAGCCATTCACAAGACCTGAGACCCTAAAGTTTGATACACCCAGAAGACCTCCTGCGGGTGCTAGCTTATTTCAACATTAGTTTTCTAATTATTTAGGCCTTTGGAAACAAGTAGAGCAGCCACTATTCTCTTGTTAAATTGTGCCCACTACCCCCTCCTCTGTCACCAACTAATGAACCTGATAGCTCCTTTCCCTGTGTGGACACGAAATTTGACGTTGGGCCATTTCTTTTTGCCTGCTAAAACCTTACTTTTTTCTGTGGGCCAGAATCCCAGTTTACTACTTTATGGTGGATTTTGGGTGTTTAAAGTCTATATATGCTTTATGACACTTGTTGTCAAATTCTCAGCAGCCACGGTTTAAACATCCATCCTCGCTCACAGGCTTCTAAAAAATAAGGACAAATGGCAGTTGTATTGAAGTGTACTCTAGTCATTGAAGCATCCTGTATGGGCACTATTGTTCTATTGACTGGAATGTGTAAATAAAGCCACAATAAGAGAACAGAGGCCTGAGTGTTTCTGAAGACAGTGGTGATCTCACAATCCCTCCCCTGTATAATAACAATGTTATTATGAGCATGGCGCATTATCCTACATTTAGGACGTATCTCAACTGTTTAAGGCACTATGACCGTTTGATTTTTTTTTTTCTGTGCTGCTCATTATATTAACAGAGCTTCATTTCCTACATATAAATACTTAGGAGGCCATTTAAAATTCGGTGGACTATAGGGTGAGTTTCATTTGCACAGCAGCCTGCACATCAAATTAACAATTCCTCGGTGGAAACATATTTGATAACAATATGAGTGCCAGCCAATCTACCATATCATGGTGGCCCAGTCAGCATTTTTTGTTTTCTGAAAAAAAAACCTTCAATGTGGTGGTTTATTTTGGAAAACAAAAAAGCAATGCCCCTGATGCTCAGAGTTTTCTTATAATACATCATAGACATTTCAGCTTTTTTCCTGTTTGAGGTACCCATGGATGTTTCAAGCAGGATCAGTCAGCATCAAAAGACTCACCAGAAATTAGTGGAAGTCAGCTCTTCTACACTGACACCTCTCTGTTCCTATTGCTGATGGGCCACTGGCAATAAGAACTGCGAGCTTCTGCAGGAAATCCGGTAGTTCCCGACCTTTAAATGCGAGGGACCATAAAGTGGGCAAAACGGGACATTCTCCAATTTATGTACGATTCCTCCTCCCTAAATGACCCCTTTAAGAGCTCTGATTGGACTAAGAGTTTATTACGTGTGAGTAATATGTCACACTAAATTTGAGTTGAACTGCCAGTAACACATTCTGGAGTAAGCCTGGACTTCTCTGCCTAGTTTAATTTTGAAGAGTCAAGTGTACAAGTTGAGTAACGTGGTTATCCATTTGGTGTACAATAGTATCAGAGGGCATGGGACATCGGAAATAAATGAAGATGCCCACTACAGATACCGAACAGTAACCACTGCCTACTGTAGGGTCGACAGAAGAGGTCAGAGTGTGTCACATGCAAACACCATCCAAAGAAGAGCATCACTATTGCCCTGGACAGAACTTTTAGAACTTCGAGTTTGCCTTTGGGTAGACTGTCTAACACCAACACTGAGAGTATGTTGTGTATAAAGACCTATCTGTAGGTCTGTTGCAGACACTCAGACCTAGGTTTCCAGATCAGGAAGCTTGACGCGCATTACAATACATATCCTCACGGCCAGTTTTGAGTTCACACAACATGGTAGAAAAAGTCTGCCAGCTCTATTCTATGCTAGCTCTGAGGAGACCAACTTGTGTTTTTGAAGTCATCTTCTGTGACGGTCACTGCTTTAGGTGGAAATATAGAAGTGCCGTTATTAAATTTTTACAGTACTTTTTTGCTCCTGAGAAGTGTCAGTACTCTCCTATTTAATGTTTGGCAGCAGTGCTGAGAAGTACAGATACTTTGCCTTTCAAATTAATTAAGTGCAGGTACTCCGTACCAGACAGTACCTGTCCATTTAAAGCACTTGTGATGGCATCCATGACAATACCTGGGCAGATGGCAGTACATTCTGAGATACTGACTTCTTAGTGGACGCTGTGAGACTTATGAGATCCTTATGCAGAAGCTGCTTAGATCAGAGGCTGAGTCCCTCCACATTTTGTTGCAGTAAGTGTGATGCTGGTCAACATTTGTTAGCCTATTACTATTGGGGAAAATAGTCTGTTGCCATTTTCAATATTTCTACCTACGTTATGTCATTTATGCTGTCTCCTGTAGTTGTCAGTAAGGCTACTTCATAGTAGAGTGATGCATACATTTTCTACCAGAGGATGCAAAATGAAAGTATCTTTGTAAGAGGTATTTCCAAAGGTACTGTGCGCATTCCAGAGTGCCAAAATCCTGTTGGAGAGTATAGTTGTACTGTTGAGCAGAACGATAAGAGACATGGATTTAAAGTAACTTGTTCACATTTTGATGGGCAAGCAGTATGTCTCAGTAGTCGCGCATCACAGGAACCGACCCCTGTGAAGCAGGCCCCCCACTCCACTTGCATTCTAAGTTAGGTGAAGTTCTTGCACTGGTTCAGGCTTGTGCCTCTTCCGATACAGAGCAAAGGCTCCTTGTGGAATGCAGTTGCTCTGTGCTGGGCTAAATGCCGGAAGTAGACACTGATCCAATTTTAACAGCAAAGAGAGAAGCAATTTGGTAAACGCCACAGCAATGTGTAACATACCCAAAGCAAAATATTAACTATTTCCAAGGAACGGATATTTACTTTCCACACAAATGATTCACAGATTGATACTTAAAGCGCACGCGTGGCTGCACCCAAAGCAGATAAGGACTAGGCAGAAATAACTTCTGTGAGGTGCTCGAGCAAAACTTCTAATCACAAATTCACTGTCTTCGCTGGTGCAAAGCTAACTAGCAAACACATTTTTGAATGATCACGTCACGCTGCTTAAATTTGTATCATGGCATTAGTCGTATTCACACATTCATTCTTGTGGTTGTTTTGTGATTAGGGACGATCTACCTTTCATAGTTTCCTTGTAACAGTGCTTTGCTGCCCACAGAGGCACTAGTACTGAGCAGAGGTGTCCAGCTGCTCGTGAATATATGAAGTTGGAAGAACATTACAATCACAAACCCAAATACCTGTCTCGCCAGAACTTGGGCAGAGCCAGTTCAAGAATGTTCTAACACAGCAGACCTCTGCTAGAGGTCTCTTTGCTTGTTAAAAAAGGGGTCTCTAGTTGACAGTCAGTTTTCACCTTGTCCAAGTAAGGACCCTCACTCTAGTCAGGGTAATCAAGACACACAGATCAGATAACCCCTGCTCACCCCCCTGGTAGCTTGGCACAAGCAGTCAGGCAATGTGTTAAATATTTGTACAAACACACACAGTAACACAGTGAAAACACTACAAAAGGACTCCACACCAGTTTAGAAAAATAGCCAATATTTATCTAAATCAAACAAGAACAAAACAACAAAAATCCAACATATACAAGCAAAGATATGTTTTTTTAAAGTAAAAAGAGTCTTAATCCCTAGAAAACAATGGATGCATTTGTTTTAGCACAAAGTACCTGGTATGCTTAAAAGATAAAGCTGCACGGGCGAGCTTGAGTCGGAAAAGCAAGCAATGCGTTGATTCCTTACTTGCAAGTGAGGCTGGGCATCAATTCCTTCCTCGCAGGGAAGGGATACGTCAATTTCCAGGCAAGCAGCCTCAGGTCTGTGCAGTGATGTGGAAGCTTTTGATGTCCAGGGTCGATGCGTGGAAAATTCTGACACGCTGTGCAAAGGGTCCACGTTGAGAACAGGCGCTGTGTCAATTCTCCAGCCTCAAGGCAGATGCTGCATTGATTTTTCTGACAAGCACACAGCAGTGCATGGATTGTCCCTCACAGGTTACCAGTTTCCACCTCTAAGGGCCTAGGGACTGGATTTGACACCACTTAGCAAGTCACGCAGATGAAGTCTTTGATATCCCTGAGACTTCAGAACCTGGGGCAAGCTCAGTCCAAACCCTTGGAGAAGCTTCACAAGCAGGATTTCAAAGTCCAGTACTTTCCCTCTTCAGGCAGAAGCAGCAACTGTAGGCCAGCAGAGCAAAGCAACAGGCAGAGTGGCAGGTCCTCCTCAAGCATCAAGCTTTTCTCCTTGGCAGAGGTTCCTCTTGTTCCAGAAGTAATCTAACATTGTGGGGTCAGCAGTCCAATAGTTATACTAATTTCTGCCTTTGAAGTAGACAAACTTCAAAGGGAAGACTTTGTAGTGCACAAGACTCAGCCCTGCCCCAGACACACTCTAGGGGGCTCGAGACTGTATTGTGTGAGGCAGGCACACCCCTTTCAAGTGCAAGTTCAGCTCCTCCCTCCCACTCTAGCCAAGGAAGACTTCTCAGGATATGCAGGACATACCGCAGCTCCCGTTGTGTGACTGTCTAGAGTGAATCCACAAACAGCCCATTTGCCAGTCTGACCCAGACATATATTCAACAGCCAGCCAGAGACACAGAATGGTTAAGCAAGAAAATACCCACTTTCTAGAAGTGGCATTTTCAAACTTACCATCTAAAAACAACTTTACCAAAAGCTGTATTTTTAAATTGTGAGATCAGAGTCCCCAAACTCAGATCTCTATCTGCTCCAAATGGGAACTTACACTTAAAAGGTATTTCTAGGCAATCCCTCATGTTAACCTATGGGAGAGATAAGCCTTTCAATCGTGAAAAACAAATTTAGCAGTATTTCACTATTTGGACATGTACACCACACCAGTACATGTCCTACCCTTTAAATACACTGCATCCTGCCCATGAGGCTACCTAAGGCCTATCTTAGGGGTGACTTACATGTAGAAAAAGGGAAAACTTGGGCCTGGCAAGTGGATACACTTGTCAGGTTGAACTGGCAGTACAAACCTACACACACAGACACTACAGTGGCAGGTCTGAGACATGTTTACAGGGCTACTCGTGTGGGTGGGACAATTAGTGCTGCAGGTCCACTAGTAGCATTTGATTTACAGGCCCTGAGCAGTAAGCAGCCTGAATAATGATGTGGGAACAACGAGGGTCGTTGTCTACGAAAAGAGAATAATGCTTTCCTGAACAATGACCCTGTTTCCTCTGCCTAACCACGCATGTCCACAACAACGAACATGCGTGGTTAAGGCAGAGGAAAACAGACTCTGGATCGGAGAGGACGCGATCAGGTAAGTGGGGCTGAGGTAGGGTGCGGGGTAGTCTTAGGGGTACGGGTGGGGGTAATTTTAGTTTTTAGGGGCGGGGTAATTTTAGGCTTTAGGGGCGGGGTGGGAGGTTAGGGTATTTTAGATTTTAGGGGCGAGGTGGGGGTCAGGATAGTTTTAGGTTTTAGGGGCAAGGGTGGGGGGTTGGGGTAATTTTAGGTTTTAGGGGCAGGGGAGTCAGAGTAGTTTTAGGGGCGAATGTGGGGAGTCGGGGTACTTTTAGGTTTTAGGGGCCCGGGTGGGGGAGTTGGGGTGGTTTTAGTAGCAGGGGAGGGGAGTCACAGTAATTTTGGGGCGGGTGGGGGTTCAGGTGGTTTTTCGTGGTAGTTTTAGGGGCAGGATGGGATTTGGGGTGGTTTTAGGTTTTATGGGCGAGGTGGGGGTTGCATTTATTTTATTGGCAGGGGTGGGGGGGTTGGGGTGGATTTGGGTTTTAGGGGTGGGGTCACAGTAATTTTAGGGACGGGGTAGGGGGTTAGGGTAGTTTAGGTTTTAGGGGTGGGGTTGGGGGTCGGGGTAGTTTTAGGGGCAAGGGTTGGGGGTTGGGGTAATTTTAGGTTTTAGGGGGCAGGGGGGGTCAGAGTAGTTTTAGGGGCGCGGGTGGGGGGGTCAGGGTACTTTTAGGTTTTAGGGGCCCGGGTGGGGGAGTTGGGGTGGTTTTAGTAGCAGGGGAGGGGAGTCACAGTAATTTTGGGGCGGTGGAGGTTCAGGTGGTTTTTCGTGGTAGTTTTAGGGGCAGGATGGGATTTGGGGTGGTTTTAGGTTTTATGGGCGAGGTGGGGGTTGCATTTATTTTATTGGCAGGGGTGGGGGGGTTGGGGTGGATTTGGGTTTTAGGGGTGGGGTACAGTAATTTTAGGGACGGGGTAGGGGGTTAGGGTAGTTTAGGTTTTAGGGGTGGGGTTGGGGGTCGGGGTAGTTTTAGGGGCAAGGGTTGGGGGTTGGGGTAATTTTAGGTTTTAGGGGCAGGGGGGGTCAGAGTAGTTTTAGGGGCGCGGGTGGGGGGGTCAGGGTGGTTTTAGGGGCAAAGGTGGGGGGTTGGGGTACTTTTAGGTTTTAGGGGCCGGGTGGGGGGGTTGGGGTGGTTTTAGTAGCAGGGGAGGGGAGTCACAGTAATTTTAGGGGCGGGGTGGGTGTTCAGGTGGTTTTTCGTGGTAGTTTTAGGGGCAGGATGGGGTTTGGGGTGGTTTTAGGTTTTATGGGCGAGGTGGGGGTTGCAGTTATTTTATTGGCAGGGGTGGGGGTTGGGGTGGATTTGGGTTTTAGGGGTGGGGTCACAGTAATTTTAGGGACGAGGTGGGGGTTAGGGTAGTTTAGGTTTTAGGGGTGGGGTTGGGGGTCGGGTAGTTTTAGGTTTTAGGGGCGGGGTGGGAGGTTGGGGTATTTTTAAGTTTTGAGGGTGGGGGTTTGGGGTAGTTTTAGGTTTTAGAGGTGGAGTGGGGGGTTGCAGTTGTTTTAGGGGTGGGGTGGGGTTTTGGGGAAGTTTAGGTTTTAGGGGTGGGGGTAGTTTTGGGGGTTGGGGTATTTTAGATTTTAGGGGTAGGGGTGGAGGTTCAGGGTAGTTTTAGGTTTGTGGGGTGGGGGGTCGGTTTAGTTTTAGGAGTGTGGGTTGGGGGAGTTAGGTTTTAGGGGTGGGGGTCAGGGTAGTTTTAGGGGCGGGTGGCGGGTTGGGGTAGTTTTACTGGCGGGGTGGGGGAGTCAGGGTAGTTTTAGGGGCGGGGTGGGGGGGTCCCTGTAGTTTTGGGGGTGGGGGTCAAGGAGGTTGCATGCTGGAACCATGCATGCCATTTACCAGGAATGCCTTTACAATGAAAAATCATTGTTAAGGCATTTGTGGTAAAGGCATTAGTGGTAACAAAGCGGTCGTTGTTCCGTCTGCGTTGTTCAGGTATGCGTGGTTCCAGCATGCGTTGTTCTGACAC
Source organism: Pleurodeles waltl (assembly GCF_031143425.1). Classification (NCBI taxonomy): domain Eukaryota; kingdom Metazoa; phylum Chordata; class Amphibia; order Caudata; family Salamandridae; genus Pleurodeles; species Pleurodeles waltl. Next base: position 902,743,595 of record NC_090448.1, on the reverse strand, counting down.
ATTCACCCTCGGCACCTCTGGTGGACTTAACTAGGGACTTATTCGTAAATCAAATATGCCAATCATGGATAAACCAATCACCAATACAATTTAGACAGAGAGCTTGTGCACTTTTAGCAACGGTTAGCAGTGGTAAAGTGCTCAGAGCCCTAAAGCCAACAAAAACAGATCAGAAAAAAACGGAGGCAAAAATTTAGGGATGACCCTGCAAGTAAGGACCCGGTCCAACGTCACTCAACTGTGTCTCAACACATCCAAGTGTCAAACCTTTGGATTGGGAATATCCTGACTCTGCTTGCTATTGACATGTCATCCCAGAGAGCATTGTTCTGTTTTCAGATATCCAAGGTGCTTTGAAAACAGCCCAATTTTTTTTTTGTGTGAAATACAGGCACTACCATGTGGTAGGGTAGAAACATCCAGTGTGATACAAATGTGTTGGGTCCCACTTTCCAACGGTGTGGAGTATGAGATTAGCCTCACCTTTTAAAGCCAAAATCACCTCAAGGTGAGAGCTCTTCCACAAGATGCTATTGTTATCAATAGAGTGTCCACCGTCTGCTGACAGAACCAGCCAAAAGATAACTAGTTGATGATGTGGTCAACGATCTTACAAAACGAAGGGCGCAGGTTTTACTAGCAAGATGTAGCATTTATAGTTGTGAACAATGTTTGAATGTAGTTAGCTGAAAAATGCTCCTGTTTCATTGGCTTAGTAAAGGAGAAAGCAAATAAGTTTGAGGCTGGGTTAGAAGTGTAGACATTTTCAAAAATGAATATTATGCCTTACATTTAAAAAAAAAACCTTGATGGTGCTGATAGGTTTGCTTTTCCATAGTATATACAGACAATGCAACATGCCTACAGATATCAGTGCAAGCTGAGACAAACACAATTACAGCCACATAGGCACACAGGTGTCCATGCCCTTAGACAAATAGGGATTCATGCAAATAGACCTATTGACATGTTTTCACCCAAATACACAGAGGAGTTTTTTTCCCCTTTTTTACACATTTATTTCTCAGTTTTACACAGTTAAAAAAGGAAACATACAACCCACACAAACATGTCTCCTGCCATATATATCCCCAGCACCACCTATGATCCACAATACCATTGGGATAGATATAAACATTACAATAGTACATACCAGATCATAAGTCCCGTTTAAATCAACTGATTTATTACAACTCCTGGAGTCCAATTCACTTCACATCAGTTCTGAGCCATGGAAACGTTCCAGCACCATCACTCATGTTGCGATATCGTCCTGAACCTTAACATTAAACCTCGACTGTCCCATATGTTGCTCTTCAGCCACTGCCCACTCCAGGACATTCTTGACCCACTGGCCTACTTGAGTGTAACCGGTTACCGTCCACCCAATCGTCACTCTCCTCTTTGCCAAGAGGAGAGCAAGTTGCATGAATTTGTACATCATTTTTCTACCCTGGGCTGCGTCACTACCCCCAGTAGAAGTGCCTTCAGCAAAGCTTGGACTGGAAACCCAGTGGCAGCCTCGATCGATGGCACTATCTCCAAGCCAAGTGCAAAAAAGAGGCTTAGTCAACCCTGCATTTGGGACATTTTGCATCCCTGGCTGGATAAATCTTGCTAAAGATGGAAGGAGTGATATACATCCAGTGAAGGTAAATGGAATGTATAAACCTGAACCTGCTGTTGCAAGAAAATGGACGGGCCAATGCACACGCCTGATCCCAATCTGCATTCGAGGAGGGCTAAGCCAGTTCCATCTCCCAGGCTCATTGAGCTCGCAGTGGGGGTCGGGGAAGATCTGAGGGCTGTATACAGAAGCATGATCAGATGCCTCCGCTCCCCCATCTTAGAAGCCCACCCATCACCTGTGATAGCATCAGTGAAGACAGAAATGTGCTCAAGCCTCCCCTTGCCCGCATATTGTAGAAACTGACCATCCCTCAGTTAAAATGTAGCCTGGCCTTCCTGTAAAGTAATAAAGACTTCCCCAGAGTAGAGATCTCCAGCCAAGAGGCAACCACCACAATTCCATTGTTCCATGGACATATCCATGTCCATAACATAGAATGGAGAAATGTCTCACAGCTGCAGTTCCCAATCAAATCGGTCTCTTCGGATCACTTTAGTGACCACCCCCTCCCAAGTTACAGCCCTTTGTCATACTAGATAGGGAACCAGAACTTCTGCCCATCCCCCTCTCTCAAGAAGTCACACCAGTGTCTCACCACTGGTTTTGTCCTTCAGGAGACATTCTTCCTAATTATCGAATTCACGAGCCACTGTGCTGCATACTGTAAATGGGCTGTACAACACTAGTGCTGCATATCTGGTAGGCCCAGACCCCCTTCAGCCAAATCTCTCTTTAACACCAACAAAGCTACTCTGCTACAGTTACTCACTCACACCAAGGATATCAGAAGACTGTCCAATTTTTGGAAGACCCCATGATTAATGGGACAAAAAGAATTCTGTACAGTGTACAGAAACGTGGGGAGACAGACCATCTTGGCTATGGCCGCCCTATACATGAAGAGAGAGGAAGCATGCTCCAAAACTGAATGGTCTCCTGACGGCCTCCTAGCACCTGTTCAATATTATAGCAATTCTGTTGTGCCTCTGTATGGGCTACCATAATCCCCAAGTACCAAAAACATTCTGCCTCCCATGAGAAACCCAAGCTCCAGGAGGTGTACTCGTTGGACAATTATTTGTCAGCCCGCCCAGGGATAACATGAGTGTATAATGCTTATTAGCCCAAAGACCTGACATTTCTCCAAAGGCCTCCATATGCTACATCGGAATCAGCACTGCTTCTCTGGGGGAGCGGACAAATATAAGGGCATCGCTTGAATACAGTGAAAAAATGTGTGTAATGTCACCTGCCAGAATCCCCCAGTCCTTTATTTCAAGGTGTAATAGGGCAGCCAGGGGTTCAAGTGGCAGGGCAAAAAGCAATGGTGAGAGGGGGAAACCCTGGTCGGTGTCCATCCCCATTGGTCAACTTTGATACCGTACCTCCTACCCTGGCCCCGGCCACGGGTTCCGTGTATAGCAATCTCACCCAATCCCAAAAGGAAGGTCCGAACCCTAGTGCCTTAAATAGGACCAGACAACAGTATCAAAGGCCTTTTCTAAAGGAAAAGCTGCCTATGCCATTTCCTGCTCCTCATCAACCACTGCATACAAGCCATGTCAGCCTACCTATATTGAGAGCTGTGCTCCAGTCGGGTAGGACCACATATTGGTCGTCATGCACTAAGTCCCTTATCATGGCCCGAAGTCTGGTCACCAGAAGTTTACAAAGCACCTTAATGTTTGAATTGGTCATGGTAAGGGGTTGGTAAGAAGAAGGGTCCGCAGCGTCCCCTCCAGGTTTCAACAGCAGACTTATAACACCCTCACACATTGTGTGGGGGAGAATCTGCTTGACCGTGCCTCCTGGAATACCTCCAGCAGCCGCTCTGACAAGAGTGCAGAGTAGGCTTGGTAGAAGTCTACAAGGAAGCCATCACATTCTGGTACATTAGACGTATTCAGTTCCCGCTGGGTCCCCTTCAAGTCCTGCAGTGCAAAGTATAAGTCCAGTTCCTACACGCTTTCTGGGGCAAGGCCAGGAAGCATCATTCCCCGGCAGAATGCCTCCAGTGAATCCTTGCAGTCAATCTCTCTTGCTTTGTACACATCCTGAATGTGAGTCTGAAAGGTCATCAATATGACCTGTCGCCCAGTAATAATTCACCCCCTTGGGAGGTGAAGGTGCACTACAGGCAGCACCTCTTGTTCCCTTCTTAGAATCCAAGCCAATAGCTTTCTTGACTTGTCCCCCTCCGTGTGCAGGCATTGTCTATACTGTATAAGTGTGTACTGGGGAGTAATTCAAGTTGGTTGCATGTAAAGCACCTTCTGCTGCTCTAAGGCATACTCCAATCACAGGATGTGACTCCCGAGTGGAAAAGAGGAGAAAAAAGAGAGAGAAAAAGGAAGAAAGACAGGAATGGAACGGTCTTCTTTAAAACAAAGCAGCAGTCATAAGCAGATAATAGGCATCTTGGTCGGTCATTTAGGTTGACACTCTTTTCATATCTGCGGCGTGGTGCACCCTCGTTTGGGTGTAACTTATTAAGACAGGAACAGTGTGTCCAATGACGTAAGACAAGGCACTCTCTCCAGTGCAGGTACAAATGTACAGTTTTCACATCTGCTGGGGAGAGATGATTAGTACAAGACAAAGTTGAGCTTTGAAACATTGCTCTATATTTCTCTGGAAACGGTCCCATCCACACTTTCAAAAGGGATCAAGGGTCCCACCTCAGAAAGATGCTTGTCATTGTACCCACATTTATACCACAGCATGGGCGATAGCCAATATTTTGGTTCGAAATGAGGTGGCCACCCTGGAACATCAAAACAACGGTAGCCTATATACCACACCTTTGCAAGAAAGACACCTGTTTCTATGATTAGCTTTGTTGTTATATGCAAGTGCCTGCCATTTAGACTGTATTTTTTCTACTTGTACTCCTTTTAATTTATTTTGCATGTGTTGAGTTTTTGTATGTTTCGTTGCAGTTGTGTCCGAGGTTGATTGCAAGAATGAGGTTATAGGTGAATGGATGTATGAGTGCAAAGATGTGTGACAGAGTGCATGTATGATGACTTATGGACTGCCTATGCCAGTCAGTGACAAAAGGCACTTTCATTCATAATCCAGACCTTTTGGCATTGATGCTTGTTTTTCTGCTGGTCAGTCTCCGAAGCCAAACCACGCTCTTCGCTGCTTGGCAAAGACTCCCACAGGCTGTTTCTTAACAAACTGCCCAATTCCCCTTTCCCAATATCGTCTTTTTTCATATGTTTGTTGCCTTGTCGGTAGGTCATGGGCTATTTTTAGGAACTTTGTTGTTTTCAGAAGCAGCGTTTACAATTTCCAAAGCAACGCCACATTGAGAAAGAAACAGTTACTAGAAAACCATACATTAGTATGATATCAAAGTTTCCTTAAATGTTAGTTGTTAGTCAAAAGTGGCACCAGTTTTTGTTACTTCAAAGTATGCAATACTCACAATATTGTGCTGCTAACTAGGAGAAACCAGACATCCTAATGTAATGTGTGAGGGTTAGCATTTTCGCTCAGTTGCAACATGATTGTATAGTAGACAGAAAACTAGAGTTGACAGTAATTACTGTTTTTGCTAGTACTGCATGTCAACGTCTGCAGCTTTCTGAACGGGAGGCCAAGTGTTTGCCGCAATGAGTTCAGTCAGGTGCTGTGTCATACTATTTTAGGTCTGTCTTATAGAGCGCTTTAATTTTTCACATTTTCCAATGAAATAATACAAAAAATAATCCAAACATACCTACAAGGCCCTTTAGTCAGACCTCTTAAGTCTTTGCTCTGTTCTGGAGCCATTCACATGTTGCCTCGCGCTATGGCATACAGTATGGGTCGCCAAGTTAGTCCACTTTATCCATTTTATGTTTTCCATGTGAGTGGCAGCATTTTTCTGCTTATAGGAGTCCACTTCAGGGACTGGCCTGGTGGGCCAACACCTGCTTCCATTTTATTTATTTTTTTGTTCAAGGAGCCATGCATTACTTTTACTGTTTGTTGTTTGATCATTCTTTCGCGTTTTTAGACTACAGCATTTGCCCTTTTAATGTTTTAATACATATTAAGTGCATGTTTGCCAAGGCTAGTGGCTTTGCTATTGCTAGTTGGTTCTTTGGAGGCAAATCCTCGCACGTTAATTAATATTTAAATAGACAGATAATAGCGTAAGCTGCGGAAGGCTCATTGATAAAGTCATTCATTCTGTAATATGTTATAGCCGGTTTAATCTTTTGATAGTGTAAATGGAAGTAACTAAAAGACAATATTTTTATCAAACTTATTTTATTGTTGTGTAAATGTTTTAATTTTATTTAACCAACCAAATGAGTTCGAATTGTGAACTTGCTTATATGCCAGAGGTGTGATTAGTGCACTTGCAAATCAATAATATATGTTAGAAATAGATGAAAATATGAAAACGTTAAAGCAGTTGGGTTGGCATCAGGGGAGTAACACAAAACGGTCTTTTTAAGTTCTATAAAACTCAAAGTTTTCCAGTGTGTAACAAGGTGCCAGTTAAAGTTCCCCAAAGCCAGCAAAGACTATTAAGTCATGCCACCGTAAGGTCTACTTTAAGTGGCGGCTGGTATCAGGAAAAAGTGGTAAGGCAGTCTGAAGGGACAATAACAAAACAAAAAAAAAAAAAAATGACCGACCACCGGCCTCCTCATTGCTCTTCTGCTCCTCTGCTAGTGCACAGGCTGAGGATTCCAGACTCCCCTATGGTCAATCCAGATGCTGCTCTCCTGCTGGTAATAGTATAACCCAGCAGGAGAGAAGCACTGGGATTGGCCTGCGTGGGCTGATTTTTCACTCCCACGGAGGCTGGGAGCCTGTGCCTGCTGTTCTCCACCCAGCAAAGCAGCTCAGGTTGGAGTGATATCAGTGCGCATGTCAGTTTGGCCATCCTAAGACAGCTGGCCAAACCGGCATGTGCACTTGCAGCAATGCCACCACTCCCCCCTTCGTGCTTGTTCCAGTGCTGGCATGAGGATGGCCCGCCCCAGACTCTGAAGAAAAATAAAGTGATAATAAAATGGTTTTTATTATCATTTTATTTTTCAAGTTTGCATCTGTTGGCAGGCGGGCGACTCATCATTATGGCAGTGGGTGCAATGCATGTCCAATAGGTGAGGTGCCTAGGGGATCCCAATTATAGCTATCTGTAACTAACCAAACTGAGGCTGGCTAATTCATTGTTCTTTTGTTCGGTGAAGCCAATACCACCTTTGCTACCTTTCTGCTCCTTCCATATCTGCCCAATTTATAAAAGTAACTTCTGGAGGAGAGTTGGCCTAGTGGCTGGAGCTGCTGACTTTGGAAGTGAGGAGCCAGGTTCAAATTCAGACCGTGACTCAAAATCGTGTGATTCTTGGCAAATCACTTAATCCAGCCTAAAGCCATGTAAATAGTCTGGTTCCCTTGAAAAGGGCTCCAACGTTCTAGAGCCAAGTATGCACTATATAAAAGTGCAAACAATGTTACTTCCCTGCCTACTTTCTAAGTTAGCACTTCACTTAGGATGACCTCCATATTGTCTTGCAGGGATAGGGGAATTGGTTTCAAAACATGGAAAATGCCAGGAATCAAAAGAGTAGATCTCTGGGCTGATGGTGCTCTTCCAGATTTAGGCAACACCTTGAGCTCATGTGGGAGAACACACTTGGGCAATCTTTCTCTACTTGTACCTTTCTTTTTTTTCCCTGTAAGATCCTAAGTCATTTGTAATAAACAGTCTGTGTTTTTACTACATTTTGTGTCCTGCGGAGTACCTCAAGCATTAATTTGGTTACATTACTATGGGTACTATTCAATTCTTGTGTAGGCAATGAGTTTAGCAGGCTTGGTTTCTCAGTTTACTAGAATGCAAATGACACACCTTTTACTAATGACACTGATAAGATCGAACTTTACACATGATCACTTTTCTAAACTGAAAACCTGTTTGACTTTGATCAATTATGTCTTGTTGTTCTTTCTTCCAACTAAATCCTTCTCTCAGGGAATTTCTAACACCTTATTCTTCCACATGAACACCACTTTTTATCTTGGTGAGGACCTCTCTGTCACCTTCCAGACAGTCTCCCACCACACCCTCTGCACAAGACTCCACGACTCAAGCGTACGCAACAAAGCCTTAGAGTGGATCCTCTCCTTCCTCACAAGCGAACCCAGAGAGTGAAGCTCCAACCGTTCTTCTCAGAACCAATAGAAATCAGCTGCAGAGTTCCTCAGTGCACCTCTCTGACCCCCACACTCTTTAACTTTTACATGGCACCACTTGCAGGCATCGTCAGAAACCATGGACTCAACATTGTCACCTAAGCCAACCACACAGAGCTGATTTGGTACCTCACCGACGAACCTATAGGTGCTAAGAGCAACTTTCACAAAGGGATGAAAGCAGTCTTCACCTGGATGAAGGACAGTTGCCTCAAACTCAACTCTGGCAAAACCGGACTCCTCATCCTGTGCACCCCGCCCTCTGCGTGGGATGACTTCTGGTGGCCCACAGCGTTCGGAGCCACCCACAATTACCAGCCACGCATGTAACCTCATCATCATCCTTGACTCCTCGCTCTAAAAAAACGCCAAATCAACGCCATCTCATCCTCCTGCTTCCCCATGCTCTGCCTGCTTTGGAAGATTTTCAAGTGAATCCCCATGAAGTCTAGGAGAATGGTCACCGAGGGGCTCGTCAGTTGCAAACTCGACTACGGCAATCCACTCTATGCCCGCACCGCCCAACAACTCCAAAAGAAATTGTAGAGAATCCAGAACGCCTTTTCCAGACTTATCCTGAACATGCCCCACCGAAACCACGTCTCCGGTCACCTGAGACACCTTCACTGGCTCCTGGTCAACAAAAGAATCGCCTTCAAGCTCCTTACGCATGCCTACAAGGCCCTCCACAACATTGGACCTGCGTACCTCCACCTCTCCTTCTACACACCCACCAGACATCTCCACTCCACCCACCTAGCCCTGTCCAGCATCCCAAGGATCTGCAAGACCTTGACTGGAGGAAAATCCTTCTCCTATGTGGCTGCGCAAACCTGGAACTCTCTTCTGCTACATCTCAGGCAGTCACCCTCACTGCCTCAATTCAGGAAGGACCTCAAGTCCTGGCTGTTTGATTGAACTACACAACCCCGCCCCCCAGTGCCTTTCGAACCTAATGGGTGATTAGCTGCACTCTGCAAGAACCTTTGATTTATTGATTGAATGAAATACATATATGGGTCTCACGTGCCTTTATTTTAGGCATCCCCATGAAGACTTGCTCTTCTGAAAAGTGTTAGTTCTCACCTCCGAATGCTTACCAACTATGCAGAACCATGTTGCCAGATTACCCCACCTTCCTCATACCCTTTAGCCCTCCTGAGACCTGGAATCAACAGATGACACTCTTTTCATTATTTAAAAGAGAAAGGAAATGTTTGCTGTACTGACCAAAAGCTCAGTTTCTCTCAAAAAGCAAAAAGCAAAAAGCATAACATCTTTGTATACATTTTAATTTCCCTTTTCCCCCGCCTGCAAGTCCTACAAATCTTGTATGTTTTTGTTTTCTAGCTCTCCATGGGTTATTGGTATTTTCTTTTTCTCGGTTCTGAATTTTGCTATATATTGAGTAGAGGCTCAGAAGGGTTCCTTTAGGTGTGTTTCAGCATTTTGGTCTATATTGCTAATTGATCCTTTATCATGTTGGAAGTACTTTGTGAATATTATGGCATTTTTATGTAGAGTATCCTTTTATTTTGGCTCAATTAATATTTACTTTGCTTTTGTACATTATTTGTGTGGAATGGTCAGGAAACCCTTTTCTTTTTATAAGTTGTGCAGTCTTGGCCATGCCCTTGACTTCTTCATGGCTGAGTTGCTCCTGTCAGGTCAACGGTTCACCTGATGTAACTAGTTGGCGAAAACTCACTGAGCAATTAAAGTTTTCAATTGCTGTGTTCACGAGAGTGGATAATCAGAGATGGGAAGCTCAAAAAAGCATATACTGGGATTGGAATCAAATAAAATTGTCTTTAGGATACTCACACTGTTTTTATTAGGATACATTTGACAATATTAAAAATAAAACTGTAGATGTAGTGGTATCACGACTATTCCCACATCTACTTCATCACCTATAAATGAATCTTGGGAGCAGCGACTTTTATCACAACAATGGAAGTTTTGTTTCTTCGTCTATTGTGGTTAAAATCTGAAAATAAGTATAGGAACATGACAAATAATTTATTTGCGAAAATACACTCCCTTGTTCCAAACTTCCTTGTCTTTTCATTAGGTTATAGGGGAGACAGCCTCATGAAACTGAGGGAAGGACCCTGTAGTGAGGCATGTTTCAACCTACTGCGCCTTGCAGGAACTTATATCTACACCTCAAGGTCCCAATGCGGTTGAGTCAATCCTATCAGCATTAACCTAGGATGAAATACGAACCCTATGTTTGAAGAATGACATGAAATGTGGGTGAGGGTTTTTATATAAAAGAAAGGGACTCTTTAATAAATAAAATCTTGTCATTCGGTTTATGTTTCTATATGATGTAAATAGTGTGCTGGATGTGTTGTGCTGTGTAGTTTAGTAATGTGAATTGGGTGACTGGAGACATTGGCCCCCAATATGACAATGGCGGTAAAAACTGCTGCGGTGACGGCCGCCAAAAGACCGTTGCCACAGCTACCATCTGTCTGCCATAATATGATTCCAGCCGGATTCCCGCCACAAGAAGGGCTGCAATCTGGCTGTGGCCATACCGATGGATGGTGGTAAGTTGGCACTGCTACCACCAGCAGCGCCGAGCCAGTATACCATCGCCAGCCGCATTATGAAAAATAATACAGCTGGGCAGTGTTCTGCTGGTGGCAGCAGCGCCCTGTCCCCTGCTGGAAGACCCCCTGGATACAGGTAAGTCAGGTTTCCGACAGGGGAGGGGGTTCGGGAGTGTTGTGTGTGTGTGTGAATGCGAGTGTGTGTTTAGTGTTTGCGTGCATGTATGAATGTGTGTGAGTGCATGTACAAATGTGTGTGAGTGTGTGTATGAAGATGTTTGAGTGCTTGTATGAATGGAAATGTGAATGCGTGTCTGCGTGTAAGTGTTGATGTGTGTGCATGAATTAATGCATGCGTGTATGGATGCGTGTATGTCTGTGTGGATGAATGTGTGTCTGCATGTGTGTGTATGGGGGGAGGTTGGAAGGGAGCATGGATGAAGGGGGATTCAATCAATCAATCAATCAATCAATCAATCATTTCATTTGTAAAGCGCACTATGTACCCGTCAGGGTTTCGAGGTGCTGGGGGGGGGGGTGAGCTGTTAGCGGTCGAAGAGCCAGGTCTTGAGGAGTCCCCTGAAGGTGAGGAGGTCCTGGGTCTGGCGTAGAGAGGTGGGGAGAGAGTTCCAGGTCTTGGCGGCGAGGAAGGAGAAGGATCTGCCGCCGGAGGTCTTGCGCTGGATCCTGAGGACGATGGCGAGGGCGAGATTGGCAGAGCGGAGTTGACGAATGGGGGCGTAAAAGTTGAGTCTGGAGTTGAGGTAGGTAGGTCCGGTGTTGTGTAGAGCCTTGTGAGCGTGGGTGAGGAGTTTAAAGGTGATCCTCTTGTCCACGGGGAGCCAGTGGAGGTCCTTCAGGTGAGGGGAGATGTGACATCGGCGGGGTATGTCGAGGATCAGGCGGGCGGATGCATTTTGGATACGCTGGAGTCGTTTGATGTCTTTTGTTGGGATGCCTGTGTAGAGTGCGTTGCCGTAGTCAAGTCTGCTACTGACGAGGGCTTGGGTCACCGTCTTTCTGGTTCCTGTTGGGATCCACTTGAAAATTCTGCGTAGCATTCGAAGGGTGTTGAAGCAGGAAGAGGAGACGGCGCTGACCTGTTTGGACATGGTGAGGGCGGAGTCCGGGATGAAGCCGAGGTTTCTTGCGTGGCTGGTTGGGGTGGGTGGGGGTCCGAAGTCGGTGGGCCACCAGGAGTCGTTCCAGGCCGAAGGGGTGCGCCCGAGGATGAGGACTTCCGTCTTGTCGGAGTTGAGCTTCAGGCGGCTGTCGTTCATCCACTCGGCGATGGCTTTTAGTCCCTCGTGGAGGTTGGTTTTGGCGGTGAGTGGGTCTTTGGTCAGGGAGAGGACGAGCTGGGTGTCGTCGGCGTAGGAGATGATGCTGAGGTGATGTTGGCGGGCCAGTTTAGCGAGGGGGGCCATGTAGACGTTGAACAATGTAGGGCTGAGGGAGGAGCATTGGGGGACGCCGCAGATGAGGTTGGTGGCTTTGGAGCGGAAAGGGGAGAGTCGGACTCTCTGGGTTCTGTCGGAGAGGAAGGATGAGATCCAGTTGAGGGCTTTATCTTGGATGCCGGCTTCATGGAGGCGGGTCAGTAGGGTGCAGTGGCAGACTGTGTCAAAAGCGGCTGATAGGTCGAGGAGGATGAGGGCCGAGGTTTCGCCGTTGTCCATTTGAGTTCTGATGTCATCTGTGGCGGCGAGGAGTGCAGTCTCGGTGCTGTGGTTTCGTCTGAAACCGGATTGAGAGGGGTCTAGGATGGAGTTGTCTTCGAGGAAGTGGGCGAGCTGTGTGTTGACGATCTTCTCGATGACTTTTGCTGGAAAAGGGAGGAGAGAGATCGGTCGGAAGTTTTTGAGGTCGTTGGGGTCAGCCTTGGGTTTCTTGAGGAGGGGTTGGATTTCTGCGTGTTTCCAGCTGTCTGGGAAGGTGGCGGAGTCGAAGGAGAGGTTGATGATCTTGCGGAGTTTGGGGGCGATGATGGCGTTGGCTTTGTTGAACACGTGATGTGGGCATGGGTCCGTGGGAGAGCCTGAGTGGATTGGGTGTTGTCTGGGGAGTGTTGGTGGGGGGAGGGGGCCTCCTATCAGTGACCGTGAAGGAATTCCCTGTCACTGATAGAGACTACCGCCATGGTTTTCATGGCATTACGAACGCCAAGAAAACCACGGCGGTAGGAAGGATTATGATACCGCCGGCGGCTGCTACTGCCTTGGCGGTCGGAGTGGTACATTGGTGGATTGGCTTCAGCCAACCCGTCAATGTCATAATGTGGTAGTAAGTACCGCCAGCCTGTTGGCGGTACTACCGCCACATTATCTCCAACTTCCAGGGTCATAATGACCCCCTTTGTGTATGAATGTTGTTGTGATGAGAGATTTGTTTTGGAGTCTATTCCTGGGGGAGTTTGATATGTTGTTGCATGGTTAAGCTTTCTGCTTGTGTTTTATGCCTTGAATGTGTAGACTCAGCATTGAAAGGTAAACTCTTTGAAGGAAGCTGTGGGTTTTGCGACCTCGCTGTTGTGTTACTGGGTGTTAGAAATGGGGTTTCTGGTTGGCTAGGGTATGAATCTAAGCCAGGCAGAACCCCCCTCTCTAGTCAGGGTTAGCTGGATACACACCAAAGATAACCGGTGCTCACCCTCTGGTAGCTTGGTGTAGAGCAAGCAGGCTTATCATCTGTGGCAATGTGTAAAACGTTTGTGCAATACACACACACAGTAGCACAATGAATAAACCACAAAAAGACTTAACACAGGGCTATATAAAATTTGCTTAATATATTGTAACCACATGAAGGCCAAAACAACATAAATACATTATATAGTTGTCAAAATATGCATTTTTTCAGATAGTACTCGTTATCGTGATCAAAGTAAGACCAAAACAACCTACTTCATACCATTAGTGTACGTAATGGAAGTTTGTTTAGAGAAAAGTACATGAATCACAATAAGCAACCATGAAAACATAGGCCACAGCACACCTGCACTCCCATTACACTTTATACTGTAATGAGGCATAAAATATAGGGCACAGAAGCACCTGCTTGTCAATTACACATGATATGGTAATTTCCTATGAGCTGGAATCCTTTGGCCACCCGGTCTCCCTGGGTGGCTCTACACCTCTCTCGGGGTCCTACACAGAAGAGTCACCCCCAGCAAGTAGAGCATAAATAGTGCCCCTAGCTCGAAGGAAAAGGGCAGTGGGGTTACAGACTCAAGGGATGCTCGAGAGCACTCCCCTGGTCTGCGCGCTGCACTTGTAGCTGCACTTGCAGCCAAATCAAGCACTGGGTTGTTTGAAAGCTGGATATTACCAGACTCGGACTCTCACGGCAATCAGGCAGCTGCAGAGTCTTTTCTGGCCCTGAGACTCTGAGAAAACAGGGGGCAAGCTAACAAGCCCTTGGAGGACACATAGGAGCACAAAGGAAGGTAGCAGGCAGCAGGCTAGCACATTGAAGCAGGTTGTAAAGTGGCAATCCCTCCTGCAGCCCAGCACCCAGCAAGCAGCAGACCAACACAGCAAAGCAGTTCGTAAAATGGCAGTCCCTCCTGGCAACACAGCTGTCCTCTGGCAATGTGCACATGTAGAGCCAGCAGCATCTTGTTACAAGTCCCACACAATTTCTAAAGATAAGGGGTTAGAGCCTCCATATGTATACTCAAAAATGCCATCAGAAGTACACAAAGTTCCCTTTCAGCCCCACCGTGGATCCAGACTATTAATAGGGGGTAAATAAAACAGCCCTTTGTGTGAGGGCAGGACACAACCTATACAAAATATAAGTGCGAACCACCTCTCTGTATCCCTGCCCAGGAAGGCTAATCAGTATGCAGATGTATCCCCTGTCACACCCAGACCTTCCTGTGTTGTGTCTTTCTGAAGAGAATGCACAAAGTGCAGCTGTCACCCAGGCCAGACATGTATTTGAGACAGGCTCCAAAGCACACAGAGTTATAAGCACAGAGAAATGGCCACTTTCTAAAAGTGGCATTTTTAAAACAGTAATTTGAAATCCATTTTCTCCAGTAAGAAGGCTTTATCACTACGATTTTAAACATGCCAAACATGAGGAAAGCTACTCCTTTCTGATCAGGAATTACCACTTAAAGGGTATAAGGGAATTCCCAATGCTAAACTATGAGTAGAGCAGACCTCACAGTAGTGAAAAAACAAAATAGACTGTTTGTCACTACCAGGGCATGCAAAAACTTTATGTACATGTCCCACCTTTTTTCTTATACAGTACCTGGCTCATAAGACTAGCTAGGACTTACCTTAGGGGTGACCTATGTTTAATGGAAGGGGAGTTTTAGGCTTGGCAAGTAGTTTTAAATGCCAAGTCGAAGTGGCAGTAAACTGCACACGCAGACACTGCAGTGGTAGGCCTTTGACAGGTTTGAAAGGCTACTTCTGTGGGTGGCGCAATCAGTGCTGCAGGCCCACTAGTAGCATTTAATTTACAGGCCCTTGACATATGATATACAAATTTACAAGGGACTTACAGATAAATGAAATATGCCAAAAAGGTATAAACCAATTATAACATGTTTAGCGACGAGAGCACATGTACTTTAGCACTGGTTGGCTTTGGTAAAGCGCTCAGAGTCCTAAAGCCAACAAAAAGAAGGTCAGAAAAATTGAGAAAGAAGGCAAAAAAAATTGGGGAAACCCTGCAAAAAGGGCCAGGTCCAACACTGGGCATCTATGTC
Organism: Pleurodeles waltl; assembly: GCF_031143425.1. Taxonomy (NCBI): domain Eukaryota; kingdom Metazoa; phylum Chordata; class Amphibia; order Caudata; family Salamandridae; genus Pleurodeles; species Pleurodeles waltl. Next base: position 902,728,471 of record NC_090448.1, on the reverse strand, counting down.
TACATGTCCTGCTTGCATAAATGTTGTGAGGTGTCATTGTGAGCGTACTGACATGGTGGTAGGGTCTCATGTCTTTTGAAGACATGCATGTCTTGGACCGTTGTGCATCAGTAGTCACAAACTAGTTGCCTTGTTTCTTTGTCTAGCATGAGGTGTGGGGAGCCTTATGTCTTGACCTATCCCTGAGTTTCTGTGATCATATATTGTTTTCTGATTTTCATGCTTGAGCTCTCATCCTATTCTTGTTGCCACAATTTTGTACTTAGAGGGCAGGGATTTCATTAAAGAGTCTGGAGCCACTTAAGTAGGAGGTACGTTTTTTTACCTCTAGTTAATCCGTAGGTTACAGCAACAGCAAATAGGTCCTGTCAGGGCTTCATTCTATTTCAGGATGCCTCTTCCTCTCCAAGCTTGCACTTCAGACTACAAACCAAGTTTGTACTACATCATTCACTCTTAGCATCCAAGACACCAGCTCAGACATACAGTGAAAAGCTGCACAAGATACTACAGAATGGGTGAACTAAAGTTACCAAAAACTAATGCTATCATTTTCTAGCATTCTGCAAGATTAGACCTTAAGAGGTAGTGGTGAAAATGGGCATTACATGTTATGGAGAGTTATGGTAAACAGGGACGATACATAAAATGTGTATGTGTATTTACGTGTGTGTGTAAATGTATATACTGTGTGTTTGTGTGTGTGTATATATATATGTATGTATATATATATAACAACTTACTGGTGGTCACTAGTAGGTAGCTATAGTTAAGACCTAGTTTCCATAGGAAATAAGCAGGTCTTTTTATTGTTTTGGCAATAACTTTGGCACCGTTTGACATATCTTAACGGATGTTTCAAAACTAATACGACAGTCGGTTCAGCTGCTTTCTTGAAAGTTGGGGGCTGATCTGTCAAGCGGGGGCCAAGAAAAATGGGGGTCCCTAAACATGTTTTTTCCATTCATCTTGCGATAGGGTCTTTAAACACACCTACAGCGTAAATCGTTGAATGGAATTACACCAAATTTGACAGGAAGCTAAATCCTGGTACACAGATAGTGCTTTTTATGATTTGGTGTAAATCCATTCAGTAGTTTCTGTGCTATTCAAGAGGAAAAATATAAATATATAGGACGCAAATCCTCTGTTGATTTATCTGTCCCCGTTCTGATATCTGATTGGTTGTCAACACTTCAACAAGGAACTGTTGGCAGCCGTTTTGGCACTGGGCTTCAGCCAAGTCCCAAATAAAAAAAGAAAATGTGGGAAAAAAAGAAAAGGTGCCAGGGTAGGAATACACTGAGCCCTTAGCCTTGGTGCAGGGATCCCCCGGGGATCTTGCGAGGGCTAAAAAAAAAGCTTGAACTTCCACACTGTAAATGTAGGACCCGGGGCATTAGGGTGCAAAACAAAGGAGGGGGTGCACAAGGCCCCCCTCCTAGGGCTTTTAGAAGCCCAGGGGACCACCACTTCCCAGGGCTGTATTCAGACAGTATGCTGGTCCGTGCCTTTGCCATGCACTTACAGCACTCATGACATCTTTGATAACATCATTCATAATATGTGATATTTGCTGTAAAATTATTGAGGAAAAAACTGTGCATGGCGAGGGCACGAGTTATAGTTACTTGGAATAACTCCAACGATAACAGCTGAATTTCTATGTTTAGTATGTGAGCCTAACTATGCCGTTCCTGTCACCTTTGTTTTTTCAGTGATGTGTATATATATATATATCACTGGAAAGAACAAAGGTTACAGGGACGTTATTGTTAGGTTCTGATTTTACAAGCCCAAAGCCATAGAAATTCAGCTGTTATAGTTATTTCAAGTACTATAACTCATGTTTTCTCATCAATAATTTCACTGTGATATCAATGATGTCATGAATGATGTAATATCCGGGGTAATTAGCAATGCATGGTGAGGGTGCAAGTCATAGTTACCTTAGGGCACGAGTTATAGTTATTTGAAATTACTTTAAGTATAACAGCTGGATTGCTATGGTTTTGTGCATGTGAAATCTAAACCTAACTATAACGTCCCTGTAACCTTTGTTTTTCTCAGTGAGTTTCTAGTTTTTTTTTAGCTTTAAGTAAAATGGCCATCACAATGCACAGTGGGGGGGGGGGGAGTTGGACGCAGGGTCTGGCCTGGCATTGTGCTGCCCCAACACAAGCTTTCAGCTCTTGCCCCCTTCCTGGCCATCCATTATCAAAATCCATGCCCCTGCTCCCTCATTACAGCCCTGTGTGTCTGTTCTGCCACTGCCCTTCCCACCTGCCCTCAACAGTTAGCTTGCTGCCCCATCCACCTCCTCCCTACCCTCTGTTGTCTGAGTCCATGCATCAGCCCCCTCCCTCCTGCCCTGCAATATCCGATGTGCTACTACTGCTTTCCATTTAGTTTGATTTCCCTGCCTACTCCTCCTGCCCTCTGTTGCCCAATTCTATGCCCCATCATTGCCCTCCTGCTTACCTATCTCCTCCATCATGTCCTCTATGGTCCATTTTGCTGCCACTACCTTCTGCCCTCCAAGCTCTGTTGTGCTCCAACTGCTCCTCCTGCCTACCCCACATGGTCTGTTGTTAAGCACCTTCTCCTACCCTCTCTTGCCTGTGTCCAGCTGCTACCCATCCCCTCTGTCCTCCATGCTCCTTTGTGAATGCCCCTGCCCCCTCCCTCTTGCCGTTGTGCTGCCACTAACCTTCCTGCTTGACATGCATGGCCTTCTGAGCTGTTACAGCCCATCCCACCTGCCCTGTGTAGTCAGCCTTCTGACCTCCTCCCACCATTGTCTGTGTGTATGCCATTATACAGTCACTGTTGCCCTCCATGGTGTCTTGTGCTTCCAGTGCTTATTCCACCTGCCCTGCATGGTCAGATTACTGCTGCAGCCCTGCCCCATTCCATCTTGTTTTTCATGTGCAGGCCCCTGCCCCCTCCTTCCTGCCCTACATGGTCCATTATGCTGCAACTGTCCAGCCTGTCTGTCTGTCTGGTATGGTTAGCTTGTTGCCCTTGCCTCTTTCCCCTCTGCTCTGTATTGTCATGGTGCATGGTCCTGTCCCCTTCCTATTGCTTTACATAGTCCGTTGTACTGTACTGCTGTCCAGCTTGCCCTGTGCGGTGTATTGTGCTGTTGTAACCCCTGAAACCAGCCCAGTAGGGTCAATCTGGTGTACCTGCCCATCTCCCTCCTGCCCTCTGTTATCTGAGTCTGTCCTACCTCATTCCTCCTGCCCTCAGTGATCCAATGTACCATACTTGTCAACATTTTAACTTGGTAAGAGGGAGATTTTGAAAAAAACCAGGGGAATTGATTTTTCCCATTGGCTTTCATTAAAAAATAGGACATTTTAGGCAGGAGAAAGATAAAATATAGCCATTTTGGGCTTAAAAACATCAGGAGTGTTCTGCCTGAATCGAGTCTGTTGGCATGTATGGTTGTGCTGCCACTTCCTTCTGCCCTCAATGGTACGTTAGATTGCCAGAGCCTCTCTTGCGTGTCCTGCATGGTTAGTTTGCTGCATGGTTAATTTGTTGCTCCTGAGCCCCTTTTCCCAGGCCTCCAAGGTCCATTGTGCTGCCACTCCCGCCTGCCCAGCATGGTCAACTTGCTGCCTCTGCACCCTCCTCCTTGCCATCAATTATTTGAGTCTGTGCCCCTGGCACCTGCTGCCCCACAGCATTCTAATGAACAACTAGATTGCTAACATTTTATATTTATTACAAAAGAGTGCCACACTTGACGTCATCTTGATGTAATCAGAACTGTAATACCTAAAGCATTATCTTTAGAAATTATAAAAATGAGAGGGTTAAATTCCCATAGAAATTATGGTTAATGCTCTAAAACACTAAAACGAGATCATATTGTCTGAGTTCTAAAATAGCGACAAAATACTTTAAAATTATTTGCTATGGAGGGGTGTGGCTTGCTGCCGGTAAAGATGGCTGCAGGCTGAACTGAGAGAGCCTGCTTAAAATCCCCCATAATCTTCCACATATCATGATACCACCAACCACTGGATACCCTAAGGGGACCCTAGGGTGGATCCTGGATGGCATGGGCACGCCAAGGTAGTGGTAATCGGTCCGGCGACAGGAATACAAGAGCCTGCTGCATGCGGTACCCATGGAAAATGGTGGCCAGAACAGAGGGGGACGGTTGAGTGGGTGAAGGTAGCAGCCTACTGTGGTGGTGTTCTGAGGGAGAACGTGCTGCTGAACATCGGCCTGGTGGAGGGACCGGAAGAGGCAAGTGAGGTGGGGAGTTGAAGGAGGAAGCGGAGAACTGTCAGCAGGCTTTGAGTGGTGGAAGGCCATCCCCCTCCCCCCTCAGAGATTGAAGCGGCCGGAGGGAGCGACAGAACAAGGCCCTAGTGCGTATCCTAGACAGCCTGGGCATGCCAAACAGTAATAGGTGGGCGGTAACCAGCCCAACACTGGACAGAGGAGACCGAGTCGGCCACGGCGCCCGTTCTGGATGACGGCCGAAGGAGAGAGGTGCGGCCGACTGGGAGCTGGACCTCGGCCTGGCGGAGGGACCTGGAGAGGCAGGCGAGAAGGAGAGTCGGAGAAAGCACCTGAGGAATGGTGGTAGGTTTGGAGTGGGGAGTGCTGAAGATGAGGATACTTGGGTGTGAGGTGCTTCCTACAACTGACCCCCCTCGGTGGCTGGAGCGGCCCAGGGGAGTGACAGAAAGAGGCCTGCTGCCAGGAGGACCAGAAGAGTTCTGTCGAGGCAGGGAGAATGGGGATCGGCAGTGGGCGGAGGGGATCCAGAGGAGGATCAAAGTTGCCAGTGTTGAGGCCCGGGGTGGGGGCACGAGTGGACGTTCTCCCACCTGCCCCCTTCTGTCAGGTGCGGGGGCCACAGCATGGGGAGCAGGAGAACTGCACCTTGGGGGACTCAGACACAATCCGGAATAAGGGGTTTCCCCCATCTGCCCAGCATCTCGTTTACATCCTCGAGGGAGTGGTGTGAGAACCCCCATGGATGCTACAAGTGAACAGCAGGAGGCCCTGGGCCAGGAGGGGTTGGCTGGACTTTGCACATTCCGGCTGGCAGAGCGAGTAGAGACAGGAACACTGGGTCATGGTCAAGGGCAGGCAGCCCAAATTGTTGTAGGCTAACAAGCTGGACAGGTACACAATGAAGATGGCATCTGTGGGACAACTTGGGGACCCGCGGGGCGAGGCTTCCGAATTTGCCCTAACACATTGTGGTGAACACTCTCTAAAGGCCATTATGGCAGCCATCCAGGATTTTAGAGGCTCTATCTCGCCTATTGAGCCTAAACTGGATGCATTGACCCTGGAAGTCAATCAGTTGAGAGCAGACTTCAGGAACATATCTGAAAAGGTGGCGGTTGCAGAGACAGACATCAAGTGCCTTCTCTCAACCACGAAGAGGCTGGAGGAGCATGTTCAGTCCCTTACAAAGTAAAGTGTGGCAATGGCGGCCCAGCTGGAGGACCACAAGGGGGGGAGGGCCAGACGCAATAACATTTGGATAGTAGGGGTACCGGAGGACATGGAGTCCCCAGTGTAGATCTCTTTGTTGAGGATCTTGTACTGAACAAGCTACAGCCAAAGAGGTTGTCGAACTACTTCACAGTAGAGATGGTGCATTGGATGCCGGGCCTGCCTCCCAAGCCTGGAGCCTCACCGCGAACAAATATTGCCAGAATCCTGAACTACAGGGATGCAATACTACAGGCAGCTAGGTCGCATGAGGATTTGCTAATTGACAATGCAGTGATCCGACTTTATCCCAGAAATGCTTTGAGGAGGTCAAAAAGGCACTGCAAGCCAAGGAGGTGAAATATATGATGATGTTCCCAGCAAGGTTGCAAGTGGTGGCTGATGGGAAAACATGGCACTTTGTATCGCTGAAGGAGGCTTAGGATTGGGTTGAGGAATGGAGAGTGGCGGGCAAGAGACAAACAGGAGAAAAGGGCTTGACTAGGCTGGCTGAAAGGGGGTAGGAGGGCCCGCTGCCATATCCAGGAAGTGGTGGACGAAGAATAACACCAGAGATCCATGAAGGGCGAATTGGCAGCTGAGGAAAAGTAGGCAGCATACACTGTAGACTAGCAACCAAAGCGAGTGACAGAGGGGGTGGATGGGTCACAGGCAAATGGGTCCAGAGATCAAAGGTGGTTGGTAGTCTACTCTACTTTTCTAGGGGAAGTAGTTTGGAACATTATAGGCTTCAGTATCCGTGCTGTATTGAGCAGGCGATGGCTCACCATCAATAAAGAATGTATGGTTTGAGGCGACATGGGCCCTGGAAGTTGGAGGGGTGGGAATGTTATAACTCACTCAGCAGGGTAGCAGGGAGTGGGGAGTTTAAGGGTACTGTTTCTTTAATCGGGTTTAATGCTATTATTTTGTTGGTTTGCATAATATTGAGGTTGGAGGGGAAGTACATGGCATTGACATTCAACACAGCAGGCCGCAGTGGGGTGAGAGGAACCACACTTGGAGAGTTAGATATCCAACCATGGGCAGGGACCAAAACTATTGTCTTACACTATGAACACAAACATAACTATCTGGTCATGGAATGCCAATGGCCTGTGTAGCGCAGTGAAATACACACTGGTCCTACAATATGTGAAGCGCCAGGCATTCTACTCACGCAGGAAACGCATCTCAAGGGGAACTATTATAAGGCCTTAGATAGGTTTGGATATGTCTCAAGAGCGCATTTTGGATACATCATAGAATCTAGGGGTGGGAATCCTTACTAAGAAATCGGTGGCATATTCCCCACATCGGGTTTGGCAGAATGCTGCTGGGCGCTATGTGGCACTGTCAGGCCCTTGGGAGGGCACAACAAAGAACCTTTTTTCATTTTAGGTCCCACCATGACTCCAAGATATAACCTTCCAGGAGGTGGGAGATATCTTGGTGAATCTCCCTACGGGCACTCTGGTACTGGTGATGGGCATGAATTCCGTTATAGATGTGGAGCTCGATAGATCAGGGTGCCCGAAAGGGAGGAAGGGGAACACTTTGCAAGAGCATTTGATCTTGTGGATCTGTGGAGAGAGTGCAACCCTCAAACGCCGGGCTATACTTATTATCGTGCGGCACATGGGAGTTTCTCTAGCACTGATTATATTCTTACCCAGGGTGCCCAGGCCCTGTGGTTTGGACCAGCAATCCATCAGGCGAGGGGGATATCAGATTACTCCACGGTGGAAGTCCAGTTAAGGGGTCCATCCAGAGACTTTACGTTGCAATCTCACTTGGACACGTGGAGTCTGAGAGACTGGGAGATCCAAGAGAAACTTAGGGAGGGTACGGAGCTTTGTTTTAAAGAATTCAGAGCTCTGTCTCTTCTTCAGAAGTACTATGGGAGGCTTCAAGTCAGTTATAAAGGGGCAGGCACAAGCCATAATTGGAGCACGAAGAAAAGGTACTCAACTAGAATGTACGGTCATAGAAAGGGACATAGTCCGGCTAGAGGACGAGGTCCAAGATTGCGAGGATGCAGAGGCACACCATAAATTAAGGTTGCGTCCGCAGGAGTGGAGAGTGTTGGTGGAGAATCAAGTGCGCAAGGATGCCCTGGCAATGCAGCTTACGCTATATGATGTAGGGGAGAAGGCAAATAAATTACGGGCATGGTTGGTGCTGAGAGATAGGGAGTGGTCTTAGGTGCTCAGTGTGCTCTCTGAAGATGGGATAGTGCAGACAACGAGCGCAGCTATAGCAGATACATTCACAATGTACTATGCGGGCATATATGTGTCTAAGTCTACTATGTCAGGGGACGACTGTGTAGATTTACTCAAAGACCAGGCAGAGGGATGTACTGTATGCAATGAATGGTTACGCCATGACACTGTACCCTTGTTGTTAAATAAACTAAAAAGACTTTATTAAAAAAAAAAAATATTTGCTATCTTGATGTTTTACTATCCAGTTGATCATGTGATTCTATGTTGCACTTAGGGGAGCAAATGTGGCGTTGTGGCCAGAGATGCAGACTTTGCAAATGGAGACCCAAGTTTGGGTTTCGGTGTGAGCTCAACATCCTATGATTCTGGGCAAATCATTTAATCTCCCCATGCCCAAAACTCAAAAGGAATGTGTCCTTGTGTAATGTAACTAATGCACATGTAAATCACTCCAATACCTTTGGGTCAAGTGTGCACTATATAAACTGCAAAAAACAAATAAATTCAGTGTTTTGCACACTTCTGTCATTGGGCTATACTTGGGTTACATATGTGTGAGGTTTGTGCTATATTTGGACTCTTTTTCTCTGGTAGCCATCTTGGGAACCTTTTTTGTTAAACTCCCTAATCTCCTCATTTACTACAGTATCCTCAATAAAAAACGCTTTCAGTTTTCCACTTCGATTCCATCAAGATGGATGTCAGACATGACACACTTTTGACATAAATTCAGAATGTTAGCACTCTAGTTACTCATTAGAACACTGTAGTAAACTCCTGATCACCAAGGAATTAACTGGCAGTCTGTTGCTGGTGTTGAAAGTGCATGTTTCAGTCTACATGCCAGAATCTTGTAATGAAATAGAAGAGTAAGGTATTTGAGAACCCACTTAAAATGTATCCTAATTTTTCTTTCAGCAGCACTAACCGTAACTTCTATGACAAAATGAAACTGCTCATTTTGTTCCTTTCTAAATTAAATGTTTTAAGTCTTACCAGTTTGATCCAATCAATATGGCTACAGGTGTGCCACACTTTTTTTTATCATAAGTAAAACTGTTAGTGCTCTAGTTGTTCTTTAGAACACTCTGAGAGTCTGCAGTAGAACACACGGGAATCAATTTACATTCTGCTGCTGTTGGAAAATCATGAGAAAACTGTTTTCTCTCAAACATGTTTCATAAATTCCCAGAGGAGTCTTTTTCACAGGGTAAAACCATCTTAGCAACAAATGATTTATATTGTAGCTAAAATCTGTTATCATCCTTTGTACGTTCTCCTTTTTGTGACCCTCAAAACCCGCCATTCACTACAATACATTTCAATGGGGTGCTATCATGTATATTGGTCCCAAGATGGCTGCCATTACTTTGTCAGCACTTCAACTAGAATCAGATCTCACCATGAGATCTGTGCTTAGGCTCCGCCCAGATATACATATTTTGGATTTGCTTTAATATCGCAATTGGATTGACACCAAATGACAAAAAGCTTGCTTTCAGGACCAAGAGCTACCTTCCTGCCAAATTTGGTGTAATTCTGTTCAGCAGTTCAGGCTGCAGTTGTGTCTAAAATCTCCATTGGAATTATCATGGGAAGGACACTTTTTCTGCCCCCTCCCCCCTTTTTTCTCTGCCTCCACTTGACGGATTACCCAAACCTTTCCATGTACTACATGACCCAACTTGATACTTAAAAAAAAAAAAAAAAATCATGAAGATTTGTCACACAGCACCAAAGATAAAGTGAAGTCCAAAAACACTTCTCCTAAGGAAACTGCATCTTAACTATAACTACCTATTGTACTGATGACCACCAGTAGGTGTGTGTGTGTGTGTGTGTGTGTGTGTGTGTGTGTATATATATATATATATAGATCTCTCTATATATAGATAGATAGATAGATCTATATACAGATATATAGATAGATAGATCTATGTATAGATAGATATGATGCATAGATATAGATATCTATGAGATAGAGATAGAAGAAGCTATATAGAAATATCTAAACTATCTGGTCTGTGAGATTACTGAAGGCGAACAGTTCATGGTGAATTTATTGTTATCACGATGGAGATATGAGGTGCATGGACATAGTCTGTGACACCTAGCCCCAGTTTCATCCTACCCCTTGTCTGTAGCGCTGCTGCCTGGGTTTCTTACACCAGGTAGGGAGTGGTGGGTGTGCCTTTGTGGTAAGGACAGCAGATCCAGGCACTACAAGAGTCAGTGTCTCTCTTACTCTCGCTCTCTCTCTCTCGCTCTCTCTCCTTTCTCCTTTCTCTCCCCCCACCCACCCCAGGTGAGGACTCCCTTTGTCCCTGGTTGGATCCATTTTTTTATGTGACCATTACACCCACCCTCACAAGTGGGGTAGTGTTTTCATAGAGACAAGAGGGGGAACGCTGAGTGCTAGGAATTTTAAGGATCCTTTAGTTTCCAGAAGCTTCCATCACAGAAATGTATGGAAAATGTGTAATTTTAAGCAAAGTTTGAGGTTTGTGGGTGCAAAAATATTATGGTACCCACACAAATCACACCACACTGGACTCCACCGGGTGTCTCGTTTTCAGAAATGTCTGTGTTTGATAGGTTTCCCTGGGTGGGAGCTGAGTCCATGTCCAAAATCCCCAGCTACCGACATTGCAAAAACAGTGTCAGTTTTGATTGAAAAATTTGTTCTGCGCACATTGCATTGGGGGCCCTTTCCTGTCGCAGGCACTAAGCCCGCCAGCACAATGTTGGTACCATTTTTATCAGGAGACATATGGAAACTCGGACAGGTAGGACATTCACGGATCCCTGTAGTTTCTGGTAGTTTATCTCACTGAAATGTGAGCAAAAAATTTGTGATTTTTAGTCAAAGTGTGAGGTCTGCAGCATATTGTAGTTAAGAAAATGTCATAGTATACACACAAGTCAGAGGGAGCAATGGCCGTTGCGTAGGATGTGAGGGTTTGCCGGCCCCGCCCACCCCAGACGAAGCTCGCGCCGTGGCGCACAGAAGTGGAGAGGCTGGAGAGAAGCTGTTCTCTCCGGCCACGGATCGCCGCTTTTTTGCTGGATTTCTTTTCGCCGTGGCCCCCAGCCGGCCAGGCAGCAAGGACGGAGGACGTAGGCACTGGGAGTGACCCCTAAGGCATGAAAGCAGCACAAAGGGCTTTCTTCTGGAGCAGGAACGCTCCGATTTGACAGGCAATATACGACACGCTACGCTACTCTGAATTTTGGCAACCTGGAAGCTACAAGCAGAAGGGAGCACTGGAAGAACCTCCCGCCTGGCCTGCTCTTCTCCCCAGCCTGCAACAAAAAAAAAGGACTTCAAGTAAGATAAGGGGGGGAAATAGCTGAATTTGCCTGGTAGTAGACTGTAAAAAAAAAAAAAAGACTGTAAAAAAGCACTAGCAGTTTTTAATGGCACCTTAACAGGTTATGATATAATATAGGGTTTTGAGGGCACTCACCCTACTGGACTTTTGAGTTTTTTGAACTTGGGAACTGTTCTAAAGAAACAGAAAACTGAAAAAGAAAAAACAGAGTCTTTCTTCTTTGTATACTATACTGCTTAAGACTGAGACTAAGAAACTGGAAAATGGGAAAATGGGGGGGGGAATAATAATAAACAGAAAGTCTGCTGTGGGGGCGTTCTATTTGATCAGCAGGCTCATGTTTGAAAAGACTTTCCTCAAGCTTAGAAGTTACACTGGCTATTAGCTCAACAAGTGCTAGGTCGCTCCAATCTTACTGGTCTCTCGGGTTGGCATCACTAATCTCCCGTGCACTCCTTACCAGCCTGCAAGGGGAGTTTTTAAAAGAGTATACACGATGCATTAGCAGTAATAGTAGGACTAGCTGGATTTTTGAGGGCACTCCCTCACTCTTTGAAAATAAGTATGGCACCTAAAATGGCTCAGAACTCTGGAGATAAGATGGATGGAACTAAAGCGTCACGACTTGGAAAAGATAAAGGGGACCCAGCTGGGGCAAATAGGTGCCCCCTATCAACAATGGCCAGGCAAACCGGGAGAAATACGACTGGCCTAAGGAAAGACACCAAGACCGATGACAACATCACTTCCCTCATGGAGGTCAGGGGGAAAAGCAAAAGCCAGTCCACTAGTACGTCTTTTCTTGCAGGAGGGACACAAGAAAGTGGTACTATGCATACAACCCCCCCTTCGGAGATAGTCAGTTTGTAACAGAAACTATATCCTTGGGTGCCCTCGGCGAGAAGATTTCTACGGAAATTAAAGATCCCCCTATAACAACTGCACAATGCGGCGATGGTCTATCAGTGGGCCTAGATAACTGCATGGCAGAAAGAAGGAAGTGAAGGGGTTCCCCCCCCCCCCCCCCCAGTAAGGAGGGGCCTCAAGTGCAGCAGCCCAGGAACTCAACAGGAGTAGAGGATGCAAGCAATATAAGCGCTACATTGGGTGCCAAAGCTGGGCGAAACACATTGCTAAAACCAGGAGGACGGGACAAGGAAAAAGAGACAAAAACTTTGGATTGGGCAAAAGACAGTGGGGATAAATTTTATTCTCTGACAGAAGAATCCGATCTCAGCAGTGGAGAGAATTGCCTCAGTGAGTCTGGTAGTAGCATATCCTCTGAGATGGGAAATATATCATCAAATAATGAACCCACAGTACGGCAGGCTCCGGGGCAGCGTAAGTGTACAAAAATAAGGTCTGGTTCGCAGGAGGGCACCAAATTCTCTACGTCAAGTGGCAGTAAGACTTTAAAATGGAACTACTCTGCCATTAGACTAACAGATATAACTGCAACGAGTGGTCAACAGCTGGTGGACAACAACATGGAAGGAAGTACCGGGGATGCGATAAGCGGTGCAAGAATGGTGGGCACTGACTCTGGGATGTTGCAATCAATATACAATTCGATTAAAGAACTTCAAACAGAAACTTGGATTGAAAATTGCCGCACCAGGGTAGCTACAAAGCGGTTGCAAGGAACAGTTCACAAAGTAGCAAAGTCATGCACCGAGATTGAAGCCAAATTATGCTCAATGGATGAGAGGATGTTTGCGGTCAAAGCGGATGTCGATATCCTAAAACGACAGAATGCTACCCATGTGGGTCAACTGACTGACATAATGTGGAAGCTGGAAGATTATGATAACCGGCAGAGAAGAAATAATCTGTGCTCTTTGGGCATAAATGAAGGGTTGGAAGGGAGTGACATTCGGGCTTACATGATTAAGCTACTGCGTGGGGCTTTTCCTGAACTGAGCAACTGGGACTTGGATAACGAGATTCAGCGTGTTCATAGGTTTCCGGCAACTCGAAGGGAGGGGTCAGACCCAGCAGACTCCAAATTTCCTAGAGCTATCCTAGTCTTTTTTGGTAACTTTTTGCTTCGGCAAGCTATTTTTTTACAAATCTCGCCCTAATGCCCCACGTACTATAGAGGGAGTCACTTTTTTCACTCAACCAGATTTTTGTCATACAACTGTGGAACGCAGAGGGCGGCTCCGACAGTTGATTAAACCATTTTTGGACAAGGAAGGGGAAGCTTATCTGATAGCCCCCTTGTGCCTAAAAACGATCATGAATGGGAAAGTGAGATGGTTTACGTCAGAGATCCAAGCAAATGAGTATTTGATGGGGTTAAAATTATGTAAGGATGTCAAGTGAACCCGGAAGTGGGCGGGCACCTCACATCTACACAACTCCAATATTCGGACCAAAGGTGGTCTGATTGCTCTACAGGAAGGGTGAGGGCTGGTCAGGAGAGGGGGATCCCAACCAGCCCTAGTGGGAGGGGAGGGGGGCGGATGGGAGTGGTGTGGGGAAGGGGGAGGAGGGTGGAAGTGGGTTTGCGGAGAAAGGAGATAGGGGGAGGGGGAAAGAGGGGAAATGGGAAAGGAAGGGATAAAGAGAATCAAGGTAAGTATAAGGATAAGAGAGAGAAAGGAGAAGGGAGGTATATTTAAAATACTAGAGATTTTATACAGCCAGGATGGAAAGCAAAGGAAAACGAATGGGAGGTAGAAAAGTGCAGGAAAGGGGGCGGGTGAAATAAGGGGATAGAGATGACTAGACTTCGAATAGCTTCTATTAATATCTGTGGATTAAATGATCCCCGAAAAACACTTAGGGCGGACATTTACTGCCTACAAGAGACACATGTGGAATATAAGAACCACAGAATTTTAGGATCACTTGGTATGAGAATGGTAGTGTGTTCAGAACAAGATGTGAAAACTAAGGGGGTAGCAATATTGGATCAGGGTAATATATTAAAATTTGCTAGACAGAAGGCTGACAGGAATGGGAGATGGGCCATTGTAGAATGCTTCTATGGTAAAGGTTGTTTTACTTTATGTTCTGTATATGGGGCAGTAACCGATGATCTGGTAGTAATGGATACTCTAGCTATAGAATTAACTGGTTGGCCTCCCCGTATATTCAATGTGGGGATTTCAGTTTTAATGGCTCGTGGGATGGGTTACAGGATTAATTAGCGCCCTTAGTTAAGAAATATCAGGGACAAAAGCCTTGTGTATTTAAGGCAATGGTTGGTATTCAGAAGGAGCTAGGATTGGATGATGCCTGGGTTAGGCTATGCGACTCAGATCCTGGGTACACCTATTTCTCTGCCCCTCACGCAAAATTGGCTCGACTAGATTTGTTTCTTGGTATCTCCTGAATTGTTAACGCATGCTATTATGGAATTATTCCCATGGATCATGTCAGATCATAACCCATTGGTACTTGATCTGGAGCTAGATGGTCTGGAGTATAAAGCCAGGAGGTGGACCTTCGAAAGAGGACTCCTTAAGGTTTCTGAATATTGTGAATCTATGAAGAACTGGATAGCTGAATTCTTAGAGAAAAATCTGGGGTCTGCCCCTATAGAGATAGTCTGAGATGCCTTGAAAGCAGGAGTATGGGGGGAAACTCTGAGCTTTAGCCTTAAGAAACAAAAAAGCATCCAAGGCAGAGTAAGGGATTTGCATATGAAACTCAGAGATGCAGAAAGACAGCTGATTGCAATTATGAAAAAGGGGGAGGATATAAAAATTCAGGAGCGGATTGCTATAGCAAGGGCAGCAATAAACGAGGTCACTGGAAAAATATCTTGCACAACGCTCTGAAGGGTATGAGTTTGGAGAAAGAACCGGGCATCTGCTGGCGTTAAGGGCAAGGCATAAAGCAGCAGCCAGGGTCATTAGAGAGATTAGGGATTAGCAAGGACAAACAGTGTCAGATGCAGATGGATCAGGAAGGTGTTTCAGAGATACTATATGGAGCTTTATAGCGATACATCTGGATCTTCAGTTACAGAGATGCAAGAATTTTTAAGTTCCATTAGGTTTAACGAAGTAACAGAGGAGGATCATTCGCAATTGGAGGGACAGATTGATAGTCTAGAAATAGATAAGGCATTAAGGGCCAGATGTAGCAAGCATTTTGCACGGTGCAAACTGCGAAAATCGCAGTTTGCGCCATGCAAAATGCCCATCGCGATGCACATTCACTCGCTATGCTAAATTGCTTTGTGACCGCGAATGCGGTCGCAAAGCAATTCACAGTTACCACCAGTGTCACACTGGTGGTAACCCATTCGCAAAAGGGAAGGGGTCCCCAGGGGACCCCTTCCCCTTTGTGAATGTTGCCCAAAATGTTTTTTCAGAGCAGGCAGTGGTCCAGTTGGACCACTGCCTACTCTGAAAAAAAGAAACCAAATGGTTTCGGTATTTTTTTTATTTTGCAACTCGTTTTCCTTTAAGGAAAATGGGCTGCAAAAAAACTTTTTAAAAAACTGCTTTATTTAAAAAGCAGTCACAGACATGGAGGTCTGCTGTCTTCAGCAGGCCACCATCCCGGTGAGTGCAGGGACTCGCTATGGGGTCGCAAAATGCGACCCACCTCATTAATATTAGTGAGGTGGGTCTTTGCGACCTCATAGCGAAACTCAGACGGTGTCTGAGACACCGTTCTGCATCCGATTTTGCGAATCGGAAAGCAATTTCCGATTCGCAAAATCGGAACTACCTACATCTGGCCCTAAGTGAACTCGCCACGGGAAAGCCTCTGGACCTGATGCGATCCCCTTAGAGTTCTATAAAATCTTTAAAACATTGCTACTTCCTCTGATGATTGAGTTATTTATTCAGGTACAGAATGGTGGAAAAATCCCGCCATCATGGGGAATGGCCAACATAGTAGTTTTTTTGAAGAAAGGGAAGGCTCCACAGAGCCCAGCTTCTTACTGGCCGATTACATTAATCAATAGCGATGCTAAAATCTATTCAAAAATACTAGCTGCTCGATTATCCTTGGTGATCAAGAAATTGGTAACACCTAGACAACATGGGTTTGTCCCGGGCAGAGACACAGTTGAACATATTCGAAGAGTTATTACGCTCTTCGATGTTACAGAAGTTGCGGAGGAGCCCATGGCTGTCTGACTGTTAGATGCCGAGAGAGCATTTGAAAGGGTTAATTGGAAATATCTCTGGCAGGTTATGGAGAACTATGGCTTTGGGGAGAAGTTCATTCTGGCAATCGAAGTTATTTACAGGTCGCCGGGAGTGAGAATACAATTAATGGGAGGGCAGTCTGAATGTATCCAAGTAGGGCGCGGCACTAGACAGGGATGCCCATGCTCCCCGCTGTTGTTTGCTCTATATATAGATCCTCTGCTTAGACAGCTCGAAGGGAATAGTAAGATCTCACCGGTGTGTAGGCATGGATGGGATACAAAAGTTCTAGCGTATGCGGATGATATAGCCATAGTAACCTCTAACCCGGACTTAGTGCTGAAAGAAATCGAAGAGGTGACGAGTAAATTTGGAATGTTCTGTGGGTATCTGCTAAATAGAACTAAAACACAGCTGCTGGTTAACCAATATACAAATTCTCAGGGTATTGCTATTACACCAAGAATAGGAGAAATCATCAACCTGAACTTAGACCCAATACTTTCAAAGACCAAAAATGATACACATAGATGGAACAATTTGCGTATGACTATAATGGGGAGATGCAATATGGTTAAAATGTTTCTCCTCCCAAAACTATTGTATATTTTCCGTGCCATACCATTAAACTTTACAAACTCTCAGTTTAAGGATATGGAGTGTGCAGTCATGAGATTTATTTGGGTATACGCAAGTGCAGAATAGCGGGTAAATTTATGTCTCTGCCTCGGGAAAAGGGTGGGTGGTCCCTACCTAATATGAAATTATACCAAACGGCGGCAGCTTTTCAATATATGCGCCCGCTATGGGGGGAAGGGCAGGGGAGAACGAGGTGGAAGACGGTCCCAATATCTATGAGCTGCTCGTGGGATCGGCTGCTAATGGATGTCTATTAACCTTCCACAAACCTTGGTACTATAAGAAAGCTAGATACAAGGTATTAGAGGCGGCTTATAAAAGCTGGCGGTCATGGCGCATAAAGAATGGGCTCGGAAGATTTAATTATACAATAATCAAGAACAACCCGTCGCTTCCCGAAATATTTAAGGCTATCCATATGGTAAAATGGGCCTCTCGAGGCATAGAGAGGTTAGGAGACTTCTATGATGATCTTGGAGTAAAAGTGTTTAGGAGTCTTCAAGAACAATATGGTCTAGAACAAAGGGATTTCTTCAAATATTTACAGATTGGAGATTTTGTGCGTAAGAAAACAGGGGGTCACAGGGATTCAGAAATAATCTGTTGTTAAAGGGTATTTTGGGGAAATCTAATATGCCTATTAAATTACTTTATTCAGCATTGATGGCAGAACAATCTGATGATTTAGGGAAGCATAGTGAGAGGTGGAAGACAAATTGGTGGATGGAGGTATTAATTTCTTCAAATCACTTGAACTGGGACATACTATGTTACTTTCTTCCTCTCTACAAGCACAACACTATAAGACCATGTTCGATCTGTACTATACACCGGCTCACCTTGTCAAATGGGGGGGGGCCTCAAGAGGGACAAACTGTCCAAGGTATAGGGCGCATGGAACAGATATTGTTCATATGTTTGCCACGCGTGGGGAACTGACGGTACTGAGAGATGGTATGCAACTCATGCTAAAAGAAATACTGGGATATGAGGTGGTCCTTACCCCCGAGATCATGGTCTTAGGGGTTGTAGAGGAAACGAGGGGATGACATAGGGCGCTTATCTTTCTGGCCATGGCGGTCTATCGATTATGTATCTCCTCTGCATGGCTGAACCCGCATCCACCGACATGGCAGCAGTGGCTGGGCAGGTTATTGTCTGTGTATAATTTGGAGATTGCACTGTATGACCGTAAGGGGAAATCAGCCAGAAAAAAAGGGAAAGTAATTTGGGGACAATTCCAGAACTGGCTTCTGGCCCATGAATGAAGGTTCAATCTAATGTTCTGTTCTGATGACAAAGGAGTAACTCACCTCCTTCCAGGCTAATGGGAATATGTAATCATCTTTTGAATCTTATGTTACGGGTAAAATGATGTATGAATGTAACTATATCTCATTCTTTTCCAATAAAAAAAAAAGGTATACACACAAGTCACAAAATCCTTTTCTCTCCTAGGTGATTAGTTGTCAGAAATGTCTGAGTTTAGTACATTTGCCTAGGTGGTGGCTGCGGTCAGGTCCAAGTTTCACAGCTACCTGCATTTCAAAATCAATTTAATTTCTGACTGAAAAATGTGGTCTGTCCATGTTACATTTTAGGACCCTCGCAGTCAAGTGGTTAATGTTGCCATAGGCAACAGCATGAAGCTTCTTATCAAACAACCTATAATCACATTTTTTAAATCATAGTTGTGAAGAACTTTGAAAGGCTGCTGGAAATGCTGTAATTTAATGTATTTTAGCATCATTGTTATAGACAGCAAGGCACACTAACAAGCATTGGTTAAATACCCTGTTGCGTCCGTTTCATATCTGCAGCATCGGTTGAACGTTAAGTTGTCAGGACTCGTTTCTGTGCCTAAACCCAGGCTGATTCAGGCTGTTGTGTATGGGAGAGCAGAGATGGGAAGCGTGTGACGAGGGAGGGATGGTACAATATATATTTTTTAAGTGTTACCATATATTTGTAAGTGCCACAGGATCCCAAAATGCTTGCTTAAGGAACAGGAGGAAGGCTGATGTTTTAAGTGAAGTATGGTTGTCTATTCTGCCCTCCGTTTACATCCCATGGGGTATTTTGTGGGTCTTGATCTCCCAGCTCTACTGATTTACAACTAAGATATATTTTACTGTGCAAAATAGTGTGGGAGCTACTTTTATGCAATCCTTTATCATGCACATACTAGGTCATGGCAACACAATTTTTCAACATTGATCACAGGCTTCTAAGTGCTAAATATAGTAGAGGGAAGTAGAGAGGTAGGTGATCTCTTTGACAGAACACTCCTTTTAGTGGGTGGGTGTGAGATGGTGTATGAGTTCCATATCTAAATATCTACCATCATTATTTTTGACCCATTCATTGGATACTTAGTGTTGACTGAATAGCCTTAATCAACATTTGATTACCTTGCATTAATACCTTCAGCGCTATAAGAGCACTACCACCACCATCTGAGCACACATAGAACCATCTCAGTACTCTGCCTAAGAACTCAAAGCATCATTTGACCACTATAATGGTTGAGTGAGCGTCCCCAGCATCATGCACCCCAGCATTTGACTAGTTTTCTTGCCTTCTGAGATTTTCTGGCATCATGCGAGCTTCCCTGGCTTTTATTTGGACAAAAATATACTGCCATTGGTCACCCAGTGGATTCCTTCAAACCACCTTTGCCTCAAGTCTTTCTTAGCGCTGTTGAAGTGGGCTGTGCTTCAAAAAGCATAATCCTTGCAAAATCCCTGATTACTGGGATAACTGTCCATGCGGACTTCTAAAGGAACATAAGGTTTCTTACTGTTAACATAGCCACATGGCAGGTGATTACAATTGTATGCTCCAATTGTACTTACCCACGGGCAAGCTTCATGAGAGGATGTTGAGAAATAGGGAAAGCCATCAGAAGTCCTCTGTTGGAGACTGGTCTGTCGCATATGAGAAAGGATTCCTGCCCTCTGGAAAAGAGAGATGAAGAGAGGTGGATCCTGGGAGATGGCCTTAACTGTAAATAAGGTATAACTGGTCATTCCTCAGTTGGTCATGGGCAGAGGTAGATGTAATCTTTCAACATAAAGCATCCTTACCTTGTCTGAGGGACTCTCTAACCCTGGAGATGGAGGAGAGAACAATGATGCAAAAGAGGAAATGGAGAAGAGGGGAATGTGGGGACAACAAGTGAAATAAAGATGACTGGTATAAAGAAGGGGAAATTGGGAAGGGGGCCAAGGGGAAAATGGGACAGATGGCGAAAATGAGAGAGTGGGGAAAAGGGAGAGGAGGAAAAGAAGGCATTAGGGCTGGAGAGACATGGATGAAGAGGCTGGACAGGGATGAATGGGTGTGAGCAGGAGTAAGGAGAAAGTTAGCAAAACAGAGGGCAGTTGATTTACAGGACTGTTGTGAAGGAGAGAGGAGACTTAGAGAATATGAGAAATAGAGCAAGGAAATAACAGGAGATGAGAGAAAATAGGATGGGGGAAGAATGTTTCTGAGGGTGAAATGTGGGAAAAAGAGGTTTTGTCACTTGTGAAGATCACGCACAAACTTATCAGAGAATAAAAGGATTTTATTGGTTTGTTTGGGGCTTCCACTTCTTGCAGGGCTTTCTGACTTCCTTCCAAGTCTGTGGTTTTTCAGGTCTT
This sequence comes from Pleurodeles waltl, assembly GCF_031143425.1. NCBI lineage: Eukaryota > Metazoa > Chordata > Amphibia > Caudata > Salamandridae > Pleurodeles > Pleurodeles waltl. The sequence continues at coordinate 902,708,039 of NC_090448.1, read as the reverse complement.
GAAGTTCTCTGACTTCGCTTCTTTTGTCCCTTCCTGGGCTCTTCTGCTTCTCTTCACCAAAGGAGGAAGAATTGTCCTCTGGGCAAATCACATACATATAATTAGTAGCCTGCTTCTCCCTAGTCTTAAAGTCTATTGTGCCACCATCACCGTTCCCCCCCCAAAGGTGAATCCAGAGTACCTAGTGCCCCCTGCCTGCCTGTTGCTTAGTGTCTCCCTGTGAGTTTTCTCCTTGATGTTGTCTCCACCAGTGCACAAATTGGAAGACTGGCATTTGCCCGTCACCGTGACACTCCTCTGGGGTCATGGAATTGGTGAACACATTCCTCTTCTTTGGGTCTGCCCTTCACTCTTCATGATTCGTTCTCCCCACCTTCTCTCCAAAATCCCTCTTTGGTTCCAACACACCCCTTATCTTTGTGGGCCACTTCCAGCTCCCTTACCTTGTATGCTGCCTTGGCACCAGACTGTTATGCTTGGTCCTACTGTGGAACACCTTGTGGCCATCTTGAAATTCCCAGATAATGCATGCAAGTCGTTACAGGAAGCATAGGGGTTAGTGGAGTGAATGAGAGTCTCTGAAAAAGAGGGAGAAGGAACCAATGTGGGGAAAATCACAGAGAAAAAGAAGAGAGCAAGGGAGATAATGGAAAATTGGAAAGAGAGCAGGTGAAGAACAGTGGAGGAGAAGCCTAAATGCGAACAGAAAGAAGTGATAGGTAATAAGTTCCCAGGAGACTTAACAGGGCAGTAACAGGAAGATCATAAGGAGGAAAGGGGGCAAAGAAAGTCCATATAAATGATGGTTTGAAGAAGCTTGGAAGTTGTGAAAACTAAGCAACGTGTTTTACTAGTGCATTTGGAAACTATATATTTTTTGTGTTGAATGTTCACTAATTGTTCCACACATTTCCCTACATATGCACCACAGACATTTAAAGCCAACCAGGATGTGGTATTGAGGGCCTCTGGGTATAATAAATGCATTCAATATAATCCCAGTTTCTGACCCATTTCCTATGACATTACCATGCAAAATCATTCATGAGACAATTATAGGTATTCACATCTGCCATCCTTCCAGTCTTCTTTGAAACTGTAGAGACTGGAAGGTAAAGGGTAGAAGTTGGCTGAAGGCATTTTAAGAGGTGATGGGGAAACTATCTTGGTATAGGAGAAGATCACTGGAGGTAGTCTTTACAATTGTGCAGGATCTATAAAACGGCCTACATTAATCTACCTACAGTCACTCTTTTTCAGTAACTATATATTTCCTGCATGAATGTAAGCATTTTTGCTTCTGTTTCGCTGTTCAACTACTTTCTGCAAACTGTGTATGATGCATTATTGTTCAGTGAATATATTTTAAAATGTAACTAGGGGCTGGATGAGGGGAGATGGAACATGCACATTGTTGGAATAGGGGGACATTTTAAGATCAAAAGTGGCAAAAGTAATTCATTTGAATCAACAAGCTGGAAAATAACATTTTTTTTTTTTTTAATTAGCAAATTAAAAAAATACTGATTTTTTTAATGTATTAAAATTAAGAAAACATCATAGGTTCTGAAGGTTGAAACAAAGGCAAACTTAGCTTTGGGCATAAAGGAGACAGATTCTAGGGTTTACATGGGAGGTGGTTGGTTGAGAGGGTGTTACCCTGCAGTGTGTTTTGAAAAAGAAGGGCACATTTGCGTGGTGATAATGCTGAAAGCAGCAGTGGTGGAATGAGATGAATGAGAGGCACTCAGATGTGTACAGCAGTACTGAGGTGCCTGCCAGTTTTGCATGACTAAGCAACAAGCATTGGAAAGCCTATAGTTCTAGCCTTGCTAACGATAATTTCTTCTTACATTTTTACTTTAATAATGTGAAATGGCTTTTGGCCATGTTGGAATTGTAAATTAGGAGCCAAAATGGCTGCCAGTGTGTCACAATGGCCATTTAAAAATGATAAAGTAAAAAAAACAAGTAGTTGGAAGTGTAAATAATTCTGTCAAGCAGCACAGTAGTACCTTGCAACGGCTAGACCCTTGAAAAAAACACAGGTGGCAGAATGGAGATGTGTGTGGCCACTGGTGAGCCACGGATAAGTGGAGCTGTGATCAGTTGGAGATAGTGTGCGTGGGGGATGGTAAGAGGATTTAACACCCGTGTATGTCTGTAAATACTTTTGTAGGAGCTTCAGATTCATGAAATGTTGTGGGCTGATATCAATGCTGATTGATAACCTTGTTGGCCAATACCATAATAACTCATTGATCAATCAAAGAAATTTTGTATAGTGCATGTAACGGGGACGCCGTTACATGATTGCCGCTGGCAAAGACAGTTACCGGGGCAACCAATGACGACAATACAAGAAGACCCAGCAGCCTCGGAACACTTCTGGGGTCATTACGACGCGGGCGGCCAGGAACAGAAGAAAGACGGCATGAGCGAGGAGAAGGGGGAGAGAGAGTGAGGAGACACGGGACAGAGACAGCAAGGAGAGAGCAACAATCCTCGAAAAAGAAGGCGGCACAGAGGAACCAGGAGAGGCACAGAGGCAGGAGGAGAACAGCAAAATGAGGGAAGGAAGAGACAGGAGAAGGAACAGTAGGGGAGAGGTGACACAAGGAAAGAGGAAGACAGAGAGAGCAGAGGTGACAGAGGAGGACCGAGAACGAGATTGAAGGAAGGAAGAGAGGAGCCTGACAACAGAAAGCCCTACCACGTTCCTAGAGGGACGTGGCTGCACAAGGTACGGTCCTATTTTCTTACTAGATCTCCCATGGGGGGGAAAAGGGGAAGGAGAGAGAGTGAGGGAACAATCAGGGGAGCTAACCCTATAGAGAAGAGGTGGGTTAGAGGGGAAAAGGAAGAATGCATTGTCACAAGCACCTATGCATGCCTGACACGTTTTACACCTGTGTGATCCCTCCTCACGTCCATACTCACTCCCTTCCCTGGTGAACCCATCCTATAATATATTAAACCACCTACCTGAAACCTGGTTTTTTCCTCTCTTCCTCCCGAGGCACACCGGTCCAAGCAGGAAACGACTCCAGAGGAGCAGAGACATCACCTAGAGAGGAAAGAAGGAAGACAAAAACAAAAGGACCTTAATATGTAGTAACCATCTTATCCCAAAACATACCCAAGAAATAAACATAATACACAGACAACCCAATCAGAGCCTGTAGTCCATCCATTGCGTAAAGCAATTTTTGCTCTTACAGTGCAACAGTTTCTTCAACAGAAGTATCTTGGCCCTAAATACATTGTTTGATCACTGGAATGAGTAAAATACAAGATGGGCTAACCTTTATCAGAAAGAAAGATTTTCCAATCCTTCTTGAAGGTTGAAACAGAAGTGGCTCTGCAGCTATGTGTAAAACAATAGCACATCTATTTCCATCTAACAAGTTATTGCAAAGACACCTGAAATAAAATGACACAGCAGAAATAAAAAACAGTTTTTCATGTTATGAAGATTCAGGCCTAGTCAAGTCAAGAAAAAATCATTGAAATGCACATTTAATCCACATTGCACTATGTAAAGTTACATTCTACCTTATATAAAGTCATTTATTATTTCTCATTTAAGCTTCTTGTAGCCATTAACATAAAAACGAAATAAACTTGTTAACACATGTAAGTGGATATAATGAAGAACTACATTTCTCAATGTTAATCAACAACATTAGTGCATGTTACATAAACCATTATCATTTTAAATGCTGTCACATTCAAATGAAGTGAGGATGTTTTTAGACTGTTGTACTTTATGCTTACATTTGATTAATAGAGTTAGACACACAATATTGTATTTTCTCTAACACTACAGTAAATGCACTTTTCTATTGACTTCTAGTGCACCACTTTACATGGATCTAACACTAATTCACATATACCACGCTAAGTCATGGTCACATATAGATCAACATTGTAGTGTCAGGGGTGGTATCGAAGTTACACTGTTCCAGTGCCCCTCAGATGGCAAATTGAGCCATCACATAAATCTGTAATCTTACTTATCAGTGAGAAAAATCAAAATCTCAGTGGTCAGTCCAGGAAAGATATTCTGGACTCCATTGCCGACTTCATCACCTCCTGTGCCATAGACTCCAACAACTACATTTTCCTCAGCAACCTCAACTTCCATCCCGATGACATCAATGACATCAACACTACCAACCTCCTCGACAGCATGAACAACATTGGACTCATCCATGACTCCACACACACCGCAGGCCACATGCTAGACCCATCTTCACCTCCAGCGACCGCATCAGGTACAGCCACACCACAGAACTTCAACATCACCAGCTCACAGACCTCTGCCCCCAGTCTGCCCAGCACCCCTACCACAGCTGGAGTGAAGTCTCAAAGGACACATGGATCAATGCCCTCAACACCACCCACTCCATCTGCTCTAACAACCTAGGCCAGAAAGTCAGAAACTTCAACTGGATCACCAACTGCACCAATAGCGTCACTCCCTTTGGCAGAAACACCCACAGAAGGTCCCCCAAGCAGGATAGCTGGTACACTGAACTGCTAAATGACACTGTTAACAACTAGAAAGGAGATAGCGCACCATCATGGACACAACCAACAAGACCGCCTTCAAGACAGCCCTCAACCTGTGTTGGTGCCCGGACCTTCTATGAGAACTGTGACTTCAAACTGCACCATTACCTTCCATATTACTATTCCATCCGTAGTGTACTGAAAGATGGCTTCACATATGTCCTCTACATTCCTGGTGGGCATCCTCCATGGACACTCTTTGATTATCTTAACATTTTGGGTCCACATTAGCGAATCTCAGCCCGTGTTCCATTCCCCAGCGAATTTGCCGGTAGACACAGACTCTTCTTTGTAGTCTACTACCCTGGTCTAGCATCTCGGCAAAGAGTGGCATTGCCTGTAGTTGAACTACGTGACAACAATGAAATCTCTGCTGAAGTCAATGATGGAGGATCGTTTTTCTCTTCCTGGGCTGAGAATGCTTGATTCCATTTTTGCTACTGATTGGAAAATGGAGGTCTACAAAGTTGGGGCCCCTGCTATTTTTGACAAAGTTTAATGGAAACCTTTCCTGGCTGACACTTTTCCTTTTTTGCCTTCAGGAACCTAGTGCTGAAGATTTGTGCCAGAAGTGCTTTTTTTCAACCCCTGCTCACAGCGCTTTGTGCCCCCATCCTGGTCCATTTTTGTGTTGTGTCATCAATGTGATGTATTTGTGATGTCTGTGTTTTCAAGAAACTAATGGAAAAAGTAAATCTAGTCTTCTGATAATTGCTCTAGAGGCAGTTATCACTGTAGTGTGCAATTGGTACATATTTTAATGTATTAGTGATGTGTCTTAGAAATTCAGGAGCAGAGTTGTGTTCTGGTGTATACTGAACTAGGTCTGCTGCAATATATCCAAAGAACACACCCCAAACCATCATAATTTCTAACATCAAATACCTTTTTTGTGGTCTGTTTTTATTTGACCGAATTCAGTCCTCACATTATTATTTATTCTGCAATATACGCACCAGGACACTTTATTGTCTAATGCCCCACAAAGAATAGGAAGTTACTAGAAAGGTACAGGCATGGATTATTAACAAATAAATCCACGATCAGAACAGCAAAAGCAACTCTGGATAATCACTATATTTACACTGACAGACCCTGTGCTGGATTTGTATTAGCCTCTGACTCGGCAGCTCGTCCACCACAAGGCTACCATGTCACAGTGACGGTTATCCCACTAGAAACTATACAATAAGGACAGGGCGACCACAACCCGTTTTTCCTGCTGGTGTTTGTCATGTGAGGCGTTTTAGACACAAGTAGGAAAAATTTAGAATCTTCACTAGGCAAAGGGAGAAAAGAACCACATTTGGAGTTTATTTTCGCAATATAAAGTTTGTCGAGTGGGCTCTTTGAACATGGTACTTGCTCAGCAAACTCTCAGTGTTGGGGAAGGAACCATCACAGTATAAGTTCCATTTGCATCATACAGAGCCAGGCAGGCAGGAATCTGCCACCCTACCAGACCTATTGGCCATCTGCCAAAGTCGAAATGACGGCATAAGTCTCATTATGAATGACAGGTGATGGTAAGGCTAAGTGGGGGTGTGAACACAGGATGAAGGGAGGTGCCTGTGTGAGTAAGCTAGATAGACCTGCATGAGGAAATGAATGTAGGGGTAAGAATCATGCATAAGACGTGAGTGGGGAAATGGAAGATATTCATTGAAAGTGGAAACAGTTTGCTCTAGAGCTCACAGGATAAACATGGGAGAGAAAAGAATATGAGTTTCACACAAGGGGAGAGGTGGTAAAGAAATTATTAGATTTGTGAGTGTAAGAGGAAAGGCCCATGCATGATTACATTGAGAGGAGACCAGTACTTGTGATGAAGGAGAGCAAAGGAGGCTTGCACATGGACTAGAAAGGGGATGCACATGCTTGTGGGCAGAGGAAAGGCAAAAAAGAGCATAGGGAGAATGAAGAAGAGACAAGACTTAACGTTCAAGAGGTAGGAGAAGAAAGGGAGATTTTGGAGGACTAAGGAATAGACAAAACCTGTGGTTCAAAAACAAAGCTATTTAATGTGTGTTGAGAAAGATGGGTAGAATGATGGGAACAGGAGACATGTACATTGAGACACAGTTGAGGTAAATGAATCCCCTAAGAGGAAAGAGAGTGTAGAACATCTTAATATTAGGAGAGGATCACCCCAAGAAAAGTTACCTGTGAATATAAAAGGAGTACGTGGTCTTAAACGTTGGGAGAGAAGACCAATTCAATAATAAAGATCAAAAACGAAGAGAGAGATGGGAATGAAACCCGTTGGCTGTCTATATCTAGTAGAGAAATTGCAATGGGAAATGAAGAGAAGTATAGTGTGCAAAGATTGGAGTGGCAGACCACAGTGGGGCCAGAGAGGACAGGCATGAAGGAGAAACACAGATTGTAGAAACCATATGCTTTAGACAAGCAAAGCCAATCGGTCTGGCTTTGTGAAATGTGCATTGCTTTTTATTTTGAAAATATTTGCAGTATAGAATAACAAATTCCATAATATTTTATTAAAAGTTTGGCTCAGCAGCCAAAGTATTCCTTCTCAGATGACTGTGAACTTGTGAAAAGGCAAAATGCCATCACACGCATTACAAGAGAGCAGAGAGCAAATGGATGAAGTGAGCGAATCTAATCTCCCATATCAAGTGCTTTGGTGACGTAAAGTGAAATGTGAATGACACTTGAGCATACCAGTGGATCAATTGGGTTGACTGAATGTCCCTGTATTTATGGATATATGTATTAATGTTGTTATGAATTATTTAGAAAACACGAGACCGCAAGAGGTGGTCTAAGCCAGGCCTCCGAAGTTTGCGGTTACATCTGCACATAATGGAAGTGAGGGAGAGAAGAATGGAACATGGAGAGCGAGTTTCTTTTGTTTTGTTCCATGGTGATGTTTTGTGATTTAGTTAAAATCTGTATGATCCTGCAGCCCGCCTTTTAAACGTACACACGCGCAGAATACTTATAAATGGGTACAATTTAAAATATGCGATACTTATATTTGAAATGCTATTAAAAACAACACTTAAAACGTCTTTTTTTTCTCATTGTGATTGTGAGTGGTTTTGCCTACTATGCTATTATCCTGCAGTAGCTGAAAATAGAATAATCGCTTGGCGCTGATGTATCCCTCCTGCTGCTGTTGAGGAATTCTAGCTTAGCTTGCTTCATTTTAGTTTTTTGGTGGCCCACGGTATTTCATCAAAATCACTTCAAAAACACAAAATCAAACCTACTGTGTGCTATCAGCAGGGCCAGCATATCTTTTATCATCAGGCATGTCCCTGGTGGGATGGAGCTCATGTAGCCCAGGTCCCATCCTGGTGACTCTGCCGCTTTCCCCAGATCCCCGCGGTAAATTGCAGCAGGCACAGGGAGGCTTCAAGAGAGAGAGAGAAAAGGATCGGGATGTAGAAAGTGATCAGAAAGGGAGGAGAGGGAGAATGGATGAATGGAAAAGAACAAAAGTGCGATAAGATGAGAGAGCAGGGCTTATTAGAACATTTGTGCCAGGGCTGCTTTTGGTTCCCCAGTCCAACCCTGTCAATCTGCTTCTGGAAGTGTGTCTAAGAGCAGGAAACCTGATTGCCTCAATTGAAGCTCCTTCTTGCTTCCACACTGGATCCTTTGACTATAGCTATCAGGGTAGATTTGAGGGTTCAGGGCTGCCAAATTAGAAACTAAAAGCTAACTCTTTGCTGACAACATGACTATACAGTGAAACTGATCAAGTCGATAATTTCACCATTATCTGTTACACAATTAAGAATCTCATGTTGGCCAAGGCAAAATTGACTTGGAGAAAAGAGAAAAGCTGAATTTTGGCAAGGCAAATGGCAATATATATGTCATTCCTCTCGGATGTAAATACCATGTAGCAAAAAATACTTTCAGCTTTGCACCTACAACTTCAGCCCATGTGAGGGCATTGGTTCAGTAAAACAAATAACCATCGAGCTTTTACAATACAAAAAAGAGATAGACATCTGACACCTAGAGGCCTTATAGAGTGGATATAGGGACAGAAAATGAATGGAAAAAAATATGAAATAGAATATATCACAGAATTTGTTGTTAGTGAGGAGGCACCATTATTGATCATGAAAGCCACAAAATAATGATAGAGGAATAAAGATAAATGCCAATGGCCCTCCTTTTATCTTCTGACAATAAACAACAATAAATGGTAGGAATTTCTTCAGCTTGATGCTATAGGTCAATAGGTGAAATTGTGACATGCTCCAGTTTGGTGAGTTAAAACCAGCAATATCTCACTGACAAAAATAGATATGACCATTTAGGATTGTGCATGGGATGCATCCTCAATTGTCTTTTGATGCAGTGCAAGAGATACTCTTTTTCCTTAAAGATTCAGCCTGTGGAGAGCGGAAAATGACTTTGGGCCTGATTTAGATTTTGGCAAACGGGTTACTCCGTCACAACGGTGACGGATATCCCATCCACCAAAATATAAGTCTCATAGGAAAGAATGGGATTTCAGCAGACAGGATATTTATCACCGTTTTGACTGGGTAACCTGTCAGCTGAAATCTAAATCAGACCATTTATCATGAAAGAATCCTTTGCAATAGGAGAAAAGAAATCAGGTGAGGGGGTTCCCAAAGGCATCCTATGCCAATACACAGGCAACAATAGTACTTCCTTTATGCCAAGATTGTTACAGGCCCTCAGAATGTGGAAACATTATATTATCGGCTGACAATAGAGTGCAAAATGGACTTGGTAGGTCAGGTATTGAGTCAGTGTCTCTAATGCAGGTGAGTGTGAAAGTTTCTCCTTGTGCAAACTGTAATCCAATGTGAGACTTTCCCAAACAATTCAATTAGTGCTAAAAAATCACACAAAAACATGTTTACAATTTCTCCATGTGAGAAATCTAGCTCTGAGGGTTTCGGGACAACCAGTTACTGGGCCCCAATTGTAACAACTGGGGTCTTTTACTTTTGGTGTCCTGTACCCTCGCCCTACCCCCTCCCTTAATGCAGTTCCTCAAACTGGGAACATATTTCTCCTCCTTCCACTTGGCTCTTGTGGTAATAAGGAGGGCAGTGTATGACTTACTCAGTGTGTTAACGAGGGCCTGAAACACAAAATTCAACATTGAAACAAACAATACTCACTGGGTATTCACACTACAATTTGCAACAGAAATCAACCATTTCAATATGCATGGAATTCACAGTGCACTCCCACAAATAAAACGCTATTTTGCCTTCCCCTGTTAAGGAGCTGAGCCTACTGGATGTGACACTTCTTCAATGATATACAACATAATAAAGCAAACATTTTAGTAATTCATTATTTCTACTATTGAACTAGCTTACTTAGCAACCTCCCAGAACTTGCAACTCAGTGGATCCCATGTACTCCTTTGGCATACTAAACGTTAAGCCCCAGGAGTACAGACATACTGCTTATACCTCTTCTGGGGTCACTAATTCAATAAACAGTTCAGGGAATCCTTCGAGGCCTTTTAAAAAAATTTTTTTTTAGAAAGCGTGTTTGCTTCTTGTTAGGGTCTGCTCTGCTGCCCCAACACATTAAAGCCCTTTTGGTGATGTCCTTCCCTTCTGCAGCTCTACAACAGAAAATTTGCAAAATTTCAGACTGATCAAAAACCTTATGAGGTGTCTTCGGTCTGCAGTGTTTCCCTTGATGCGTCTATGGGCAAGAGTGGATTATTGTTTGATTTCCCAGTTTAGCAAGCCTGGAACAGGTGTGTAGCCCCTCGCAGGGGACCCAGCCTTCCTGGGGACATACATATAACGGAGGAGGACAACTCAGCAGGCTCCTGCACCATGTGTTCTCCTTCTTTCTCCACCACCCTAGCATATGGCTATGCAGCTGAGGAAGTCACATGGTTCCAGCTCCTGGGCACCAAGAGTGGGGGAATGAGTCACGTTGCTCAATTCACCAAAATGGACTCTCCTCATGGACACACTCCAGGCAGGCAGGCTTTGGGGAGCCCCAGATGAAAACAGAATGACAGTCCCCTGCCTCTAATGGAGACTAGTTAAGTATGGAATAAAGCACTTGATGCTTCGGGTCATCAGCACTTCCCAGGGACTATCAGATAAACTAGTGTTCACAATTAACTTAAGCTTTGGGAACAACATGCATCAAGAAACAGACAGGGACATGAAGAAAGCCCGTCCACAAGTGAGCTTTTCCATTTAAGATATGCTGGTCCCTTAATTTGTATAAGATTTCCTTTGTTGTGCTCCTTCGTAGCATGCTCCAGACATTAAAAGTGATCTTGTTTACTTCTTTATGGTTTTTCACAGCCCTTGGCCTTGCTGCTTACCCTCTTTTGCAGCAGTATCTCTCTGAAAGGGCTCTGCCCAGTGCTTAGTAGTTTCCTGACTTAGGGTCTTCCTGCAGTAGCACCACATGCTCCTCAAAGCAAATCACTCTTCCTGCCTGGACACCCCAAACACCCAAGGACTTCTGCCACTTTAAGTGTGCTTGTGTGTCCAGGAAAATCCTGTAACGCCTGTCTCATAAATCAGGATTCTGATACAAAGTTGTGACAATGATTTCCAAGGTACACCCATTGGTCTTGTATGTGGAAAGAAAAGGCAAGCAGAAAGTGAATAACCCTGCAAAGCACTCACACTTTGTGAAACTGGGATTTGAGAGACTGAGGACAATACTGGATAATGGCCAATGGCTCAGTATTAGCAGGTATTGCAACACTGCGAATATCTTAGTTTTCAGATAAGGTGCAGGCTTCTCATGCCATGTGAACCATTAGACGTTAGTATGTAACAGACATCAATGGCAATATTTTATTTAGCATGACCACTAAATTCTGTTACCACAAAGCCCCCTATGTTTGGCTTACCTGACGCTCCTCTGAGCAGGGCAATTGACGATTCCAGAGAGTTGAAGGAACCCTATCAGTCTTTTGAATAACACCAGCCACACATTTGCAGAGCACCAGCCATAAAAGATGGGAAAGGTGAAAGGGGGAAAAGTCATCAATTAAAACATAGTCCTGAGGGGAAAAGGGAAAATGGGATCGAATGATGGAAGAAAACCTACAAAGTTGCTGGGAATGCCAGTGGCAATTCTATTCATGGCTCAGAAATTTAGAACTTTCATTGTCTTGCTGTCGCTTCTTAAGGTAACCTGGATGACATAACCAACCCCCGGCTTCTCCTGATCTCTCATTAGTATTTCTCTTGTTTCTGATCTGAAACCTTCCGACGGTCTTGCAGCGTCAGCCTCTACATGTTCATCCGTCACCTTCTCCATTCACTCACATCATGTCTTTGTCATCCTTGCTGTATCTTTCACCTCTGTTTAAAAATGGTCTGTTCTGGATCTCTTAATCCCCCATCTATCCTGATCCCTACTGCTAGCCTCACATATCAGATTTCTGGCATCTTATTCCTGGGCATCCACAGACAGAAGTCCAAAGGAACCACCTTACTTCACGTTCGGCAGCAAGTCCACTCAAACTTGCTACTGAGAGGAATCGTTGAGCTAGTGTCACTAGTTCTGGATACCAATTCCAACCAATTTTTCAATTGGTTACTGGGTCCACCACACACAAGAAGTGGGTCCCCCACACTCCAGGAAGGGATCTGGTGTGACTTCTGTGAGTTCTTCTGTGGTGCTTTTCCATCTTAGTTGCTCTTCCAAGACCATGGGTTTAAACATGGAGGTGGAGTGCTGTAGAAAGTGAGAGTCCTTACTTGGTTCAGCTATGTCACATGACCCCTCAGACTAGCCATTCTAGGGAACAGCCAATTGGATGTTTAACCCCCTTAGACAGCATTCAATAACAAGCACTGGCAAAGCCAATAGGTCTCGCCTATACAAGAGGTATTGGCTTTGGCAATGTGTTTTGCCATGTTGTACACCAGTGTGGCTGCTGTTCAGCATGGATAAAAGTTAGTGAAGTGTCAGCGTGGAGCGGAGGAGTAGAGTGGATTTGTTGGAGTGTTACAGAGTGAAGTAGGGGGAGTAGAATGTTGCAGATCTGAGTAGAGAGGAGTAGAGTTCAGTGGCAGAGTGTGTCGTGGAGTGGGGTATAATAGGGTGGAGTGGGTTGGAAAGAATTTGGTTAGTGGGGTGGATTGGATTGGAGTAGAGTGGGATGGATTGGATTTGGGTAGAGTGAGGTGAATTGAGTGGATTGGGTGGGGTGGATTGGAGTTGTCACGATTCACCCTGGGTTTACCGTCGAGGTTGGAGAGGGGTGGTGAGCGGCCCGGTTCCTGTAAGTCCTGCTCTGGCCGAGGTAGGGGCGACCCCTTCCGGTAGCCATGTGCTGTTTGACAATAGTAAGCCACTACAGTCCGTGCCCTCCAGAAGGAGTCCCAGAGGAAAAACCCCAAAAGGGTAAAAAAAAACTCCAACAGGAACTCCCTGAAAACAGAAGGAGGACACAAGGACGTTAGGACTCAAGATTCTGGAATTCATGAGTTCTGGAGACAGAAGACCGATCAAGAACAACTGGCGCCACAAGAGGAAACCAGCCGGAGCGTGACTACCACCACAGGAGTGTTGCAACGCAATGAGAAAAAAGATAGATTCCCCTTATATACCCCTAGACAGGAAGTGGAAAACAGGAAGTAGTAATACCACCATCTTGGATTGGGGAAAAGGTCATAACTTAAAATAGAAAACATGCGCCTGAAAAAGAGAAACAATGCATGCAGGGAAGAGAGGAAGTGAACAGCATGCTGGGAAGGGGAAAAGCATGCATAAAAACTAATCATGTGCAGGCATCCGGCCTTTGACTGCGTGACCGGTAAGTGGTGGAAAGGAGGGGGTCCCGGGAATCCCAAGTGCGCCTTTTATACTTTGCGCGCTGAGCGCGGCAAGGACCGTGACCCGATACGGGGTCTCCTGTTCTGCCGCGTTTGCCCAGGAATCCGCGGCCAGAGAAAAGGGCTGCCGCGGTCTCTAGGGGTTGCGCCGCCGCGGCCCGTACTCGTGGCCGCAGCGCAACAGGAGTGGGGTCGATTGAAATGAGGTGGGTGGGTTGGATTGAAGTGCTAAGGATGAGGTGGATTGGAGTAGGGTGGAGTGGGGTGGATTGGATTGGATTGGAGCGGGGTGGGCTCGATGGATTGGATTGGATTGGAGTGGGGCAGACCAAACTGGGATGGAGTGGGGTGGATTAGATTTGGATACAGTGAGGTGGATTGGAGTAGAGTGTGGTGGACTGGAGTGACTGTGGTGGACTGGGGTGGGGTGGATTGGAGTGGGGTGATTGGATTGGGGTGTGGTGGGCTTCAGTGGGATGGACTGGATTGGATTAAAGTGGGTTGAGGTGGATTAGATTGGGGGGGTGTGTTGGATTGGAGTGGGGTGGAGTGGGGTGGGGTTGGGTTTATTGCATTAAGGTGGGGGATTGGATTAGACTAGGGTGGATGGATTGGAGTGGGGTGGACTGAACTGGGGTGGGGTGGATTGTAATGGGGTGGATTATAGTGGGGTGGCCTGAATTGGATTTGTGTGGTGTGGATTGGACTGAAATGAGGTGAATTGGGGTGCCGTGGACTGGATGAATTGGTTTGTACTGGGTGGATTGAGGTGGATTGAATTGGGGTGGAGCAAGTGGGGTAGATTAGTTTGGTGTGGGGCTGGATTGGACTGGAGCCCTGGACTGGAGTGGACTGGATTGCGATGGAGGGGGGTGGAATGGAATGGAGTGGATTGGAGTGGGGTGGATTGGATTGAGTGGGGTGGACTGATTGAGTCGGTGGACTGTAGTGGGGTGGATTGGACTCGGGTGGATTGGAGTGGGGTGAGATGAGGTGGATTGGAGTAGAGTGAATTGTGGTGTACTGGAGTGAGGTGGACTGGGGTGGATTGACTTGGGGTGGGTCGGATTGGGGTGGAGTGGGATGGACTGGAATGGAGTGGATTGGAGTGAGGTGGATTGGAATGAGGGTGGTGGATTGGGGTGGGATGGATTGCAGTAGATGGAGTGTGGTGGAGTGGATTGGATTGAAGTGGGGTGCATTGGGTTGGAATGGAGTGCATTGGATTGTGTGGGGTGCATTGGATTGGTGTGGGGTGGATTGAATGAAGAGGGGTGGACTGGATTGGAGTGGGGTAAATTAAGGTGGTTTGGAGTGGGATGGTTTGGACTAGAGTAGGATGGATTAATGTGGACTGGATTGGACTGGAGTGGGACGGCTTAAAGTGAATTGTATTGTAGTGGGACAGCTTGGGATCGTGTGGGTGGATGAGAGTGAAGTGGATTGGGTAGTGGTGCACTTGACTGGAGAGGGTGAATTGGGTTGGATTGGAGTGAGCTGGATTAGACTAGAGTGGGAGGGACTGGAGTGGAGTGGCTTGGACTGAGGTGGGGTGGATTGGATTTGGGGTTCGGTGTTTTAAATTGGACAGTGGTTGGATTGGGGTGGCGTGTATTGGATTGGTGTGGGGTGGACGCCATTTTAGTGGGGTGGATTGGAGTAGGGTGGCGTTAATTGGAGTGAGGTGGACTGGATTGGAGTGGGGTGAATTGGCGTGGGGCAGATTGCTGGATTGGAGTGGGTTGTTTTGGGATTGGAGTGGGGCAGGTGGGATGGGGAATGAGCATATTGTTTTGGTTTGATGGAGGACAGATTATTTTGGATTGGATTGGGACAGATTGTTTTGGTTTGGATTGGGGCAGGATGGAGTGGGGCAGATTGGTTTGGATTGGAGTGGGGCAGATTGGAGTGGGACAGATTGTATTAGTGTGGTTTGGAGTGGGGTTGATTGGATTGGAATTGGGTGAATTGGGTTGGTGTGGGGTGGATTGGATGGGAGTGGGGTGGATTGGAGTTGAGTGAATTGGGATGAAGTGGGGTGGATTGGATTAGGGTGAGGTGGATTGGAGTGGGGCGTATTGTTTTGGATTGGAGTGGGGCAGATTGGAGTGGGCAGATTGTTTTGGATTAAAGTGGGTCAGATTGGAGCAAGGCAAATTGGAGTACGGCAGATTGTTTTGGATTGGAGTAGGGTACACTGTTTTGAACAGCAGTGAGGCACATTAGAGTGGGGCAGATTGTTTTGGTTTGGAGAAGTGCATATTGTTTTGTATTGAGTAGGGCTTATTGTTTTGGACTGGAGTGGGGCAGATTGGAGTGGGGCGAATTGGAGTGGGGGAGGTTGTTATGAAATAAAGTAGGGCAGATTGGAGTGAGGTGGACTGGAGTGGGGCAGAAGTTTTCGACTGGAGTGGAGAAGATTGATTTGGATTGTAGTGGGGGGCAGATTGTTTTAGATTGGAGTGGGGCAGATTGGAGTAGGATAGATGGGAGTGGGGCATATTGTTTTGGATTGGAGTGGGGCATATTGTTTTGGATTGGACTAGGGCAGATTGGAGTGGGCCAGATTCTTTTTTACTTGAGTGGGACAGATTGTTTTAGAGTGGTGCAGATTGGTTTAGATTAGAGTAGGGCAGATTAGATTGGGGTGAGAGGATGAAAGTGGGGTGGGTTAGAGTAGATTGAATTGGGGTGAGTGGTTCGGATTGTAGTGGGGTGGTTTGGTGTGGGGTGAGGTGGGGGGATTGTAGTGGGGCAAGTTGGAGTGGGATTGATTGCGGTGTACTGCACAATTGTGTGAAGGCACCATTTTAGAAATTACACATAATAAAGAAACCTTGTTGCTTTGCAATATTTAGAGCAAGATAATCGTCATATTTTGAGACCAGCGCCCACAAGCAAAAACAAAAGAGAACATGAGTGCAAAGTGGGTAAAGACGACTTGGCAAAATAAAAGAAAGTTAACAATAAAGGTTAAAACTGTGCAGTTTTGTTTGTCCTGCTGGGCACTTTGTTGGCAGTCACAAGCCTCCTGTTTGCAGGGCACTAGACGTTAAAAAGAACAAAATAGTATCTCAGTCACATTGGGAGCAGCAGACGGGCACTGGTTAAGTTCAATCCATCAGTGCTTGGTTCCTGCTCCACACAGAGGAATGTAATGATGCTTGGCCTGCACTGACAAATTACAGGCTTTAAAGAAGAGTGCTCCTCAAGCCAGAAAATGGTAAGCAACAGGTGGGATCCAAGCCCTTTACTGTACACAACAGAGTCTCTCAAGCGAGACGCATGCACTAGCGCATACACTCGCAGGCTGATCCCTAAAAATGGCAGTTTGAAGGAAAACTGAGACACCGCCCCTTTCTCTCCAAGCATCACTAAAACAACCTTGTAGTGAAGCCAGAGGTCTGCCCGCTCTCCCTTCCTCACCCTTCTCCCTTAAGAAGGATAATATCACAGAATGGGTTTATTGATGAATGGAGAGCTTTGAGCTGCCAGCTGGCCAGCAAAGTAATTAACTGGCCCAACAGGGTAGTTTAAAAGCATGAATTCTTTTAAGGATGGCACAGGGAATTATGTTCAATTATATAAATGCATACCGAAATACAAACCGAGTGAAATTGACTCTAGATATGTACTTGAGGCCCTAAAATTCACAAGAACAATCAAGTGAATGATTTCCTTACATTGTGCAGATTAAACGTTATATGTTAGGCACCTCTTACCCAAAGTATTAAAACTGTTTAAACACATCAGATTTTATGTTTTAGCTAAGGAGAAAGAAGCTATTTCTTCTTCGATTCCTAATTGAAGTTTAAGGATATGTCAGGTCACAACCAATATATTCTGAGTCTAGCAGTTAGCAAACTGTCAGCAGAAGCCACCCTCAGTCAGACAAGCAGTCCCTCTCCTAGCTTCCTTGCAGGAATACCATGTTGTACGTAACCTGCTCAGAGCCCTTTTTCCATGGTTGTACACAGCAGCTGATCCTAAAAAGTAGCCAATGACAGCTACTACTCAAATTCATGTTTAACGGTCATGTACAGTGGGTGAGACTCCATTAGGGAGACTTATTCACAGCAGAGTTACCAAAACGAAAAAATGTGGTGCTCCATGTCTCAGAATCTCTCTCCCTACAAACCATGCCTACATAAAGACCTAGGAAGTAAGACCAACAGGGTTCCACCAGCACCGTCGGATCAGTGAGCCCGACGGCCTGGCGGTGGCGGAGACCGTTATCCCCCAGGGCAGTGCTGCATGCAGCGCTGCCCTGCAGATTACGACCTTATTCTCCACCAACCTTTGAAAAGGCTGGCGGAGCACAGGGTGCCACAGGGGGGCCCCTGCACTTGGCATGGGCAGTGCAGGGGTCCCCCTGCCCAGCAACGTCGCAATATTCACTGTCTGCTGTGCAGACAGTGAACATTGCAACGGTGCTGGTGCACCTTGTGGCTACAGCATTGCCGCAGGCTCGATTAGGAGCCAGAGACGATACTGTAATCTGTTTTCTGCTAGGCCAGTGGGCAGAAACCAAGATCTCCGCCCGCCAGCCTAGCAGAAAACTCCTAATAAGTCTAGTGGGGTGGCCACCACTACGGCGGGAGCCACCCTGTCGGGAGTTTGGCAGACTGGCTTTCTCGTCCACCAAACTCAATGAGGGCCTTAATATGAAACTTTCTGGACTCACCAGGTAACACCAGGTTTATGTTAGGCACGGATTTGGGTAAACCTCATAGCGCTATCCTTGATGAACTAGGCAACACATTCTTTATACATCTGAGGGATGATATAGACAACAGATTTAAGTCATCTGGTATATAGCTAATTGTATAGCCCTCATGGAAAAAAGTTGAACATTGGGTGATGGGCATTGGTTGCTTTAGCAAAGTGCCTAATGAGTAACAGCAAGGACGTTTTAGGTCAATCCCAAAGGCTTAAAGCATAACACATTACACTAGTATGGAGAAAATAAAACATTAACTGCTATTTCTTTCATACACAGTCCAAGGTGCTGTTTTCGGTTTTTTTATTGTCAAGCACCTTGAACTCAGTTTTGATTGTATTTAATTTTAGAAATGTACTAGTTATCCATTGATTGATCCTCCGGAGGGAGAGTTTAAGATGCTGAATAACAGAGTGAGACTGAACTCGAAGGTACAACTATATATCATTGGTATAATTTGTGGACTTAGGTTAGCTACTTCTAAGACAATGGCCTTTGTGTAGGTGATATTAGTAGCTGTTTGATTTGGCCTAATCTTTAATTGCTGGGGTCTAAACGTCATTGTGGTTTTATCTGGGAGGCAGATGAGAAGTCAAAGGGACTAAAATCTGGTAAATATGGACTCCCTCAGGTCCATTGGTGTTTCTTTCTTGGCAGCACTGGACATGAGCAGCAACTAAGTACTGTTTTGTAGTTATAGGAATTTTGCTTTGGGGCAAAGGCAAGGTTTTCCTGGATTTCAGCCGCTGCTATTTCTGCTACTACTTCTGCAAATTTGGTGTTTCCTTTGCCTGAAATCTGGTTTCCTCTTTTTGTTGATAAGATCCTGGTTCCAAGCCACTATGCCCTATTATGTGATGTGTGACATGGAGAGCAGTATTGTAAATCTGTGTTGCACATTTAACTTTGTATAATGATACTGTTTTTTTTTCTTAAATAAGTATTATGGACTTGTGTTATCCAGTATTTTTCCAAGCGCATTTACCCCTGCCATCTTATGATACCCAAGAAGGCATCCAAAAATTGATCAAATTATGTGGCAGGGTTTACTAAATTAAATATATAAAAGAACTCTATACAACTTTATAGTACATTTCATATGTATTATGTTCGTATGCATTTTAGGATTCAAGGACTGGAACTTGAGGAAGAGATGCAATATGTATGTGATGCTTCTAAAGTCTGAGTGACCTTTTGAAATAACGGAGCTTTGAGAACAGTATGCGTGGGTGAACGTGATTTTTTCGAGCGAGAAACATCATGAAAAAGAAGGAAACTATCTATCTGCCCTTTTTTAAATGTTCAGCGTTTTCTGCTGCTGACAAAGGCATTCCTCCAGGCCATCACATGGGAATGTTTACATTATCTGAGCAGCATTGTTACCTCTTTAAGTACCTGAATTACAGTAAGCAACAGTTGAAGGTAGCTATTTTCAGTTTGTGAAATTTCTGTCGCTCCATTCCTCTCCATGTGCAGCAAATAACATTTAACCCGTTCGACCTTGATTTTTTTTTTTATTTCATTATAATTTGCTCTTCTATCAGCCTCACCCAACAGGGAGCGCATGAGGTCAAGGACAATGATAAAGGCCTTTCAGTTCATGACATAAAAGCACTAGGATCTACTGGGCAATGACTTCCATGCCAACAAACAGGTGTGTGAGGAAACCACCATCCTCACCAGCAAGAAGCTCCGCAACAAAACTTAAGGCCATGTCATCCATTTGCTGAAGTGCAACCAGACAACCCAGTCAGAGACATCTCCATCAAAATCAGGATGAGGGAAAAAAAGGAGTGATAACATTGTCCGAAAGGTCTAGGTGCTGGACCAGAAGATCATTAAAGTCTCGTTCCCTCTGGAAATACGGAGTCTGAAGGATTATGGTGGTCTCTCAAAATAGTAGGCCACACATCCAAGTGTGGGTGTGAATTTTGAACAGCACAGAGGATCTATTTAAAATCATGTTTCTATGTTGCTGTTTCAAATAAAGTTGGGCCAAATGCTCTAACCCCGAAAAAACTCTCCAAGTTATGCAGCAGATTATGTTTTATAGGGCGAGCCACGAGATGCCAGACATCTGTTTTCCGTAAACAGATCATTGGACAATAGGTTTGTTGTTTTTTCTCCTTTTTGTGAGGCAAACTCTTAAATTTTGTGTCCATTCTGATTAACAACAGCATGCATTTATTCAAGAATACAGCTGCAAGACACAATTGTCAAAGAGGTTACTATACACCATGTAAATAATTGGCATCCATCCGTTTTTATGTAAATTATATTTTAGTGTCATCGGAAGTAGAAATTCCATGATATTCCTTCAATGTTGAAAACATCAAGGTACCTAAATGATAGAATGTTATGTGACTGCCACAGGGAACAGTGATGTATTATTGTGC
Source organism: Pleurodeles waltl (assembly GCF_031143425.1). Lineage (NCBI taxonomy): Eukaryota > Metazoa > Chordata > Amphibia > Caudata > Salamandridae > Pleurodeles > Pleurodeles waltl. The sequence goes on along the minus strand of NC_090448.1, from coordinate 902,687,547 downwards.
AACAATGCCATTTTAAATCAGTTTCATGATACGAAAACCACTGAATGATGAATGAAGGATTTTATAGAGTGTGACTACTGTTCAAAAGGGCATCCTAGGACTAATAGGGTCAATGTCAATCCTGAGGGAAATAATCCACTCTAAGTAGTTAAAATTGGGGGAAAGAGTCAGGCTTTAAGGTATTGGCTAAAGAGGTTCAATATGAATTTAGTGTACAAGACAAGGGAGAGAGTTTGAGCATTTAGTGTAAAGAAAAGCTCCAGATGAACAACACCTAATGCAAGGAATCTGAATGAGCTCAAGACTGGATGAGTGAGGAGAGCACGAAGGACTGTAAACATACAATCTGTGTTTAAGGTATGCAGGACCAATGTAATGAATAGCCTTGTGAACCAAGCAGATCGCTTTGAAGGTGGAGTTTTTGGAAATTGGAAGCCAATGAAGGTTAATACGATGGCTTGAGTAGGAGTGTTTTGGAGATATATTGAGATTAATCAGGTAGCTGTATTGTGTGCCACCGGCAAATGAGGGTTATATGATTCAGACAAGTTTAGCTAGTTATCATAGTTCAAACAGGAAGTTACAAGAGACTTAATGATAGTCTTACAGGTAGTGGTAGGTAGAAGTGGAAAAAATGTCCTTAACATACGAAGGATTCTGAAACAATTTGCAGTAACCTGAAAAATATGGATTTTAAAAGGGAGATTATTGTAAAAAATGACACCCAGATTCTTAGCAGAGGCCATTGAAGCTGGAGTGCACTCTAGATCAAAAAGACCAGCAGAGGGGGAATAGAAGGAGGGCCGATTACCAATAAAAATAATTTCAGTTTTGTTATTGTTGAGCTTTTGACAGTTAGACCCCATCCAAGTAACTAGAGCTGACGAGCATTCATAGAAGCATTTTGGGGTGAACGTAACATTGTCCTGAAGCAGTCGGTGTGTCATCCTTACTAGGCAAGGTTTTAAACCCAAAGGATCTGATCAGTGTAAAGTAGGGGTCTTCGTCCTTTTGTGTAATAGGACCTACTTATCTTCACTGAAAATTGTCATGAGCAATATTAGTGTTGTAATAGTGACCACGTCAGGCAAGATTATATTAGTGACAACCATACGCAAGATTACCAGCAGTGATGTGATCATCTCAGTGCGTCCATCAGGGTGCACTAATTGAAAAAATACTTTGTCAATTTGTAATTCCTCTATGTAGGTAATACATGCCGGCCACAGCTGCAGTGTCCCTTGCATGAATGTTATAATAACACTAATGAGTCTCCCCACATGATTTATCACTCAAAAATCAGCTTTAAATATATTTTGTAAATTCAACGATTTTTCTACAAATATCGGCATGAGTTCTGCAAATGCACAAAGTTTTGGCATACATATTTTAATTCAACCAAATGTTTCTGATTCAGTAGGTTGAGGTGCACACAGGAGAGCTACTTACAGTTAGCTGAAGAGCTGCCAGTAGCTCATAAATCACTTGTTGGAGAAGCCTGGTGTAAAGAGTTGAACCATGTAAATATTAAAAAGCATCGGACTATGTGAAAAGCAGAGATCCCTGAGAAACACTGAGGAACAGAGGGGGACTTGGACTGAAACTGAGGATGATTTGTATTCTGTCATTAAGAAAGGATTAAGACTAGTTTAAGGCTTGCAAGTAGGTAACCTTTTGAACAATTGTTCAAAGTATCTAAGGGTGTCGAAAGATTAAGTAAGACTGAGGCTGCAGACCCTCATTGGTCTAGGTTGAATCTAGGAACATCTGCCTCAGCAAGAATAGCGGTTCCTGTGCTATGATGTGAATGAAATCAGGATTTTACAGGATTGAGTAGATTGTGAGAGGTCTGCTGCTTAGTAAATTCTTTTTCAGTTATTTTACAGAGAAAAGGGAGCGCAGATATAGGGCTATAGATACAGAACCGAAAGGGACTTGAGCAGTTGATAAAGATGTGCCCTCTCTTGAACTAAATACCCTGTCATATAGTGGCAGGTTTGCCACTGTTGAAACACTAGGGGCTTTTAAGGAAATAAAACATGGGGCAAAGTAATAACAGAGACTGGAGCCCAAATGCTCCTGTCAGAGCGACAACTTGTTTACCTCTTGATATTACTGAGAAAAAAAAACATAATGTTAAAGATCAATGTGTGAAAAATACAATCATAAGGTTAAACAAGAATCCTTAACCATATCAAGATGGTATCATATTAAGACCATGGAAAGGGCGCAGGAAAGCAAGGCACCCCCAGTAAAACACGTCCAAATTCATATCAAATTCGCTGGTAACAGTAGGCAGGATTCAGATCGACTTGAAGGTTCAGATCATGGATGATGGTTAGATCAGTTAGGTGGTGATATGCGACTTTGTGGGGTAATGATGTGAGAATCGGTGGGACAATAGCAGGTAAATCAGTGAGTCCACATGTGAATTAGTTGCTCAATCACACTTGAGTTGCTGTGAAGAAAACATATGAAATGGTGATACAGACCAAGCAAACAATGACTGGGGGATCGGAGAAAAAGCAACTAATGAATCCGTAGCACAATTACAGCTCAGTCTGTCAGGAGATGCCAATTGAACTAGTTAGGGATGTGTGGATCAATGTGGCAATGATGTGCGCTCCGGATAGCGCAATGATTTGTGACTTATGTATGGCAATGATGTGTGACTCAAGTAGGGCAATGATATTTGACTCAGATGGGGTAATAATGTACGAATTAGGTAAGGCATTGACAAGCGATCGGGTTTGGGAATGATGGAGAATCAGGTGGGACAATAATTGATGATTTGGGTAGGGCAATGATGTGTGAATCAAGAAGGGAGGAAGTTGCTGGGGAGCAGATCCATACATCTGAATATGTTGTATGCATGTAATCAATTATTAAAAAAAAAATAATAGGAGCTTAATTTTTTTACTGGTTAAAAGAAAATCTGAACTTTTCTTTTGTTTCGTTTTAACTAGTATTGCACAGTAGCAATGTATTCTGCGAACATAACCCAACCTTGGTGATGTCTTTGCAGTATCGCGTGGAAACATGACTTCATTTGCCAGTGATTGAATAATGCATGTGCCTCTCCTGCAGGTCTGCTCTGTCGGCCTCTGGGTGTGGGCCGTTCCACTAAGCACACAGTAGGTATACACTCACTGGCATATGGGCAGGGTTCCACCAGCCCTGCGTTTACAGGTGGACGTCAATATTGAACACACCTTTTATTTACATTCAGGCTGGTGACACCTTGACTTCGGGCAGGTCCGTCTTTAATTACGGATTTTACTGCTAGCTTCGGCGACATTCCCACAGCGGAGCAATGGAACACAGGAAAGAACTGCTGGGTAGGAGATTTTGTTTCTTTTTTTTCTATTTACTAAACCAAACAATCGAATCGAAACACTGTTTGAGCGTTCAGCAGGACTTTGGGTGAACATTTGCAGAAGACAAATAGTGAATTGTTATGACAGGCAGCAGCTGTTTCTTTGTAGCCGCGCTTTTAACGACGAGGGCAGGAGGCTATGTTGTTGATGTGTAAGATTACGCCATTTTGTTAATACTGGGTCATGGGTTATGCTGAGTGCTTGGACCACTGCTGTTTTCACTTAATATTTAACACTGTGTGTTATTTATTTTCTTTATATAACACAATATATAGTTTTACCGAAGAGAAAAAATGTGCAGAGAAGGTGAAATTTGATTTGGTTTAGAATATTAGTTGTTGGTGCAGATTTCAGACGCGTACTTTATTGCGCATAACCCTTGTTCATTCAGCCCTCATCTGCGTTACTGGTTTGCATGTAGTACTGCCAGCCCACTGGCTACGTCAGTGTTGTCACAAATTTTGCGTAGAACAACACATTTTGGAGAAAGGGGGCATCTCAAAATGCTTTTTTACCAATTCAGTTTCCAAAGGGAATTTTAGGTAGTGCTACAGCCAAAACGGCAGAACCGAATTACACCAAATTTGACAGAAAGCTATATCTTTACATAGAGAGCGTGCTTTTGTGATATTTTGCGCACAATAAAACATGTTTTTAAACAGGACAGGTCCCAGAATTTCTTTGAATTTCCCCCAGGCTGGGCCAGTGACGTGGGGTTGGTGCATATGTTTTACATTTCTTTTATTTTGGGAGGGGACATGCCGCCCCCCCCCCCCCCCCCGCCTAACTTTTTGCCTTGGGGCCTGATGCTTAATTCCTGGGGATCCTACCTCCAGGGACAGACTTTATGGTTTGGTCCTGGAGAGAAGAGAACCGTATCGCCCACCCAGTGGGTGCACAAATGAAATGGATACTGGGTCCTGCATAGCCCCAGAATATAGGGGCTGCATGAGCATACCCGGCTGGTGAGGTTAGGGGTCCCACCTTTAGGCCCCCCAAAAAATAAAGCTCTGGGTGACAGACAGTTTACTGTTGTTAACAAACCCAATAGGCTTGCCTTCATATATTGACCACGTTTAGTCCTTGACAAAGTAATTAGGCTTTTCTTCATATAATGTTGAAGAAATAGGTCTTCTGTTTTCATGATCTTGTATATTAATGTCCTTAAATTTAAACCACACTGTATGAACAGTGTTTTCACTCCATTTTAATTCTGTTTAGGCTCCTACAGTAGAAATAGCATTTACTTTTACGTTACTCTTCTAGAGTTCCAATATTGTCCCAAACATTGCTTGACCTCTCACCTCACTGTATAGAACAAAGGAGTAGTACTCATCTATTGTATGATCTGCATTACCTAATGTTTTTTCATCTTTTTTTTTACCTCAAATCAATCAAGTTATGAGGATTGTGAATTGTTTATAAATTATATAAATGCCATTAGTAGTGTTGCAGTTCAAACCGTAGGGTTCTTTAATAGTGCTATTTTTATAAGCGACATCCTGGTTTTGAGTAGTAAATTGACACAAGGTATCATCGCTACAGGTGCTAATAGAGCTAGTTTAAAATTACAGGAATGGATTTTTTTATCACTTCTTGTTGTTTAAAACAATTTTAATGTTACTATTGATGTTCACAGGAAAAAGAAATATGTTTCACAATAATACATACTATGAGTTGACACAAACACATTTTATATGTTTGATATATATATATGTGTGTGTGTGTGTGTGTGTATGTGTATATATATACACACACACAAACACATACACACTCGTTCGGTGTGGTCACTTAGCACCTGAACGCCGGTGGTGCCCGATACCTGACGCGCGCCACTGCGTTTATATAACAACACTTTCTTCCTGCTTCGAATAAACATTAGTCACAATTCGCGTTCTAGTGCTGATCTTCTTTGAAGCAGAAAGAAAGCAAAACTTTCCAGAAGTGCATCTTTTTGTCACGTTACTCATGGAAAGTTTTGGGGTGATCTGTCAAGCGGGGGACAAGAAAAAAGGGGCCCTAAAATACAAAAACCCCATTCATTTTCCATAGACTTATTTTTTAACAGCGCTACCTCAAAAACTGATGAACTGAATTACACCAGGAAGCTAGATCTTGGTACAGAAAGTTTACTTTTTGTAATTAAGTGTAAATCTGTTCTGTAGTATTTGAGATATTAAGGGATAAAAATATTTGTATATCTGGACGGTTGGCTTCAATGGACCCCCTGTTAAAAATTAGAGCCTTCTGATTGGCCCAAGGAGCTTTTTTACCTTTGGACCATGTTGCTCCCATGTGGCCAAGGTCCTCCCGAGAGCAAGACTTTGATTGGCTGTATGCAACATGAGGAAAAATTTTGTACGCAGACATTAAAGGATTCAGGGACTTAATCCCCTCTCCCAGTTAAGCAAAATATAAGGGGGCAGGGTTGTTTCCCCAGGTAAGGGGTGGAGGCGGCAGGGGTGTTGGACGCAGGGCCTGGCCTTCGGCCATGCAAGGTGGAGTTTGGCTTCCCCACATATGACATCACTCATAACCTGTTCAACGACATCATTGATAGCATCACTGCAATATCTGAAATTACATCTTTGATGACAAGAATGTGCACGGCGGAGGCATAAGTTATAGTAATCTTAGGTTTCGAGTATAGTTTGTAGAGATAAATATAACTGGTGAATTTCAGTGTTTTGTGTTTTTTAAGTTTTCAAACCTTATGTTGTCACTGAAATTTTCACCTAACTAAAAATTCACTTTAACCTTTATTTTATTTATATATATATATATATTTGCACAACGAGGTGTCCCGATGCTGCCTGGTTACATTCACCTCGTGGGGCCTGTGCGAGTCGCGGGAGCGGGGATCCCACACAAATCACAAAGACAGTGTTGTAAATTTCACACAAACACCAAGGACTTGCATTCCAGGACCGGATTTCACAAAGAAATCTGTTTTCTTAGTGAAAGCCAGTCCTGTAATGCAAGTCCTTGGTGTTCATGCGAAGTTTACAACACTGTCTTTGTGATATATATGTTATATTCACTACAAAGCGTGATAGTTAGGTTTAGATTGTATATGCTCAACACCAAAGAAATTCAGCTGTTATAGTTAGATTTATTTCAAGTAACTTTAACTCATGCCCTATGTGCCCTAAGGGGACTATAACTCGGGCCCTCACCATGCACATTTTGCTCATCAATAATTTTACTGCACATGTTACAGTGATATTATCAATTATGTCAAAGAAGATGTCATGAGTGATGTAATATCTCGGGTAATAAACAGTGCATGGCAAGGTAGCAAGTGATAGTTACCTTAGGTAACGACTTATAATTACTTGAAATAACTCTATAACATCAGAATTTCTATGGTATTTTGCGTGTAAAATTGGAGCCCAACTATAACATCTCTGTAACGTTTTCATTTTTTTAGTACATTTTTTGTTTTTTTAAATTCTATTTCCTAACTATAACATCCCTGCAACCTTTTGGTTTTTTTCAGTGAATTTCTAGGGTCTAGGGTTTTCTTAATGTTAAGAAAGATGCCCATCGCAATGCACAGTGGGGTGGGGGGTGACTGGGTGCAGGGCCTAGCTCCCTAATTTCTGTATTTACTGTAGTATCCTCAGTAGAAAATTATATATCTTTTCCACTTCGATTCCATCAAGATGGCTTTTAGACATGCCACACTTTTGGCATCAATTCAGAATGTTAGCACTCTAGTTGCTCATTAGAATGCTGTTAGTTGCTGATCACCAGGGAGTTACCTAGCAGTCTGCTGCTGGTGCTTAAAGTGCATGTTTCAGTGTACATGCCAGTATGTTTTAATGAAATAGAAGAGGAACGTATTTGAAAACTCACTTAAAATGTGTCTTAATTTTTCTTTCTACAACACTAACCATAACTTCTATGACCAAATGAAACTCCTCGTTTTGTTCCTTTCTAAATTAAATGTTTTAAGTCTTACCAGTTTGATTCAATCAAGATGGCTTCAGGTGTGACACTTTTGTCATAAGGAAAACTGTTAGCGCTCTCGTTGTTCTTTAGAACACTCAAGGAAGCTGCATTAGAACACAACGGAATAAACTGATAGTCTGCTCCTGTTGGAAGTACGTTTTACTGAGAATGTCAAACTTCGTTCTCATTTGGCTGAAAAAGATAGCATAAATTTGCCGGAAATATGCTCTCATTTTAACTTCTGGAGCACCTTCCATTAGCTCTATGGGAAAATCATGAGAAAAAAGTTCTCTCTAATACATGAAATCCTAGCAGGGTAAAACCACCTTAGAACACACCGCAGTTCCTAAAATTATCATGGTACCATCAACAAATGATTTATGTCGTAACTAAAATTTGTTGTCACCCCTTAAACATTCTCCTGTTTGACCCTCAAAACCTGCCATTCACTACAATGCATTTCAATGAGGTCCTATCATGTATATTAGTCCCAAGATGGCTGCCATCACTTTCTGGTTGAAGTGCTGACAGCCAATCAGATCTCACCATGACATCTGTGCTTTGGCTCCACCCAGAAATACACATTTATTTTCCCTTTACTATATTATTAACCTCTGAACAAATTTACACCAAATAACAAAAAGCACAATGTGCAGATCCAAATCTAGCTTTCTGCCAAATTTGGTATAATTCTGTTCATCGGTTAAGGCTTTCCCCCCCCCCTTTTCTCAGCCCCCTCTTGACAGATCACTCCAAAACGTTCCATGTGCAATATGAATCACCCCCACAATTTCATGTAGATTCACCAAACAACGCCAAAGTTATAGGCAAGCCAAAAAATGCTTTTCCTGTGGCCCTCCAGCTCCCCCATGGTCTCTGTGCACGGCTGCTGAATAGCGCTTCATAGCGCCTACAGATCAGTGCCTGACCAGGCTGCTGCCTTGTTTCTGCAGCCAGCCCCTTCAGGCCTTCCCACCTCCCTGCTTTTCTGGTGCTTCCTAGGGCACTGCCAGGACACTGCACCATAGCACTACATAGCGCCTGCAGCCCAGTGCCTGCCCTGCCTGCCCTATCTGCTGCCTATCCTCCCTGCTGCCGCCTGCTAGCCCCTTTCCGGTCCCCACAGCCTCCTTCTTCCCTTTTTTGCCCCCCTGTGTGCACCAGCTCAGACACCCCCACTTCCTGCGATTTCTCCCGCCCGCCCCCCCCAACACCTACTTAATGATGGTCAATGCGCAGCTGGTGCACCAAAGTCAAGCCCGTCTGCGCCCGTCCTTGCCTGGACTGCACTCAGTGCCAGGACTCCTGGTTCGGCAACCCGGCACGGTACTCATCGGACAAAATCAAGGAACTCAGGCCAAAAACCCGAGACCCCAACTGCACCACCACCTCACCACCATAGGCCCCTTTTCCTGCCACAACTGCTGCTTCTCCTCCAACGATGAAACCACTGCAACCTTCACCCTGCTTACACCAAGTCATAATAATCAAATCCACTGCATTCTACTCAACGTCCTTTCCCTCTGCAAGCACGCCAAAGAATCTGGAACCATCACCACCCTTGCGCCTGACATCATGTTCATCACTGGAACCTGGTTCACCCTCAACTCTGCACCAGAAAATCGCCACCGCCACTCCCCCGATACAAGATGATTCACTGCGACCGCCCCAACAGACACAGTGGGGGCATTGCCATCATCCACAAGGGCTTCCTCCATTGCACCGCCACAGATGACAAAACTACACAGATCATGGAACACCTCAACTTCCAGATCAAACACAGCGCCAAAACCACTACTAATGGAACCCTCACCTACAGACCCACTGGCCCCTGACACAGCTTCAGCAACTCCATCCCAGACTGCATCGCCTAACTGGCTATCAATTCCAGCCTCTTCATCTTCCTGAAGGGTCTGAACTTCCAACTAGAAGACCCGAACTACACCAGCTCCACCTCACTCCTCTACAACATGAGCATCATCGGCCTCTCTCAACTAGCCATCGCACCCACCCAAAGTGCAGGGCAGCAACATAGCCAAATTCTCCCACACCTCCAAGGTAATATCTTCAACTTCACCATTGAGGGACGACTGGAACTCCTGATGAAACCACCCACCCTCCCCCACCGCAACTGGAGCCATTTCACAGAAACTCCTTGGATCACCACCCTCAAAGAATACAGACGAGTCCCCGCAGACACCCTGGAATGCTGCGTGCAAAACGTCTACAACTGGATCTCCTCAGATGCCGACACCATTGCCCCACTAAAAAGAACCGCCAGGAGCAAGCCCACCAAGCAAAACAAATTGTTCACATCAGAACTTCAGACCCTCAAGAAACACTGCAAGAGAGTAGATAGGTACTCGTGATCCAACAAGACCACCACCGCTAACCTCAATACCTTCAAGACCGCCCTCAAAAGATACCACCTCCAACTCAGAAAGACCAAGAAAGAAGTGCTCACCACCCGCCTGGAGGCACCAATCCCAGAGAACTCTTCTGCATCATTAGAGAATTCTCTTGCCCCGCCACCACAGAGAACACTATTTACCCCTCAAGCCCTCTGCAACACACTATCGGACTACTTCACCCCAAGATAATCAACATTCAAGCAGTTTCAACCCCCCGTCCCCGACCACCTCCACAGTCCATCCTACCACCCCCCCCACAGGATGACCAAATTGAAGCAGCTTTCTACCGAGGACATACTCTCTCCACCATGGCTTCCATCCACTCTGGATCCCCCGCAGACCCCGGCCCACACCAGATCTACAACCTTGGAGGAGAAATCATTGGAGCCGCACTCACAGAAGTCCTCAACACCTCCATTTCTACATCCACCGTCTCCGGCTCCTGGAAGCACGCCAGGGTCAAGCCCTTCCTCAAGAAATCTTAAGCAGATGCCAGTGAACTCAAGAACTACTGCCCTATCTCGCTCCTCCCGTTCCCCGCCAAGATCTTGGAAAAGGCCATCAACCTCCAGCTCACGGACCACCTCAAACACAACAACCTGTTCGACCCATCCCAATCTGGATTCTGGCCCAATCACAGCACCAAAACCATGCTGATCGCAGCCACAGATGCCTCGTCAACCAAGGAACCGCAGATGCCCTCATCCGCCTCAACTTATTTGCAGCCTTCAACATTGTCTAACCCTACACTCTCATCTTCAGACTCCACATAATCTGCATCGAAACAAAATACTCAACTGGATTTCCTACTTCCTCTCCGGCCAAACCCAGAAGGTCCTCTTCCCTCCCTACGTCTCCGCACCCAGAGGCATCATCTGCGACATCCCCCAGGGCTGCTCCCTCAGCCCCACCCTCTTCAATATCTACATGAATCCACTGGCAGGCATCACACGCACCTACAGACTCAGCATCTACCACCAACCTATCAGAGACCTCCGCGCCATCTCCCTTGCCCAAGCCCACATTCCTTGCATCTGCTGCGAGCACTACGGAGGGCGCTCCTTCTCCCACGTCACGGCCATATCCTGGAACAACCTCCCCTTTTGTCTGTGCACCACGCCTTTGCCGATGGATGTCAGAAAGCAGCTCAAAACCTGGCTCTTCGACCACCAGCAACAGCCTGAAAACACCAGCAGCACCCCCACAGCACCTGGAAACCCCTTGGGGTGAAAAGCTCATGCTCTGCTAGCACCCTGATTGGCAACCGCCAGTAGGTTATTTTTTTAATCTATATCTATATTTAGATCTATATAAATAAATATATTGGAAAATTCCTATGTATATTATCTTATTTAGTTAGTGAAAGGTGTGGACAAATGCGTGTCAGCCAATGCAAATCCACTCTAAAGTCTTGTCTACGGCTAAGTCCTTCCATGATATCTATATTTATACTGATCTCAAAAAACCCATTATAAAGTATTCTGGGTAGTGTAGTTATAGATCACTGTGTACTCATAAAACTTAGAAAAGGTAGTTTATATAACGACAAAGTCAATTATCGATAACCAACAATGATTCATTCTCTAAATGAGATTTATTTATTTTTAGATTTATTTTTTTAAACGTCATCTTTAATTGTGGGTTTATCATAATGAGCTAGTTCCAAATTGAGATTTATTTTGGATTAGACTGTGTTGTTGATTTTTTTCATAATCTCTAAGCGAGAAAGGAAGAAGCTTTCTACTTGTTGAATACCCTCAAATTAGTTTGTGGTTGTTCTATTTGAAACTGCACATATGGCCAATGATGACACTATTTCATAATGCTCAATAATCAGTGGATTTAAAGTCTAATTGATCTTATGTGAAATAAATGACTTATTCAGATATCTCTTAAGTTTAACTGCACACACAGTTCTTTGTCATTCTTTAAACCAAAAAGAACATTTGTCTTTAATCTTATACCAGGATTCCTGCTGTCTCAGAAATCTCACTCTACCCTTCTTTCCCTCTGTTTTGATGATGTATTCTATTCGAAAATATATGTTTGCTTTCCAGTTTTCTCCTTCATGAGATCTCATCAGGTGCTTTACTAGTGTATATCTCGGGTCTTTATTCGTTAGGTCCATCATATTCAAGAATCCGTTTTTTCAAAGAACATGTAATACTTCCTACATATTTTAAGACACATTTGCATTCCAGGATATATACGTGTGTTGTTTCACGTTATTCTTTGGTTGATTTGAATAATTAGACTATTGCTGTCAATAAATTCTCTCATGTTTTGCTGATTTTACAGGCTTTACACATATTACAGCTCAGTCATTTTTAAAATTTTCCAAACATGTCTGGTGTTGTTTATCCTGAAAAAGGCTTTTAGTTCATTTTTCTTTCAATTAAGGTGGTCTTCTACATGTGATTGAGGGAACAGAACCCAGTTTCATTCCTATGTCTGAATCTTGTCTCAAGAGGTTCCAATGTTTTTTGAAAATCCTTTTGAATTGTTGGCTTTCCTTTTGTATGTTAGAATAAGTCTGATTGTATTGTCCTCCAAGTTAATTATTCCTTGCTCATTTTTGGTAATCAGCGTATCAATTCTGGACTTCAATTTTGATCTTTCATATCCTTTGTCGATACATGTGTGTTGATAGCCACTGTTAGAATCATTGACTTGTTTCATCACACTTCAATTGAAAATGTGGGCTATGCTGAACAATTCCTTTTTAATTAAAAAAATTCTCTGTGTGTGATATTTCTTATCAATGGTTGTGGATGAAAGCTGGAACCATGTAGGATTGAGTTAGTAGATGTTTCTATTCTATACAGGGAGGTTTCTAGTTATCCATTATCTACATAGATAGTGACATCCAGAAACTTAATTTCTTTATTTTTCGATTTTATGTGTATATTCTAAACCCCGTTTGTTGTTATTTAGGATGTTTAAATTAATTGCAAATTCTTGTAAAGTTCCACCCCATATGATGAACCGGTCATCTGTGTATCTTGTCCTTAGAATGACCTTGTCTATGAATCACTCATGTTCCTTGCTACAGCCAATTTGTTTGTCCCACCATCTCATAGTGAGATTATCGTAGCTGGGTAAAAAAGATATTTCCATAGCAGTTTCACACTTTCGCTTAAAAATTTGATGATCAAAAAAGAATTATGATGTTGAGACATTAATCAATCATTTCCAGTACCATTTTTGAATGTTCCAATTCTCCAGCTGTTCTTTGTTTCAGAAATTATGTGCATGCTTTCAATCCTATGTCCTGTTTTACTGAAGTATACAATGAGACCACATTGATATTTACCAATTTATATTCATTATGCCATGTTAGATCAGTCCGTATTCTTAACAGATCTCCGGTGCCTCCAATGTAAGGGCTCAAGTCTTTGACCATTGGTGCTAATTAGCAGTCAACATACCGTGATATACTCTGTAACAGTGAGTCATATGTAGACACTATTGGTGCACTCTGAAGATTTACCAGGCTCTTATGAATCTTGGGAATAAACTAAATTGTTGAAGTTTTAGGGTTTTCCATGGTCAAGAACCAACATTAATCATCATTGATAAGCATTCTTATGTCTCAGTCTTTGAGGTTCTTGTCCAGAATATTCTTGATTTTTCGTGTGAAAGGTGAAATTTCATAGAAATTCTCATAGTTGATGCTGTCATTAAATTGAAAATTAGCTTCCACAATGTAGGCTTGTTTGTCTTGTATTACGATGTTGCCACCCATGTCGGCATGTTTGATTATTATATTTTGATTTTTCTTGTAATGTTTTTATAGTTGCTCTTTCAATTTGTGATAGATTATCTCCTAATTTTGGATTCATACAGTATTGTAGGCTTTCACTTTCAGCCGCTACCAGTTAATGAAAAATATCAAATTTGTTGCCTGTCAGTAAGACTAGGCATGTTCTGGATTTGGCCTTCAAATTACTATATTTGTGTGTTGGTATCTATACCACATGGCTCCATCACTTGTCTATTTGATATGTCGTGCTTTGCCATCCCATTTTCCACTTCCAAAATACCCCACAAGTCTGGTCTTTAGTTGATATTTTCCCATGGTTATAATGTTAATTATTAGAACATGTTTTAGAAAATAAACACAAAGTAGGGCAGACAATATGTAATGCAGAGGTTTTTTAATTGTATTATTTCCTATAATTTGATAACCAGAAATTGCTAGATATTGGTTTTAAAAGGAAATACAAGGTATATGTTCAGAAAGGAAAGAGTAAAAAAAAGAACCAGCAGACAGAATAGACAAAGAGGAAATCTTAATTCAGTATATTTGTCACTGTAAATATGAAATCTGTATAAACTCTAATTTTTATTTGTGCAGTGATGTACTAACAATGAAATATGTTATATTTAAGAACCTAGTTGTGGAAGAAATTTAGGATTCTAATCATAATAAAATCATGGTGGACTTAACATTGCATTTTATTTTGTGAGATTGAAGTTGTTTTTTTTATGAAGCATTTGATCCTTCTTAATCTTATCCTGAATAGAAGCATCACTAGCCACATCTATACTGTGGTGTTAATGGTTAATGTTGAGGTGGTCTGCATCCAAAAAATGCAGTCCATTATGAATAAGGTTTTTCATTTCCATGAATGTAGGCCAAAAACAGTAACCTAAACTAACGGGATGTTTCCTGGGGGAGCTGTGGGAGATATCAGTTAGTGAGCTATGCTTTTTTCGTTATTTGCAGTGTCCTCTTCATATTACCATGGGTGATTGACGTGTATATGAGATCTGTTGCGTGCTGAAAAGTTATCTTGTTTGTTAGGGCTGCTCTGATGACTTCAAATTGGTCACATAACAGATTGAAATACAAAGTATTTCTATCCATTTTTATCATTTAGTCAAAGAAGACTGTCATGTTTTTAAAATTAGGTGTGAGACTGAGATCAGAGTTCTGTGATTGTGGCAGCCATGTAAATCATGTACGGAACTGACTGCTCAATGCCTCATGGAAAATCCATCATTGATGTATTGGCACCAAATCATTGTTTAGTAAGATGTTAGTCTAGTTGAATATACACTTGTCTCCCAATACTGACCTAAAAGTGTAGACCAGGGTTGGGGGAAGTGAAAGAAGCAACCATTGCCATCTGCTTAGTACGTAAAGGTTCTGGTTTTAAAAGTGAGGAATTACTTTTATTTTGAGTGCTACTAATTGAGTGATGAAATTAGTATGTACCCACTGTTTCCTTGGTCTTGTGTTTAGGAAGGCCTCACTAATTGCTAGTGACTCATGCTGGAAATTGTACAGTGTTTCATTGTTGAAAGTAATCAAGAATATCCCCTATAACTTTAACCTGACTCCACCAATTAGTGAAATGCAGAACTTTGTTTAAAAATGTTAATTTTATATGCTTTGAATGTTTTTAATTCAATGTATATTATTAATTTTGGAATTAAAACAAAATACAGAATCAGTGAAAAAAGGTGCACACCTTCAAACATATTAACATATCTTGAGAAAAATAGATCATGTACTTATTGTAAAATAACATCAGACATTTTGTTTAGTATCAGTAAAAGAGAGAGAGAGAGAGAGACGACTGATCTGTGAGGAGGGGAATAAGGAAAATAATTGAAAGAATCCTGGAATGGTGTGTATGACCACAGAGGTTATATAGCCTAGTCTTTTAATTGTAATTGAATAATTTACATTCTGTCAACTTAAGTTGTATTCACTACATACGTACTCCGAAGAACAACTAGTTAATTTTTGTTAGGAACTTGACAAAAGAAATTGAAATAGTTATCTGGCAAAAGCCCCTGTGTTGTTAATTTTGGTAAAATCATAGGGTAAGCCTCAAGAATGAGTTAGCAAATGTTTTTAGCTTGGCTTGGGGCCTCAAATATTGCCCGGAGATTTGGGAAGCCAGGAATGAGTCTCTCCTTTTGAAGGTATGTTCAGCTTGGACGCAGAGCACTGCCCAACATAATCACATTACACTTGATGAGAAGAGGTTGCGCTCAGTCTCCTAAGCAATTTAAATCCGATCTTGAAGTGACTACACTTGACTTTGTGTTTTGATGACCCTGTTAAATATTTATTTTCATTTTTGCTTTAATCCTCCTCCTTTTAATGTTTATAGGCACTTGTCCATATGGGTACCCACCTCAAGTACTTCCTTTGTTTGAATCCTTTTTGGAAAATAGAATGCATGCAATGCAGTTGGCATCTTTTTGTTCAGTCTTTAAGGACATCACTTGTGGTAACCCATAAGGGGTTGGGCTTACTGAATATCTGACTAAAAAGGATACAATTCACACAGAATGCAGCAATAAGTCTGCTGTTTGCTAAGAGGAAACTTGACAGTGTCTCCCCTTCTTAGACAGCTCCACTAGCTTCATATCAAGAAGAGATGCCAGGTCAAAGCCCTTTGTATTCCTTCCAAAGCTCTGTACCCTGCAACTCGTGGTTCATACATTTTGATATATTAAAAAAATACTCTCCAGCTAGAACTCTTTACTCATCATCTGTTGGCCTGGTTACAATTTCGAAGTTTTGCAGTGCACAACTAGTGGGTATGGCTTTCTCTGCAGTTACTGTACAGGCCTGGAACAAATTTCCTTTTGCTTTTTAACTTGAGCCAAATTTTCTAAAATGTTGCAGAGCATTAAAATTGTGCCTATTTATTTAATTTGGGTCTTACTCTACTTTCATTTGGATGAGAAGATAATTTTGGCCAAGCGCCAGGATATGTTGTGTTATGTTAGGAACATTTATAGAGGGCATTAAACCTGAGGGTATCAAAGCGCTGACAGAAACCTGGCACATGGCAAAAGCATTCACTCAAAGCTGTGCAATGTAAAAAGCCAAGTTGTTAAATGTTTTTTTAAAGATGGAGAAAATTTCTGTGTCTGCAACTTGAGATGGCAAAAGTATTCCATAATTGAACTGCTCCTACAGAGAAGGCTCTTCTACACCATCTAGCTTTACAAAATCTTGAAACAACTACAAGTTTATGCAGAGAAGACCTGAGAGGCCTAGAATAAGCTGTTCTGTATTCTGGGAGTAGAGGGACATATGCAATATGCAGAGAGCTTTGAAAACTATCCTCTTACTGATAGGTAGCCAATGAAGAGCACGTAGCCCCTCTCTCGCTGATGTTTATCTAGGGATGTTCAAAGTGAGGCGGGTTTGGCATTCAGAAATAAAGAATTGCAGTAGTCCAAACGCGAAGTAATGAGTGCAACGACAACCGCCTGGCACAGCTCTAAAGGAATAAAAGGAAAAAACTTAATCAAAAGTTTGATAATGTGGAAACAAGTGCCAGTGGTGTTGTTAGTCTGGGTGTTAGAGCTCAATGAATATTCAACAGAATACCCAGATTCTTAGCAGATTTCACAGGAATAAAAGAGACCCACTCCCCTCAGGCCACCAGTTCTTAGACCAGAGGGAATTTTGGGCACCGAAAACCAGGACCTCTGCCATGCCAGCATTGAGTTTTAATGCATAGTTGTTCATCCACTTCTCAATACTGGCCATACAGTGCCTAAAAGATTCAACAACCTCAGTCACATTGTTGGAAATTGACACAATGACTTGTGTGCCGTAGTCGTATGACTAGACCTCAAAGCCAAAAGATTGCAGCAGAGTTGCCAAAGGTGCCACATAGATATTAAAGAGGGTTGGACTCAAAGTGGAGCCTTGCGTAGCGCCACAAGAAAGAGTAAAGGCATCCACTTTGAAGTCACCACAGCTGACCACCTGTACCCTGTCCAAGAAGAAGGAAGAAAGCAGAATGAGGGAGACACCACCAACCCCTATCTCCTCCAGCCGTTGTATCATACGAGTTGGCCAAATCATATCAAATGCTGCTGACAAGTCGCGCATTAGGAGTACGGCCACACCCCCCAGTCAGCATGGCGGTGGATGTCATTGGTTACTGCCACAAGTGCAGTCTCCATTATGTGCCCAGCCCTGAAACCATTTTGTGAAGCTTCGAGGCAGTCCTGGGTTTCTAAATAGTTGACTAGTTCCTGATTTAAGAATGTCTCCAGAACTTTGGCTGGGAAAGGGAACAGGGAGCTTGGGAAGTAGTTCTTAAAATCGTCTGTGGAGTGACTATAGCTCTTTTCTAGGGTGCAAGAAAAGGACCGGACTGATAAATACTTCTAAAAGTATTATGCAGGAAGTTGGCAATGGGGTCAGGTGCCAGATGGAAAATTTAGGCTGAGCAGGGATCCCAAGGGAACCCAGATTCAGGAACGGCTTGTGGTACTGAAAAGGGGCAGGGCGGTGCTCACGCGGGTGGGTTGTTTTTACATTTAAAAAAAATGTACCTGTGCTGCCGCCTTCACGACTGCGCTGCCCCTCTCCTCTTCTCTGCTGACAGCCTGCAGGCACAGGCTCCCTGGAGAGACCCTTCTGCGCATGTGTTTGGCCATCCGAGGAGTCACCAAACATGCACTCCCCCCCCCAATGCATTTCACAGCCTGTGGCCCCACCCCTTTTACCAGAAAATGATAATAAACATAGTTTATAATCGTTTTTTTGGTCAAAGGTTTGCAACTGTTGCTGCTGGCGGTGGCAGGCGGTGCTCCTCCGCCCTAATGGAGGAACCACTCCTGCCCAGATTCAGTGCTCAGAAGCAGCTCTTTAGTTTGCTGAAGAGCGATGGTCAGAAACTCCAACAATTTATGTTTAGTGGAGTCTACAGGCAAGGAGACCTTCTAACTTGAGCTCAAAGATGGAGTAAATATCTAGAATCTTATTTTTAAAGAAAAGTGGCATTCGGTTACAGAAGACTTGGGAGGTAGAAGCCTGGGTCTGAGAAGGATGGGAGGTCAGATGTTTGTTGGTTTTAAACAGCAGCTTAGAGGAGTTACTTGCTCTCCTAAATTTATCAGAAAAGAAAGTTGTTTTTATGGCCTTGATAGCTGATTTGTAATGAGCCAGAAGGGTTTTATGTTTGACTTTTTCCAAAAGTTTACCTTTAGAAGAGGTAGTAAATACCTTTAGTTCTTGTAGGGGACATTTCGAACGCAGCTCCTTGAGTTCAGCCGAGAACCGTGGGGTAGAAGGTTTAGTTCTGGTCGTAGTTTTAGATCTTAACAGGGTGACTGAATCTAAAGAGGAGATGACCCAGATGTCAAAACTTTCTATCAAGAAGCTTAATGGGGGCACAGAATTCTGTTTGGAGGTGCAATATCCTTTTGGATATTGGGTGCTTAACAACCAATTAACAAGTACAATGATGTGATCTTGCCTCTATTGAAGTAAAGCTTCTGGCCTAATGATTTCACATGTATAGATCCAGTTGATAATTACCTACTGAACTATTCTCCCACGCAGTTAGGTGAGCACTGACTTGTGTTGTGTAATAACCATTCCCTACTTTGCTCATATTGACCAGTTGCTTACCTTCGCTTGCCATGCCCTTATGGCTGTTCATTGCACAGCAAAAATGTTTGCTCATCACGTTTTTCAAGGTCCGCATTTTACAAAATGATGTGATAGGAAGGCAGCCCTTGACACAGACCTATGAAATTTGACTGAAATATTGAAACTGGCAGCATACAGTTACAAATGGCTCTGAAGAGTATTCCACAGCGATGTTGCCTATTCCTGAACGCCAATCGCACATCACTTGCATATACCCATTTTCGTGCATGAGGACGAAGCTGTTTTACAGATAAACTACTGACACCTCCTACACCTGTTGAGAGGAAGTGCTGTTGTGGCCAAAGTTGCCTATTTTGAAAGTGGGCAACCAGGCTCGAGCCTCGGCGTTAGCTCAACATCCTGTGATTCTGGGTAAAGCATGTAATCTCCCTGTTCCTAAAAGATGGATGTGACGTTGTGTTATGTAACTGATGCTCATGTAAGGCGCTCTAATACATCGTAGTTGAGTTCGCGCAATATAAAACAAAGAAAAAAAATATATGCTCTCCGCAGTTTTGAAATGCTGACATTCTACTATTTACTACAGATATGTTGCGAAAGTTGCTGTACATTCGTTTTGCACTCAAACTGTGTGAGTAGGAAAGTTTTGAATGTCCCACTGAAGTGGTTCCACCCAAACTGTGTGAGTAGGAATGTTTTACAGTGCTTAATTTGTAAATAAAAACGTACCGGTGCTCAAAGCTCTCCTCTTAAACACGCGGCTGCTGCAATTAAATGTGGGAACACGGAATACTGAGGCGGCATAATCTCAAAACCATCCCGGGCCTCTTCAATCCATTTAAAGCCACTCTCTGCCCCTTCAGCTCACTCTTGCAGCTTTCTGCTACTGTGACGCTTTTTCGTTTATCTCTTCCTCCGTCTTTCCCATATGCGTCTTTTGCTCGCAGAAAATGTTTGGGGCAGAAGAATAAGCGCCGGCCGTCAAAAATAAGTGCCGGTGCCCAGCACCGGAAACAATAAGCACAAATTAAGCAGTGGTTTTCAATCTACCCCTGAAGTGGTTGCACCCAAACTGTGTGAGTAGGAATGTTTTGAATCTGCCACCGTGGTTCAGGAGGGAAACTAAAGCTGAATCTCTATGGAGTGAGAGTTTCCTTTTAAACGTCCAGACGGCAAGCTGCCAAGGTACCATTGCTGTGTCCTTGATGAAGCGCCCTTCAAGGTGAGTGAAACCAGCTCGGTTCTATCTGAGAATCAGACTCCATTATGAGGCTTCCTTAATTCGAAAACACTCTAAACGAACAGAGTAAAATCAGGGCTTCCATCGGGAAAATCTGCCAAGGCCTGCGTTTCCTGACAGGGCGTCAAAATATGTCGCACCAGAGACATTTATTGCACGCACAGGGAAAGAATGTTTACAACTCAGGTGAAGAAATAGAAACTAGGCGTGTGAGTACATGGGGGATTTTCTTCTGTGAGCAGTTGTAAGGCGTGTTTAAAATTAGTCAACATCCGGCTGTGGCTGCCGGTGCAGCTTGTTTTTCTGTATCAAGGTATTATTAATGAGCTCTGAGGGCTATGCCAAAAACCTGTGCGGCGAGCCAGCGTTTGAGCAGAAACAGCCTGGCGCACAATTTCCTACATACAGACATGCATTTGTGGGCGAGTGGGCCGTGTCATGAATCATTGGATTTTCTTTCAAATTAAGACCCGCATTTAAGGAGCTTTTATGTCCCCCTTAGAATGCAAACGGTAGTTTTTCCTCGAATCAACATTCTGGGGGTTATTACAATTTTGGAGGTGGTGTTAATCCGTCCCAAAAGTGACGGTAAAGTGACGGATATACCACCAGCCGTATTACGAGTCCATTATATCCTATGGAACTCGTAATACGGCTGGTGGTATATCCGTCACTTTTGGGACGGATTAACACCTCCTCCAAAGTTGTAATAACCCCCTCTGTGTTTGAGGACATTACCATACGTCCTCCATTTTCCTTGCACACATTTTGCCAGGAAAAACCTTGTGAAATCTATCAGAGTAAAAACAGTTGAAAAGAGGTAACTCGTGCAGTTTATTGGGCGTTCAAGTCTAGTAGCACATGTTATGTCCTTCTCCGACAACTCAGAATCGGTGGGAAAAAACACAGAATGTACATATTTCACTTGTTTTTACCAGAAGTGTTATTATCACCCTGAATACCAGGGCACTCATGACGCGACCCTAATATTGCACGAACTATGTTGAGATGAGGTCTTAAATCTGGCTTGTAGTTCATATGAAATTATTTTTTAGTCCCTTTTAGCAGATCTAGTGGGAATGGGTTTACCTCACAGGGACTGTCAGTAAGTTGCTGTTAGGGGAGCTATACAGCAATTGAAATTAGGAGGAAAATGCCTTCACAATCAATGGTTAAGTAAACACAAAGGTGTTGGGGAGGGGTGCTTGGACTAATCTCAGTCACTATTAATTTGTCGGGCCACATGCTAGTCCATTCTTTTTTGCCTACAGTGCCACCTCAGATTAGACCCAGACATATGCAAATCAGCCTTGAACTCTGCTACAGTAGGAACAGTTCATCCTGAACTGTCAAGCCAGGTCCTCTCTGAACCGGCAGACAAGCAACCAAATACTGGCTTTACCCTAATTTGGGCTCTTCAGTTAGATCCTGCTCTGTTCTAGTGGCAAAGTGAACACGGACCCACGTCTGGACATTCATGTTGCACTTAGGCCATCAAACTGAAGTAAACAAAAAATTGATGGAAGGGATGCTTGAATTAATCACAACCACTTGGAATTACACATGTCACATCCCAATCCATGTTTGCTTTGCTGCCCAAAGTCCCACCTCTGATTAGGCCCAGACATATGCAAATCAGCATTGCCCTTGCTCCTATAGGAACAGTTCAGCTCAAGTTGCTAAGCCGGGTTCTTCCTGAAGAGTAACACAAGAAAATCACGACTGGCTTTGCCCTAGTTAGGGCTCTTCAGTCAGGTACAGCTTGATTCCAGTGGGAAGGTGAGTACTGGACCCACATCTGGGTATACCTGTCGCACTTATATACGACTGGTTGATTCATGCCCAGTCCTATGGGTTTCTCCTTGCAGCGCCTGAGTGGACTTCTCAGAGCATATAAAGCCTGGAAGCAGAGAGTATCCCTCTAGAATGGGCATTATACCAGAAGGGATACGAGTGCTATAGTAACTAAAGACAATAGACTTAAATAATAGAAGAGCAACATTTGCGGGGAAAAGCAGGTAGAGATGAAAGCAGAAAACTGCTGTGACTTTCTCACCTGCAACACTGCGTGGGCACACTCTGGAAATCCTAAAGTTAAAGAAGTAAATGACGATGTATATCTCAAAAGATAGTGCTGCAATGGTGTTGTTAGCCCCATTAGAACTTGAGGTAAAGGTTCTATGTTGTGTATATTCTGCTTCATTATCACTGCTCACAGTGAGAGATGTCTGGTATGAGGGCTTGTTACAGGCTTTGTAAAATGTAACCTAAATAAAGAATAAAAAAAAAGATTTTAAACAAAAACAGTTTGACAGTTATGCATGCTGTCGTTGTAGATTCCCTGTGTGCATATGTGCCTGCATGCATGGTCTCTGTGCATGTGTGATGTCGGTGTTTCCTCCGTGTGTGGTTTAGAACCAAGCAGTCCCTACTGGCTATGCACATGCTTGTTTAAAAGGCATCCTGGGGGGGTCAGTTGGAACTGGACAATCTTATAGGAACTCCCAGTGACCCATATTAGAACAACATGTCCTGGTTAAAAGATACAGTACCTTGGGCTGTTATATAACATTTCAATACCTATTATGTTGTACCAGAAAGTGATAGTTATGGACAAGACTCAGCGCGTACAAGGATAAGCAGCCTACCTAGGCACAGTATATTATTTTAGTGGCTAAAGAAAACGTGTCATTTAGGGATTTCACAAGCCTTTAATGACGGGTGTGTGTTTGCGCTGTGTGAGTTTGATGGTGCTGCCACCCAAGAGTGCTGCTCGCTCACCTTGAGCATTTGTTACATGCATGTTGCAGTAAGGTGGTTTATTACTTTTTTGGGGGGTTGGGGGAGGGCAACAGGAATAGTTGTGAGACCAGGCAGAGGGGGATTGGGGAAGGGCAACAGGAATAGTTGTGAGACCAGGTAGAGGGACGGGGGGGGCAACAGGAATCGTTGTGAGACCAGGCAGAGGGATGGGGGGCAACAGGAATCGTTGTGAGACCAGGCAGAGGGATGGGGGGGTAACAGGAATAGTTGTGAGACCAGGCAGAGTGGCTCGAGGGTACCTGTATTTCTCAGCTTTTTAGGCTAGCACATGGGGCCTGCGTGGTTAGTGTGTAGATGTGCAGACTGTAGTATTTGTTAATCAGGTTGGATGGGCAGTATGAAGCTTGTCGTTTGAAGCAATAAGATGTAAGCTGGTCATCCTTCCTCCCTTTATTTCCCACCGGTACCTCCCACTGACACTCATCTGACGAACACCAAGCCTGCCGCCCTGGAGTTAATTCGGACGCAGGCCTTTCTGTCCCCCCACAATAGGGTTTCTGTTTCTTTATCTCGCTCTTGCAAGTTATTTGCATCCATCTGTTCTCTGTTTCGCTATCTTTTTCTTCCTTTGTCTGTCTTCCTTTTCTGCCATTCTGTCTTTTTCCTTAGGTCATAGACTGGGGATGGAAAATAAGACTCGGTTCTAAAAACCAGTGCCCGGTGCTTGCTAGCTGCAACCAGCAACACAAATTGGACACTGTGTTTTACATCCATTTTACAGAGATTGTGGTCACTCGTGTGTAACTGTGTTTATGCATTACCCCCATTTGCACAACAGGGCACCTTCAAATTGCTGCGGCGAGTGCAAACAGCGACAGTGCTCCCTATTATTGATAATGTGCTGCCCAGAACAGGCACAAAAATGTGGCTCTCCCGGGGCCAGCTCACTAGTAAAAGAAGGAGCCGCCCCATCTTTCACTGTGCAGGTGGCACGCCTCTTCACTTCAAAGGAGGAGGGCAGAGATGCCCCTGCTCGTTGGTGCATATGTAAAATGCAAGTCCATGATTGGCACCAAGTGCAATGAATGTTTAGATTTCTAGTGGTCCTTGGCCAAGAGGGGCGACTGCTGAAGGTCACAGTAGTTTTAAAATTTGTGCTGCTGTGAAAAGAGTCTTGTTACATGGATCTCAACTATGATAGAGGCCAAAGAAAAGACGCCGACTCCCCTAATTTTGGTCGCATTCTAGTCAAGGTAGTACTGCTCTAATTTAATAACCCTTTGGGATAGTTTTGAACAGTGTTTTCTACATGTCAATTTCTTAGGTTAAATTTCGATTTCCCTGATCACGAATTGTTTAGAGCTTGCTTTATATCTAGGCTTGTTTTGGAAGTTTATGGACGAAGTGGGCGAGCGTCCCTATGTAGGACTTAAATTCACAAGACTAAGCCACACAAACGGCGCAAATCATCAAAAAAAAGGATATTGTTTCTATAAAGCCTCCATAAAGTTTCCCATTTGTGTGGTGTTTTCTAGGGGGGGGTCTATTCTTAGCGCACCTGAGCCAAACTATGTTGTTTCTTAGTTTATCTAGCATTGGTTTACAATAGGATTTCCATTTACATAAAAATAGATGGCCACTCTCTCATCAACGTTTGACTTACAGTGTTCTGGAACAAAGAGCAAAAGGCGCTAAGTAACCAGTCAGACAATGTGTATTTATTTTGAGGAAATGTTATGAAGCGCAGACATTTACAAGCATACATATATATGTAAGTTGTCACTGTAGAGTTTTGTTTACCATAGGAAGAGTGTTTTTTTGGTTTGCTAATGACTTTAGCAGTGTTTGACGAATCTCCACAAAACGTTTGTTTAAAAAAAAAAAATTGTCCACCTCAGCTCCTTCCTGGACAGTTTTGGGGGGATCCACCAAGCAGGGCCCGAGAAAAGTAGGAAAACTGAGCAGTAATAGTGTAAAAATGGCTGAACGTAATTAGACCCAATTTAAGAGAAAGGTAGGTTTTGGACCAGAAAGCATGGTTTTGTGATAAGGAGTGTAGTCTGTTCAGTAGATTTTAAGAAATTAAGGTGTAAAAGCCTTGCATATTTTATTTCCCCGTTTTAGCTAATGATGAACACAGAACCATTTCCCTTTCAGTTTAGAGCTTTGTGTAGTGTCACTTTTGGCTCAAGATAGGTTCCCTGATTTAGTTATTTTTTTTAAATTTGAAGATGTTGTTTAAAGATGTTGTCGGACTCTGATTTATAACTCTGCCCTCCCCCCATTTGCTAGTGAGAACAAGTGTGCCCAGTGGATCCCTTGCCCTTCACACGTTATACCTACAGACATTCAAAAACATTGCCCTTACAGTTTGGTGCCCTAGAACATGTACCACTGAACCTCCAAACACCCCCTGTTTGTACTTTGACTTTGGAACCACGTGGAGCTCCAACTGGTCCTTCCTACACTGTGTCCAGTTCTTCTTAGCCGGACATTGGATCTTTGACTTTCAAATAGATTATTTGTCTCATTATAACAAGCATATTTGTCAAGTTCATATCCAAGTTAATGTTTACATGGTGGCTTTTGGGGTATTAGAAGCCCTTTGCGTATTCTCTATTTTGCTGAAACGCACTAAATTGTCTCCGTGTGCCTCCAGAATCAATGAAAAGTAGGACAAGAGGCAGACCGGGTTGACAGGCTTGGTGTATTTGTACCCTTTTATCTAGTACGTTTAGTTATTGGGAAAATTGCAAAGGTGAAAGAGATGCGGTCTGAATATTTGCTGTGGACTATTGATGTCCAGCCCAAAGGATAATGCTGTCCTATGTTGTTCTGATTTGCAGCACCTTACTATAAAAATACTGTTAAGGGGGGCACAACTTAGCTCGTGATGTGTTTGCTGTATTAGATTTGTGTGTTGCTATCGTGTCTACTGTATCCATGTTCTATATCCACTTTTATCTCCTGGAGTAAACATTAACTGCTGACTAGGCTACCCTTGGATATTCAAGTGTAATAATAGGGAGAAACTTGCTTACCCAATTGGAATGTAATAATACCTAACTCCTCAGAAAATGATAATACCCTCACCAACCTCGGACGGTGCCTATTAGACACTGGCTGCACCATAATCTGTCAAAAAAACCTTTGCAGCATTATGTGCTATATTGGAGTCAATTTGTGGTGATTCAACCATATTTTAATCTCGATACGTTCGGCATTGTATGCAGGGGTGAAGCTCCAGGGGGTGGGTGTTACACCTCCTATTAAATGACTTATTTATTTAATAAATAGTTGAGTACAGGAGCTTTCAGTTGGAAATAGTAAGGTGTCTGTCGGATTTCAACTGGGATTTTTAAGTACTCGCTCAGACAAAAACACACACACACACTCATCTCTGTTTTGAAGGTCTTTAAACATGGGTACTTAACAAAATACTGTTTCAAGTACCCTTCACAATCCGCTCTCGTTTACCTTTCCTTGGGCCTTAGACCCCCTCATGCACTGCTTCTTATATAATGATTAACATGAAATGCCAGCGTGATTGTCTGAAAATTTGAAGCTCACATCCCCTCAATCTTACTGACCAGCTATGCCCCTGATTGTATAATGCTTTGTGTGTGTTAAAATGCAGATACTTGAAGAGTGTTACATGTTCTTGGGGCAACATTTCTGCAGGTGTCTTGATGTTTTTGTGGGAACGATATTTTGGAAAACTTGCAGTGCTGGTTATCGTGGGCGACATTGCACAATGTACTTGCTGAGATGCAAGCCTGAAGTTTAGAAGCATTTTTATTGCAGGTTGATAAGATATCTAACATCTTGAACAGGGCCGAACCCTCAATAAAGTGAGATGAAACAACAGCATCAGAAGTTAGTGGAAAAATAATAAAAAAATATTTTTTACAGTGTAGTGCATGCGCTACAGTTAGCCTAATCCTAATTTTCCAGAAGAGTTGATAATTCATGCACTGTTTCCAAGCTTCAAGGCACAGAATGATATTAAGGTGTTGATTTTGGGGATGCCATATAAGTTAGGTTTAGATAATGTTTAACATTGAGATACCGTGGATATGACCGTATATTTCTGATACTCAGATAGTCTCAGCATGTTTTGGCAGCATCTATGTCTGATTTATTTTTTTGTGGGGAATACTGTATGATGATTTCGACAACATTTGATATTGTGATAAGAGCTACATTGTATGTATGATATGGAGCACTTAAATACTTCAATGTAGTAGGGGTTGTGGGTTTGTTGCACAAAGTGGCACGTTATGGCTATTTTCACTAACAGACTTGGAGAGTGGGAGAAAGTGGACGTGTGCACTGCAAGATTAATACCACTGCATAAGGCATGTTGATTTGCCCATGGAAGTATTGACATCCTACTTCTATATACATTGCTTCTGTAAGTACCTGCATACTGGTTAACATTGCCAGAGTTAATATCTGCCACTTACAATTCTTTACACTTGCTTCCCTTAAATATTGGACGAAAATGCATACTCCTGCGATTTTCTTAAAGATGTAATTTTCTTGGGGTTCACTCTAATCCCATAACACGTGCATTCCATTATGACATCCCAAAGATTCGAAACAAATTTGTCTACACTTATGGAGACCCCACATTATTAAGCCAGCCCAGAAATCACTTATTTGGGTCTGATGGAATCCGAAATTACATTAAAACAATATGCATCATACACATAGCATACTAGGGCAAAGGTCCTGCTACAGCCACAAGTTGCTAATCATTACGTTCCAGGAACCTACAATTGACTTCATCTCAGCTGATTCATCAAGGATCCTTAAAGAGACTAAAATATGGAAGAAGATACTTATGTGCCCAGGGCAAGAAACTGTAGAGCAGCCCCAGTCCTATGCTCTTACCGCCATTTCTGGAAGCTTCAGAAAACTGGACGAATCCAAGCTGCATTCAGGTAGACCGGATTTTACCTAGAGGAACATCCGAAAAAAGTCAGTTTTTAAACCTTTACTTCAATGCAAATGGACTGCAACACCATAATACAGTTTCTTTCAGCACACCGAAGCAACAAAGGTGATTAGTCAAAATTATAGAAAACTGTATATTTCTACATTGGTCCCCACTAAAAATTACCTTGTCCTCATTCTATCAAAAGTGACCATCCTGGTATTTTAATTAATATGTATTGTGCAATGATTTTACCGTTCTCCAGCTCTCATGCGAGAGATCAAGTTTACCCCAACAGACAACTTTTATATACACACATCAGTCACATTGCATGCACGCAGTGGTAAATGGGGTGGCACCTTGTCAAACCATAGCTCTTTGGAGGACAGTGAAAGACATGCTTCACAAGAGATGAGAGATGGCCTTGCTTTAGAACACTTGCTATTCCTATTGTCCTTGCTTGTGGCCTTTACCTTGTAGCCGAATTCTTGAATGCCCTTAAGAACCCTATGTTCAAAGTGAGAGAAGACCTTTCACTCCCAGGGTTTATTTTAAACCAGAACTTTGAGTGGTTTACCCACTTAGTGAAGCAGCCAAAATTTTGACAACTCTCAACTCTCCCAGTCTGGAGATCCATGTGGTCTAATTGGGGATTTATGGTTCTCCTCTATACGTAGTCACTGAAAAAACAAAGGTTACAGGAACGTTATAGTTAAGTTCTGAATTTACTAGCACAAAACCATAGAAATTCAGCAGTTATAGATGGTTATTTCATGTAACTATAACTCATGCCCTAAGGTAACTCTAGCTCACAACTCCGCCATGCAGTTGTTTCATCAACTGAAAGGCGGGGCGTGAGTTATAGTTACCTTAGGGGCACAAGTTATAGTTATTTGAAATAACTTTAACTGCTGAATTTCTATGGTTTTGTGTTAGTAAATTGAGAATCTAACTATAAAAAAAGCCCCTGTAACCTTTGTTTTTTCAGTGAAAAAAACAATATATATATATATATATATATATATATATATATATATATATATATGTTACCGAGTGGCGATCCAGCTACGTCTGCATTTCCATAGGAAAGGCATTGTTTGGTTTGCTTATAACTTTGAAGCTGTTTAATGAATCTTCACTAAACTTTCCAAAACAAAAGCCTTATCTACCTCAGCTCTTTGCTGGAATGTTTCAGGGTGACCCACCAAGCAGGGGCTGAGAAAAAGGGGGATCCCAAAACACATTTTCCCGCTTTCATTTTTCTGTAGGCAATAGCAAAAACTACTTAATGGAATTACACCAAATTTAGGCGAAAGCTAGATATTGGTCCCGAAAGTGTGCTTTTTGTGATGTGGTGCAAATCCATTGAGCAGTTTTTGAAGTATTGAGGCTCAAATACCTTGTATATTTCATGCCATGGTTGATGTGCAGGTCCAGCAGATCAAGAGATAAGATCTGATTGGCTGCCATCACATCAACGACAATGTGGTGGCAGCCATCTTAGACTGTGACCATTGCGAGGGTGGTGGGCATGGGCAGCGCAGGGCTCCCCTCTGGCCGCCTGCATCTTTCTGCACCAGCCTTTTCATGGCAGTAGGTTGGTGGGGCTGCCTGACAAACTGGTAATGTGGCGGTCGGACTGCCAAAACCGCAGCGGTCCGACAGCCACCGTGAGTATGGCAGTCCGAGGACCACCACACTCATAATCAGGCCCTAAATGAGTGTCCAGAGCCGCTCATTTATTATTTACTGCTCTGGCAAGGAGCTCCTCATAAAGCTCTCGGGGTCTTTTATTAATAAATATTTTCTTGCTGCTGGTGCCCCTAGAAGAGGCAGGAGCACCCTCAGTTACTTTGCTGTTCGGTCCTGGGTCATTAAATCCATTACCCCAGGACAGCTTTTCTTATTTTTTAAAGCAGTCCTAGCTGGAACGCTATGGCCTTCAGCTGGAATGCAAGGCCCTTTTGTAGTCATTTTTGTGATTGCACTTTGTGGGTTAAAGACTCAGAGACATAATGATGTTTTTATTTTTTAATAAAACGTTAGTAGACATTTTTATGACAGTCAATTTTATTAAACATTGCATTGTTTGAATTAGTGAAATATAATTTTGATTATAGTTATTGGCAATTTTAAGACCAAGATGATAAATCTACTTAATATATATTGTTATATTCACCACTCGATAAAGCCAGTAGTTCCACTTTTTATATTTTGGTGTTATGACCTTTTAACAAAGTCAGTAAGTCTACCTGACTTAAAATAACACCTTTTGTATTGTAACATCAAATAGACAGCCTGTGAGGGTTGGGCACAGAGTCTGGCCACAGGCCAGACTCTGCACCCAACCAAATACAGTGCATGGCCAAAGACTGTACGCAGTGGGTATGGTTGAATGCCAGCAAGGGGTTGGGCGTGGGGCCTATCCCTGTGCCCAGCCCTACAACACTCATGGCTATGGACATCTATCTACTTTACGTACAAAAAAAAGCACAGTAATTCACTCCAAAAAGCAAATATTAAAGGACGTTATAGTTAGGAATTGTAATAATAATAATGGTTAAAGGGACGTTATAGTTAAGTGAAAATGTAAGTTAAAATGTTCAATTGTAAAGTAAAATAGCACTGAAATTCACCAGTTATAGTACTCTCAGGTAAATATAACTCATGCACTAAAGTAACTATAACTTGTGTACTCACCATGCACTGCTTATGACCTCACGTATTACACCACTTCTGTCATGTTCCATGAAATTATTTATAACATCACTGTAACATCTGAAATTACATAATTGACAACAAGACTGTGAATGGTGAGGGAGCGAGTTATAGTTACTTGAGATAACTATAACTGGTGACTATCAGTGTTTATTTTGTTTGAAATGGAATGTTTGAACAGATATTTTTACATAACTATAACGTCGCTTTAACCTATATATATATTCACTGAAAAAAACAAACGTTACAGAGATGTTATAGTTATAGTTAGGTCCTGAATTTACTCGTACAAGACCATAGAAATTCAGCAGTTACAGTTAGAATTCTTTCAAGCAATTATAACTCACGCTCTGAGGTAACTATAACTCCCGCCCCCGCCATGCACAGGTTTTTCTTCAAAAAATTGACTGCTAATGCTACATTTATATTTTTAAGGGCGTTACAGAAGTTCTCATGACTGCTGTTATATCTGAGGTAATTAGCAGTGTATGGTGAGGCCACAAGTCATAGTTACTAGAAAGAACTCTAACTACTGAATCTCTATGTTTTTGTGCGAGTAAATTCCGAACCTAACTGGAACGTCTCTGTAACCTTTTCTTTTTTTCAGTGGACCCCTAAGGTTGTTTTAATTCTATTTCTTAACTATTACGTCTCTGTAACCTTTAGTTTTTTTCAGTGAATTTCAACTTGTTTTTAACATAAAGTAATTTTCATTACTGTACATTAATCCAACCACCACCGTGCCTGGCCTTTGGCCCGGCCTTGCTGGCAACCCCTATCACTACCCAACCCTGTGCTGCGCCTTCCACCATGTGCAGCGGGGGATGGGCTCAGGGCCTGGGCAGCAGCCAACGCCTATAGCCACCCAGCCATGCGCGGCGGGGTTTGGTCACAGTGGAGGTCCCAGGGAGTTGGTGGTCCCCGGTACTTCGGGTTGTCACAGCCAGACATATACAAATTTGCTTTTCCTTTAATATCTCAAAAACTATTGAACAGATTTACACCAAATAAGCGAAATCACAATCTCCGTAGTGAAAGCTAGCTTTCTTCAAAATTTGGTGAAATTCCATCCAGTGGTTCGGGCTGTGGTTGTGTCTAAAGGTCCTATGGGAATTAACATGGGAAACGCAACGTTTTTGCCCCTTCCCCCCGTTTATCTCAGTCCCGCTTGACGGATCACCCTAAAACTTTCCGCGTGCAACAGGAATCACAGGGGCACTTTTTAAGCAAAATTTCATGAAGATTCGTCAAACTGTACTAAAGATATAGGCAAGTCAAAAAATGTGTACCTACGGAAACATGGTCCTAACTATAACTACCTAGTCGTGACCGCCAACTTGCTCATTAAAAAAAATTATATATATATACATCACACTATACTGCGTTCCAAGGTGTCAAACTCATGTGCAGATTGTGTACCTGCTAGTTTGCAAATCCCACTCAATCACTAATTAGGAGGTGTGCAATTTGCATCTGTCTTTTGTGGGCTAGTCATATTCGGGCCTTTAGTATGGGTATCGAGGTTGACCAGGGGATTTGTTGGTGGTATTTTTGGCATTTATATTTTGTACCAATGGTGCTACTCACTCCGCACTTAATTCAAAACAACAGTAAACAAGCATGCTACTACTGCCCAGCGAGATCGCGCTGCCTGCGAAATAAAGAGAAAAAGTAGTCCAGAAACCATACGGAAAACATGGAGCCCTGTATATTTTCAGTAGTTGGCCGGTGTGCTTGAGGAGGGCTAAACACCGGAAAAGGCATTCCTTTTACTAATGAAATGAAGCAAATTTTAAAAGGCAAGCCCACAAACCAACCAAACTGATGGGTGTGGTTAAAAGTCCATAGCGAGATTACACCAGGGACAGAGTGCTTTGCGCTCAACCCTAAAAAGAGAAATTTCCATCTATTCCCTATAGGATCTATTAATTTATTTGACAATCTAATGCACCTTAGCTAGAAATCACACATTTACCTATTGAAAACCAAAAGCCTACCTTAATATTTTGCAAATTGTGACCAACAAGCTGTCTTTATGGCCACTTTGCTGCAAATAAGTCACCCCCCCCCTCCCCCCCTCCCCGCCCCATGAAATGAGATGGCAAAATATTTTTGGAGGAAACCTGGAATCCGGTTTGGAAAATGACTCACTTATGCGGCATAAGGAATTTTTTAATTGCAATTGTATCTATATAGCGCACTCAGAAAATGTCAACCCTTCGCAATTTAAACAGAAAGCTGTCTGCTTCTGTGTTGTGTGCAAATCTTAGACACGGCAGCGGGCTAAGAGTGACGCAATATGCAAACAAACATGAGAGCAAATTGTCGTCCTTTGAATTGAAGGTCGCAATATACAAATGAAGCCTTGTTAAAAAGCAAGGGCTTTATATTTGCCTTATACATATTTGCTTGTGGCTGCAAGCATTCCTGATTTTCTTTGTTAGTTCTCCAACAATGCGTGTTAGCAGTGCGTGCATTGCTTGTGTATGCCTTACTTTCTCTTTAACCTGCTTTGCTTTTTTCTTAAAGCACAAGGACGAAAGTTTTCCTCTGATGTATACCGATAGAAATTTGCCATTTCCTTTGTTTGCTGTTGCAGCCTTTGTTCCAGTTAAGCTATCCCTTCAGACTTGTATTTGTCAGAGTTGACTTCTTAGACCTGAATTATAGTAATATTTACTTTAGGCGTGAATTTGTTGACTTGGCCCCTTAGAGGGACCATCACATCATTGAAAAGCGGATAGAGCTTGTGAAAAAGAGTCTCACATGTGAAGGGACTGCTTCTAAGCAGACTCGTACTTAACTGCGGTCTCAACAAGCATTGGCAAATCCACTACATCTAGCGAACATGCTATTTTATGCAAATATTTCTTATGTTGTGTTAAAAAAAATTATATTGTGCATGACTCGCCCCGAAAGGGATATATCAGCGTGTGGAGCTTATTAAGCAGTAGTTGGCGACCAAGGATATTGCCTTAAAACAGCTCTGTTTTAAGTAGCTTCCAGAATTTAAGGTGTCTGGGAATTGTTGTAATCGTAAAGGAAGGACATTCTAGTACGTAGGGGCCAGGTAGGGCAGACATCTTCCTACTGACCTGCTCTTTTTAATTATAGTGACAATGAGCAACATTTTGTTGTGCAATCATTAATGTTTTCCTTGACAATAAGGAAAGAGCCTTGAAGATAAATAGCAAGGCCCCTTTCCAGTGAGTGCCTTGTGAGCAATGCAGCAGATTTGAAAGATAAACCTACTATGAACAGGCAACTAGTGTATGAAATGTAGTAGAGGGGCTGCTGATGTCCTTGCTGGCGCATTGCAAATAAGGCGTGCTGCTGTGTTTTGCACCACCTGTAGCTTGGAAATCAGAGACTAATTTACAAATCTGAGTAAGGCGTTGCCATAGTCCAAGTGCCTCAATATTAAGGCCCAAACCAGTGTTTTCCTAGAAACTGAAGGAAGAAGGGGAAAATTCAGCCTCAACAGATGAAGCAAATGGAAGCAAAATCTCAAGTTATATTGACCTGATCTGCCATTGTGAGATATTGATCTAGATAAATCCCTATATTCTTCACTACCAAAATGGGATTAGAAGCTTTATCGAGTTCCGATGGCCACCGATCCGATCTCCGGTGGTAAGAGGCCTTCCCGAATAGCATGATCTCAGTTTTGCTAGCATTGAGCTGGAGACAATTCTCAGTCATCCAGGCAGCAATGGCTCTCAGACCAGCGATGAAGTGCTCTTTCACTATGGATGACTTACCATCAAAGCATAACAATAACTGTGTGTCGTCTGCATAGCTAATCATTTCTAACCCATGCTTTCTGACCAGCTTAGCCAAAGGTGCTACAAAGATATTAAATAGTGTGGGGCTAAGACACGAGCCCTGAGGCACTCCTTTGTCCACTTGTAAGGTGCGTGATCTGAAGGAGCCTTAGGTAATGGTTTGCGTTCCTTAGAAAAAAAACGCTAGGAAGAAGGACATAGGTAACGGGCGCTCACAGTAAGTCCATGCAGTCGAGTTCACAGATTATTTATGTCATGGTGCTCATGACAGGAGGATCTTCCTGACTCCTCCAATGTTTCAAAGG
This sequence comes from Pleurodeles waltl, assembly GCF_031143425.1. Classification (NCBI taxonomy): domain Eukaryota; kingdom Metazoa; phylum Chordata; class Amphibia; order Caudata; family Salamandridae; genus Pleurodeles; species Pleurodeles waltl. The sequence goes on along the minus strand of NC_090448.1, from coordinate 902,652,670 downwards.
AAACTGACAGTAACAACAAACAGCTGTCAGAGCACTCACAAGAGTAAAGTTTTAAGAGTATGGTGATGTAATAAATCCTCTGTGTGAAAGGCAATCACGCCAGGCTCTGGTTCAGGATAAATTTATTTCTTGAAGTAGTTCAATCATAATAGGGAAATGTCCTTGAAATCATGTACAATTAGCCTCCACAGCCAACACGTGTTTCGTCCAATGAGAGATCCCTCTCACGGACTTCATCAGGGCTTAAAGTCAGGTACGGCCTTTGTTCAACAGTACTCTTATCGTGGTCTAGAAAATCTCGTGTGATGAACGCAGTTAATTATCACATCCCAGTATAATACTGCAGGAATCCTAATATGTAATCTTAATCAAATATGCTAGTATCTTTATGGGAACATCGTAGCCGTGGTCAGATCATTGCACGGCGTTCCCTGTGACCGAGATCTATCCTCGGAGGACATTTCCCTATTATGATTGAACTACTTCAAGAAATAAATTTATCCTGAACCAGAGCCTGGCGTGATTGCCTTTCACACAGAGGATTTATTACATCACCATACTCTTAAAACTTTACTCTTGTGAATGGTTTGCGTTCCATTAGTAAGAAAGTCTTTAAGCCTTTGTAATGCCAGACCACTGATGCCACATTCCTTAAGTCTTAAAAGTAAGCAAGAATCTGACATTACGTCAGAGGATGCAAACAAATCCAGTTTGAAATGGGAATGAAGGGTGTTGAAGTAAAGCAAAGTACAAAATGCCACCATCTAAATGGGACACAGTGGGTACATGTGCATGCAAAAACAAAAACTAAAAAATAACTCATCACAAAAAAATACATTAAAAAATATGAAAGGAAAGCAGAGTTGACCCTCCAGCACCAGCACTGAAGTGGACTATCTTTTAGGTGGAAGTGCATAGGTGTGCCAGCAAAATGCTGTCACATGCACTGAAAAGAACCAGTAGCTTAAGTGGGTTGACCAATGGCTACATTGCGTGGTGAACAGAATCAAAATGTTGATATCAACAGATTAATAAATGGGGACGATTCCAGCTGAGGTCTTCCGTATACAGGGTACAGTGGCTGGTGCTTTTGAGAGGAGCAGAGAGGTCTGGCAGGGGGAATAGAAGGTGATGCAGTGTTTGAGGTAGGTGGGTCCCAGGTCATGTAGAGCCTTGTATGCATGGCCGAGGAGTTTAAAGTTGATCCTTTTCTCGATGGGGTTCCAGTGGAGATCTTTCAGGTATCTGGTGATGTGTGTGCGGCAGGGGATGTTCAGGATGAGTCTTTCAGAGACGTTCTGGATGTGCTGTAGTTTTTACACATTCTTCTGCATGGTGCTGGCTTAGAGGGTGTTGCCATAGTCGAGTCTGCTGGTGACCAGGGCATGGGTTACGGTCTTGGGGCAATTGTTTGGCATCCATCTGAAAATCTTGTGGAGCAGTTGGAGAGAGTGGAAACAGGAGGAGGCAACAGAGTTGACTTGGCGGGTCATGGCAAGAGATGAATCCAGGATGAAGCAGAGGTTGCATGCATGGTTTGTAAGGGGGGGGGGGGCTGCCGAGTGTAGTAGGCCACTAGGAGACATTCCAGGCTGATGTGGAGGGTCCCTGGATGAGGATCTTGGTCTTGTCAGAGATGAGCTTGAGGCAGCTCTCCTTCATCCAGGTGGCAACAGCTTCCATACCATTGTGGAAGTTCTTCTCAGCAGTTGTAGGTCTTTGGTTAGTGAGATGATCAGGTGGGTGTCATCGGCATAACAGACAATGTTCAGTCCGTGGCTTCGGATGATGGATGCGAGCAGGGCCTGGAAGATATTGAAGAGTGTGGGGCTCAAGGAGGAGCACTAGGGTACTCCGCAGCTGATCTCCCTAGGTTCTGACAGGTTTGACGGGAGCCTGACTTTCTGTGTTTTGCCAGTTAGGAAAGAGCATGTCTATTGTAGGGCTTTGCCACGAATGCTGGCTGTGTGAAGTCTGGAGCAGAGGGTGTGATGGGAGACTGTGTTGAAGGCGGCTGATAGGTCCAGTAGGATGAGGGCTGCTGTTTGTCCACGGTTAAGGACCAAGCTTTGTCTCAGTCAGAACTAAAAAGGAACAGTTTGATTGGTGTCTTGAAGAGAAAGTTCCTCACAAAACTTTATTTTGAACTTTGAATAAGCCAGGATAGAAAATCAACAAATCATATTGTCATTTTGTTATTTTCAGTCCACATTCTGTTACTTTTTACCAACTTTACCAGCTAGAATGAAAATTAGCACTTGGTAGCCTCCATGTTTCTCCCTAATTGCCATTCTCTTACTCGTTTCAAGTGGAAGAGGCACATGTTACTTTATGTGTAGCACACACAACTGCATTCAATAAAGTAATGTGGTCACCTTCAAACCTGCGTTTTACTCAACATTGGCTTAACTTTTCCCTCTGATGACCTGAACACCATATCTGACCTCTACAAGCTCTTGTCAGATGACGGTCTTTTTACCCATCCAGCTGGTAATATTTTCATTACAGAAAAGTCACAAAGTCAAAGGGAAGAAGAGGTGTGTTTCAACCCAGGCAGTTTCAGCATCTACAAAGCACATAAAAGACAAAGACTAACATAATTATTGCTGTTCTCCCCATAATAGACAAGTGTTTACTGTAAACATGGCTCATCCCTACCCACAAGTACACTGGAGGCGGGAGGAGAGTTGTATGAAGGTGAAGAGGGGACTAATCTCTGACAAGTTTGCAAAGTTCAGGAGGATGGCCAGAAAAAACAAATGGGAAAAACAAATTGTACTTCACAATTTTCGCTAAGTACATTCACTCAGTTGGTTTCGTCATCTGGGTGAATGCATGCTGAAATATTCGTGGAAACCAGTTTGAGAAAAAGGGTGTCTTTAGGACTGGATTCTGCAAGTTTGCTTTTTGTCAATCACACTCACAATCTGCAGCAGATTTCCTAATTGGGATGGCGTTGGTAACTCCTTTTCCCAGCTCCAAAAGAATAATCATGTCACTAATAGTAAGGACCAAACTGGTGGATGTGGCTACTTACTTCATAATATAAACAATGTCTTCAAATGTCACATGCTCATGGAACAGAACTTTCATTGTCCCAATTTATAAATAAGAATTATGTACTCATTCATCATCTCATGGATTTTGCTTGATCTCTGTGTTAGACTAGTCAGGAGGCACAGTCCATCATTAGATGCACTTGGGGCGGGGGGTGCTAGAGTCTGAGGAGTGGAAAAACACAGCTCTCCCACTGCTGAGTCTTGCAGGAGAAGAGATGCAGAGCAAGGTTCAATCACAGACACAGACTCTGAATTCGAGAGTGCTCATAGGCAGGGGTGGGCCTGGGACCGAGAGATAGATATGTATATGTGTGCATGTATGAGCTAACGTTTGTGAATGAGCACGTCACCTGTTTGTGCATGTGCTGGTGCATGTGTAGGTGATGGACTGGTGAATGGCTCACAGTAGCTAAGCACCTGCCATACTGACGTGTTATAAGTCCATCCATGCTGTGTGCCTTCTTGTAACATTCTGGCTATGAGATGCATAAATGGGCCCATTGATGTGATACAGTGCGCCTCCTTGAAACATTCTGGCTGTCAGAGATATCAGAGAGGCACATCCCTGCTATACTGCTGGACTTCATGTCCATTTTGACTACGAGAAGTATAATAGCCTATCCGTGGCATAAAGGCCTGGGTGACTTTTGGGTCTTTTTGACTTGCATTTTGGAGACCTTAGCCAATGGGGCCTATCATTGACTTCCTGTGGCCATTTGTGACTTAATTCTGACTTTCCCTGGAACAAAGATGCTGAAAGTCCCCGTCATAAGATGAAAATGGAGGTCATTTGATGGTGTTCACTAAAAGACAACCAATGTGCTTGGCTGTAGTACATGTGCGTGCTCGGTGAAAATTAAATGTTGATATTAGAAACCAAAAAGGCTCTTCGTTTTCATGAGAATGAATGTTAAGATTTGGGGCAAATAGACCTATGTAAAAAAATGAACATTTTATTTTTCATAAAAAAATATCTGCAGAATTATTGCATGTCCGATAAACAGTTAGAAATCATGTTTGAGATATCGTTTTGTGTGTTTGGGTGCTGAGTTACTTTTTCTTGTTCCTTGGTTCCAGCGAGTACCTAATCACAAGGCTGTTTCGTGACTTGTTTGGAGACGTTTCACTACCTCTATTTACAGGGTTTGTGCTATTGTTGTTGCAACTGTTCGGAGCCTGAGATGGTGACGCACTGTCTGCTGCCAGATAGCTGCACCAAATTTAGCAGTAGTAACACTTTCTCTGCAAATGCTGGTAAAGGTGACAAACCAATGACAAAGGTTGTAGTCCTGATTGATTATTATGAGCAGTTAAAATAAACGGTGTAGGTCTGGCATATTAATTGTGGAAAGCATATGTTAAAAATCAATCTGCAACTAAGAGTGTACTGTTATTAGTCTGTATTTAAAGCCTACAGACAGACACTTTGTCAAGTTTAATCTCACAGATTACTGTCCAATGGAATAAGGATTTTAGGGCCAGATGTAGCAAAGTATTTGCACGTCGCAAACGGTGAAAATCGCCGTTTGCGAGGTGCAAATGCCTCTTTGCTATGCAGAAATGCATATTGCGAGTCGGTACCGACTCGCAATATGCATTTCCGACTCGCAAATAGGAAGGGGTGTTCCCTTCCTATTTGCGAGTCTGAGTGGTATGCAATACCATTTGCGACCGCGTACGCGGTCGCAAATGGCATCGCAGTTACCATCCACTTCAAGTGGATGGTAACCCACTCGCAAATTGGAAGGGGTCCCCATGGGACCCCTTCCAGTTTTTGACTGGACCCACAAATATTTTTTCAGGGCAGGGAGTGCTCCATAGGACCACTCCCTGCCCTGAAAAAATACCGAAACTAAAGGTTTCGTTTTTTTTTTAAGTGCAGCTCGTTTTTCTGTAAGGAAAACGGGCTACACTTTAAAAAAAAAAAAAAAACTGCTTTATTTAAAAGCAGTCACGAACATGGAGGTCTATTGACGACAGCAGGCCTCCATGTTTGCGAGTGCCTATACTCGCTATGGGGCCGCAATTTGCGACCCACCTCATGAATATTCATGAGGTGGGTCATTGCGACCCCATAGCGAGTTGCAGTCGGTGTCTGAGACACCGTACTGCATACCAATTTGCGAGGTGCAAAGTGCGAGTCGCATGGACTCGCACTTTGCACCTCACAAATTTTAGATTTGCTACATCTGGCCCTAAGTGTTGGTCAGTCCCTCGGACAAACCATGGGCATAGAAGACATTCAACATGGAAATCCTTATTAGACCCTTCTTTGAGTGATAGTATTTTACTTTTCCAAATGTGATTTTGTATATTTTTTTGTAAATTATGACTGTATGAATGATCGATGATTTGAAGGAACTACTAAGCTCAATACAGCAAGCTTGTACAGGCCAATGATAACCATAGACCTGATTGGCCCACTAGGGAAAGGAATTTTAAATGCCATAGGTCTGATGCGTTTATTATGAAAAGTAAAAAAAAAAAAAAAAAAAAACAGTAGGCCTGATTTAGTTACCATATAACACACTTGTTAAAGCCAATAGGCCCTTAAGGCCGGATTGTTTGTGCTATATGTTAAAGCCTACAGGCAAGTATTTTGTTACATAAAATCTCACAAATTGCCTTTGTAAGGAAGGCATTTGGTGTTGGTTACCTCCTATTACAAACTCTACGGTTAGAGGACTTGCATTGTAATAATTCTGTCCAGAATCTCTTGAAAAGGCCTGAAACGCCTAGTTGTCTGCCAGGATCTTGTAATAAAAAGCATTAACAAATACATACATCCATATATATATAAATATGATTCCATATAGGAACATAGAAGGCCTTTAGGTCTGCCCTTTTCTGCCACTGGTTTGTCTTAGCATCATTTACACTTCTGCTTCCATCCAAAACAGTGTACTGTATAAGTAATGGTTTAGTCCACATCAGTCAATGGCATTCTTGCCCTGTACATGATGTCATTTTCTGATTTGATGCACATCCACTTGAAAATGAGAATACCTTAGTATCAGGCTGGTTGCGCAGGCCTTTAGCTTTAAATATGCTCATTTTATTGTTCCCCTTTCATTTCCTTGCTTCTTTTTTTAAATTTTATTTTTCCTTATGAGGATCCTACAGCTCCATGGGCTTTGCTAATGGGCCTCTTCCTTGCCGTTCATTACATCTGGAGTGTGGCATCCTGCGTGACCACTTTCTCTAAACCAGGTGACCATTATAGTATGCTGTTGTCCATCTAGTGTCAATGTTTTACATTCTAAGATGGCCTACACCAGAGGTCTTCAAACTTTTCGATGATGGGCCCTCCTCTCCAAACCTATTATATGCAAGTCCCCTTCCTGTCAAAGATTTCTAGAACGTGGTACTCCTCATCATCAAAAATTATAAACATCACCAATTCCCTTGGCTAATCGTTTTTGCAATGAGGAAATAATATTAAACAGTGTTTAGCAAACCAAAGGTCAGTGAGTGTGGGGGGAATGGTCAAAGGTGTGGTTAAAAACAAAGGTCCTAATTTATGAGGAATTAGTGTAGGGCAGTGCCACAAGTCTTCTTCCTACACTGCCCTACAACAATATAATATAAAAGGGCAGGAATGGACCTTATTTATGAAATGCAGTGCATTCCTGTGCTTGCCCCCTGAGCTGGCACACAAATTGCTGCCTAGTGCCAAGGGCACCTTCTTGGGCAAAAACAATCCTGAGGGGCAGTTTCCTTTTTCTATTTTTGCTGCAAAATGCAACACACGTGGAAAGAGGAAACAATGATGAGAAATGAAAAACTGTCTCCTCATTACGCCTGCTGAGGGGAGGTGTAAGGTATTGGCACTGCTCCAGTTTGCGTGATTTTGTAAATCTGGGTCAGAGTGAAAATCCATGGGTGTTGCATGGAAACCCTTGACGCAGAGTAAGTCAATGCAGCGGCTTCTGCTGCTTTGCCATACTCCATATGTATGAGGTCATACAAAGCTACCCGGGGTGACTGAGAGGCTTGTGCCAACGGAGAATAAAAAAAAGTGATGCTGCAGTGGTGCAAGCCTCTCATAAATAAGCCCCAAAGTATTCTGTAGGTTTTTTTTTTAGGTCTTTCACTGTCAGGTAGCTACATATAAAATAAGTCAGTTTAATGGAAAATAAATAAAATAAAGTTGTTACTCAGTGGGAAATGCAATTTAGTGCATTATGAAACCTCTTTTAGTTAATGCACTGCAGAGGTCTGTGTGTAACTGGAGAGCAACAGAATTAAGTCTTGGTTGGTGCAGTGGAGAATAGCGACTTGTGTATTTTTAGTGCCACAAGTTCACAGCCTGTGACAGAAGGCACTGTTAATATGTAAGGCATTATTTTATACTTGAATTACATACAGTATAAGATAGGCCACTACAAAAAGGTTTAAGATAAAACAGTGCTTCCAAAATGTAGATGTAAGTAATACCAGAGCATATGCAGTACCATTTATTTTAATACCTGCCCCATCAACACCTCCAGGTGAAGTAAACGCTATGTAAATAGGATTTCAATTAAAAACACACACTTCACAGCACAGTTGTTAACTTTTCGCACTACCACTCAAAAGGAATAAATGTTTGTCATCCGAAAGCTTCAAGTGATTAGGGGCCAGATGTACGACTCATTTTTCAAGTCGCAAACGGCGTGTCGTCTAGGCTCTCATTATTCTAATGAGACTACTGGATTTTGAGCAGTGGTGTGGGAGACTGAGTCTGACCCACTGTGGGTGACACCTGTTGCTCTAAATCTGGGTTTTGCTCCGGCTAACTAGCAGTGCCTCATCTCTAGCTGGGGATAGTGATGATTGGGCAGCCGAGCGCATGACATATTAGGCTTCTCAGGGAAGTCGTGGTCACTCAGGTCGCATCTGGTTCTCTCATTTACAATTCAGTCTCGTATATAAATAACAAATAGAAGCAGTATATGTTTTAATAATTGGTTTAATAAAACAACTGTATCTTAGATAGCAAAGCGTGAGCTGCAATAACCAGGACGACACAACATGACATTGTTAAAATGGTGACGAGAAGAGTGAAGCATAAGAATAACGCTATCATATTGTCACTATGATCGATGGATTATTTCCTATCTAAGTCATAATCTGAGCACAGCATGTTAAACTCTAATTTTGCCTTTCAGGTTCCGCTGGGGAGACATCAACCCTCATACCTGAGCAAAGACCTGTAGTCTACATTAGCATCTGTAGCGAAGCATTCAGCAATCAGCATACAGTTGTGGTTCCCTGGCTGGAATCTCCCTCTTAACATATAATGGGACTAGGAAGTGTTTTTATAATAACACAGTTGATGTTCTAAGAAAATGTCACTATGTAAGGATGTGTATTTTCTACGAATGTTGGAGACTAAACTTCTACCACGTTCACCGGCAATGTACCAAACTGTAGCCTTGAATGAAGCACAGGGTGATCAGGAATGTCTTGTTGAGAACACAGTGCTGGGCTAAGCAAAACAGTTAGATAGATGAAAAATAAAACAAGACCGTAAAATGGTTATTGTAAAATAACAATGCAACGCTGAATAAAATATATCTAGGTTAAAGTGCACAGCTGCCTAGTGTGTAAGTATAACGTGCATGGAGCTATAACTAAAATGGTTACACAACAGGCGAATCAGGCCGTTTGCGACTTGAAAAATGCAATTTGGGATGTACAGACCCATTTTTGCGATTCCGTAATCTATTTACCGGATCGCAAAAAGGGTTTGCGAGTCGCAATTAGGAAGTGGTGTTCCCTTCCTAATTGCGAGTCACAGTCCCATGTATGATTATGATTTTGTGACCGAAAATGCGGTCGCAAAACAATCGCAGTTCGCACCAGTTTCAAACTGGTGCTAACCCATTCGCAAATGGGAAGGGGTCCCATGGGACCCCTTCCCCTTTGTGAATGGTAGCGAAAATATTTTTTCCGCGCAGGCAGTGGTCCTGTGGACCACTGCCTGTTCTGAAAAAATGAAAAGAAAACTATTCTTTTTTTGTTTTTGAAATGCATCTCGTTTTCCTTTAAGGAAAATGGGCTGCATTTAAAAAAAAAGAAAAATGCTTTATTTACAAGCAGTCACAGACATGGTGGTCTGCTGTCTCCAGCAGGCCACCATCCCTGTGAGGGCAGCCATTCCCAATGGGGTCGCAAATTGTGACCTACCTCATGACTTTTCATGAGGTAGGTCATTTGCGACCTCATTGGAATTGCAAACAGTGTAATTGACACTGTTGTACATCAGGTTTTGCAACTAGCAAATTGGGAGTCGCTATGACTCGCAATTTGCAAGTCGCTATGACTCGCAATTTGCAAGTCGCAAATCCTGAATTTCGTACATGTGGCCCCAGGTCAATTAAAGCCAGAACTGGTTCCCAGGCATCCTTTACAGTTGCAGATCAACTTGTAGTGCACATTTGCATTTCATTCAGGAAGTAGGTGTCCTGGCACGAAGGCGTCTTTAGCAGTCTGTGCGGCTTCATTTCACAGCACAGGAGACTCCCAGAAGGAAAGTTCAGCTAAACATTTTAACGGTCTGGTGAGGCTGGGGAATGCGCAATCCCCTGGACAGGACTCCATGCTCCCCCTTGGGTCACACATCACAGATTGAAGACCTCTGGCCTATGCATTGGTTGTAAAAGTGGCAGCCATGCTGTAACTTTAAAACAATGATCTAGTACATCCAATACCACTGCAAGACAGACACCTACTGTTATGTTTTGTTACTGCTAGCTCATTCCTGTTTTGTGAAGACTGCAGCAGGTTTTCTCCTTTCTACTTGCAGTCTTGTCATGTATCTTTCCCTATTTTGTGCCCTGTCTATGTGTTTTATTGTGGTAGTGTCAGAAGGTGAATACAAGAATGAGTCAGCTGATGGAGAAATGGATGCATGAGTGCAAAGATGAGTGACAGAGTGCATATATGAAGACTTATTACGTGTCTAAGCCCACCAATTACACAAAAGCCATTCACAATCATAAGCCAAATCTACTGGCATTTCCAAAGATTGGTTGTTTCTCCTTTTTGCTCATTCTGTATGACATGTAAAAAAGCCATTGACACTGCCAATAGGTCTCCAAGGCGAGACCTCTTGACTTTGTCAATGCTTATTTTTCTATCGCCAGTTAGAATGTGAACTTGGTGTATAATTGAAAAGGATCACTTTAAAATTGAAGTTTAAAATTCTGTTAACGTCCATACTATTTAGTCCACAAAAATTAGCCAAGTGACTGACGTTTCTCCAGATTGTGGTTATGGTTACTTAATCTGTTTAGTGTGATTTAATTCAATTCTGAGTTAAGTACATCATCCAAACACGCATTACTTGTCTGCAGCTCCCATGGATTCTCCACATTACACTGCCACTCATAAGTACTTTAAGCCAGTAAAACCGTTGCCATGTTTTGAATGGTGAAAAGATGTCTGCGGGCACTAGGTGAACAATGAAGATGTTCTTGGGGTTGCAATCGGATCTCCAACAATCAGGAAGTTCACCCAACCCTTTCAGCCTTCACTAAAGACCAATACTAAGTAAGAGCCATGAGGAAACTGGACAAAATGCTTAAAGTATACATTACACAAATTCAATTTGAAAGTGAACTTCTGTTTCAGTTGCCCATTTAATTTACCTGTAAGTCCCCTGTACAGTGGTATACCTATACCCAGGACCTGTAAATTATATTCTACTAGTGGGCCTGCAGCGCAGCTTGGGCAACCCACAGAAGTAGCCTTTCAAAACTGTCTCAGGCCTGCTAGCGCAGGGCCTGCGTGCACAGTTTAATGCCCACACGGGGCTAGCATCTAAATTCACTTGCCAGGCCTGGAACTCCACTTTTACTGCATATAAGTCACTGCAAAGGTAGGCCCTAGCTAGCCCTGTGGGCATGCTGCTGTGTGAGTAAAAGGCCGGATATGTGCCTGATTGTGGGGGCTGTTCTGGTAGTGACAGCCTATTTACTGTGGGTGCTGCCCTTGCATTCAAAATGCCCTAACATATGTCTAAGTGGTATTGTCTGGTCTATGAGGGGTAGCGTAGGGGTGTTTGGTATGGTTGTAATGGTAGTGAGAACAGCTGCTTACTGGTGTAGGTGGATTTTTTATTACCCTTATGCAAATGCCACTTTTAGAAAGTGGGCATTTCTCTGTGCTTATGACTCTGGTGTTTTGCAGCTTAACTCCAATCCACTTCTGGGGCAAAGTGACAGCTGGGCTTTGTGCATACCTTTCAGACAGCCTGTTCACAGGGAGGGTGGAGGTGTTACAGAGATGCATCTGCATATTGAATGGTCTTCATGGCCTGAGTGAGGGAGAGGTGGAGCACACCTGCATTTGTAAAGGCGATTCCCTGGCCTCACACAAAGGGCTTGTTTACCCACCACTGATGTCTGGAGCCTGTGCTGAAGGAGAAAGGGGACACTCCTGGAACCAGTTAGTACTGATTTGAACCCCTTCTCCCCTTTTTGTGGAAACTGCACAAAATTAGTAAAAGTACAGGGGGTCTATATAAGAGCACTTTTGGAACTGGGACAGAACCTCTGTCAGAGGGGTTACTGGACTGCACAAAGGACTCATCTGGACTGCTCTTCTTTTGTTGGCCTGCTGTCTAGTGGTTGCTGGGTGACCTAAAGGGCTCATCTGGATTGTCTTTCTATATGTGGCCCTGATGCCAGCCTGTTTCCTGACTCTGAGTGCCAAAAGTTCTAGGGGACTGCTAGGAAGATTCACCACTAGAGCCTCATATTGTGTACTGGCCTGCCTGCCACCCCCATATCCCCTCCGTTGCCTCCCAAAGAGCCCAATGCGTGGGGAGCGCTGCATCCTGCTTCTTGGTCCCCTTTTGCAATAAGACTAGCGTGTGTGGAGCGCTTCACTTTTTTTTAAACTGGCGCACGGGAGAGCGCTTTTCCACCTATTCTTGCCAATCTGGGTGTGGGGAAAGAGCCCCTTGGCTGTGAGCCCACCCATCTTTGGTGCCGGAAACCTCGAGAGAAGCCAGCCGGCAGCCTCTCACAGATTGCAAGCAAAGTGCTCATCCGTTGGGGCCCCCAGGGCACTAGCAGGCACTCCCTGATGTTGGGCTCACTGCCGCAACTCATGCTGGGAGAGCGGATGAGCCGAATGATGATCTGAGCCACAAAAGGCTCCCTCTGGGCCATGCCACACCAAAGGAGGAGAGCAGTGTTCCGGGAAGCCCAGGAGGACCCCAGTTGTGCTACATTGGAACACTGACGGCTGCCGTGAGGATCACTCTTGTGCCTTGAGCGGAAGAAAGGTGCTGCCTCTCCTCGGGCAGTTGAGCTGCCCCTCCGTAGGCAGATCCCCCCACCCCCCTTCGAATCTCTGCACGGGGAAGTCCACAAAGGGCTTTCCCTTTCTTTGTCTTGCTGGGGACAGCCCTGGCCAGTGAAGCCATCCACCTTTGGAGACCCCCGCATTTACTGTAAGAGGAGCGTGGGAGCTTGGGTGAGGGGGTGAGGTTGGCTCATCTCCCAAATATCTATCATGGGACGTGCAGACACACTGTGGCGGGCCTGTAGAAGAGGGGGAGGTGTGCCTCACCTGTGTGACAGGGTAAGAAACCTCAGTGGAAGTCCCGAACACTTGGTAAACCCCTCAGCCCTCATGAAGGTGCTGCAGGAAATTACCATAAGACACCTAGTAGGCGCGCTGGTGTTCCTGCTGCCCAGATTCAGTTGGATTACCATATTGCATGTTATCTAACGCACACTATGATTTCACTTTTAGTAACATATATGATGTCCCTGGTTTAGTAACACTTGTATGGCATGCCCTGCTGATGATGATGTATACTGTTTTGTTTTGGTGCCTGATAGGAATATTTCATTTTTCGGTAAATTCCTGATGGGGTTTTGGCACCTCTGATATTATTATGACATGTGCATCTTTGGGAATAAGGAAAACATAACTACTGCTAATGTTGCAGAATACCAGTACCCTATATGTTTACCTTACTACTGCTTATTTTCACAAAGTACTAGTAACCTGTATAATGTTCTGACAACTGCTTGTGTAGCAGGGTATTACTGAGATTTGTTGTGTTTGGTCTAATGATGTGTTATGCAATATGTTTTATTTTTATATAAATTGTTGTTGTGTTTCCTTTATGGTGTACTTATTGTGTCAGGCGTGTTGCGTGTTTGTGCAAATGCTTTTACACATTACCTCTGGGTTAGGCCTGACTGCTCGTGCCAAGCTACCAAGGGGGTGAGCAGAGGTTATCCTGAAAGTGTAACCCCCTCACCCTGATTGGGTGGGTTCTGCCTGGCTTAGGTGCATACCCTATCCAAACAGAAACCACATTTCTAACATTGTCTTTCTCTGCTCTGGTGTATTTATGTTCAGCGGTTTTAACGTTTCAAGAGAAAAGCTAAGTGCACATGCGACTATTATGATTCACATCTATTAATGTTTACAAACACTGTAAACATTTGAAGAATGCTAGCAGCACTCAAGTTTGTTGAATTTTCCCACGCTCCCAGTCATGAGAGGAAGTAATTGTCAACATGTTTTCCTTGCTTTTTCTCAACACCATCAAGATATTCCCAAATCATCAGAGGGGAAATCACAAATGGTTTGCTTAAACCTCAAATAAAGCATTCTGCACTATTGCAAAATGGTGCAGAGGCTGCAATTCATCCCTACATGAGTGCATAACAAACTTCTGTGAAAAAGAAAACATTGATATTTGTGAACAAATTTTAGAAACAAAACCGCACAAGGGAAGAGCCAGTGCTGTGTTACACATAAATGGGTGGGCCTTGGGACAGACCATGCAGAGATATGAAAACACCCCAGCTTTGAACATCAAATATTCTTACCAGACCTTTTCAGTTTGCTGGAGGAAGCTTACTTTGACCCCACTCCAACAGGCTTTCCTCTACTTGATCCATGGGCCGAGGAGGCTTTATTATGTCCCTTCAGTATGTTCCCACATTGATAAATACATCGGCCATTCTCGGAGTTTATGGATAGAAGCCCCTAGTTCTGTATTTCCACACATAGAATACCCCAAGCCTTGTCCAAGGGAAGAGGTTGGATATGCTTCCTTCGCTGCCCACTGCCTTACTCAAAGCCAGGAAGGGTTGCTGACACCACCCCTCTTCCAGCATACATTGGTTATGTCCCTGGCTGGCATGAATGTCATGGTATACTGTAGGAAGGTATCCTCTTTCTAGCCTTGTTACCCTCACTTTTGGCCTGTTTGTGAGTAAATGTCAGGGTGTTTTTACTGTCTCACTGGGATCCTGCTAGCCGGGGCCCAGTGCTCATACTGAAAACCCCATGTTGTCAGTGTGTTTGATATGTGTTACTGGGATCCTGTTAACCAGGACCCCAGTGCTCATAAGTTTGTGGCCTAAATGTGTTCCCTGTGTGGTGCCTAACTGTATCACTGAGGCTCTGCTAACCAGAACCTCAGTGTTTATGCTTTCTAAAATTGTCACTGCAGGCTAAAGAATAATTTTACCAATTCTCATTGGCACACTGGAACACCCTTATAATTCCCTTGTATATGGTACCTAGGTACCCAGGGTATTGGGGTTCGAGGAGATCCCTGTGGGCTGCAGCATTTCTTTTGCCACCCATAGGGAGCTCAGACAATTCTTACACAGGACTGCCACTGCAGCCTGAGTGAAATAACGTCGACGTTTTTCACTGCACATAAGTAACTTATAAGTCACCTATATGTCTAATCCTCACTTGGTGAAGGTTAGGTGCCAAGTTACTTAGTGTGTGGGCACCCTGGCACTAGCCAAGGTGCCCCCACCCTGTTCAGGGCAAATTCCCCGGACTTTGTGAGTGCGGGGTGACCATTACACGCGTGTACTACACATAGGTCTCTAGCACTGAACCCGGGTACTGCCAAACTGCCTTTCCGGGGTTTCCACTGCAGCTGCTGCCAACCCCTCAGACAGGTTTCTGCCCCCCTGGGGTCTGGGCAGCGCAGTCCCAGGAAGGCAGAACAAAGGATTTCCTCTGAGAGAGGGTGTTACACCCTCTCCCTTTGGAAATAGGTGTGAAGGGCTGGGGAGGAGTAGCCTCCCCCAGCCTCTGCAAATGCTTTGATGGGCACAGATGGTGCCCATCTCTGCATAAGCCAGTCTACACCGGTTCAGGGATCCCCCAGCCCTGCTCTGGCGCAAAACTGGACAAAGGAAAGGGGAGTGACCACTCCCCTAACCAATACCTCCCTGGGGAG
The DNA here is from genome assembly GCF_031143425.1 of Pleurodeles waltl. Taxonomy (NCBI): domain Eukaryota; kingdom Metazoa; phylum Chordata; class Amphibia; order Caudata; family Salamandridae; genus Pleurodeles; species Pleurodeles waltl. The sequence goes on along the minus strand of NC_090448.1, from coordinate 902,637,388 downwards.
GTGCCCAGAGCTCCTCCAGTGTGTCCCAGACCTCTGCCATCTTGGATGCAGAGGTGTTGAGGCACAATGGACTGCTCTGAGTAGCCAGTGCTAGCAGGTGACGTCAGAGACCCCTCCTGATAGGTGCTTACCTCTTTCACTAGCCAAGCCTCCTTTTTTAGTAGGCAAATCTCCTTTTCTGGTTATTTAGGGTCTCTCCTCTGGGCTATTTCTCAGATAACGAATGTAAGAGCTCACCAGAGTTCCTCTGCACTTCCCTGTTCGACTTCCGCCAAGGATTGACCGCTGACTGCTCCAGGACGCCTGCAAAAATGCAACAAAGTAGCAAGATGACTACCAGCAACATTGTAGCGCCTCATCCTGCCGGCTTTCTCGACTGTTTCCTGGTGGTATATGCTCTGAGGGTTGGCTGCCTTCATCCTGCACTGGAAGCCAAGAAGAAGTCTCCTGTGGGTCGACGGAATCTTCCCCCTGCTAACGCAGGCACCAAACTTCTGCATCACTGGTCCCTTGGGTCCTCTCTCATCCTGACGAACGTGGTCCCTGGTACACAGGAGCTGGGTCCAAGTGTCTCCCACAGTCCAGTGGCCCTTCTGTCCAAAGTTGGTGGAAGTAAGTCCTTGCCTCCCCACGCCAGACAGCAAACCTGCGTACTGCGTGATTTGCAGCTGCTCCGGCTTCTGTGCAATTCTCCAAGGATTCCTTTGTGCACAGCCTAGCCTGGGTCCCCAGCACTCTGTCCTGCATTGCCCAACTCGCTGAGTTGGACTCCGACGTCGTGGGACCCTCCTTTGTGACTCTGAGTTGACCGCTGTCCTCAGATCTTCTAGGTTCCTGTTCCTGTACTTCTGCAGGTGCTGCCTGCTTCTGCAGGGGCTCTCTGAGTGCGCTGAGTGCCCCCTCTGTCTTCTCCTCCAAGGGCTGACATCCTGGTCCTTCCTGGTCCCCAGCAGCACCCAAAATCCTCAACTGCGACTCTTGCAGCTAGCAAGGCTTTTTTGCAGTATTTCTGTCTGGAAGCACTTCTGCGACCTCCAGTACGCCCTGGGACATCTTCCATCCAAAGGAGAAGTTCCTAGCCCTTTTCGTTGTTGCAGAATGTTTGGCTTCTTCCACCTGGAGGCAGCCCTTTTGCACCTTCATCCGGGGTTTAGTGGACTCCTACCCCCCCCCCCCGGAAACTTTTGTGACTCTTGGACTTGGTCCCCTTTCTTTACAGGTCCAGGAATCCGCCTTCAGTGTTTTGCTGGTACTTGTGGTTCTTGCAGAATCCCCCATCACAACTATTCTGTCTTTCTGGGGTAGTAGGGTAACTTTACTCCTATTTTTCAGGCTCTTGGGGTGGGGTATTTTGGACACCCTTATTGTTTTCTCACAGTCCCAGTGACCCTCTACAATCTTCCACAGGCCTGGGGTCCATTCGTGATTCGCATTCCACTTTCGGAGTATATGGTTGTTGCCCCTAGGCCTATGGCTACCTATTGCATCCTATTGTGATTCTACATTGTTTGCACTACTTTTCTTACTGTTACTTACCTGTTTTGGGTTTGTGTGCATATAATTTGTGTATATTACTTACCTCCTAAGTGAGGGTATCCTCTGAGATGCTTTTGGCATATTGGCACTTTTTCTTATGATATTGTGCTATATGATATAAGTGGTATAGCAGGAGCTTTGCATGTCTCCTAGCCTAAGCTGCTTTGCCATAGCTACCTTGTATCAGCCTAAGCTGCTAGAAACACCTCTATTCTACTAATAAGGGATAACTGGACCTGGCACAAGGTGTAAGTACCACAAGGTACCCACTATAAGCCAGGCCAGCCTCCTACATATACTATCAAGTCCTTTTATGACAGACAAGCTATAAATCACTACACAGAAAGACCCTCCTTTTTCCAGAGGGGCAGGATAAGGTATGCCCAAATGCATCCTCCTGAGCCAGGTCTTATGTGACCCAGTCTTTATTAATCAGCATATTTGTGGCATAAAGGAGAATCATAAGAGCATCTCCAGTGCCCAGACTAGTGTATTTTAACATTTTAATTATTTTTTATTCATTTTTAATCTCTCCTGCTTTCTATTTTTGAAACCTCTAATTTCCTGTGGAGACCAGACATACCACAGATCAAATGATTACTATTGCCCTTTTAGATTGAGCACAGCAGCGCCCACGCGCTACTTTTTGACCTGTTGTAATCTATTCTGTTCGCTTTAACCACGTCCATCTCACGCCTCACACCTTCATTCATTCCTGGGGCTGCCTTTCAAAATTCCCTTGATGTCATTAGTAAATGCTTTACGTTTATTCCGACTTGGGGCAGTTTTGTTGATACATCGCAGACTGACCCTATTACATACATTATTGCACGATTGGCCAGATAGCTTCATGTCTGCGCACAATTTTTTCTTTTGTCTCTTCCCTTTGCGCTCCCTGGTGGTCATGGTGCATTGAAGTTTTATACAGCAAGAACTCCATCGGGATATTGGAGCACTTTGCGTGAGGACATTGTTACCAAATCTGAGTCATTTAAATTTTGCTTTTTTTCTCTCCCCTTCACACCCACTTAAACTATTCGGTTAGGTACGAATAAATGGAGTGATCCGACCAGAAGAATGAGATGTTCAATCGATACCTCCCTGTTACTCAGATCCACAGGTGACCACCCTGGCCGATAAGCCACATGGTGTTCCTTGTGCCCTGTTGCTGCTTTTCGCAGAGGTAGGCACTTTAAGTTAATGACTGCATGTTTTGATTATAAGCGCAGGACATTTGCGCTTACATATGTTTTTTATTTTTATTTTGGAGACTCCAAAAGGACCTTTGGTCTATTTCATGTGCTGCCGGAGCCCAGCAGTAGGAGCAGATGCTTAGTGTTATAAATTTAAATATTCTATGTTATAAGTATTCTATGCTTATGTCTTATGTGCACTCCTGGAGGTTGGTGTAATTTTTCCTAAGCCGATTTCTGCCAGTTCGAGCATATTTCGAAGTGTAGACTGAGCTTTACCCTTGTTGGTGTGCCCAATTTCGAACATGTACAAGCAGCATTTATTTTGTCCCTTTGAAAGTTAGTTTTGGTCGGGTTTAATTATAGGGTGGGGAAGGGGGAAGTATTCGGTGCAGACCGGGGAGGTGTTAAGGGGTCACCCACAGCAGCTTGGTGACGTTACATTTCGCAATTCTATTCAGCGGAAAGGTGTCATTTTTGCTGCATGCTACATTTCATCCATTTCTCTCCAGTTTCATTTGCAGAGTGGGTGTTTGTATTTTTTTAAATAATAATAAAAAGCTTCCGTGTGGTGGGACTGAGACTGCCCGGCAGTGGATCCTGGCGAGGTTGATTATCTTGCGCGCCGCACTGTGTCAACAAAAGCCGACTTTTTAAAGTGGCTGTTTCTCTTCACGTGTCGGTTTGTAGTACCTTTGTTTGATTATCAGACATTATTTTGTCTGCATACTCTCCTCTTATTGACGACATCTGAGGTAGCCCCCCAAGGAAGGAGTAACTTAAATGTAAAGCATAAAAACCACAAAAAACACAGTTTAGCTTGTTTTATTGAAAAATACACTTTCACATCCCGGAACCCGGTGGAGTATAACTTCAGGATTCTAAATCACAAACACACTGTTTGAAATTATAAATAATCATTTTTCTTTTATTTCTTTTATTCCTTTATTTCGTTACTTTCTTTTTTTACTTATATCTAGCGCTACCTCTTCCCAAGAGCACTGATTGGTTAATTCACCACATATTTCACTTCCGATATTGATGCGATTTTTATGCCTTGCCAAAAGTTTATTTCTCATAAAGGTTTTTATTGGGCTTACATAATAATTGTGTGTGTGTGTGTGTGTGTATATATATGTGTGTATATATATATATATATATATATATATATATATATATATATATATATATATATATATATAGGCCACTGGAATTATGTGGCTGAAAAGGACCAAAGTATGAGGCAGGGTTGACCAATTTATGTGGCAAGAAAAGTCCAATTAGGCATTTACAACGTCAAGAGCTCCAACTCTCGGAAATGCGAGACCCTTTTCATTGCAAATGCTTGCTTAAACTACTGGCCATTGAGCCCATTAATGCGTAAGGCCTCCAGTGGTCATTGTGGACATTGATGCTTTCTACTGCTGGTTGGGGCCATTTGTGTTTATTACTGCAAGAGGTCGTATTATTCAAAAAAGGTGCATCTTGAAGAGCTGTTTGCCAAATAACCCATAGTGAATTACAGTAACCTGCACCTCCCCACTCAGACAAAGATTTTAGGGTGTTTGAGGTATGAATTGAAAACAAGACTTGTAATCTCTGTTTCATTTCTAAATTTCTAGTGAACTAGATTGTTTGATTAGCACATGACATTTGCATTTATATCATCTTTGCAGTAAAATTAGATTTTGGGGTTTACCTTTAATGAATTTCTTATTCTGCCTTTATATCTTATCTCTTTTCAGCCCATCGGCATTGGTCGGTGTTTATAGCTTTAAATTTCGCTACCTGGAAGAGCATTTATTTAATTAGGATGCCCAGGCAGGAGTCGCACATCTATAAATCTGCCTTTGTGATTCGAACTGCCGAGGCTGTGATTATTTTGAGCACTCCTGCGGGATAAAGTAGGTCACAGGAGAGCCCATGTGAATTATAGAAACAGATTGCCAGAACCGCAGGATGATTCAAACAAATCCATGATTAATTTATTTTGGCTCTCAACCAAATAATTGAAATGTCATTATGTTACTATTGTAGGGTCTATAGGAAGCGGACTAATGGATGTTATACTTAGTAAAGCCTGGTCAGTACCTTTATAGTACAATATGTTTGTGCATAATTTAGCTTTTTCACAAATATAAGGTTTCCACTTTCTCTAAAAATAAGGTCGCTATAATCTTCTGAGTGAAAATTGCATTATTTTGGAAATACACATCACCTTCAAACATAATTTTCTTACCATCTCACACCACAGTTGCTTTACTGAAATGTCACTTCCTTTTAATCACCCATTTTCTGTACCAAATATTTCAGAAACTTCTCCGATGAACTTCATTTAATCTAATCTGAAAACATGACATTGTTTGATTTAGTTGTACAAAGCAGCAATGTAATTACATTTTTGTATACTAAATGTATTTCTAATTGTTGATCGGGCTTGTATCATGCTTCCACCTTCTCTAAGGGATGTAAAGAGGTTCTTGATTATCCCTCAGCCTTGCTAGATTTCAAACTGATGATCAGCAGATGCTTCAGCAGCGACTCTTCAACTCACTGAGCTATCCTGTTTGGTATTAATCAACGTACACAGTGGAAAATCAACAGTTGTAATTTAAAGTATAACATAAAAATCATGGAAGACAGCATATTAGGAAGAAGGGGCTAAAAGCTGTCCTGGAAGATGTTTTTTTTTAAATGGCCCTAAAGGATTCTATTTATCTTAGTTTCCAGGCCTACTGGCAACAAAACCATAGGCTTCACATGTAGCACCCAGAAGCATTATTGATCAACAGCAAATCTTGTATATGCCCATAGGAAGTTAGGTGTCATTCTCTCGGGACTGTGATCAGGGTTCGGCTGGCTGATGATTCTTCAGCCCATGCTGCCCAGAAAGAAGCCACTTCAACCACAGTCAGCCATATGTTTTCCGTGTATTCTGTTTGCCAAGTCCAGCCTTTTTGGCTCAGTGGTTTGGCAAACGATTGAAGGACCTTTCGTTTCTCAGTTCTCGGATAGCCGTGTAGAGTATAGGACATAGAAGTATACAAGAGTGAAGTTAATTGTCTTCTACCTTGTGCATATCCCAGAAATGTTATGGATGTACATCTTGCTAAACTGCTGTCAGGTGGACTGCACTACCTAAACAATGGTAAATGTATGCACAGTACATTTTTATGAATCCAGCTGCCTAAGATTGAACTTTCAGGGGCACACACTTGGCATTGGAATGCTAATAAAGTGTCTTGGATAACTAGCTAAATTAAGTTGTTTTGGTCTGGCAGCAGCACATATGGGATGAGGGCATCATTAACTGATAGAGATTTTTAGGTCTGACTTGATAGTGCAAGTGTCACCTGACCTTTAAACCTACACCAATATCTTTCTGCAGTCCTTTGCTTCCACACAAATACACATCTATTCCCATGTAATTTATGTGTAATGCTTCACATTGTCATACCTTTCTTTAACACCAGACATATCGGCTTTGCCATTGCTGGTTTACAGGTGGGCGCCTCCTGTCCCCCCTCTCTGTTTGCTTTCTTCAGTCCAATGACTCCTTCTACCAGCTACCCCTTCTTTGCTTCCTGTTCCCTACTCTCACAGTCTGTCTGTGTTTGCATCTTCCTCTTCTTTTTCCCCATCAGCATGTTTCTCTTCACCCCTTGTACTCCTGCCAAGTGTTTATTTCCTGGGACAGTACATCTGCTTTCATTTTGTTCTGCTTGCTGTTTCTATTTATTCTTCTCCTGTTCATGCATTCTGTGTAGGACCAATTTCCCTTAGAAAAGGTTTAACATATTTTTTTACTTTTTTTTTTTTACTAACTCGATTAGTGATTTTCCAGCAGAGTTTCTTCTGCAATGGATACATTAGATGATTTTGCCCTTTATTGTGTCTGAGGTGAGTGGACAATTATAGTGCACCATTAGACCTACTACTCTAGTGAGTCTGTGACTGCATTTTCCTGCACAGACCTTTAAAGGAGCCATAGAGAGAAATGTGAAGGATTTTGTTGCTACCCTAATTAGGGAATAAATTAAATGCTTTACATCAAGTCTAATGGCCTCCATGTTAAAACTTGCTCAGGGGAGGAGAGGGCAGAGACTAGCGTATTGGTCTGTTGATGATGGATGCACATTGTATCCTATGTGATGCCATGTACAGTTGTTCTGCTCGATTCGCACATTTTGCAATGGCCCCATCTGCATTTGTGCTGATTAATTGAAAAACAAAATACATTTTATCTAGGTGCGCTTGCATTTTCTGAATGCTGCCATGTATACAGTTTTCTTTATGTCCAGTCTTTGCACTGAATATTGGAAAAACAAACATTTGTGACTCTGGTCCTTTAGATTCGTATTTTCCATTGAGCAATGAATATATCTAGTGTGCATTCTGATTGATAAGGCACATTACATACTGCCACAATGAATTGATCTTGATGTTTCAAAGTTATATATTTGCTTCATGCTTTTCATGGGAGAGTGGATATTTGGGTCACCCAATGAAATGTGAAAGGGAAGCAAAATTAATTTGTTTATTTAGTATAAACGGCTCCACCTTGCATTTGAGCTCACTTAAGGAAAGTGATCTGCGAGTAAGAGCTCAAATAAGGTAATCATCTGGAAAATCCTAGTTTAATCTCGGATTTTAATAAACCTTTTATTCATTGGTGAGATTTTTTAAGCGCTTTGAGGGCCACGGATCGATTACGTTTTGGTGATCTTCAGTACTCTGAGCCCTATTCATCTTTGTCACAGTCTTTACATGCGTGTAATGAGAGTCCACTTCAAGTGGGAAGATGAACAAGGAGGTAATGTGTGTCTTCACATGACTATTTAACCATCCCAATAAGCGTGCCATATATTGTGTAAATGCCAAACATCAGACCTTTCACTTTACCAAACCAAAAAAGTCCTGACCTATTATGGGAACGTGACATCTAAAAAACGTTCTGATTTGTTTGCAGTGCATTTTCAAATTTTGATTAATACACAAAAAACTGCTGAAGTTCTCTCTGGAAGCCACGTGACTTGGTAACTCAGTACCTCTCATAATGAGAAAATCGAAGGGCTAAATACATGCAAAAACTGTATTTTCCGTTACAAGTGATCTTTCATTAGCAAAGATATCCATAACCGTGTATCTTACAGATACACCTCATACTTGCATACATTTAAAAGAGGACTTCCGTTTAGCAAGGGTATAGTCTTAAAGTATGTTTCCCAGTAGAAAACAACTATGCCCACATTAACCAATGACAAAATACATCACAATTTAAGAATATTTTTTTCCAAGCTATGGATCTCCTTAGACTTTGAGGAAATTTAGACTCTACATTCTTGCCCCGCTGCACTGATATAAGCAATTGAATATTTAAAACATCCAGCAAAATAAAACACAACCTCTGGCCTTCAGATCTGGGTGCAACCGTTAACATGCAGTAATAAAAAAGTACCTCAGCATCATTTTAAAAAAAAAGAAATATTTTTTATTGATGTTTCTCACAAAAAACAACATAGAAAACGATTGGTAATCCACCAACCCACCCCCGCCGGCCCCCAGGTTGTTGCAGAACAGGTATCAGCATCATTTGCCACTCCAAATCGACTCTTCAGTTCCCCATTCCATATATCCTCGAAAACCTGCAGGTTCCCCTTCTAGACACTGACACACGTTCTCTTCTTGTTTTTTGTTTTTTGTTGTTGTTTTTTTAAATATTTTTAATTTGTATATTTATAACTCAATAACAGCATATACACATTAACAGTAAAACAATAGCAAAAAAACTTGTATATGTATGTAATTGCTAAGGATGTTAACATAGTCAGATCATTTCATATAAAAAAAGAACCAGAGATAAAATAGGGAAAAGAAATGAGGGAGACAATAAGAAGAAAGAGGAGAGGAAAGGATTGAAAAAACAAGAAGCGAAGATGAATATGAGATTTAAGATGCAGGTGAGTGAGAGGATAGGTATGTGGTAAAAGGAACCGGTATAAATTGGATTTCATCTTCTGGTGTGTCGATAGTGAAGAAACATTGGTTATTCTATGTTCATTACAAATCATCTTCCACCATGTTGATACAGATAGTTTCGAGGTGTCTTTCCAACACAAGGGTATAACCTTAAAAGCAAGTGCAATTAAATGATCAATCAACATAGGTTTGGGTGAAATGTGCAGAAAGTCAGGTCCCGTAGTACCTAAGAAAACGTTCTGAATTGATAGTTGAATATTTATCAGAAGATCTGTAAACATTTGGACCAAATAACATTTCGGAAATTAAATACACAAGAGTGATAGTAGGGTAAATGAGTTAAAGTACTTTTGGAGGTAGAGCAGGACAACATAATGGAACAGTAGTTGAATCAAATCTAGAGATACATTTGGGAGTAATAACGGCTCTATTATAACCAAAAAGAAAGATTGTGTGATGTGCGGCTTTGGAGGCTTTAAACACTTTAAGCCATATTTTATCCCAAAGATGATCATGATCAATATTGTGTAGTGGTGTCAAGGGTGTAATTGGTGCAGGGTCAGGAGGTAAATTATTATTAGTATTTTAAAATACAGCAGAGGATACTAGGTAATATTCCTGTAAACAAGAACTTGGTAAGTTGTATTGAATTTGTAATTGAGGAAACGGTATAACAGAATTAATGTCTAACCAGTTGATAAACAAATATAATACCCTTCTCTCTCCAGTGTTTGAAATAAAACTATTTGCAACAAAATGTCATGAATGCATTATACCAAATGGAAATGAAGAGAAAACACTGAAAAAAAAAAAACACAAAAAATGTTAGAAGCAGTAAATGTTGAGAGTATTTCAAAATCGTTTTTTGGAAATAAAGTACAATTATACATGTAGACTACATCATTAATGAGAATCCTTCATTCTGGATATTTCAAATGTAGTCCATTTTGGTATGGGGGAGTCTTAAAAGTCATTAATTAAAGCATAAAATTGTTGAATTAAAAAAGCAGAGTCATATCACTAAAAATCAGGGAAACTGACACTTCCTTTGTTCTTTGGGCATCTAAGTTTAGCAAGGCAATATATGAATGTTTGCTGTTCCAGAGAATTTGGTGCAAATAGAGTTAATCTGGGAAAAGTGGTAATTTGGTATTTTGAAAGGTAACATAGAAAGTGCGTAAAGAACATGCAGTACAATCATCATCTTCAGGGTATGTAATCGATCCCACCATGATAAGTGAAGAAAAGACCAGTAGGAGAGTAATTTTTGCATTTTAAGCTTTGAAGTATTAAAATAGTAATCAATTATGTTGGAAATAGAAGGAAAAACACAAACACCTAGGTATTTAATTTTAGATCTCTTCTTGTTTTTGTCCAGATTTGATCATACCAACTACCTTCTTTGTGACCTCCATGTCTAAGCTATCAATAGACTGCTACACTTGCAATACACTGAAAGACATGCCTCTAAGTCACTGATGAGTGGTGACCACACCACTTCTGCCATGACCTCACTCCACTGTCACAAAATCAAAGACTGTTCAGTACATTCCCGTCTTATTGCTGCAAGCACTCCAAATTTAGGACACTAAACAGTTTGTTATCCCTCAGGTGTAAATGTAACCTTACACAGCTATACCCTTCCTGCCCAGCCCCGCAGCTCACATTTTATAATGGCTTCCACTGTTTGTCAGTCTGTGAATATCAAAGTTTCAGAAGTGCCCTAAAATCATATCTTTTCAATTATGCCTGTCTGTTTCACAAGTGGCACAAAGCTTAAAGATGAACATTCAGTCCCAGCACATTCTATTCTGTAACCACAAGACTGAATCCTTTCCAAAGGATAATATAAAATGTAAATGTGTGGTTTTAAGAGGGAGAGGATGTGGTCTAACAGCCTGAGCTGTCAACTTCGGAGCTGGGAGAACCAGGTTTGATCTCTTTGTGCTTACAATACAGCGCCTTGAGACCCTCACGGGTGATTTTCAGGGCTTTACAAATACTAGATTTATTTAAACCAAATAGCATTTACATTAGTAGTCATCTTGCCACATGCTCTACTCCAAATGAGAGGACCCACTAAAATCTCTTGATTTGACAAACTAATATGATGGATGATTATGAGAGCACCTGCCATTCCCCTCTGAAATGAACTCTGTAAAATGAATTCATTCTCCGCTGAGCGGTTACCAGAAATGTAATGATTGTTGGCCACTATAGATCTGGATCTGGATTGAACAATGAACTGGATGTCAAAGTTTTTGCTAACACTCTTATGGGCCTATTGATCTTTATAGTTTCCAGATTGCTGCTTAAATTTTGATTACTATTGTGCACGCAGGTGGAAGTATGTGCATGTAAAAAATTAGCTTCATCTTGCGATGTGCTGATTACGCCAGGATAACTTCATTAGTCTTTTCAGAGTGGTTCGCAGTAATGCAAAATGTGCAGGTTTTGTTTAACTTGTTTGATCAGATTATTGTATTTCAAACATTTCTGCAATTTGTAGACTGTTTATCTCAGCCACCATTTCTGTATCCGTTTTGGAATGTTTCTGAAATGGCTCTTAGAACATTCGGTCAAGGATCATCTAAAAGCAGGCATTACCTGTTTAAATGACTCTTCCAACTAGAGCATACCTTTTGATTATGTCCTCACAAAATGGGATTCTTTAACATCTGTTACAGGGCAGACAAAATAGTAATCTAATTTAGTGTGTTAAAACATACTGCTGGTCAAAATAATGGGTATTACTGTTTTGTTTTGTTAAAAAAATGTAGTGTTTAGAAAAAATAGTTTATCTCGGTTGATCTACTAAAGAAGTCAACATTAAAAAAAGAAATGCTTAGTTGGGAGGTTTTAGAAGTATTTTTTAATAGTGCTTTCACAATGTTAGGAAAATGGTTACTTCCCATTCGAATTACATTCTGTTAACATTTCTATCTGTGTGTTCACAACTTCCATACAACCAATACCAATCAGATCATCTTTTCATTCAATATCAAGCACTGGTGCTGCCAGTAGGTCTAGCTTTAAATGTATGTTGTATGGAAATATGAAGCATTACAAGTAAATAGCATGGGAATAGATATGTATTTGTGCGGAAGCAAATAACTGTAGAATGATAGGTTAAAAGATTGAGTGTGAGTTGTACTGTCAAGCTGGAACTGAAAATCCATGTAAGTTAATGATTACCCTCCTCCCAACAGTGCTGTTGCAAGAGAAAAATAGCATAACCTATCTAGTTCTCTAAGACACTTGTCAACATTCCAGTGTCATGTGTGTGCCCCTGCAAGTTCAATCTTTGTCAGCTGGATAAATAAACAAAATGTTCACATCTGGATGTAGGACAGGCACTATTTATGTTGAAGCACACAACTTTTGCCCAATCAAAAATGTACTCCTGGCTCTAAACATGTGGGTTGAGCCAAAGCCTCTCTCTAATTTTGATCACATAATTGTCTGGCAACAGCTGCGCTATACAAAATGATGTTCCATGAGGAGTTGCACCCATTTCACTTCACAAGCAGTAATTCTGTCACTGATCCATCCCTTCTTAAGAAGAAGCCTGTTGTGCACTATGGATTTACTTGTGGTAATTCTCCATAAAGTCTGATAATTGGAATGCAGGTGTACCGCATTATGATAGATTATAAAACAATTGTAATTTTTTATTCATCTATCGGTGTATTTCTTTTTATCCCTTTTCATGTGCTGTTTGTTGTGAGGTATGTTTCGGCTTATGGAGATCATAGAGGGGTCTGAACCAACCATTGCTTTCCATTGGTTGGCTCTCCTTGTCACTCTAATTTGCCTGCGTCTTAGTCATATCCCAGTATGACAATTTTGTGTTTGTCCCTCCCTTAAAGCATTGCCTCTTACAATCTATGTGATTGGCTGTCATCGCTACTTCGTCTGCTTCCTTTTCAAGCTTTTCATCCGCATTTGTTTTCAAGCTCTCTCCTTCATGTAGATCTCTCCCCTGCACTCAGTGTTGCTCTCTGTTGCATAGTTGCTTCTCTCCTTGTCACACCAAGGATCACTCACTGGAATTCCCAAGACTTATATGAAAGAGAAGATCTTCCATCCCTTCCCCTTGAGATTAATTCTTAATATCAGAAGAGATGACTGATACTGATGACTAACCCTGAGGGGAAGGGGAGTTTGAGAGAGAGAAAGAAAAGGTTCTGGTGTACCTGGTTCTCCTGTTAAAAGGATGGTGGGTGGTTGTTAATCCTTCTGAGCAGGGCCCCTCAAGTTCAAGTGGCGAGGTGCAGTCCTTCAGTCAGGAGAGGTACTCTTCAGCAAGAACGCAACGATTTCAGACAACTATACATCAATGCTTTACAATCAGCCTGAGGCATGAGTACTTAATGAAACATACCAAAGAAGAATTACTGTAACAAATTTGAGTCCATGTAAGGGGCCCGTGAGCACTGATCCCTGCATTGAAACATGAGCATGTATCATTTAGCCTCTGCTCAGATGATTCTGACATTTTTATCTGTCCTTAATGTTGTGTTAGTTTATACAACTGGTTCTTTTCCTGCAGCCAAAGCTTTGTTATTCAAATTCAATTTGTTAGGGTGTCCTTGTAGAAAAAAGTGGATACCAAAACCAGAAGCACCCAGTTAGTGCACTAACCTGAGGACAGAATAGGTAGTGTGTAAACAGTGAAAAGATGGACATAGTCAAGGTGAATGGGGCACGGCAGTGTCAGCTGATCAACCACATTCCAGGGTTGAAGATTATTGCAAGCTGTCTCGAAGATGTGGAGAGTTCCAAGAGGGGTTGTTTGCCCCCAGCATCCTTGTGAAGATGGCCAAGTTATTCTTGTGGCAGGTGGCGGGGCACGGAACCAAAGGGTGGCACTGATGGGAGACACAGCTCTCTCTCAAAACGAATCAACAAAGACAAGCAGGGGACTCAGTTTGAAAACAGTAGTTATAACTTGTCATGCAAGAGTTACTCTGGAGCCTTCTTGAAGATTACTAAGAGTTTCCTGTTAATTAGAAGGCTGTCTCAAGGCAGTAGACAGGGACAGGAAATAGAAGGATGAGTAAACAAACACCTTAGGCACTGCAGCCTTTCTGAAGATTACTGAGTGTTTCCTGTCAACTATAAGACAGCCTGTGGCAGGAGACTTGGGTAGGAAGTGAAGGCCATTAATTGAATGGCAGGGCAGCTGAACAAATAAATAACAAGTATGTATATCAGGCAACATAGAAGTGAGCAGGAAACAGTGGCTTTTAACTAATCACCACCATATGTTTATTCAAACAGAGATTTTAATATTTTGCATTTACTTTTGATCTTAAAACTGTGCACTCAAACTAAACTACATAACACATGCCTTAAGAAAGTGCTCAGTAGAGTACATGGCACCAGCTCAAGTAGAAAACAGTGAAACGTTCATAGCAGAGTATTTGGCACCTGTCCAACCAGAAAACAAAGACCACAATGGCGAAAACACAGCACAGACAGACTGGAGTATGACACCCACCAACTCCCTTTTGAGCTCACCATGTGCTACTTCTCATTGCTTCCTTCTACTCATGCCCTCTATGTTGCTTTACCCAACCCCCATGTTGTTTTCACTCATGCCCCCAGTGGCTTTCATGTCTAATCCAGCCCTCCCACTGCTGCTTTCATACCCTCTCCTCTGTTATGTTGGTGCCCCCTACCTATTGTGTTTGCCATTCTCCCCTCCAGCCACCCCCATGTTGCTTTGAAGTTAAGCCCCACTCTTCCCTGTGTTGCCTTGCTCCTCTGCCCACCCACTTAACAAGGAAAACACTTTTGAGCACTTTCTTTTCTTTTTAGGTGCCGATCCAACTCTTCTTAGTAACTAAAAAGAAAACAAGTACCTAGCCTGAGTCATTTTGTAGGTACGCACATCTCCGTGATGTGAGTATCTACAAAATCACATGGGTGGTAATAGGGTTCAGAGGAGTAAAACCCCTCGCCTCATATTATCTGTTTAGTGTACCCTTCCACTTTCTAATGGGTAAGTCAAATGCAGTGCAATGGGGACTAATTTGCATCTCAGAACTACAGTGGGTCATCACTCTTTTGTTACGTTAAATGTTTATGTTAGACATACATTCTAAATTAAATCTTTTTTTAAAATCTGGCTTGACAGCAAATAATTTTTTTAAAATCTGGCTTGACAGCACATCTGTTGCCAGCTAATTATATGAGCATCACTAGAGGGAGGCTTTGGCTCCACCCACATGTGTGGAGTCAGAAGTACATGTTTTGATTGGGCAGAAGTTTTGTGCATTCACAAAAAAATGCTTGGCCACCACATAGCTGTTATCACTTTGTTTATTTACCCAGCTGCCTAAACTTGAGTTTTTGAGGGGTACACATATGGCATTGGAATGCTATTTCAGTATTTTAGATAACTTAATAATTTATGTTGTTTTTCTCTTGCAGCAGCACAGATGGGAGGAAGGCAGTCATTAACCTACATTGAATTTTAGGTCTGGCTTGGCAGGGCATTTGCCACTTGATCATTTAACCTACACCAATAATATTGTATAGGTGTTTGCTTCTACACAAGTACATATCCATTCTCATGCTATTTACTTATAATACTTCACATTACAATACAATATTCCTTTAAAGCCAGACCTATTAGCATTGCTAATGCTTGTTGTACATTGCAGAACATGAAAGGATTGCATTTTTGTATGTCTTATGAGACAAGTTTAGACATAAGCATAAGAATGCATAACACCTCCCCTAATACCAATGATCAGGCATTCTTGCTTTTTTTCTGTGTTGGTTATATATAAATAACTGATTGCACACAAGATAAACATAACAAGCCAGGCATTGGCAAACCACAGAGGTGTGAGTTTAATGTGCTAACACATGCAAATGCCACAACATTAACACCTACTCGAGCGCTTGTTTCTCCAGTCCTTAAGATCTTTTTCAGGGAAAGCAGCACATACAGAAAGGACAATGGACATCACTTCTACCTAGGTGTTGCTTATTGATGGATTTCTTCTTGACACTGTCAACATTTATAGACCACTATACTGTAATGGACAAATATATGTTTGGGAAATTAGGTAACATTATATTTAAGAGGAAAGCTCTCAGTGGTGAAAGGGATATCATAATGCAA
Source organism: Pleurodeles waltl (assembly GCF_031143425.1). Lineage (NCBI taxonomy): Eukaryota > Metazoa > Chordata > Amphibia > Caudata > Salamandridae > Pleurodeles > Pleurodeles waltl. The sequence goes on along the minus strand of NC_090448.1, from coordinate 902,621,542 downwards.
TTTCTCCCATAGTTTCCTTAAAAATAGTGAAACTTGCTTACATTAACTTTCAAGATTTTACTTCGTAAAGTTTTATAAAGTTGCTCTAGGTCTGAGCAACAGTGAAATGGTGTATATGTATATTTGTCTTCATTAATTGTATTAATACAAGGATGACAAAGTGCTCACATAAAACTTGATCAGTACATCAAAAAAGTAAACCTAAGCAGATGAGGGTGTTGCTGAAGAACAACACAAGTAGATATTGAGGTACATTCTGAACCAGTCTAGGTTCTACGATTTGAGTGAAGGGTAGCAATTTGGGGTTGAGCCTTGGATCAACTGGTGCATGGTTCGACAGTCTTGGTGCTAGGTCGGAGAAGGGCTGATAAAGAAATATTTCACCAATGTAGCATATTTGATCATGGACATTGTTTTCGTTTTCAGCTAAAAAATATTTTCAATCTGTCCAGGTTTTGGGGAGATGGAAAACAATGGAGTTGAATGAAAACAACTGTATTTACTATTGTAACAAGTGAATATTAAGGAATTAAATCTTATATGGTAGCATATAACAAAACTTACTCATTCAGCTACTTCTAATCAGGGAAAGAAAGTCGTTGGTGAGCATTCGTATACAAGCTGTCTTGCAAGGCACATGTTCAGTATGATCGGCATGGTCCATTGCATGTCAGGCCTTCTGTACAGGAGGTTTGGAGCAGGGCTGGCTTTAGCAGTGGTGGTGCCCTGTGCAACAATCCCTGCTGGCGCCCCCAACAACCTCCCTCTCCAAGGACTCCCCCACCACCACCTTCCAACTGTGTTCTACACCCCCCAGCCTCCACAGGTCCACTCTCACATGTATTTCATTTGTCACATACCGCTGTTCGTGTCAGTGTAGGGTGTCCGGGCATTCACTAAAACACACACACACAAACAATGAATCATGCATGTGCAAATCAGTGTACAGGATATGCGACACAAGACAAAGAGGACCACATGGTGCAGCAGCCACACGCCATCCATACCGGTAGGCGGTACATATTTCAAGAGTGCTTGATCTGGAGAACAACAAAATCGGGATCTAATGTGCGACACTGCGCCTGAGGTTGGGCCCACCAATAAGAATTTATTTCCACCCAAACGAGCTCCTCCAGCAAATTCAGGACAACGAAAGACCAGGTAAAAACAAAAAATTCCAACCTATACCTTACAATTTACATACAACTCACAGCTTACTATGCTACATTGTGATTGCAGCATGTGAACTACAAGCAACAGAAGGATCACTCTGGCAAAATCAGTACCCTACTGAGCCATCTATATAAAACCCAGTTCTGTGATCTACCTAGTACACTTGCCCTGCAGCAGGCATATTAACCCTCTATGCTACTACTTAGTGATGAGTCAAAACTGGTCTAGACAAAACTCAATCTCCCTCTAGTAGGTACATTAATCACCAGGGTCATCTTGACATTTTCATTGTTTCCTAAAAATTGCTGGACACACAAGGAACTCTGTGGCAGGCGCTTTTAATCCCATAAAATATTTTAAAAGACAGCTCCCTTCCCACTCCTGAACTCTGTGCCCGGGGCAGTGGCACTGGCCACACCACCCTAATGCTGACCCTCTTTTAAGTGTGAGTGAAAATCTGTTCAGATGCCTCTTTACCACTAGCAATTGAAAAGACGTGCATCTTTTTTCCATGGACGTTGTCCATAATGAAAACCATCCGCTGTAAATATCCCAAGCAGTTTGCTTACTCCTGACCTGTATTTATGGATCAGTGGATAATTGTAAGAGGTGGGGTGACAAGTTTTCTTTCATATACTTTTACAATTTAGTTGGTTTCAGGAAGGTAACACTTTTCTCATGTACCAGAAAATATAGTGCTTTTCAAATCAGTGGAATTCAATGTATGATGCGGCTTTCAGCCTTCAAGAGGGTTTCACAAGCCTTACAGCATTAGGTCAGCCTAACATACCTTTTCTACTGAAAAGCGTACTTTGTAGCATTTAGAAAGCCTTCGCCTCCTCTCATTGCGGCTAATGCCTTGATGGTGGCTGAAGTTAGTGTACAAGCAACTACAAATCTAAGGCACATTTCTAAGTTAATAGCATATGGCTTACTTTATTTGCCAATAAACTAGCAACCTGTTCCTAGCAAGTCTGCAAATAGTATAACGTTCACATGTGTGTGTCAAATGTTTGACTACATATACATCACGCTAAATTTAGGTCATTTAGAATTTGATTTATCCCCTTATTAATTGAATGACAGACAATGTGGAGAGGATGTGGTGTTGTGGCCAGAGCTGCGGCTTTGGAACCGGGGAACCAGGTTCCAGTGCTTAATTTGTAAATAAAAACGGGATGGTGCTCAAAGCCCTCCTCTTAAACTCGCGGCTGCTGCAATTAAATGTGTGAACACGGAATACTGTGGCAGCATAATCCTAAAGCCATCTTCAATCCATTTAAAGTCCCTCCCTGCCCCTTCAACTCACTCTTGCAGCTTTCTGCTTTCTCCCTTTGCAACACTTTTTTGGTTTTCTCTTCCTCTGTCTTTCCCATATGTGTCTTTTGCTCGCAGCAAATGCTTGAGGCAGAAAGATAAGCGCCAGCCCTCAAAATTAGTAGTGGTGCTCAGCACCGGAAACCACAAGCACAAATTAAGCACTGCAAGGTTCTAGTCTCAACGGCGGCTCACAATTCTATAATTCTGGGAAAATCAGTTCAACTCCTCCTGTCTAAAAAAAAATATGTAACTTTATGTAGTGTACGTCGTGCTCATGTAGAGCACTCCTGTAACTCCAGGTCGAGATCACGACATTATAAACAAAAAGAACGAACGAACAAATTGGGAAAATGATACCACATTACAACCAGAGCTGTCAACTTTTGAACTAAGATACCAGATTCGAGCCCCGGCGTCAGCTCAAGATCCTGTGATTATGTGCAAATCACTTAGTCTTCTCTGTGCCGAAAAAAATAAATGGCTATGACCTAGTGTAGTGTAACTTGTGCTCATCTAAAGTGCTCCAATGCCCTTGGGCTGCAATCACACTCTATAAAACGGTAACAAAAAAGACAGACTTACTAGTGGAAAGACAATTTGATCTATGTCAGGAGGGTGCATGGAGATAATGCCATTAAATATCGTCTCCTGAGGGGGAATCCTTTCAGGTGGTGGTTTCTGTTGTGATTGAGGTATGGGTTTGTTCAAAGAGTATGGGACGAAAGCAGTGGGAGAGCCAATGCATTTCAAATGTGTCACTCACTTATATGTAAAACTGGGAGACAAGTCATATAAATGGTTCTTAATATTTACTTGGGGCAGAAACATTTATTGCAGACTTCTCTCAAAAGGACTCACCAGTGCATCTGACTACTTAAGGGAACCATATCTGCTGTTCCACGTATATTCATTCTGCAACCGATTTCATAGGACAATACACGACCAAATAACTAGAAGTATGTGAAAAACACAATTAAAAAATCAAAGGTCAAGCACATATAATCATCATAAATGTAATGGCAGCCATGGGATAGTAGAGTACGACGGACGCGGCTTTAGGTGTGGAACAAATCTCATTTGTTTGCTGGGGTGTGCTTGCTCGTCCAAATTTACTAAGAGGTTATCTGTGTAATGAACTGCTGTGAACAAGAGGAAGGGAGTTACAAAGTACACACAGCTGATTGTCTAGAGTGCTTTCAAGCAAGCGTGTGTGTGGCATCCAAAGAAGGTGAAACCAAAATCCTCCTTAAGCTTCCTGGCAGGGAGACTGCAAAAATGAGCTGCTGCAGACCAATGAAAATAAAAGAAATAATTGACGATGAAGTTAACCAATGGGAAGTAAAGGGTGGGCTGAAAGCCCCTTTAAAGTATTGTGTTTTTCATAACAAATATCTTCGCAAGTGGCAGTGCATGCACTGTCTCAGGCGGGACCTAAGTTGGGTGTTTGCTAATGAAGCTTAAATTTGTAGCAGATGTGCCCCTGTATCTATGTATCACAATGCTCATGTTTTCATACAGGTGTAGTGATGTATGATAAAGGGGTATAGCATTAAAACCCATCAGGTATTCAAACATGAGTGTACATTTATAGGAATGTACATTTTTGGATTAAATGGCACAGCTTCATTTACTCCCAAAACTGAAAGCGAATAAGGGTAACTAAAGATACATTTAGCAAATAGGTAAGTACAGCAACAAATGTAAAGAAATTAACACAAAACCAAGAACCCTAATTACAATAGAGCCTCAAATTACCTGTTTTGTGTGCGATTTAATGGTAAATTTGTTTTGTTCATCTACACTCAAAGGGCTAAGAGCTTTAATTTGTCCTAAACCGTAAACCACCCTGAAACGCCAGAAGTTTTTGTTTAAATGCACTTTCAGTTCGTTTGTCGATTTTGCGAAATAAGAACTGGTGTGAAGCGAAACCTATGCTTCAGCATGGGTTTACAGAACTTAATTGCCTTTTTTGGGCTATCTTGACAGCACAGCTTTCATCATGACGTATTGTTACCAATTCATCTTAAAATACATGAAGTGTGGTTTATGGAGTGGGGTTTGGCTTCACCTAGAGGAGTATTACTCTCTCACCTTCCAACTCCTAAGAAGTGCTTTCTTTGCAAGCGTGAGGGAGTTATATATCTAAAAAATATGCTCAGTCATTGCAAATTCTTTATTTCATTCATTGTTTATGCATTGTAAACAAAAATCAGTCCTATTTTATATTTTGTTTATTGCTGCAGGCATTTTAATTTTCTTTTGTCAAGTCTGGGGGTTGGGCCATCACCACTGTTGCCACAACCACTTCTCTATTACTGCCACTACTAGAATAAAACCATTAACACCATCACCAATTCCACAATGACCATTGCATTTACCATTACCACCAGCACAACTGTTTTTTCACATGGAAGCTAGACCTATTGGCCTTGTCAGTGCTTTTTAATTAATATTTGAGATGGAGATGTCTTGCTTTTGTCTGAGTGTTGCATTATATTTTTGTCATGGCATGCATTTTTTCACATTTTTAAATTAGCCTCTAACTTTGTTGTAGACCTTTGAGAAATATGTTTGATTCAACCTAAATATGATGAACTTACTGAACGGAAACCTCATTGAGATAATTTACAAGGCACAAAAAGATGGAATAACAACAGTCACGTTTTCATTGTATTGAATAACTGAATGCTCGTTTTGGGTTTTGAATGGGAATTAATAAAAAGATGCCGATTTCCCCTCGTATGTGTGTAAAAGCAAGACCTTGTTAACATATTATTGTTTGCATTTTGGGTTGCTTCAAATGTTGTTTTCATTATTAATAATATTTCCTTTCTAGTAACAGCCAGTGAACTCCTATTACGCAGGGAATCCGATTTATACAAAGCAGTCTGTAAAATTGGAATGTGGAGTGGAAATTATGAAAGCTTGTTGTGGGAGGAGGAAAAGATGGTAGTCAGCTAGTAACTGCCTCAGAGGTAACTGATCTTCCCATCTCCTGATCCTCATTCAAGAGTCCGGGGCATATGTACCAAGATTGTAATTGTGATGACCAAATAGCGATTTTTACAAAATTACTGTTTGGAAATCGCAATTTCCAATGTGCCATAGTCAGCAACATCAATTTTGCGATTCCTGAGGATTTGCTATCACAATTTTGCAATTACTAAATAGAGATTACATAAATAGAAAATCACAATTACGTAATTGCAAAATTGCAAATGTCGCTTTCAGGAGCAGCTTGATGACATAACAAAGAGTAAATGAGTCATTCCATGCTGTTTCCAGAACCCAGATCCAGAGGAACAAGCAGGCTGTGGCAGTAGAGCAACTGTAAACTCGTGTGGAGGTGTTTTGTGTGCAGTTTGACCACCATAACCAATGATGACAATGGCAAGGAGGCAGGAGGGCGCAAGAGAAAGCTTAAATTCAGTGAGCAAGAACTGGAGGTGCACTACGATAAACTGATTGGCAAAAGCTTACTTCAGGTTCCATAGAGTGAGAAGCACAACAAATGGAAGGAAATCCAGTCGAAGATCAGCGCGATTGGTGTTACACAGCACTCACTTGAGGAAATACACAAGCACTGGTATGATCTTCGGACACAAACCAAAGAAAAGGTTGCATGCAGGCTTGTCGAGGCCAGGTGTATAGCCAGAAGACCATCCACACAGCCCCCACCTAGCCCTCTGGAGGATATGATTGAGGCGACGTTGCAGCCCAAAGCTATTGCTGGATTCACTGACATTGACACCTCTGCCACACCCAGTACCAGCAAAGGTAAAATATAAATGTTGCTATATATAAAAATGTGTGAGGTAATAAGGTAACCAATTAGGAAATCACAGTTACCTACAAACAAAAAAACACTCCAGGCCTCATTATATCATTTGCTTTACCACTGGATTATGGATTTTGGAGTTTTGATTCAAATAGTGAATAATAGTCCAATAATGCTCCATTTTGCATTTCCATCTAAAGTGACATAGCTAATGATATGAATAAACACAGTGTACGTTTTAGAAATGTATTTGAAACAATTTACATAAACTGCTAAACACAACAACATATTTTGAACTAAACTATTTATCATTCATATCACAGAACTACATGCAACAACTGCAGGAGAAAAAAATTGGTGGAAACTCGGGACACCCGGCCACAGGTACAGCCTGAAAACATTGTGCTTACAACACCCACAACACCTGCACCACCCGGACACAGAACAACAGTGTTTCTACTCCCTTATTTTGTGGAAGAAGATGATATCACAACATACATGTCTACACCTCCATCTTACGTGAGATACTTCCAAAGATGTCTGTCCCTTATTATGCACCAAAACAATGCCCTCAGAAGGATTAGATTTGTTGTAACATGTACTTCAGAGCAAGGGACAGCTGTATTTGGTGGTCTGGAGGTGTTAGTGTTGAAGGTGCAGCACCTGCAATACAAGCATATGAAGTCATTCCAAACACAGTTTGTGTCATTGAATAAAAACATGTGTGACATCAAAGATGGCATAAAGCAGCTGAACACAACAATGGAGGAAAGGCAAAAAAGAACTATGGAAAATTAGAAGGAGCTGACAACTGCCATAAAGGAGCAGCAACACACCTTTGGCGCCAACACCAACTAATGAGCAGATTATATGGGTTTACCAGATGTGTCCATCGCCTTACAAATGCAACTGCATTATTGTCTCGCCGCGGTGTCAACATGCAAGTGGAGATGGTGCATTGTAGTGGAGATGTAGTACAAGGTTTAGTGCAACTCACCAATGCAATTGAACACATGCTGACAGCCCAGATGGCAGCAAACAGTGATTTAGGAGGAGGGGAAAGTGAGGAGCTTTCCAGCCTCAGTAGTATGACTATCCCTGTGATGGAAATTAGGCATTGTAGTTCCAGACAAAGTGCATCTACAGAGGTCTCACCAAGGCAAAGTGCAGAGCACACAGAACGGCCAAGTGGAATGCGTGGCTGGAAAAAGTAGTTAGGACATGTTTGTATGTTTAAGTTAGTTGTTTAGGAATTGACATTTGTAATGTTTGAGGTGACAATTATGGTCTTGCAGAAATTGTGCATTTCATATTAAGTTGAGATGTTATTTTGTATTTTACCTGAAGTTAAAGTAATAAACATAAACATTGGAAAATACAATCTGAAATGCATTTTTACTCATTACTTACCTTAAAAATAATTGCAGGTAATCTCAGCACGTATTTCTTTGCCTTTTTTTGCCCTTGATCCATCTGCAGCCTGAGTATTGGAATTGGCTGTTCTTCGTCATCCGACTCTGAAACTGACAGGGTCAGGGGTTTGTCCCTAGATGTTGCAATGTTGTCTAGCCCGGCACATGTTGCCACGATTTTGCAGCAGATTTCTTTAATGTATTGTAGTGCTCCACTTCGCATTTGGAAGCATCTAAAGCGACTCTTCAGCAGACCAAAAGTCCTCTCTATTATATTTCTTGTTGTTTCATATGCAGCATTCTAACTGTGTTCACTTGCAGAAGCAGGGTTCAAATATGGTGTTAAAATAAACGAGCGCACAGCATATGCACTGTTTCCTACAATGACATGATCAAATAATGATATACTGAAATAGGAATACACCTCTACTATATACTGCACAGTTATAAGGAGATTAATCTGGTAGATATCCTTCTCCAAACTCACAACCAAGAAGCTGTCTGTAAATTCCACTATAGCAAAATGTGAACGAATAATGGGTAATACCAGGGAATCAGGCAACTATACCAGTTATCATATATGAGGCATTGCTTATTACTTGAATGTTCAATGAATGGGTATTCTTATGATTTTTAGAGATGTAATCATTTTCAGATGGGGGACATATAGAAACATGTGTCTCATTAATGCAGCCAATGACATGGGAATTAGGCATATTAGTAAAAGTTTAATTTAGTAAGTTGCAATTCCTGTGCTGTGTTTGGAAATCTGATATGATCATTGATTTTCATGAGCATAGCATCCAGAAAAGCATGGAAAAAGCATGAAAGTGCACTTTGGGGAAGCCCTCCTGCTGCAGCCATCACACCCTGGTAGCTTCTAGAGGTTAAGAGGTGCAGGGTACATACCACCTGCACATGGGTGTGAACTGCATTGGTCCTGCAAGTGTGTCGCTGGAGTTGTGGATGACGTTTAGAAATTAAATCTAAAATCGGCACAGAATTTAATCTGTACTTTTTCCTCTGTCTGATCAAACATGGTAATGTTAATTCTAAAAATGCAGTCCTGTCTCTTCCTCCTTTTCTGAAAAATTGCCAGGATCCTCTTTCTCCCCACCATGAGATAAAGATCAGCCATGGTGAAAAAGTGCAGATGCACTCTGGCCCTGTTTATATAGGTTGCACCAGATTGCCACCTGATTTCAGTTATCTTCATTTTGTGAATATTCACAATTTGTGAATGCTTCATATACAGATTTCGCAGTGTACTATTTGCAACTCGCTAACTGTGATTCCCTATGTGGAGTCACAATTTTAGGGAATTGCAAAAAGTGCAATTTCCTAAAATTAAGGTGCAAATGGCTTTCATACATCTTGAAAGCCTATTATGCATTTGCAAATGATCAACCTTACAGATTCTCACTGCTTACAAATGCAAATTGCCTTAACTCCTTGGCAGCCAAGGATGTAACGGTTACGTCCTTGGCTGCGGTGTTGAGGCGCCAAGGACGTAACCGTTACGTCTTTGGACGGGCTCATGGTGGGAGCGCTAGAACTCCCCCCATGAGCCTCGACTCGGTGCCCCCAGGGCAGAAATGGAAGGGGAATCGCTTCCCCTTCCACCCCCGCCCCCCCCCTGAACTCCCCGTGGCATCTGATCATGTCAGCGTGCAATCACGCGCTGACCTCATCAGAGGCCTACCCATCCGAGTTCAGTGGGGGTTGGGGGCAGTATTTCTCCTCCGATCACGTGGATATACTTCTACATAAGGGGAGTGGCCCCTTGTGCAAGGGCGCCTGGGAGGCAAATTGTCTTTAGGCCATTTCTCCCCACTTGGGGGCAGATCGGCCTAATTTTATTAGGCCGATCTGCCCCCAAGGGGGGGTAGAAACCACTAGGCCCGGGAATTTTTTTTTTGTGCCAATTTCACGCAAGGTGAGCAACCCCTTAGGCAAGGGTCGCTCCCCTGGGGGGGGGGGCAGATTTATTATAGGCCATTTCTGCTCCCCTTTGGGGCAGATTGGCCTATTTCTATTATTTGTTTCAATTTTCAATTGTAAAATGCAAAACCTGCTGGCGTGAAAGAAAAGTTCTAAAACACAACAAAATGTAAATACCTTCAAATGAACTGTACAAATATTTCAAAATAAATAAACAGAAAAAGCACAAATGAAGCACGGCTTTTCTTATTCTAAAATGTGACAGAAACAAAGACTTTAATAGGGTCAAAACAAATTAAGGCACATTACTTGGTAATGTGCAAATGACAAATATTAGCTAAAAACCCTATTTCTATCCATTAACATTTGTGCGCTAAATAGTTTTATCAATAAAATTGTATGCCTGTGCATATTTAGTGGCCTTAAATGGAACGTGCTGTTTGTAAATGACAGTGGCTACCATACCATGCTTTAGTAATATATTTCTGAGTGTGCTCCTAAATGCATCACCAGCTATATATGACACGCTTACCACACGCCTGCTAAAAAGGCGTGTCTCCTCTGCAACACTTCTTTTTGTGATGCATTGGATTTTTCAAAATTCCTTAAGGTTGAGTGATGTAATAAGACAGAATGGGATGACTCCTGGTGGCCCACTGCCCTAGTATCACCCCCAACACCCTCCACTCACACACGCAATCTCTGCATCATCTTAGACTCATCTCTCTCCATGGCCCAGCAAATCAACACTATAACTACCTCCTGTTTAAACACCCTTCACAGGCTATGAAACACCTTTAAATGGATCCCCATAAAAACCAGGAAAACCGTCACCCATGCACTTATCAGCAGCAGACTAGACTACGGAAACGCCCTCTATGCTGGTACCACAGCCAAGCTTCAGCAGAAACTCCAGCGAATCCAGAACGCAGCCGCACGTCTCATCCTGAAATTCCCATGCCATGAACACATCTCCGCCAACCTCAGATCCCTTCACAGGCTACCCATCAGTGAAAGGATCATTTTCAAAGTCCTCATCCACGCCCACAAGTCCCTCCACAACACTGGACCAGCCTACCTCAACGAACGAGTGAACTTCCACACACCCACTAGTCTCCTCCACTCTGCTTACCTCGCCACAGTCCCCGCATCCAACGCACCACCTCCGGAGGCAGATCCTTCTCCTACCTTGCCTCCAAGACCTGGAGCTCCCTCCCCACCAACCTACACAAGACCCAGGACCTCCTGACTTTCAGAAACCACCTCAAAACATGGCTTTTTGAGCAGTAAATTGGCATCCTACCCCCCTTACCTCCCCACAGCGCCTGGAGACCCTACTGGGTGAGTAGCGCGCGTAATAATTTTTTTGATTGATTTTTTTGATTGATTGATTGATAATATTGATGGCAGCACCACCATTTTGAAAATTGCTCCAGCACCACTGCCTACTAGGGCCACCGGAGCCCTTACAACACTGGTGCTTGCAGATAGCTCCATCCAGTTTCCTCAGCTGTGGGAGTCAGTCTGAGCAGCAGAATCTACTGAAGCACCTGCGGGGGAGCTGCATAGGCCTCAGTGCACACACTGAATTACCAAGCAGTGCACATGCTCACGTTTGTAAATGCATTGCGCACCACTCTGCCCTTGCTGCCTGACACTGGGAGAGATTAAAAAAATAGTTATGCCCATGCTGCTGAGTGGCTTCTGAAGACAAGACAATTACAGAAATTGCTCTGTTCAGCCTGATATGTGGAGGGCAGAGGATTGCAGTTAGTTAAAGAACAGAGACTTACTTAGGACGGAGTGCTGGAACAGGGAAAATTAAAGATTTGAGCATTGTTTATTTCATTTTATGCTACAAAAATCAACAGGTAACTTTAAACAACATCTTGCGGTGTCTAAAGCACAAAGTTTCCTTCAAACAATAAGTAGAATAGTTATCCCTTTGCTACCCATGTAAACCGGCCAGAATCTTGAAAACAAGGTGTTGCTCCTCAGAACAAGATACTGATAAAGGGGAGCCTGAGTAACTGTTATACACAGCATTGTAGTAGAGGTGGGTGAGCCAACAAATTGAATGCAAGAGCTGAGTTAAGGTTCTGTCTTGGTCTTAGTGCCTGTGCTGGCTCTAAGAGCCCAGACTCAAGTTGAGCCATGCAAACATTTGGCATGGAAATTGTGCAACAAATATTTTGTAAAAACATGATAAAATGTCTACAAGAGTTTCACCTGAGTACATCAGATTTAATCACTGCATTGAGAGGGGATTATTAAATTGATAGTTTTTATACATGAATTTGGAAAAAATTGTGCACCCCCCACCCACTCTGACAACAATACATTAGTGAACTAAGAGGGAAGTCAGTTGTCCTGTATACCCTATATGTGAGCTATATTCTTATTTTACTCAGAGCAACGTTATAGGTCAATAACTCAAACACAAGAGAGAGTTTTCTACAGCATACATCATCACTTATTTAAAGGTATTCTCATATGTAATAATGAAAAATAAGAGGTAAAATAAAATAATTGCCTAGGATCACACAATCAAACATTGTGTAATTCAGCCACTGATTAATATCCCTTTCTCATTCCTGTTGGATATTATAGTTTAATGCTTTGCCTTTCATTCATGATACATGAGGTTACAGTGTAGGTATCAGGCAGAAGCCACAAGGAAGCTTAACTTATTTTGTCCTTGAGAGGACCTGTGGATGAAACCGAGCCTAGCATCTGGCACAAGCTTTCATTGGCTCACCCACCTCTATACTTAACCCTGGGTATTCTGTGCCTGAAATAAGCTTAGATCGTTCATCCAGTGTGCTATCTGTTTTGTATGTGAGGGTATCTTAACTTGCACTGCTGATGGCCATTTTGTACCTGTGCTGCATTTGAGAGGAAAGTACACTGCTGCCAAATGCTGCACATTGTGTGTGTGTGTCTGTATGTGTGTATTTACACACAGAGTTAGACAGTGCTGCATATGTTGTACATGTTCTGTGCATGCAAGAGAAGCTTGCATTGTTTCTGAACATATCGATATGTGGAGAGCATGTACTCCTGCCTGCTGCTATACCTGTTTTGTATGCAGAAATCTTGCTCTGCATATGAGTTAAACACTCATACACCCCAGTGCTGTACCTTACACTTGTACAAAATCTGAAATGTTGCTTGTTTGGTGTATCTAAGGGAGGTATTAAATAGTACTGTCCATTTCCACATTTGTTCCATGTCTTTAAAAAAAAGATTCCTATGGCCCTGCAATACCACACCTGTTCCATGTCTTTGAATCAAGCTTGCATTGATCCTGCAGTTCCCCACTTGTTCATATCTTTGAATGAAGCTACCACGGGCCCTGCAGTACCACATTTGTTCTATGGCTTTGAAGGAAGTTTACACTAACTGTGCCTGCAGTAGCATACTTGTTCTATGTCTTAGAAGGAAGCTGACATGGGGCGGCTCTGCAGTACCACACTGGTTCCATGTCTGTGAATTGAACTTCATTGATCCTGCAGTGCCGAACGTGTTCCATATCTTTGAATGAAGTTAGCATGGGCCCTGCCAGTAGTATTTGTTCTATTGCTTTGAAAGAAGTTTGCACTAACTGTGCCTGCAGTAGCATACTTGTTCTTTGTCTTTAAAGGAAGTTGGCATGGGGCGGCTCTGCAGTACCACACTTGTTCCATGTCTTTCAGGGAAGATTGTGATGCTTGTGACCAGTGCAGTACGTTGTATGCATGGGAGGTAAAGATCTTCTGTGCTCCTCCTCCCTGTGCTGTCTCTATTTCTGTGTGTTCTAGGTCTGACCAAAAGATGGGTGTAGCTGTCTCAACAGCCTAATGTCTTGTAATTAATAATACATATTTTTTTAGAGAAAAATGTAAGCCCACTTCAGTTGCTCATCAGACAAAGGCATTCATATATTAGTTTAGGCCATCCGAACTGCATTCCTACGACTGGGCAGTGGATCAGCCCTCTTCAGCCACTGGCTTTATTACCAATGTTTGGCTCTGTATAGTAGACAACTGCTGGTCTTTACGATGTCAGGTAGATTAAGTAACAGTGTTTTGCTTACTTTCTCTGTGTTACTCTGTATCCAGAGAAGTCCAACCTCAGAAGAGATGTCCTTTAGTTCCTCCCACAGCATCTCACCTGCAAATGCAAACTAGTGCTAACTGAGAAACAAGAGTCCCAATATTAGCTCCACTACCGTTGCTACTGGACCACAACTTTCTTACACAAGGCACCACTCTTGCAAGCTTGGAAATCATGCCACCATTTTGAAATGGCATTCTGCATGTTTTTACTGTTCCAAGATAGCGACCAGAATGCAGTTTTACTTTTTTTTTATTGAAACACATCCGCTACACATTTAATTGGCACGTCTTTCTTTCTTTCCTTCTTTCCTTCTTTCTTTCCTTCTTTCTTTCAACCACCACCTTGTTTTTTAGAAGACAAAAGGGACTTTTCTTTCATGCCAGTACTCTTACCAGCAAACGTCCACAAAAACCTGACTCAAATTGTCTGTAGTGCTGGTCCAAGTCCTCACTGGACATTCAGACTTCAGTGCAGCTTACTTGAAGAGCTTTGAGTTACACTAGTGGACTGCTGCAACAGATTCTCAACTTGTCACCTGTGCCACACCATCTGTCCAAACTCTGCTCCTTCAAGTGAGTGGCATACCTGTGTGTTAGCAGTGCACTTGTGCCAGTACAAGATTGCCACTATGAGGGGCAGTGCATTTTGAGGGATGTGTTTGTGCGAAAGGAGTAACATTGTCTTCTGTGAGTGCAGATTAAGTGGTCTACAGGTTGAAGTTTGAGTAAAATTTGAGTGCAGATTTAGTCATATACCTGTTTGAGTGCACATGAGGGATGTGTCTATGTTAGGGCAGCAGTGTGAGTATATGGGGTACCTGCATTATGTCTTTCTCTGCATTCTCTTTAGAAGGCCCAATCTCAAGGCTTTGGCAATGCTTTTAGGGGTTATGGTTTTGAATTGAAGAAATGCAGTGCAGGGAGTGGAAATATAATGGTGTGCATGTGACAGTGGTAGTGATTTGGTATGGCCGATGCAAACTCTGCCAAGGAGGCTGAGGAGTGTCAGGGGCAGCTGACAGACTAATATGTCACCTACTTATGGGGCCCAGTTACTTTGTTTGCACTGGGGCCCATGGCAACCTAGGTACACTACTGTCTAAGAGAGCCTTATAGCATGAAGAAGTGAGGAAGTTTTAATCTGGTAGTCTATGGCATAAGCTCAAATGACATTGCGTTGTGACTTACTGGCTCCTCTTTGATTTGATCCTCACTTGGATTCTCACCAAAGCTAGAGTGTGGGAGGAATACGGAAGCACTCTGCAGCTTTTGAGATGTATTGTCACAGCGCTCTATCACCCTCCCCTGAGCCCTGGGTACATTGCCCCTTACAGATCTGAGGGCATGTAGTCACAAATGGTGGGGTGCAAGGCTCTGAAGGTCCTGGATGGAAAAATGCAGTGGGACCGCTGGTCAGATTGACGTGGGGGAGAGCTAACACCAGCCCATAGTGCACCGTTTTAACGGCCATTGCAAATTCAAAGTATACTTTCACAACAAATGAGGATACATTCTTACCAGGGCAGGGATCAAACGTTACTTCGGTGAAGCTCCCCTATTGTCATCCAGAACTAGGCTGGGCGCGAACAAAAGATATCGCCTAAGGTGAAAACCTGGATCCAGCATCTAGTTCACCTTTGCAAGATGACACGCAGGACACCAAAATACCTGCAGGCAAAACTGCAGGTGTATAGGAATCCTGAGAACTCTGTAGTGCAAGTCAGCAGAGAATAACACATTTCCAGTGGGCTTTAGTGGATTCTAGACAGCAGGTCCAGATCCAGACAAAGTAGGATGCTTATCACCCAGAGAGAACACAGCATCAAGCAGAGGCATTAATAAATGAGGCACAAGGAGAAAGAAGTGCTGTAGAGAATATAGAGATGTAAAATGTACAGGCCCATGTGCAAGCACTTCAAGCTATCACCTCTGCAATCATATTGGCTCAAGGAGGTAGAAGATTTCCCCTGATTGAACAGGCCCCCTTTCCCACAAATAACACTAATTCAGCATACACTCTGACAGTAGTGGGGGGTGATAGATACAAGGGAACAAGAACTTGGGGCATTCCCCAAGAATAACAATTCTGGCACAGGCTCTGATACACGAAATAAACCTTGGCCCTTACTACACATAGGGTGCACTTTTCCTGTTTGCACCACAGTGCATCTTTACATAGGTGCGCCATGCGCAAACAGGAAAAGTGCATCCTGTACAGAGAACGCTGTGCACTAGATCTGCCCTGGGGGCAGCACATTCAAGTCAAATACAGAGCGGCTGCTTCAAAGCTGCTCAATGTTTCACAGTACAGACGGCAACCCATCTGCACTTTGAGGAGGGATTAGAGACCTTGTCTAGAGGGTAAATGGAATCCCCTTTCCCCACTCCAGAGGACTACACTCAAGGGATGCAAAGACAGTGTGTCACCTTATTGTGGCACACTTTTAGTGCACCTCCTGACAGCTTCTTTGCTTTTGCACCCGCATTCATAATTTGGCACGGGGGCAGAGGCAAAAAGATTCCCTTGTTTGCATGGGCTCACACCCCCACGCGAATGATGGAATGTTCTCTTGACATAGTACTGGCATAATATGTGCACCAGCGCTTTAAGTATTACAGAAGGGGCTGCAAAATCATCTGCATCGCCTTCTATAAAACCAAAGTGCCCCAGTTGGCACACAAAGCAGACGCACGTGCATGTTGCACCCCCCAGGCACTTTCTGTGATATGGCCCCTGTTCCCAGTCCACGTAGTATGGCTATTAAGGGAAAAACATAGAAATTCTGATTGCAAGGGGAACCACAATGGGGGTATAGTTGGCATTGGAGAAAATTATGGAGGCTCTCCCTCCAGGGATGCTCCCATGAAAAGGAGCCACTTCTCAATACTTACAAGAAGCATTCTTCTCATTAACAGACACCTTAAAAGATCTCTCTGATTCTAGCCTTGAGGAGGAAATGGTTATCCATAAGAATGCACTAGATATAATGCATGAGAAGAGCTAATGTAAGAAATTGCAAAATAGGTGTAGTGGACTTGCAGTTAGACATTAAAAAAGATAGAGATCTTGCAATGGGACAATATGCCTAATGAATTAATGCTAATTACATACTTAGCTATCACCAAGCAAGCTGGATACATTGGAGGTTCAACCTTAGCTTGTGCCTCCAACATGAAGGAAAGGAAGCAGACGGTGCTAATCATTGCTCTTTGTAGCGAAACAGCACTTACTGCTATTTAATAGTTGATCACTGCACACTACAAAGATAATAGAAAAGATAATTTAGCAATTAAAGCAGCCAACTATAAAACTATGACAGCCATCAGGAAGGCCTCAAAACTAGGGTGCATGCTTGACAAAAGGCTAAAGAGGATGGAACAAAGAACTGAGCACTTGGAACAAGCCTTGACTGAGAAGAATAAACAGTTTGTTGGTCAAGAAAATAGGCAATGGACATGGCAGAGAAGCAGTACGATATGTACAACTGACTTGGTCAAATTAATATGAGACCCAGGAATCACAAAACGAAATGTGGCAAAAAAAGCTGTATTGCTCAGTTGTCTGAAAAGCCTGCAAGCACTTAGCAGACTGGGACATGGATAGTTGGATCCAAAGGGCACAGTCATCCTTTTTTAGATCTTCTGGATACCCAAACTCAGAGGAAAACCAGAGCAATCTTAATTCACGCTGGTAACTTTTTGGTTTGCTGGCTCATATACAATCATGCATGGTCTGGTAATCACCCCTTCACTGAAGAAATAACATTTCTTTGCACATAAAATCCTTCCATGGCATGGTGGAGCACAGGTGGTGCTTATAATAGATGATTAGTCACCTGCAGGAACTTGATGCCATAGTGTACCAAGTGTACGAGTGTGCCAAGGGCCTCCAATAATTGATGGTGGTCATACCATATTTTGTACCTCTGAAGTCCTAGCACATCAAATGATTAATAACTGGAAGACTTTGCGTATGTGCAGTGAATAGTTGAACAATAGATGATGATCTGGGATAAGACTGTGAAAACTAAGAAGATAATATGAGACTTACGACATTATTGCTGTTCGTACAATTGGTAAATTATTAAACCCAAAGGGGGAGTCTTTAAGTGCTGTAGTTTACTTTGGCCTATTATTTTTTACTTTTCTCCCTATTTTCTGAATTAATAATGAGTTATAGTCATATTATAAGACAGTAGACTCTTTTCGACTGAGCACTTTGTGGATGTTAGGAGAGTCTGCCTTTAATGCCTGTTAATAATGAGGACTGTGGGTGATTTTCTCCTGGAGTGGCATAGAGAACCCCAACTCACAGCTTGGACTGGTAGGATGGTGTAAGGGGAAAGAGAAGGGTTGGCATTGAGGAAAAACCAGAAAGACCTGAGGCTAGCCAGGTCAAGCAGCAAGTCAAAAGAGTGTGCCCGTTAATGGACTGGACACAATCACTAAGATAAGGGATGTAAGCATTTGGAACTATGATAAGGGTTGACAGGACCAGTTGAATTAAAGCAACAGAAACAACACTGAGGGTCATATGTACGAACACTTTTTCCCATAGACACAGAATGGGTAAAAACCTTTGCTACATCTGGCCCTGAGTAATTTGTTTCATCTATAGCCCTAATAGGGACTACAATGAGATATTCTTGCAGCTGCTGCTGCAATTAGTGGAATGGAAAGGTCCATTAATGTTCTGTGAAGACTTCACTGTTCTGTTAACTACTGATATGACAAGTAAATGGACAGAGTAAACAAAATGCAGTGGACACAAGCAGCCATAAATCAGAGTATGGATTCTTCAAACAAAAAACAGCTGGAAAGCTTGAACAGGAAATTTACTAGATATTCATTCTATTCCCATCCACACAAGACAATACTCCAGAATAGGTGTTATTTTTCCTCCACTCTGGATTGGAACATGGTTTCATGGTGCAGCCTAGCAAGAACACCCTGGGATTATTTCAGACCACAATCTGGTTTCCATTGATCACTCTTACTTAACTCTCTCTTCATATGTCAGTTATAATAGTTTAAACCTTGATCATTCTCTTGATTGGTCTCTATTGTCTGACCCAGGATATTTCAGCTAAACAAATGTTAAGATCCAAGAGTTCCTATACTATGTGGAAAACAAAAATAGAGCAAAGAGACATCGCTCAATTAGGGGATTTAGTAATGGAAATCAAATTAAATCATATATGCAGTTTATGGAAATAGAAGTTTGCAAGTAAATAAATGACATTTTAAACAGATATCGAAAACATGTATGCTGCTTATGAAAGACTCCAGGGATAATGCAGATCACGCTTAGCATGCTCAGAGAATTAAAGGCTCTCAATACAGGTAGACGATGGGTTGATCTCTACGGTTTAGAATCATGGCACAGCATTATAAAATTCCATTGACTGTATCAAGGACAATTAAATTAGTATATGGGAATCTACTGGTATCTTAACATGTTGAATGTTCTACTCACACCTATGTAGGAAGAATATTCAAATATTATTAAAGCGATATAAACATGTTGGACTTCGAAAAAACTGTTAGTGTTAGCACCTAGTGACACTGCAGGATTTGAGGAACCCTTCACAATAGAATAAGTAGTTACAGTTGTTAAGTAAATTCCAGGTGGGAAAGCTGCTGGAACCGGTGCAATTTCATTTAAAATCTCTAAATTGTTTCTGAAGAATTAGCCCTCTTTTTCCTCACAGTGATAACTTTGGAGGCAAACTTGCACCCTCCCTTCTTGGTGGAAGATCAATATTGTTATTTAAAGAAAATGAATAGTGACCCAAACTGTGTGTGTTTTATCAGCCTCTATGCAAAGAATATCTAATTGAAAAACAAGTAAGATAGCACATTTTCTTGATTCAATCCATCATAACACTTTTCCATCCAGAGACACTACTGCACATATTCATTTGGCCACCCATAGACTTGTTGTTGCTGAATCGAAGGGCATGGGTGCTAAAGTTATTCTTCTAGATGCTGAAAAGACATCTCACTGAATCCCCTAGCCCATTCCTGTGGACGACAATGATAACAAGGATTTGCAATGCAATGAGTCTTGCGTTTGCTCGAGTTAGAGCTATTCGCATTGTAAATTCCTAACTGGACTTTTCTTGCCATACAAACTGAAGATTAAAAGTAAAACAGTCGACATAAACGAGCAATTAAAAGTGCCACAGCTGCCTTGAGCATATGCGCGAAGGAGAGACACAAAAGGAAAAAGAAGTTCGCTCGCAGTCAAAGTTATCGGCAAAAGTGTAAATATCCATATAACAGAGTTGATGGCTAAGGCGGTAACAAAGCAGCTCCAAGGAGGGACAAATGTAAAGCATTTACCAATGATAACAGGATTTTTGAAAGTCAAGCCCATGAATGAGTGACAGTGATGGGCGTGGTTAAAACCCCAGAAACATACCAACACGTCAGAAGAGCAGTGCTTGCGCGCTGCTATGCTCAAGCTAAAAGTGACAGTCAGACCTCTATGCTTGCAACAACTACTGCTTCTATATTAAAGGTGTCAACGCAAGAATAGTTGGCCTGGGTACATTATTATTTGTGGAACCTTCAAGAGCTACCTTATTTGCACTGTACTTCGACCAATACTTGTTACATCTACATGAAGCTAAGGATATGCCCCATTTGCATTGAATGAGGGACAGTGTAAAACTGTGGCATGATCAGACAATATTTCGATGTTTACAACAGGTCCTGCTAATGCAACGGGCTTCCTAAAGAGGCAAGCTCAGGATTTTCATCAGTAATCAGGTTACTTCATAAATTAGGGCAAAACACAAATATTCTGTAATCAAAGAAACCTGTTGAGAGATCAAGATATGCTGAGTCGGCAACATACTGTGGGTGTCAGAATTACACCAAAAACAACTGAAATGATCAACCCCAATTACAAACCTTTAATAAAGGAATAAGCTAATAGTTTGCAGAAATGGAACAGCCTCCTGATTGCTTCAATTGGTCGCTCTAATATTGTAAAGATAATTGTGCTTCCAAAATTGTTGTATTCTTTTAATTTACTACTGCTATTAGTTCCTTCTGTATTCTTGGTGAAGGATTGAGGCCACATGGAATAGTTTGTATACAAAAACAACACAGAGAACACTTTGATTGACACAAACTCCTATAGGCTTCTCCCATATTTAAAACTGCATTACTAGGCCTCACAAGGGAATAGAATTGCCCAAGTGAAGAACTGAAAACAGACTGGATGGCCAAGTATTGATGAGTTTCCTCATAAAGTCCCGTCAATTCTTATTACTATAAAAAAAATTAAGACACTCACAGTATTTGACAATTATGGGAAAATAACACAAAATAATTTGAGATTTCCAAGTACTTCATTATGGCACAATCCTGCCCTCCCAGATGTATTCACCTATTTGAAGAAGTTCAAAACGGTTTAATACACCTATATCACAACTATTTGAATCACTTAACACTTAAGTACTCTCCCTGAAAACCATTCCTTCAATGGAGATTCTACCTAAAAAAGGTACAATTAAACAAGTAAAAACGTCTTACGGAAAAACTAGAAGATTATTATCTGGAATTTGGGAATAGAAGGTGTCATGAATGTAGTGATGCAGAGTGTTCTAAAAGGTCACAAACTGGGCAATAAAGCTGACCTAAAACTCCAAAACTTTATTCTTAACAGAAGCCTTGTCAGTGGAGTATAAGAGAAGATGAGAGCTGCAGGAGATGTGCTGAATGTAGTCTGATTCAAGAGTACAGAGGACAAGTATTTTATGAAAGGACTAAACTTCGAATGCCAAATATAAAAACCTTGCTTAAATAAATTCTACTTAGGTATTAACTTGTAGTGCATACATTTGTTGTTAGTTTTTAAATACAATTTTAATAGCTAGATTGTGTATTGCCAAGTACTAGTTGGAAGAGGAACCTCTTAACTACAGATACTAACTATCGATAATTCCAGGAGACAACTTTCAAAAACATGGGGTCCACTTACAAAATGACTGTCTTG
This sequence comes from Pleurodeles waltl, assembly GCF_031143425.1. Classification (NCBI taxonomy): domain Eukaryota; kingdom Metazoa; phylum Chordata; class Amphibia; order Caudata; family Salamandridae; genus Pleurodeles; species Pleurodeles waltl. The sequence goes on along the minus strand of NC_090448.1, from coordinate 902,599,813 downwards.
GTTGGGATACTTATTAAGTAGACACACTGGACCTTGTCAAGGGTAATAAGACAAACAAATGAACTGGTTGTTTTCTAATTTTATATTTATAAGTTGTAATTGATCTTTTGTTTCCTCTAAAAACATATTTTGATCTGTAGTGTATCTATATCTGTCACAATACTTGTAACTGAGGAAAAAGTCCATCAGACGTAAGAAAAACAAGAAACCTTCACAGGCTAACTGAAAAAAACAGTAGGCCTTCTCACTCAATATAGCCATCTTTCTGTACACATTATTGTTTCCACACTGAGAGGAGAGATCACATACATTCCTTACGTACATTATAAGTTATAAGAGCTGGAAACGTAACTGTAGCATCATTAAAAAACTTACTAGATGGAGTTAGCAGTTTATGTATAGCCATGTGTTAAGCATGATGTAGAACACGTCTGTACACAGCTGTATGTGAATAACACATTATTTGCTAATTTAATCCACAGACAGTGAGACCCAATACATAGTGGATTGATTTTGATTGACATTTAAAAAGTTCAAAGACTTGCATTCTAAAGAAACAGATAAAATATATAACCACACAACCAACACACATACTGCTTGCACATGTAAACCCAAAGTATTTGAATAATCCAGCAGGATGCTTTTCATTCACTACTACAAGACACTGTATAGACCCTCTTTTTTCAAAAGCAAATCTTTGTATCAACTTATATTGTACTGATATCGCACGGATTAGTATTGGGGTTAAGAGATTTTAGTTATAGTGATTGAGGTTAAAAATTAAAATCTAGAGCAGTGATACTCATAGTACGGCCCGGGGGCCGCAAGTGGCCCTCCTGACCTTTACATGCGGCCCAGCGGCACTGGGCTGCTCTTAACTAGACTCAGCACTAACATTAAAAACATGTAAATAAACAGGCAAGCATTTATTTAAGGTGAGTTGAAGGTAAAGAAAATAGATAACAGAGGGGTTCTGTACACTGTAGCATCAGAAACACCTTCATTTTTAAAGACATATTTGAAGCAAAAATGTAAAAGCACGATTAAGTCTGCTCAAAATTCAAAAAGTTTATTTCATTAACATGCAGAAACGTCACCTTAGTACACCAGATTATATCAGTGCATTGAAGAAATATATTTTTTCAAAGTGATAATTTTCTACCCTGAATTTAGAAACATCCACCCCCCCCCCATCCTCCAACCGACAACAATTCCTTTGGTGAGCTAAGAGGCAAGTCAGCTATGTGAACTCTTTGGGTGGCCAAGGTTTCAATTATACAAAAACATTATAGTTTATTTAATCAAACACAAAAAGGTTTTGTGCAGCACACATCCTGAAGTCATGTGAGGTCCTCATATGTGATAATGAACAAAAAGCAGGGAAAGTGAAATAAAACATTTGCTTAGGATCACACAGTTTGGTTAAGTGGAGAAGCCGTGATTATTCCCAAGTTTATGGTTTCATGTTGTGCTATTCAGACACTAGAAGTATATCTTACACCCACTTTACTGCCAACCCCCGACTGCCACCCTGGTGCCATCAGTGCGGTCCTCGGTCACATCAAAGGCCAAACTCTGCGGCCCCAGTGAAAATGTTTGTGAGTACCCATGATCTAGAGAGTAAGGTAAATGGACTGTATTTGGACTAGACATGGGGGATTTGGTTTATTCTTACCTTTACTTCAGAAGATTCAGTTTTTAAGGCTTAAGGCTAGGTCTGCAGAATTGAGATTTAGTGATTCAGACAAGTGTTAGCACTATAATCTTGGGCCTAAGGGTTTCAGATTAGTGGATTGCAATAGACTTAGAAGGTGACATTTTATAACTTTATTTTTAAATCATAAATGCAAAATCAAGAATATCACTGAATGTGCACCCCCATACATTAAACACGTGACCAAATAGGACCACATCCCCTCACCATGATGGAATCTATCTGGCTTCCCATGCCATTGTGTACCATCTTCAAAACCTGCTGGACCATCTTCAAAAGTAACTTTCTCATCTACAAAGCCATCATGACTAGTACCCCTGCCTACCTAGCAAGCTCACTATCTCTGTTGGTTCTTGGCACTCTTGCAGACATCACACCATCAGACTGGTAATGAAAAAGTGCAAAAAAAGAAAAACAACATCCCTGTATTGGTTGCGACTGCCACAACCCTCCTTCAATTTAGGAAAGAACTAAAAATGCACCTCTTTATCGAACACAACATCATGGTACAGTAAGAGTCCACTAACTAGCTACCACTCCTATCACACACTGAGTCTTAACCTTTGATCATGTATATCACGCACTGCCATTTGGCTAGGTACGTGTTATAGAAATACCACTTGATACATATCGACATGTACTTGTCTGATCTATTGATTAGTTTTCACTTGTTTCCTTCAGCAGTTGATTGTTTGATGTGTGGGTATAGGTTTAGTATTATAATCTTGAAGGTTTAGAATTTGAGGAAGGATGAAAGAGTACGCGGTAAGGGGCTTAGTTAGGTTTGGTGATGTATTCTCAGCAGTTATGCTTTTACCTTATTTTTAAATTAACCTTTTTAGTCAATTCTCAAACAAAATATGCATGTTTCTGGTCAACCTCTGTTAGGACTGCTGTAAAAATACTAGTTATCTAAGGTAAGGCTTCTAGACGTGCTTAAAGCATGATGTAAGTATGCAGAACATATAGGGTGCAAGCACTGAGCATGGCCAGAGGTCATGCCTTGGAATGAATGCAGTTATACTGTAGCACAAACAGTGCAGGTTATGCAGACAATCATTCTTTTAATTACGACCACATGTAAAAAATAAAACTTACATTTCCTTGGATAAAAATACATTTAAGATATTACGTTCAGTTCTGCCTGTCTACACAACCATAGATCCCTATACTTCCATGTAGTGTTCATGATCTTAGGACATCACACGTTATTACAATTGACATCACTGTTTACATCACAAGTGACTTTGCCAATTACATCATGAATTATGGAGGCCATTCACTCTGCGCCACATGTGCGCTACAAGAGGGGCGTGTGCCACTGCATTTAGTGAACCTAGGAAATGATCAGGGGTCATACATTCTGCATGCAGCATAGAAGACATGGCTGCATTTCATTCCCCTTGTCCAGATAGTAATATGCAGTGCATTCAATGGGCTAGTATTGTCAGGCACTGAGTACTTGCACTTCTTTGAGACGGAGAGCACCTTCACTTCTGGGCAGAGGTGCAGTGCTTTTCATTGGAGAGTGGTGGCACTTCTCAGAAACATTTCCAGCACTGGTTCTGTGCACAGTGCATGGCTGAAGGGATTCCCCCTTTGCCCTTGTACGTGACTGGCATAGGATATATCCGAAGACAATGTCATATGTGCGCTAAATATAGGATTGGTCACAGACTGTCCACTGTGTGCCACGTATGAAGCACTGGTGATAGCATATTCCACCCCAGAAGCGGTATCATAGGTGTCATTTGTGAACATCGAAACTAAACGTCTGTTGATAATTGGACACTGACTAAACCAGATTCTCATCCACTCCCTTCACCCCACCCCACCGCACCCCATCCCTTTGTGCAGACGTTTATACCTAATGGGCCCCTGAAGTAACCAGAAAAGGCAGCACATAGCGCTCTACAAACCTCCTAAGAAAAATAAATAACTGAGTGGTCCTTGATGGGCGAGGAGGGTGGCTGGTATGATTTGGTAGCTAACCAAAACTAGAGATTTTCATTAATTTGTAGGTATTAGATGAGGACCTAAACGTCCCTTTAATCGAAGTTATTTTCAGGGAATTTACAAGTGTGTTTTTCCAATCTGTCAAGATTAAAATTTACCCCCTGCTAGGCACCCAAAACTTTGCAACATGCCAACTAATCCGTGGTCATACTCTTGTCTAGTGAGCACTTTCAAGCCCGCGAACTCGTTTAACATTCAACAAGAGGGTGAAAGAGTTGCCAAGCGTGCTCTTTGTTTGGTAGGACGTGGCACAGTTGTTCGTCAGTGATCTCGAGTGACGCTGGGTAGCGCAGTCATTGCACAAATCTAGGATGTCTCATTGTTTTCAGTCACTACAGCAACAGCAGAGCATTCGCCTGTGCCTCTCCCTATGGTGTTTCGCCTCAGGGGCCTCCTTCACACAGCGCAAGTTCTCTCATTCTATTTATAGCGGGACTATTTGATAATACAAAACAGCCACGGTCACTCAACCTAATCTCCGCCTTCAGTTTTCAAGAAATGCTCAACTGAGGAGAGGAAAATAGCAAATTAATTTAGACAATTCTTGATTTGGAAAAGATTTGAGAAAACAAAGGGTTCCTTCCAATGCCGGCTGCAAAGACTATGGGACTCTGAGGAAAACATGAATATAGAAGCCCGTGTTTTCTTTTTATAGAAAGAACACGGTGTTCATTTAAGGCTCTGGTGGCTTGTTGAAAACGTTCAGGACCGCTTCTAAATCTGGTGCTACTTAAAAAAACGGGACATTTAGGTAGCAGTCTGTACCACCGTGGAAGAGGGCGGGTTCCGTTCCATGTGTAGTAATTGGAAAAGATATCTTATCGTTAACTATGGGGCCGGTGTAACGACTCTACGATTGAGGGTCACTGTGGGCGTTGTTTGCCATTCCTGAACCTAATTTACAACATTTGTACCTGTGCTTTAAATGTGTCTTTCATAAAATTCAGCAGCGGGTCTCAAGTCGAGGGTAAACCACGGGTACTCAAAATAAAAGCTTTTTGAACCAGGCAGGCCACTGTTTAGATGTGGGTGAGCTAACAAATTAACAGGGAGAACCGAGGGCTTGGCTCAGATCTTACAGCCTGGCACGAGCCGATCCCTGAAAATATTTGCTGTGTAATCCTACAATAAGCATGATGTAAAATATGATAAAGTCTCTTCAAAATTCAAAAAAGTGTATTTCTTTAACATGTAGAAGCTTTGGCACAAATAGGGCACATTATAGCAGAGCACTGAGAAGTATTTATTAAAAGTGATATTTTTGTACAACTGGAAGTCTGAACACATATTTGAAAGTGCTTTCATACCTGATAAAGAAGAATAAAAAAAATTGGTAAAATGAAATATTTGCCTAGGATAACACAATTTAACCAGGGAACCTGCAATTTGTCCAGGTTTTCTGGTTTCACTTTGTACAAATCGACCACTAAATTGAAATCGATTTGTCTTTCCCTATGTTAAGGCTTTTTTTTACCTCCCTGTACATTTTTCTGCAGTTTTTAATAAAGGTAAACTCGACCCAAAGGTTATTGAAGCACTTAACATGTGCACCAGTTGCATTACACAAGGTTATGAGGTTCAATCAATCACTCAATATTTGTAGAGCGCGGCTACTCACACGTGAGGGTCTCAAGGCGCTGGGGTGGTGGGACGGGCCTCAACTGAAGAGCCACGTCTTGAGGTTCTTCCTGAAGATAGTGAACAATGGGCTTTGTCTGAGGTGCAGGGGGAGGTTGTTCCAGCTCCTTGCTGCAGCGTAGGTGAAAGAGCGTCCTCCGGCTGTGGTTTTGCAGATGCGAGGGATGGTGGCCAGAGCCATCTGGGTGGAGTGGAGGGATCTGGCGGGGGTGTGGGAGAAGACGCACTGGTTCAGGTAGGCTGGTCCTGCGTTGTGTATGGCCTTGTACGTGTGGGTGAGAAGCTTGAAGGTGATTCGCTCCTCGACCGGTAGCCAGTAGAGGGTCCTCAGGTGTTGGGAGATATGTTTTCCACAAGGGGGGTCCAGAATGAGTCTGGCGGTGGCGTTCTGGATGTGTTGAAGTTTATTGATGTTCCTAGTTGAGGTGCCGGCGTAGAGGGCGTTGCTTTAGTCGAGCTTGCTAGTTACTAAGGCATGGGTGACTGTCCTGCGACAGTCTGCTGGGATCCATCTGAAGATCTTCTGAAGTTTGCGGATTGTGTGTCTGCAGGAGGAGGCAACAGAATTTACCTGGTGGGTCATGGATAAGGAGGAGTTGAGGCCTAAGTTGCGGGCATGCTCGGTTGGTGCAGGGGGGTCACTGAGGGATGTGGGCCATCAGAAGTCATTCCAAGCTGAGGTGGTGTTTCCGAGGATGATGAGCTCCTTCTTGTCGGAGTTGAGCTTGAGGCATCCAGGTGGCGACGGCTTCCATTCCTGAGTGAAAGTTCCTTTTGGCTGTGTCCAGGTCTTCGATCAGGGAAATGATGCGTTGTTTGTCATCAGCATATGACACAATGTGTATACCGTGGCTTCTGACAATGGCAGCAAGAGGGGGCCATGTAAAAGTTTAACAGTGTGGGACGCAGTGAGGATCCTTGGGGGACTCCGCAGTTGACTCCTGTGGGTCTGGAAGTGTAGGGCGGGAGTCTGACCCTCTGCATCCACCCGATTCCTATGTCATGGTGGCTGGTGCGCATAGTGCTGTGGGAGAACGTGTCGAATGCTGCTGGGAGGTCAGGGAGAATGAGTTCTGCAGTGTGGCCGTGGTCTAGGAGTAATCATATGTCGTCGGTGGCTTTCAGGAGTGCTGTGATTGCTGTGGAAGCCGAACTGGGAGCTGTTCAGGGAGTTGTTGGCCTCAATGAAATTCCATAGTTGTGCGTTGATTGCTTTCTCCAGTACTTTAGCAGCGAGATGGGCCAGAATTATTTTAGTTCTGATGGGTCGGCTGAAGGTTTCTTCAGGAGAGGGCGTATTTTGGTGTGTTTCCAGTCCTCGGGGAAGATGCCCATGCAGATGAGGCAGCTGATTGTGTTACAGAGCTTGGGGACGATGGATGTGCTGGCTCTGATGACTATGTGGTGCGGGCAGGGGTCTTAGGGGGCTCCTGTGAGGGTGATGTTCATGATGTTGACTGTTTCCTCTGTGGTGAGTGTGGACCAGCTGTGGAGGTCTGGGTGGGTTCTGGGAGGCTGGGTCGGACACAGGTTCTGGTGCCAGGATTTTCCGGGAGGAAGCTGTCATAGATGTCCTGTGTCTTGTGGTGGAAAAAGGAGGCAAGTTTTTCACAGAGGTTCTGTGGCGGGGTTGCTGGTGGCTTTGGAGGGGGATCTGTAAGCTCGTCTATGACGAGAAGAGTTCCTTGGAGTTGTGTGCGGAAGAGTTGATGCGCTCCTGGAGTGCGTCCTTCCTTGCGTTCTTGTTTTTTCATCAGTGGGCGGCGGTTGTGCCTCTGAATGAGGTGAGGTCTTTGCTGGACTGGCTGTTCCTCTATTTTTTCTCTAAACATCTGCGGATACGCTTTGATTCTTGGAGTTTGGTGGTGAACCAGCTGGCTTTCTTAGGTATGTGTTTGGCCGATGTCAGCCGTAGAGGGGGTAGAGTGTTGGCGCATTCAGTGATCCATGTGTTGAGATTGCACACTGCTGTGTTGGCGTTGTCAGAGGGGGGAGGGAAGGATTTGGTGAGCGATGAGTTGAGTTGCTCGTTGGTGATTTCGTTACATTTCCTGTGGGGGGGCTCCTGGAGGTGCGGGTGCGGCTGCTGGGTGCTGTGATTGTGAAGTGTATGCAACGGTGGCCGGTCCAGTCTTGGGTGGAGATGGTCTCGATGGCGATCTGGTTGCTTGAGGTGAAGATGGGGTCCAGTGTGTGTCCTGCGATGTGTGTGGGTGTGGTGACCAAGTGTCTGAGGCCAAGGGTGGCAAGGTTGTCGAGTAGAGCGGTAGTGTTTGGGTCCGTGCAGTACTCAAGGTTGAAATTCAGGTCGTCGAGGAGGAGGTACTCGATTGACACCAGGGCCTGGGGGGTAGCAATGTCTACAACGTTGTCTATGAAAGCTGGGTGCGGCCCGGGAGGCCTGTACACCAGGGTGCCGCAGATGGAGGAGTTGTGGTTGAAGTGGACCAGGAACTGAAGGTGTTCCATGGTGGTGCAGTGTTCTTCCTCATGTAGTGAGGACTTCTGTACGATGGCAAGTCCTCCGCCCAGGCGGGAGGGTTGGTCCTTCATAAGGATGCTGTATCTGTCGGGAATGGCGATGGCACTGTGGCCACCATTAAGAAGGGGTGGGGGAGTGGTCTGCTGGGATGTGGGAGGGCGGGAAAGGTGCTTCGCAGGGGAAGGAAGGCAGAGGAAAGAGGGGAAAAGGGATAGAGAAAAACTAGGGATGATAGAAAATGTCTAGAAGTTATATTGTAACATGATACATTGGTTACAAAGTTGTATTACTGAAATTTTACTGTGCAAGTCTGTGTACTTATGTGCACTAATCATAAACAAGACGATATCTGCACAGAACATGCAGTGTGGAAAATGGAAGTGTAAGTTGGAATTTGGAAATAGACTAAATGATACTGCATTTATAGAAGTCAATTTTAACAAATGTCAGAGGTAGTGGGGTCATAACTACCATTGGTGCTGCAGATGTAGTGCACCAGAGCCCAGAGTCCTGAGAGGCCCATTCAACCATGATAATTGCTGTACTTTACTACCCCAACAGCAGTCAAATGGGCCATTTTTCTTGCTTGCGACAGGGCCCTCTGGAATCCTTGCTACTCCTACTGCACAATCTTAGCACCACTCAACATGCCTTTATATGTTGCCAAGGGCAGGAGGGCAAAGGCATTAATGAAATGACCAAACATTAATGTAACGTTAATAATAAAGGCCCCTTTTTCTTCGGTTCCTGGGCTGCACCTGACCCCAGAGACTTAGAGTATTAAGGAGCAGTGACAGAGATAATAAAGGGCACACCAGCAATAAAGGCTGCACCCCAGGCTGCTACTAATGCCCTCATTAACAGTGGCTCATAAAATGGCAAGATTTTCCGCATCACGGAGTTAACAATTCCAGGGGGATTGGAACTCAGTTTACGGGAAGATTAGGGTGATTATAAATTGGACCCTAATAGTCGCTTTAGAAATTGGAAATTATTGGCGGGTTGGACATTCCTAGTTTGATTTCCCCACTAATATATTTTCCCCGATATTTTCACTAAGACATTTCGACCGCTGACAAAATTCAGAAACATAGTAGATCTCATAATGCTGAAGGGGACTGGTAACTGCTATACTATCCCATATAACATGCTTGATAACTCGGAAATATCATCAAGTAAGATACTTAGTAAAATGTTTAAATGATGAGCTTTATGAAGGGCTATAAGAGTTTAATTTCCTCTGTGGATCATCTGTGTTCTATACCCACTCAGAGATGTGGCCTCCAAAAGTGCACCCACTTCTTTGCATCTCATGTCTTTCCTTTCTTAGGAACATACATATTTAACCCCCATGAAATGTTTACTGGGGTAGAAATATTAAATATTTGTCTTTCTACTTCTGTGGGAGTAGCATGCCTTAGGGATCCATTAAAATATAATAACTTGTTTAATTTCTATGAATTAGTTCTTAACCAGCTCTGACTTCTCACAATGTTTTAGCTTCCCAGCAGTATGTGGGAGGATATGTGACTTAATGAGTGCCAACTTTGGATACTGTGGAACAAAGTAGACTCCTGGATTTGCTTAGCTCAGTGTCATGTAATTGTGGGCAACTCGCTTAATCTCCCTGTGCTTAAAGTGTTTTTGTGCATTACTCAATGTACACAATCACAAGATTGTATTCCAACCTGCCCCCTCCCATGTAACATACAGACCTTCTTTGCTTCCCATCTAGCTTTTTGCTATAATACTATGTTATCCAGGTCCAAGCAGCAAAATAAAACTTCTTTACAAGATGGTTTATCTGTTGCATGATCCAGTTGACCCAATCTTTCATCACTTCAGAGTACATTGTCTAAGTCTTTTGAAATGAATTGCAGTGTGGGGAACCCAAAACACATAATGTACAGCCAAATGTCTCTCTCGTTCCAGTTCTCAAATTTAGTGCCTTCATCTAATTTGTTGTTGAGGGTGAATGATAGCCTCAAGAGTCATAAAGGTAGTCCACCTCTCAAATGATTGGCCACTTAATATGCTTTGAATAAAGCAACAGATATTTACTTCTGGTAACTTCTGTTACAATTGTGACAGATTCTGATCAGGTCATGGTAATATCAGTAACACTGTGCATCACTACACGTGGTCTAAAAACGGACATTCCCTTCACACTTTTAGTATTTTTCTCATTCTTTGAGTTCTCATTGTGCACTGTTTATTCATGGGACAATAATTACTCCTCTCACAGGACTTTTCTGGCATTGTGTCTAATTTCCCAGACCTCTGAATGTATCTTCACAAGTTCTGGGGGAGACCACAGCACAGAACTCTAACCCCACCATACACAGTCTAAGTTGTAAGACTTTGACAAAACATGTCCAGGTTCAACTCATGTGGTATATGGGTAAAACACTGACCCATTTTTTACCCCTCTACCCATAATAGGACATAGAGTAGAGGCTTTGAGATTCTGTGTTCTTCGCCAAAAGTGCCACTCCATGCTTAAACTTATATGTGAAAATCAAAATAACAAAGAGTGTGGAGGACTAGCTCTGATTTACACAGAACTGATCCCTATGGCAGGGTATAAGCTTAATGCAAATACTTTCACCAGCATTGCAATAACCTAAGGACTACAAGGTTATGACTCTAACTTGCTAGACAGATTATATACACTAGTCTGTGATGTACTTACTCTGGTACCAAATATATTTTTAATCCGTGACAGCAACATGTAGGAAGACAATTCTGACATCAGATCTGCTGCAGATCTCATAAAAAAATAACTTCTGGGATTCAACAATTTCAGCAGACCACAAACTATTTAATATCCACTAACAGCATGGCAACATTGTGAAATATACTATCATTATTGAGCCTCAGACTTGGTAGAAACAGTCAGGGATCCCTTTCACATCTGAAACATTCACTGTCACTGCCTTCATAATTAAAGCAAGCAAACATTATTCATGCACAATTCAAAGCATTGGGCCAGTTCCTACAAATTTTAAGGTGCAGCTGTTCTGCAATACAAAATATTTCAGTATATCGCCACAGGTATGCACCCTATCTCCACTGAAAGAGGAAATCCAAACATGCCAACAGAAGTAATCAATAAGTGATTTACATCACATTAGCGGAACAGAAAAGACAGATATATAACCTGGGGCACTGTTGCCAAAGATCACTTTACATGACTGGCAAGGCCATAAACAAGATGAAGATGATGCAGATGATGCACTACCATGAAAGGTTTCCCTGCCAAGCCCATTATATAGGCGCAGGGCAAAGGAAGGGAAATGTACATTATAGAGAAATGACCATCCATGAAACTAGCGATTAACATTGATATGGCCAGACACTCTGGCCTTCCACGTAATACCTGTTTATTCCTCGTACTGTTGTTTGGATTGAGGCTCTGGAGACACTCATGTGAGGGTAGGGCCAACTACCTCTCTTAATAAGGTTTTCTCCAAAAATCTAAGTAACCTTTCCTTCTCCAAGTAAATTGCTTATTGCAGTTGACTTTTGGCATAACACAACTAAGCCCATATAATCATCTGTTTCCAAGATTCTTCAAAATCATGTTTCTGAGTCAAAACAGGTTAGTGTGTATTCCAAGGTTCAGTTTTTATTGTAGCATGACCTACCTCTTTGCTTTGATCCACACAAACCTATTTCCAACATTTCAAAACATAGCCAATACCTGTTTTGCCCCTTTCTGGCCTGCGAGCTAAGGGCTTTCTCAAGGCTATATAGAAAAAGGAGAAATCACTTTAAGCTGAGTAACCTTGAATTTAATCCTAATGCATGCAACAGGGGGTGTTAATCCCAAATTCACCACACGAAGAAAGGAAGAAATGCACTAGAAGGCAAGAAGATCAATACATTGTCCTCACCAACGTGTGTTTTGATCTTAGGAGTAAACAAAGAACCCACATGTTATGTCACAGGATGTCAAAGAGTAGCTGGTGCTTGAGAGTCTCAGCAGATTGTTTTTGATGTAGGAAACTGTGGTTGCTTTAAAATATATTTGAGTTTGAAATGTGCATTGCATAACTAAGCATTGAAAAATACCTCAGCCACTTCAAGTGTTGTTACCTTTATAAGTATATACAATCAAAACTTGTTGTAACAGCTTCCAAGTTTGTTGATAGCTTGTCAAATCCTAAAGCAGGGATTAAAATATTCAATGTTTTCACTACTTGGAAACTTTTTTACAAAGTACAAAATCTAAGGACCATCATCTTTTTATAATTATGCTACATAAGCTACACTTAGCAATGGGTCTCAAAGTTACTGTTTTGTTAGACAGATGCCACACCCACCCTCATACTCCCTAGTTGTGAAAAGCTATTTGTATTCAATTCTCTCACAAGTTGGACTTTGCCATCGCTCCTGAAGTAATTCTTTCCTTCACTTGCTATCAACATAATCAATTCGATAACCTCCTCCCTTGACGAAGGCTTGATTTGCTGTATGTTGAAGCATACAGTCACCTCATAACTCTTGAAAAAAAAACAGACTCTTGTGAACCTGCCTACTAGTATCCTATTCTCAACAAAAGTATTGATGATTTTTTGCAGAACTAATACAAGAATGTGATAAAAACGCATGCTCTATGGCCTCCAGGTGTGATTAAGGCTCACAAGAAGATCTTGCTCTGCTCTGACATCTTGGAGTATCTCCTCATCACTCTTCTTAAAACCTAACAAACACTGATTCATCCTAACCTCCCTCCCAGATATAACTGTGTGGATAACTGCATATTGTCCAAACTAAAAGAGTTAATTAAGCTAAGTTTGACTTCTTTGGACTAGATCCACTTTGTCCTCCTCAACGTCAGCCACAAAGTTTGCATCAGACCTATTTAATCATCCATACTTAGGCTATCATTTAGGGTTCACAATAGATGATAGTTTTTCCTTTGCATACAGCTACATCACAATAATGAACCTTTCACCAAACACCTCAAACTAAATTCTCTATGGGCAACATAAATGGCACCAACGCAGCCATTAAGAGTGCAGAGTCCCAGACTCTGGGATGCAGTAGACTCATGCCTAAGGTCGGAAAAATCATACAGTCTGCAAATCAGAAAACTTACTGAAACCAACTAGATAGACCTACATCTGAAGTAATGTCCTAGGTCAATACATGAAGAATGCCAAATTGGAAATTCCCCACTTCTGGCTGATTTCTGAAAGACTGCATTCATCAATATAACCTCTTTATCACAGCGTAATTTGGCTGTCCGATGTGGCTGTGAGGAGAACGTCACAAAACACCTAAGTAAATCATTAAATGCATGATTGGTCCAGTGAATGGGGTTTGAGAAGATAGGTGAATGCTGAGTAGCTGAGTTAACACCCACAAGTTCTGATGACGAAAGGTAACCTTTATACAATAGTTGAGTAAAGGGTGACTCAAAAATCCACTCTTTCAGAGTAAGGTACTCCGGTGTAAAAACTAAGGAGTCACTTTGTTCCAGATGCACTGAGGAAGCAGTTGTTATCATGCCTTAGCACTCGCCTTTGGGCGAGGGCGTGTGGAGCAACTATACTTGGTAGCAGCATGTCTGTCAATATATGCATGGAACTGGATAAGCACCTTTTATATGTTATGTTTTGGTAGTAGTTATTTACATTGTTCTCCACGGACCAGCTTACTCTCCAAATGAGATATCACCACAGAAAACTCATCACCTTCTAGGCATCCACCAAGAGTACCTTTAGTACTGAGGGAACCACTATTATTGTGTCTGATTCTCCTCCTCCCCCAAACGTGACCTCAGAGAAAAGGAAAATCCAACTCCATGGCTCCGCACGCTCTCCATTAGGTAGTTGGTTGTTCACGCTTGGAAGGGAATATTTGTCCTGCATGGAGCTGCGAATGCTTTCAATGGTATGCATTCTGTCTCTCTGAGTGCATAGAGTTTGTTTTGATGGGTCTATGAGTATTCAGATTTCTGATCTGGGGGAGCCATAAATATTCTGGAAAAAGAAGCAGGGGCTCAATCATGGGAGCAGTGATAGAGCTGTGACAGTTGCAGGATGTGCCTGATCATCTTTTAGCAATAGCCAAATTCTCTGTAAGTTTCTATTGTTCCTTAGTCAAGTACTGAAAGGCACTTGTAACAAACATTGGACAAGATCCTCATCAGAGAGGCCCTAAATATATCTCGGTAGTCCATAGACGTTGTGAATATAGAAGCAGAGGTAGTGATATCTCTGCTACAGAACCAGGGGCTGTATCATGTGAAGTCTGTGACAGGCATGTGCACTTGCTTTTACACCTGTGGGACACTTTGGTATTACAGAAGGAGCCACAGATGCCCCACTCCCTTTGTAATATGGTTTGGCTGGTGCAGATCTCAAGGTGCTGCTATATGGCCCCATGTAAACAGAGGGAATCGTATTACATGTGGAAACACACACTGGTCTTTCTGGAGGCTCAGCTGTTTCTTGTGCATTATATCTTAAAACTTAAACCTTTTGTTCAAATAAAAGAATGTTCTGCAAAGCAAAAGCCTTATCAGTTTTTAACCATTTCCTCAGTACATTTCCTTGCGGTGCGGGCATTTCATAATACTGCTGCATTTTTCTGTTTTCTTGTACTAGAGGACGTGTTTTTGAAATGCTCCAATTAGATTTCCTTCCCTTACACTGCTTTGGAATCTTCCTATGAGGACAGTTCTTTCTGTATCTATGACCCCTAGAGAGTATACTAAATAAGCTGACAGTCCAGAAAATACAAAGATGGACTCTCCTGACAGTCTAAAAACAATGACTTCTTGAATTGTTGCCTTTATGAAAGGAGACTATGGTCCTCATTATGTCCCTGGCGGTCTTCTGACCGCCAGGGATAATGTGGTGGTATGACCGCCAACAGGATGGCGGTACATACCGCCACATTCTGAGATTGGTGGGTTGGCTGCAGCCAACCCGCCACTTCTCCACTCACACCGCCATGGTGGTATGAGCAGCCGGGCCGGAGATATCTCCAGCCCAGCGTACCACCCATGGTGATAGGCCCTACCGGTGACAGGGAATTCCTTCCCTGTCGCCAGTAGGCGGCTCCCCCACCCCCCTCAACACTCACCTGATGCCCCCTCCATCCAAACTCACCCTCCACCCCCCTCCGATCTACTCACTCACCCCCAACCCCTCCGATCCATTCACTCACCCCCCACACACCATACATGCACATCACAAAACTGACCCCACCCCCAGAGCAACACACGCACACATCACCCCACTCCCTCCACCCCCATTACAGTCACAGCGCCCCTCACCCCACACCCCCTCCCCGCATTCATGCACACAGACACACACACACACCAGGCATACACCCATTCACTTACTCGGTCATACACGCATTGATTCACACACTGACATACACGCATTCATTCACACATACTTCCAGACATGCTCACACACATTCTTTCACACTGACATGCAAACATGCACTCACTTCACCGTTCTTACACGCATTCACTCACACACATACACCCATGCAAACAACATACACAGACGCATTCACACACACACTCAGACACAACACCCCCCACCCTCCCACCCCCTCTCCCCTGTCGGAAGCCCGACTTACCTTGGTCGAGGAGGTCTTCTGGCAGGGAATGGAAAGGGGCACTGCTACCGCCAGCAGCGCCACACCAGCAGAACAACACCAGGCCGTATTACTGTTCATAACACAGATGGCGTCATTTTCCTGGCGTGGCAGTGCTGGTGGTAGCAGTGCCAGATTACCACCGCACACCACCATGAGCACTGCCGGATTTCTGCTCTTACAATAAGGGCGGATGTCTGGCAGTGCTCATAATGTGGTGGAGGGATGTTAGCCGCGGTGGCGGTATGTTGGCAGCAGTCACCGCGGTGGTATGCAGTTATTACCGCTGATGTTAAAATGAGGGCCTATATTATCTTAAAGATCATTCATTGGGGAAAATAAATGTAAATTGCCAAATGGCAAGAGTATTGAAAATGTTCTTACAAGTTCATAGTTCTTTGGGACGCTTTCCTTTTGAAGCATTCTTATTTTTATTGCATAAAAATGGATATATGCCAAAATGGTACACTGTTTGTCTTGAAGTCATACAGATTTCCATTTCATCAAATATTTTCTCAAGTAAATATATAGACTGACACTGAAAGAATTTTTCCCCAAATATTCTTCCTCTAAAAATTGCTATTTTCACACCGCATGTGATCAGTCAAATAAGCAGCAAGTTTAAAGGATATGAGATAGAACATTTTTTAGGTTGCAAAGGCTGTTCATATCCAATATTTGCTTCCTTGAGGTCCATCCTTAAACTGTAACAAACACAATACTGTTAATGAGAGCCCTACAATTAGTGTTAGAGAAAGATCGGTTGTTTTAATTAAAGTGCAACAAGAGATATAGAAAAATTATTCTCGATGTTTGTATTATCTGTTCGATTTTTTCCGTGACCTAATACACAGTGTTTCGATGCTTTCTCAGAGCTGTGGAAAATGGTTCTTATATCGCCTGAGATAAAAATGCATATTGTGCTTGTACCTCTGTCTAACATAAACCAAGTGTTCCCAGTGGGGGCAAACATACTAAATATTTTCACCTTCTCCCTTAATATGTCAATGCCTTGCGGTTTCACACCCCCCTTAAATAGGCTTGAAAGACAAGACGGATGATGAATGACTTGGACAACATAGGTTAAATATAGAAAAGGCAAATGTTTTATAAATCTGGATTTGTTCGCCCCTGAAGGTCACTGAGATTTCATCAGGTATAGTGGCACACCGTTCACAACTCAATTATATATCGTTCTGGATATTAAGCATTCAAATACTTTATTATTATTTTTTATTATAAAGAACTAAATTTTCCTGTTTTCCATGCCTCTTTACACAGAGCTCTATGATAGCACATTTAAGATCCACAGGGAGATGCTGGGAAAGATTCACCCAATGGGGAGGTAGTTTTAAAATGGAATTTAAAACTGAAGCTGTATAGCTGTATATTTGAAGTGTCGGGATATATATACATATATAAATATATATATATAAACTCTAGAAAGATAAAAAGGTTGTAACGTGCATTACAATGAGTATTCGAAGATGGGGTGTTCTACTCAGATATTATATGCTGTCATCTTTATGCCATGGATCCACTTCTTTGTAGCTTGACTCTCCTGGGTTTCACTCATAGTAATGATGTTCGGAACCAAGCACAAGCAAAAAAGTATAGTAGAATGTATAGTGTGCTTGCTGAACCTTTAAATAATATTCTTATGTGCATTGCTTGTTAGTAAGTGTGTTTCTAGATCTGTGACCTGCACATTTTTTAATGTGTAAAAACGCCATTAATGCTCTCTGGATGACAAACATATATTTTTTAATTATTCTGGAATATTGGCAGCACCCCTCCAGTTTGAACATCTCTAGATTAGATGGAGATAAATGTGATGGATGGATGTGCTGTGTGTGATTATAGGGTGGCTGATTGGTTGGTGAGTCTATGTATGTAAAATGTCATGATCAGTGTAAAAAGGTCCCTTTTGTTATAGAAGAGAAAAACGTTTGGATTCTGAGCAGATGTAAACAGTTACCAAGTATAGAGCTTCATAAGACCTATTTCTGCCTTAGGACCCATCCTTTCTTGAGCAGGACGGACATATATCGCTAGTTGTCTGAGAATTGAGATTGTTCGATATGTTATTGTGAATGAGCCCCTCCTGTTCCTTATTTATTTACAATTTTATGGAGCATGGCCTATACCCCAACGTGTGGCAGTTTTACATGAGGAACACTTATTTACATGTGAGCTGTTTTTACCTAAAATATTAGCTGTTACATGTGAAATCATAAAGGAGAAAAGAGGAAAGCCCCCTACATGTGTGCACAAACTACCCATGGGGAAATGGGACCTACAGTAAAAAAATATCTATTGATTTAAATGCTTGCTAACGATTCAACCTTGCTAGTAAGGGAGTTCTTGCTGAGGGGTTGACTACACTATCATTATATGTTCCTTCATTAGGCCTGGACAGAGTTTTCAGAGTTCTGCGTGCAGAAAAATCTCTGCAGTGCTATGCGAAGTTCCGCGACTGGCGGAGTTTGGTTAAGGCACGCTGTTCGCACTAATTTCCTTCGCAGGAGAGTTTCCCGCGCTGTAAAATCAGTCCAAATGGCATTACGCAGAGCGCCAGAGGGTGCCAACTTCGTTTGGTCGCTAAAGTAGATTTTCTACTCGAGTGGCAGCTTCCTCAACGTGAGCGGCAGCTTTCTCATTTCTCTTAGCGTTGGCAAGCACAAGCAAAGAGAAAAATCTCTGCTCTGTGTCACTTCGCAGAGTTTTTCGGAACTCTGCACGGAGTCCAGAAAAGTCCACAAACTTCGCCAATGTAGGGGAATTCTTCACCCATTCTTATTCTTCATTAGAAAAATATGAGGAATCCTCATTGAATGGGTTGATTTTTTTGCCATTTTTCTACCTCAATCCTAGCAAATGGCACCCTGAATTAAAGTGATGATTGACCACTGGATATTTTTAAATTTTCATGTTTTACTTTCCTATTTTAGGAGCATGTAATTAGGTTTATAGTGGAAGTACAGACACTTACTTAACCAACAGTAAATCAATTGATATTCCCACAATGGGTTCTCTTTTCCTTGGTGACCTTCATATAATTTGTAGCTAGGGTAAATTTCAGGTTCAGACAGCATGTTATATTTTGTAACATATTTAGGTTGATTGTGGCTGTACATGGATGGCCACAGACAAATACTTCTTACATTTGGCCACCTATTTATATTCTCTGTCATGGAGATCTCCCCTAACATGGCCACTCAAGTCTCCTAGGATTTCAAGTACAAGACCATTGCATCGTTCAGAGCAAAACATGGACAACCCATGTGAGATCTTCAGAATGGTTTATGGGTCATCCTTAGCAGTGTAATACCAGTGTATTTGTTCATTCCACGTCCAACGTGGTGGACTGGTGATATGGAACATTGTAGGGGTTTAGGTGCATTTCTGCTGACAGCTAAGTGGGTGATCTCATCACATGGAGTCTTCTCTGCTCCTACCTCTAACTCACCTACCCGTCTTTATGCCAGGACTGAGATCGTCAATACAGAGAATGGGTGTAGTCCAGTGCCTCAGCTCCTTCAATCAGACCTTCCTTGGTGAATAGAAAAAACTGATGGGTGGAATATTGAATTAAACACAGACATCTAAATTACTCAGGTCCTATCCCAGTCCATTTTTTGCCAACCATGCCACCTCAGACAGAAACCAGCAATATGGAAATCAGATTGGTCCTAGCCCATTGGGATCAGTCTAACCCAAACTGCTCAGGTCATACCACCTTGTTGTTTATTGCAGTTGGCGCAGTAACAGCATTAGTTTGGAAAAACAATAGCCTGGCAAGATAGCCCAAGCTGTCCCAAAGGCCCAACCAGAAAACATAGGTTGAAGGCTATCTTTTAGGAATGTTAAGTCAAATCATTAATAATGCCCTTTACTGTATATCGAGAGCTTTCACTTAACTTGTATATTTGACAGATGTGCATCTCACTGGTGGGTCATCAGCCAACTAAATAAGGTGTCTGAAGCTTGGGGCCAGATGTAGTAAGCGTTTTGCAATCGCAGTTTGCGCCATGCAAAACGCGCATCGCGATGCACATTCCCATTTTGTGAGTCTGTACCGACTCGCAAAATGGGAATGCGACTCGCAAATAGGAAGGGGTGTCCCCTTCCTATCTGCGACTCGCACCACAATGCAGAATTGCTTTGTGACCACGAACCCAGTCGCGAAGCAATTCGCAGTTACTACCAGTGTCACACTGGTGGTAACCCATTCGCAAAAGGGAAGGGGTCCCCATGGGACCCCTTCCTCTTTGTGAATGTTGCCGTTAATGTTTTTTCAGAGCAGGCAGTGGTCCAATGGACCACTGCCTACTCTGAAAAACCGAAACCAAATGGTTTCGTTATTTTTTTGTATTGCAACTCGTTTTCCTTTAAGGAAAACAGGCTGCAATACAACAACAAAAAACAGCTTTATTTAAAAAGCAGTCACAGACATGGAGGTCTGCTGTCTCCAGCAGGCCACCGTCCCTGTGAGTGCAGGGAATCTCAATGGGGTCTCAAAATGCGACCCACCTCATTAATATTAATGAGGTGGGTCTTTGCGACCCCATTGAGATTCGCAGACGGTGACTGAGACACCGTTCTGCATCCGATTTTGTGAATCGGAAATTGCGAGTCGCACCAACTCGCAATTTCCGATTCGCAAAATCAGAGTTTCCTACATCTGGCCCTTGGTCAACAGCATTAGGTGTTTATGCATTTAGAATTGCAAAAGAATACTATGGGGTGTGAAGATGCCTGTGTGAAATTTGATTGCAACTTTCTGTAGATGTATTGGAATTAAACAGTTGTTCTCAGCAAAGTCGGAGAGAAGAGCCAAAGTCGAACCAATTATTTGGCTCTTTCTTATACCATGTAATGCACAAAATAATTTCCCATTGGATGAGTAATGCTGAATTTACTTAGGAGCCTGCCACCAACATTATCAAATGACAGACTTCTCAAATACTAAGACTGTCCAGTCTTGTTGCATCTACTGTCTTTTTTCCACTTTCATCTGTTTTTCTCACTCTTTCGGGATCTTTTTAATCCTTTGTTTCCTTTAATCACTGTTTTAATTTCTCTCTTTTCCTTTATAGTTTTTCTTTTTCCCGTGTGTCAAATCAGATGGTAAAAAATAAGTCAGGTGTACCTAAAGTGCGTGTGGTGACAACCACCAACATCCAGAGGGCACAAATAATGCACAGTAGACAAGTCTGCACTCTGCTATAGATAGGTGCAAGGGTCTTAATGTGGTGTCACCTGTGAAAGGCATGTCTTTGTGTCATGTCTGATGTTTAGGAACGTGCTCCAGTCGAGTTTTTGCAACCATGTCACAGTATTACTAGAAGGATGTCATGTTTGAGTGGGATAGATACCACGCAGCCAATCACACAGCCAACATATGTGAAAGACGATTTCAAACTTTCAGCCTGGGATTCTGTCAAAATACGTGTGTTCACGGTACCTGGCCTAATTAATATGGTGGCCTTCAGTGGGATTGCATTGGCCCCAATGAAAGGATTTGCTTTCTTGCCAAACCTCGTGTGTGCAGTCTGTGCGGTATTAATTAAGCTTTGCTAATAATGCTGGATTTAATTGCAAAACATGACAAATATAATCAATTAACTCTGTTAAAGCATAAGACGTGTTCAAATATTTCAGAGCTAAGGCTGAGGCAGTATGTTGACTTATACATCAATTAACTTTTATTTTAGTTCAAATAAGCAGCTTCATAAAAGTTCATTTTGCTTAGGGGCTTCTCTAACACGTAGCTCGTGAGCTACTGGTAGTTCTCCAGCTACCTGTGAGTAGCTCTCCTGTGTACAACCAAGCCTACTACTTTGGAAGCGTTTGCTTGGTTAAATTAATATGTGTATACCAAAATTGTAAAGTGTGTATTTGAGGTGAAAATGGTTGTATTTTCAGAACAGATAATTTCAAAAAAATATTTAAAGCTGATATTTGAATGATAAATCATTGAGCATTGGGAGACTGTGGCTGATATGTATTACTCTTGTAGAGGTATTCCAAATTGACTAAATTACAGCTAGTAATCCTGCACTGAAGTTATCGTGGATGGTAATCTTGCATAGGATGGCCACTAATGTGCTCCTGTCTGAAGTGTACAGGATTTTGGTAGCTCGGGATGATCTTCATTGAACAAAAGTAGCCCTCATTAGTCAAAAGGTTGGAGACCCCTGGGTTAGACCTTCCCCTCTCTTATCGATCGGTATGCAATCCAGAACAACGCCATCATTTACTGTTTCAAATAATACATAAACAGTACAAATCAGCACACATTTTTTTTAAAACTACTTCCATGTAGATTACCAAACGTGAATACTTGGTTTTATTGGTCCCTTTCAGGACATATATGTTTGTTTGTTGCATGTTTGTATTTTTTTTGTGTCGGCACTTTCATCAGTTTTTTCTTTCCTTCATGAGGTAGAGACATTTTTTAGGCATAGGATTGCTGGGTGAATGTAAGCTGTTTTTGTCTATTTTTAGGGAGGTTATTGCTGATTTATTTTTATTTTTTGCTTTGTCTGCTTCCCCATACATACCTCACCCCTTTTTCCTCCATGTTCCTCCTATAGTTTTTTTTCCATAATCTCTGCGACCCCTATCCTTACCTTCCTCTTCTGTTTCCTTGCTAACTGAATGCTTATGCATTTTCATAACAAAAAACTTGAGCATACTCCAAAAAAACACAACTATAGTTAAACAAGTAATGATACCCCATGCTGAAGGTGCAAAATACATCAATTCTACTTCTATAGAGACAAACAACAACTGATGGCAACAAGCATTTGGAATGCAGTAGGTCTCACATTTGCTTGAGTTAGAGCTATGGCATTGTAAATTCATAACTGGACTTGCCACATAAATTAGTCAACCCTGCTTCGTAATTTTGTGTTTTCCTGCCACAATGCCAGGGGCCCTGCATATAACAAAAGCACTTCAATTTACCTTTTTCCTCTATCTGCAGCCAAAAATGAAAATGTTGCCATTTAGCATCCTATTTTAAATCTGCCATGCTAATTCCAATAGAATACCACTTTCACAACCCCACCCTCAGAGTCGCTGGTTGACTAGCACAATTCCCAAAAAAAGAGACAAGACAGCCACGGAGGAGTAACAAGAGAAATATACTAGAAAGGTCACCCAAACATATCACAAATGTTCGACCAGTCATAATTTAATAAGGATGTTACATTGGCCTGAATCATCATGGTCATAATTTCAATAAGAAGAGGTTAAAAACACATGTACAATTATCATGTAAACCCAATAAAAACCTTTATCAGAAATACACTTTTGGCATTAGACTGTAATACTCAGAACAGCCCCTAGACGACACCACAGTAAAAATTACACTTGTAAGAAACATGGTCATCTAAATATATAGTTAGCCCCTAGAGGGCATAACCACGTGAAGAGAATGGCAAACAGTATTGCAGTGTAACAATATATTTAGCCTGTAGAAGGCTTAGTGCATTACATAGACTAGGATGCATACTGCAATAATTAAACAAACAAGTCCCTTAAAACAAAATTACTGCCAGTTGCAAAACAAAAGTTCCAGCCATGAAAGAACTTAAAAAGGCACTGAAGGGTGGGGGGTATTATTTTGGGGGTCCCTACTACCTAGTGTGGAGACCCAGAGATGATGCAGACAGAACACATTGTCGTGAATGTTTTGGTGGTGGTCCCACTGTCCTAGGACAACCACAGGCTGAGTTATGAGAAAAAATGGTTCTAAAAGTAGTGGCCTGCAAAGCAATATAGGGAGAGTTTCCCAAGTGCAGTGAATATTGTAGTATCAGCTCTCCCGCTGTGTCAGCAGAGCCACTTTGAGGATTTCTGTGATTTTTACGTAAAGCATTTACCAATTACAAGTGATTTTGCGAAAGCTATGGAGTGTGAAGGGGAGAGCCAAAAGAAATTACTCTGATTAGGCAGCAGTGTGAACAATGTGACCAGCGCTTCAAAACCGCTGATGCAGTTCGCACTGTTCTGCGCTGTTCCCGCTGTGAGTGTCATGGCCGCCATGGAGCACAAAGGGCAGAGACAAAAGAAAACAATAATTTGCCCATACTGAAATATATCTGCAATCATGCAATAATCCATGTAACAGGGTCAATCTGCATGGCAGTAATAAAACCGCCCCAAGGCGGGACAAATGAAAAGCAATTACCAATTACATCATGGGATTTTTGAAAGACAAGCCCACGAACGAGTGAAGATGATGGGCGAGAGATGGGCATAGTTAAAATCCACAGAATACTTACAGCAAGTCGAAAAGAACTTGCGCGCTCAGCCTTAAAAAAGAAGGTGCAATTATAGGAGTAATAAAACAACCAAAAGAAAAAGAAAAAGACATTAGCACTAACAATAAACAAGGAAACTGAAGTCAACTAGGACCAAAAAAAAAACTACCAAAAGCACTAGAGATAGCAAACCTATCAATGAATCCAAAGAAACCAAGCTGAAGACCAAGTAAACACCCAACATACCCTTAAGGGGTTAAATGTGGAAGAAGAAGTAATAAATAGTACTAGTTAACAGGGAAAGCTAACCCAGCCTGGAGGTTGTAGGAACGAATAATGGCACAATATTGGTGAATGGATACCAGCTGAAGGCCTTTGATGAATGGAAATTAACATCACCCATAAATGCACGAATGCACCCCCAAAGGAAGCCAAATGACACAATAAACAATAAAGGGGTCCCAATGCACGGACCACTGCTGCTTCTTTTGGTCCACACCATAGATAGACCACTTGATAGGCATTTGCCTTGTAAAACCACAGCCAGTGATGACGCAGAAATGAAGGTTTTACATTTATTAGCGCTTAAATGTAGTATTGCAATAATCAAGTGTGACTTTAACCGAACTAATAAAGATTGTACGGGGACAAATGTGCCCCCAGAGTAGTTTGCCAACATTTATAAGCGTGCTTTATATAACGTGATGTATTAGAATTGTACGAATCTGACATAATCGTAAACGTGTGCTATGATTTGCTTGTTTGAAATGTTTTAGCTTAGCATAACTTTAGTGGAGGCTTTGGCCTAGTTGCCTGTCTCACGGTTTAGATGCTCGTATTTTTCCAACGTGCTAATAAAAGAGTATTCTTGCTTGAAGCTGTATTTTTCCAGTGGGATCGTTCACATGCTTATCTTTAAGGTTTCGTGCCAGCCTGGCATCTTCTTCTTTGCTCCAAGGTCAATCTGCAGGTGCAGACAATGGACGCTCTGAAAGTGAGTTAATTGGTAAAATCTGTTGCAATTTACGTTCCCGACTCCAAGGATAATGTATGCTTAGGTAGAAGCTTGTGAACTGTGGTTTTTGATTGGACAATTTGAAGCCAACCTGTGAACCCTCCAATGGAAGACCCTACTGGATTTGAACTGTTGTCTATTTAAACCAGGTGCACGAGAGGAAAGTAGCCATTATTGGACAGCAGCCTTTACCAGCCCATTATTCGTCATTTGCCGACTTCGATGCCAATTGATGTTCGACGAGACTCTGATGCTTTCTCTAATCGAGAGAAAGAGACTTTAAGTAATTCTCGCCCTAGAGACTTTAACTTTGATTCGTCCCTTTGCATGAAGTAATAGTTTTGTCCTTTTGCCGCTGAGAGGCAATTGCCCCGTCCACCCTGCCCCTTTTGCCCCATCCCATGCTGATCGAATCCGGTACCTGTGAGACGAAGACTTCCTTGAATGCTGATTGAATTTGGTAAATATGAAAGGAAATTGTACAATTGCATTGTGTTCTTTTAGGTAACCAACTGCTGATTTTTGATAAGAGCCCTAGTTAGGAGTTTTCCAAATTAATGTTGCTAAAATTGTTTTGCATGAAGTCCCACATGCCGATGCTAATTTGAGGTTAGATGAGGATTCATTTGTTGTACGATGCAATTTGAGACCTTGTTGTGCTGACCAATGTATGCTATTAGTTCATTACAGATTATAGTTTTAGTGGTTTGCATTGCTATTATCGAAGGCATTATTATTCAAATGCTGCATAGACTGCATCTGTTTCGCCGTTATGGACAGCTATTAATGTTCATCTACATATATCATTTGGTGTTGAGACATGTTTATATTGTGCTAGCTTTGTTAATATAGGGAAATAAATTCATTAACTTTGAATAAACTGGTGTGGTTATTCATGACCGAAAGGTCATGGTTCGCCGAAATGTATTCTGGATTAATTGTGAAATGTTATGTTGATCAGGGTATTGCCTATGTACGTTATTGATTATTGATTTGATCGAATTGATTACTCTCGGGTGAAGAGAGCCCCACTTGGTCAAAAGATTCATCGGCCTAAGAGCGTTCAAATACAGGTAATTTATTAGGTCGCAACGCTCTATCAGTAGATGGTAGCAGAGGACGGTTTAGACTTTTGGGACCCCGCTCGAGAGGTATATGGTGTAGAATTAGATTTTTCTTGGGTAAAACAGATTGAGAAAATGATGATGGGCTAAGTCCCCCGCGACTTTCCCGGGATCTCGGAGCTTGCGAATGGAGAGAATGGAGGTGTGGAATCGGCGTTGGCGGTACTAGTGATGGTATGAGTGAAGTTAGGATTTTGCGCTTGCACAGCTTATTGCCGCAGATTGTGTGAAAAGGTTGCGAGGATTTTAGAGAATAGCGGAGGTGCGACTCAGAGTGTAGGAGTAGGGAAGTCGTCGAACTTCATAGAAAATAGCAGAGGTGCGACTCCGAGTGTGAGAGTAGGGAAGTCGTCGAACTTCATGTGCGTGTGGCGCTTTGTGCAGAAAAAGGTCCACGTGGTTGTTGTTGTTGAGACGGGCCCTGCGAGGTCAAGAGACTCCGGAGTATGTTGAAAAGTGTATGAGACACTTGTTTTATGTTGTGGTCTGGTCGGTTTAATAGGTTGACCGGGCGTGGTCAACAAGTCGGTACGTGTGTTAAGGGAGTGAAAGAAAACTTCTGACAAATTCTAAGTGCACTAGAATAGATCATTGACAAGTTGAGAGTAGGTCTGCGGGTCAGATTTGCTTGCGAAAGTGGGGACCGAGAAAGATGGAATAACTGCCGAGGCTAGTGAAAAATCCCTAAGGTCCTGAAGCGATTGTGTTACCCTTCCTGTAGTAAACCGACAGATCTGTTTTATTATTATTTGGTTGCTCGCGATATATGCTAGAAGTTGTTACGAGAGGAGCTGAGTGAAGGAGGACAAGCCGCGAGGCTTTGTCAGCCGCAGTGTGTGTGAGTGTGACGTCACTAGGAGCCGCGCTGGGATAGGTTGGTTGTAGAGAAGGGTCGCGCACGGATTGGACGCAGTCCGTGGGGCTCGATTGGAAGGGGAAAGGCAAGCGAAGAGTATTCCGGGAATTAAAGTCACCCATTGATTACAAATTTTGTGAAATAAAAGACGAGAAAATGAATTTTTTTAAAGCATTAAAGAGTGCGATGAAGGGGGAGTCTTACATTAAAGCGAGCGTAGGAGAGGAGACGCCACCCGAAGGTACACCAGCTTACATTGTAATGGAGGAAAGGGGGGTAGCTCCGTGCCTTTGGCTAAAGCAATGGCACAAGCTGACAGAGAAACATGGGAGCGTAGCGTTCCCGATCCATGGGACATTCAATATAAGGATCTTAGAGAATTTGAGATTCGCAATGTACGACATGAAGGTACCTCCAAGGCCAGCACAGTTTGAGGCTCTAGCGATTTGGGAACTAATGGCTAGACAGCAACAGCAAAAGAAGTTCGAGACCAGGATAAGAAAGGCAGAAAAGACACTAGCGGACGCTAGGTGGGATAATGCGCAGAAGGTGTAGAGGTCAGATATATTGCAGGGGATAAAATTGTTTCCCGCAATTACTAAGGAAGAAGAGGCGACAGGCAAGAAAGCTACCTGTAAGACAGACAGGAAGTGTTCCAAAGATAGAGAAGACGAGTCAGATGATGAGGAGTTCATCATGCAATTGCTGAACGACCGTCCACCGCCTTATGCAGAGAATGGACAAGGTCCAAGTTCCAGTTCTGCCCCTCCGGCACCGGTACAGAATAATGAAACTCCGAATTCAGAAACGCCATCGGGATCTAAGGACCCGAGTTTACTGTTCACCCCGCAGATACCGCAGGTCAGGAGAATATATCCAGATGTGCCTACATTGAAAGCAGCAGAAAATTATTAGCCGCAGGTCCCAAGGTACTACAGCAGTGACAATGGTACAGGAATGATTCTAGATCCAACCGTGATGGGAGTACAGAATGGTCATAACCCAACATTGGCACAAGCTGAATCAACTCAGTTTTTGATGCCTCAAAAGCAGATGCAGGGGGGAACCGCACATGCTCAGATGACTGGGAGTCAGACGGGCATGCCGGCAATGATGACCCATAGTGTAGGAATGAACATGCCTCAGAACATAGGGAATGGACAGAACCCAGATGCGATATCCCTACCCATTACTGTAGGTCCACCGGTACCTTTGTACGTTCAGCCTAACTCAGGTATGAGCGGTCAAGGGTCAATGGTGCAGAATGGGACGGAAAGGAGGTGCATAGAACACACTCCAGAGACAACTCCGATAGCGGCTCTGCCAACTGGATCTGGGTCCTTGATGGAGTTTAGTCCCATATGTGCTCAGTCAACAGTGGTGAGGTCGAGTCCCCCATTGATGATACCGCTATCATCGCACACTGAAAAGTTGCCGCAACCATCAATGGCAGTCAATGTGAATGCTACACTGATGGGGTTGAATGCGCAACAGCTGACACAGTGGTTCAACAGTCTAAATTCCACACAAAGCTCAGCCAGTGGGAAGGGAGAAGAGGACTATCTGAATAGGATCAGGTTGAACATGGAAGCAGAAGAATTGGTGGAAGGGACTATGGGTGTGAATAGGTTAGAGTCCTACTCGGAAGAAGAGCTGAGGTATCTATGTCCCAGGATTACGAGAGAAGTGAACAAGGTACATAGAAGCTTGCAAGAAATAGCTGACAAAAACGGGATTGATATAGACAAGACAAAACACTTGAGCAGGAGCTATAGATTGGATTTCAGGTCCACAGACTTTGAACACATGAGGTCAGCAGGCATGAAAACGCACCTTAGAGAATTGTTGCAGAGTGCACAAGTGTGGAGGTGCTTAGACAAATGGGAAAGCAGGTGGACAAAGAAAAAGGAAAAGAAGAAAGACAGTGTCCCAGAGAACAACGAGAAAAGACCACAGAGTAGTGATGCAATAACCATGTTACCAATGAGGGAGACAGCAGGGGGAAAATTAATACATGTACCGTGGCACAGAAGCGACATTCAGTCTTTTACGGATGATTTTCCCAAACTGAGAGAGAAACCGATTGAATGGTATCAACAGACTGATAGGTTTGTGAAGCTTGCAAAATGTCTTTGGGAAGACCTGAACACCCTCTTTGAGATTGTGGTTCCGGCAGATTTGTGGGAAGACTGCAAAAGGGCTGTAGGTTGGCCGACAAGTGAACCAGAGAGAGACAGGGATACGGGTGCACCATCACCTATGGTGATGAGTTTGTACTATAAGGTGATTGAGCATTTGAAGACGAAGGTTGCCGCGAAAAATGTGGATTGGCAGAAGATTGATCGAACTGCCCAAGAGGCTAAAGAGTCGATTCATAGTTACTATGAGAGGTTGTTGAAGGCGTTTAAGAACTACAGTGGCACGGAAACAATAGAGGCGAAGGACATGCTTCATTTTGTGTTTAGATTTGTGGAAGGGCTGAGACCAGAGATAAGTCAGATGATAAAGTCGCATTTGATTTGTTGGCAGTCGAAACCGATTGATGAGGTGTTGAATTATGCGAAATACTGTAGCGACGAAATTGAGGTGAAACAGAAAAGGTTGAAAGAAAAAGTGATGGTGATGCAACTTAAGGCAGCTCAGACAGGTCTGCAAGGTTTGCAAGGGTTGCAAGGGTTCCAACAGCAGGTACCGCAGCCGCAGGGAAATATGGTGTTTCAGCCACAGGCGAGAGGCAGAGGCAGAGGAGGTTTTGGGAGTAATGGTCCGGATTTGAACACTGTTGTGATTCCGAATGGTGTGCAGGCAATGAAAAAGGTGATGCCGTGTCACGTGTGCGGAATCGTCGGACATTGGAAACGCGAGTGCCCGATGGTGGTGCAGGAAGGTGAAGGTGTTGGTCAGCAAAACAATGATGTCAATGCATTCCAGACAATGAGGGGACCGAAAACGAGAGGTCCAAACCCAAATTTTCAGACCATAAATCAGCTGCAGGGATTACAGCCTATGCAGCCGCAGCAGATGCAGATGCCCCGTATGCAGATGACGCAAATGCAGCCAATGCAACAGCAGTTACCAATGGTACCTAATCAGCAAATGCAAATACCTTTGGCACCAATGGGTCAGCAGCAAGTGATGGTTCCTCCACAGGTCTCGAATCAGGTGATGAGTACAAATGGCACAGTACAACAGTTCCCATTACACAGTGAGAATGGAATAAACAATGTATCGGAGAGTGAAAGTTCAGATGAGGAGGGAAATTGTATGCTTGCAGCATCCTTGGAAGTTGATCAAAAGGGTCCATATGTAGAGGGAAGAGTCATGGGTCATCGTGTTTCATTCTTGGTTGACACAGGAGCCACACGTTCAACTGTTAGGAGCATTGAAGTACCAAATTTGCCACTCTCAGGGAGGACAGTTCAAGTGGTGGGAGTAGCAAACAGGCACCTGACGAACTCAATCACAGATCCAGTACCAGTCAGCATTAGTAACTATCAAGGGTTACATAATTTTGTGGTATGTGACTCAAGCCAGATAGCACTGTTAGGGAGAGACCTATTGTGCAAATTGGGATGTTCGATTATGTGTTCGAACGATGGAATCAGAATTCAGACGAGCAGTGATGGGGAAGAAGAGGACAGTGTAGAAGGGGATGAGATGGAGACTGTCGATGAAGAATATCCTCTGATTAACCTTCTTCCGATGATAACTGAAGAAGATATTCCAGCTGAATTACGGGAAACAGTCGGAAAAGAAGTGTGGGATATGACAGGAAAAGAGGTGGGATTGGTGAAAGGAGTGGAACCAGTGAAAGTGACTGTAAAACCCAATGCAACCTTTCCCCAGACCCCACAATACCACATGGCACAAGACACCCTCATGAAAGTCGCCCAACTCATTGACGAGTTTGTAAAGCAGGGAGTACTGAAAGAAGTGTTAAGCAGTCCATGTAATTCACCAATCATGGGACTAATAAAGCCGAGTGGAAAGGTCCGAATAGTGCAGGACTTGAGGAAAATAAATGACATCGTGATCAAATGCTGCCCCATAGTACCGAATCCAGCTGTGATAATGTTTCAAATCCCTTGCGATGCCGAGTGGTTCTCAGTCATCGACTTGTCACAAGCATTCTTTTCGGTGCCTCTTCACGAGGACAGCCAATTTCTCTTTTGTTTCAAATTCTTAGACAGAGTTTACAGTTGGTGTCGAATTCCTCAAGGGTTTTCTGAGTCACCGTCAATATTCAATCAGATTCTAAAGAAAGACTTGGAAGCGTTAGAATTGCCATTCGAGTCAATCCTAGTACAGTACATTGATGACTTACTGATTGCATCTAAGACAGAAAATGGCTGCACAGCCGATACCATTGCTCTACTGAACCACTTGGGAAGGAATGGACACAAGGTGTCTCCTTCAAAGTTGCAGTTCTGTCAGAAGAAAGTGAAATACTTGGGTCACCAAATAGAGAAAGGGTCACGGAGAATAATGAAGGAAAGAATAACAAGTGTACTTCAAATGAGTCCACCAAAGACGAGGAGGGAGGTGAGGAAGTTTTTGGGGATGGTGAGCTACTGTCGCCAGTGGATTCCCAACTTCTCAACTCTAGCAAAGCCCTTACTGAAACTGACCCAGAAGGATGCTTTGGATGAAATTGAGCTGAAAGGAGATGAGATGGATGCTTTTATTGAATTGAAAGAATGCATGTGTAGGGCTCCAGCTTTAGGTATGCCTGATTACACAAAGCCTTTCACATTGTTTTGTCATGAACGTGATGCATGTTCTCTGTCTGTCTTGACCCAAGCCCATGGTGGCATAAACAGACCAGTAGTGTATTTTTCAGCTACTTTGGATCCGGTCGCAGCAGCACTTCCTGGGTGTTTGCGCGCCGTAGCAGCAGTTGGTATCAGCCTCACTCAGAGTGAAGGAATAGTGATGGGACATCCATTAACAGTCATGGTCCCTCACTCAGTTGAGATACTTTTGACCCGCTCCCGAACGCAACACATGACTGGAGCAAGACTCACAAGGTATGAAACAATAATTCTGGGCTCACCGAATGTGCAGCTGAAAAGATGCACTACGTTGAATCCAGCAACCTTGCTTCCTGGTGAAAATGCTGAAGTTGAGAACGCTGAAGACGTCGAGCATGACTGCCTTCAGGTGACTGAATTTTGCACAAAACCCCGACCTGACATCAAGGATACTAAGCTTGATGAAAATGACCAAATTGTTTTTGTTGATGGGTCATGTTTAAGAGATGCATTGGGAATATTGAAAGCAGGATATGCTGTATGTACTGTCACAGGTGTCTTGGAAGCGTCCTGGCTTCAAGGAGTCTATTCCGCACAAGTAGCAGAGCTTGTAGCCCTTACAAGAGCATGTCAACTGTCTGCATTGATGAAGGTTACCATTTACACTGACAGTCAGTACGGGTTTGGAATTGTGCACGACTTTGGGCAACTATGGTCACAGAGAGGTTTCCTGACTTCTTCAGGGTCCCCAGTGAAAAACGGGGAGAGAATAAGGGAATTGTTACATGCCATTCAGATGCCAGCCGAAATTGCAGTGGTAAAGTGTAGTGCTCATACAAAAGGACAGGACTATGTTTCCCTGGGAAATGCATATGCGGATCAAGTCGCAAGATTTTGTGCCTTGAACTGTATATTGCTTAGGGATGAATGGAATTCGATAAATGAGCCAGAACTCGAACCAGCTGAAGCATTTGCCTTGAAGGTCGTGGATACAATGGATGAACTAAAAGCATTACAGAATAGCGTCAGGGAGGATGAAAGAGTTTCCTGGATTAAGGCACAATGTACAAAGAGACCAGATGAGATATGGGTTTCAAGTGAGGGAAAATTTGTCTTACCAAATTGTCTCTTATCGCAGCTTGCGCGGTTCTATCATGGGCAGGCTCACCTAGGGAGAGATGCCATGATAAGATTGTTCAAAACTGATTGGTTTAACCCCAGATTCCGTCAAGTTGCAGAAGCAGTCTGCCACCGATGTGTCGTTTGTCAGCAGATGAACCCAGGGAAGGGAACGGTTGTGAACGTGAGCCACATCGGTAGGGCCGGTGGCCCGTTCAGCAGAATGCAGATGGACTTTATTGAGATGCCTGTGCATGGAGGTCTGAAGTATGTGTTGGTGATTGTGTGCATTTTTAGTCACTGGATTGAAGCATACCCCACACGTAGAAATGATAGCCTTACAGTTGCAAAACTATTGTTGAGGGAGTTGATACCACGTTTCGGATTCCCGATCTCTTTAGAATCAGATAGGGGAAGTCACTTCAATAACGAGGTGATAAAGTTACTTTGCGCAGCGCTGAACATTGAGCAAAAACTGCATTGTAGCTATCGCCCTGAAGCCTCAGGACTGGTGGAGCAGATGAATGGTACGCTGAAATCAAGAATGGCGAAAATATGTGCATCGACAAATTTGAAATGGCCTGACGCATTGCCTTTGGTGTTAATGTCAATGAGAAACACCCCTGACAGAAAGACTGGATTGTCCCCGCACGAAATTCTCATGGGCAGGGCCATGAGACATCCTGCAGTTCCCGCAAACGCGCTTTTGAATATTACAGATGATATGGTGTTAGACTACTGCAAAGGTCTGGCTGACGTGGATCGCTCTTTCTCTCACCAGGTGGAAGCAACCACCTTGCCACCGATCCAAGGTCCAGGACACACACTGAAAGCAGGTGACTGGGTCGTGGTAAAGAAGCACGTGAGGAAGTCGTGTCTGGAACCCCGTTGGAAAGGCCCTTTCCAAGTGATCCTGACGACAACTACCGCTGTGAAGTGTGCGGGAGTTCCCAACTGGATTCACGCCAGTCATACAAAGAAAGTGTTGTGTCCCACGGATGAGGAAGTTGAAGCGCTGAAACTGCCAGTACCTGATAACAAAGTGCCAAGCGCTGAGACAGAACAAAACAGAACTAGAAGCGAACAGGCAGAAATAGAGGAGAGAGAGATATTCTCTGAGGACGAAGCAACCGATTCACTTGGGGAAGACCAAGGAGAAACCTCAGACAGTGACGAAGAAGCTGAGGGTAACAAAGAGCCTGAAGCAGCTGAAGGTAACAAAGAGCCTGAAGCAGCTGAAGGTAACCAAGAGCCTGAAGCAGCTGAAAGTGACAAAGAGCCTGACGAAAGTAACAGTGACAAAGGGCTCGAAAGAGGTGAGAAAGCAGGAGAGCCTGATCAGAGGAGGGCTTTCCCAGAAGCAGACGGTACAGAAAAAGAAAAGGAAAACGTGATTGACTCCCCAGAAGGAGGGGACAAGGCAGAACAGAACGAAACTGTTCAAACTTCATCAGGGGAGATCGCAGGTCCATCAAGTGGACACAGTGCAAAGAAAAGACCAATTATATCACCAGTAAAAGTAAAGACTAGAGAAAAGTTGAACGACAGTGAAGGGCCAAGAGTGAAAGAAAAAAGAAAGGAAGTGTCTGTCGTGTTACCAACAACAAGTGAAGAAAAAGACTTTGCCAAAGAGGAAAGTACCAGTGAGGCAGAATCAAAGAGAGATGCAAAATTAAAAAGAAAAAGGATACCAAACAGGAGATATTCCGGTCCAGAATGGGCATATGTAGTCAATGACGATTGGACTGACGAATTTGTATCTCTTAGCCTCGAGAACGAAGAAGAAGAGATACCAATAGAAAAGAAAAGTTTTATGGACACTATTGATTGAGAAAAAAAAAAAAAAAAAAACTGATAAATGACATTGCTTGCTATAATCTAACGTGATACAACCAGCTGAGACATTGCTAAACCGGATGAGACATTTGCTAACTTGATAAGACTTTGAAAACCTGATTGACTCTAAAACCCGATTTGAGACAACGTTGCTAACTGGAAAAAAAAAAAAAAAAAAGAGACTGAGTTATTGCCGAATTGAAAGAATAATTGCCGAAGTGAGACAAATGCTGCTAACCGATAAGTGACTGGGCTTCTGAAGAAAACTGTGTGAACATTGCATTGCGCTCGTTCAGCTTTGTAACTGAATTGCTAAATCGTTTCTTTTATAGGTGCTTCTAGCTCTCTGATTCTATACAGATCATGACACAAAATAGTAGAGTGAAGTATTGTAAATATGCGTGTATAGGCTTGATAACTGCATGTGTACTAATAATAGTGGTAATAGTGCTTGCAACGCGTGGTAAGGGTGAGAATGAGAAAATTGATGCTTCTACTTTTGCTCCTGTTACTGTCACTGAACTAACCGCACTGAAAAGACTAGAATTAGATGAGAGACACTTGCATGATAAGAAGGAGCTTTCGTATAATGTTTTCTATCGCTTGCTAACAGAATATGTTGAGACTATGGATGCGAAAGATTGTTATGTGTGTACACAGATACCGACATCGGTAAAGGAAGGGGTGACTTATCATCACATGCCTCTTACATATGGGATTACATGTAGTATAGTAACCTCTAGATTTTATGGTCAAACCAATATACAGTATTTTTCCTCAAATTATGATGTTACCTTTGCATATGTTCCTATAATAGCGCAGCTAAGCCAGATTGCTAAGGATTGGGATGCTAAAATAATGAGGGAATTTTTCGAGCCAATGCAACCTTTTGAAACAGCTCACGCTCATAGGGAAAATCTTACCTGCTCGCTCACTGCAGTAGAAATAAGCTTTTTAGATCGCACAGATGATAGGAGGGCACAAATGAATGCGAAATTAGAAAAAGAGCTAAGTAAGAGGACTTCAGTAGATCATTATGATTTTGCCGCAATAAAAACACAAGGGAGAATAGCTTTAGATGCTTGGCATGTAGGGAAATTTTGTATATATCGAGGTGAATCTTATTATGATAACATTTTCGTAGGATCGAGTGAATGTAAACATACGTTTATCTTTAAGGCCAAATGGACATTCATGCTGAACGGACTTGACCCTGTCATACCGGGTGTATATTACATTTGTGGGCATAATGCCTATTATCGTCTTCCAAAAGGATGGTGGGGGAGATGTTGTTTGGGTATAGTGTTCCCAAAGGTTTATCAACTGGATGACCTATCGGTGATTCCAAAGACGCCTGGATCTCATCGTATCCAGAAAAGAGAGACCGCAGCTGCTGTGGTAGGAGATATATTTGGAGCCATGATTCCTTCATTGGGAGTTGTGTTGAATTCCATCAAAATAAGAAAGTTGTCTACTATAGTGGATAACATGTTGACAAAGTTTTCAGGTGCTATAATCCTGATAGATGCTGAACTTGCAGCAGAAAGAGCTATGACTCTTCAAAACAGGCTTGCCCTAGACATTCTTTTAGCAAAGGATGGCAGCGTTTGCAAAATGCTTGGTGCGCGTCACTGTTGTACGTATATACCCGACAACAGTGTGAAAATTAAAACTATGCTTGCAAATCTAACAAAAGAGAGTGCAGACTTGAAGGAATTGAAAGAACCAGGAGTGTGGGAGAAAGTTGGAAAGGGAATTGCTTCAGTGGGAAATTGGCTTGGTGGCATTTGGAATGGAATATTACTAAAAATAATACAGGGAATATTAATAGTACTGATTTGTATTTTTGGAATTTGGGGAATAAAAAGGGGAATAATAATGATCATGGCAAGAATTAAGAGAAGGAAGGAAGAGAAAATGATGAAAAGAATGGCAGAAGAATACAAAGCAAGAACGAGGGGAACTAAAAGGCAAAGAGAACTGACAGAATTTTAATGGAATAAAATTTGTGGGAATAGTTTTGTGTGATGACAAGTAGTCATCAGAGGAGGGATTGATGACGCAGAAATGAAGGTTTTACATTTATTAGCGCTTAAATGTAGTATTGCAATAATCAAGTGTGACTTTAACCGAACTAATAAAGATTGTACGGGGACAAATGTGCCCCCAGAGTAGTTTGCCAACATTTATAAGCGTGCTTTATATAACATGATGTATTAGAATTGTACGAATCTGACATAATCGTAAACGTGTGCTATGATTTGCTTGTTTGAAATGTTTTAGCTTAGCATAACTTTAGTGGAGGCTTTGGCCTAGTTGCCTGTCTCACGGTTTAGATGCTCATATTTTTCCAACGTGCTAATAAAAGAGTATTCTTGCTTGAAGCTGTATTTTTCCAGTGGGATCGTTCACATGCTTATCTTTAAGGTTTCGTGCCAGCCTGGCATCTTCTTCTTTGCTCCAAGGTCAATCTGCAGGTGCAGACAATGGACGCTCTGAAAGTGAGTTAATTGGTAAAATCTGTTGCAACTTACGTTCCCGACTCCAAGGATAATGTATGCTTAGGTAGAAGCTTGTGAACTGTAGTTTTTGATTGGACAATTTGAAGCCAACCTGTGAACCCTCCAATGGAAGACCCTACTGGATTTGAACTGTTGTCTATTTAAACCAGGTGCACGAGAGGAAAGTAGCCATTATTGGACAGCAGCCTTTACCAGCCCATTATTCGTCATTTGCCGACTTCGATGCCAATTGATGTTCGACGAGACTCTGATGCTTTCTCTAATCGAGAGAAAGAGACTTTAAGTAATTCTCGCCCTAGAGACTTTAACTTTGATTCGTCCCTTTGCATGAAGTAATAGTTTTGTCCTTTTGCCGCTGAGAGGCAATTGCCCCGTCCACCCTGCCCCTTTTGCCCCATCCCATGCTGATCGAATCCGGTACCTGTGAGACGAAGACTTCCTTGAATGCTGATTGAATTTGGTAAATATTGCATTGTGTTCTTTTAGGTAACCAACTGCTGATTTTTGATAAGAGCCCTAGTTAGGAGTTTTCCAAATTAATGTTGCTAAAATTGTTTTGCATGAAGTCCCAAATGCCGAAGCTAATTTGAGGTTAGATGAGGATTCATTTGTTGCACGATGCAATTTGAGACCTTGTTGTGCTGACCAATGTATGCTATTAGTTCATTACAGATTATAGTTTTAGTGGTTTGCATTGCTATTATCGAAGGCATTATTATTCAAATGCTGCATAGACTGCATCTGTTTCGCCGTTATGGACAGCTATTAATGTTCATCTACATATATCATTTGGTGTTGAGACATGTTTATATTGTGCTAGCTTTGTTAATATAGGGAAATAAATTCATTAACTTTGAATAAACTGGTGTGGTTATTCATGACCGAAAGGTCATGGTTCGCCGAAATGTATTCTGGATTAATTGTGAAATGTTATGTTGATCAGGGTATTGCCTATGTACGTTATTGATTATTGATTTGATCGAATTGATTACTCTCGGGTGAAGAGAGCCCCACTTGGTCAAAAGATTCATGGGCCTAAGAGCGTTCAAATACAGGTAATTTATTAGGTCGCAACGCTCTATCACCAGAGAGTTGATGTTCTTGTTGTTAGGCTTCCTGAACATTTACATTGATTTCAGTGGGACACAACCAATGGGCACATTTGGAGCACATCGCTCCAAAATGTGGTTTTGCGAACATCAGTAGAAAATACTTCCTCAAAACCCATATTATTTTGGAATGTATTGTGGCGCAACCACTCCAACAGTTAAAATAAGAATGCTAACTTGGGAGAAAATCAAAAAGCACGGTGTATTCGTTACCTAGGTGATGCAGAACAAAGGCATTGCTTCAGCAGGTCTAGAGTGCTTTATGTGAGGCACTAATCATTTCCTTGTTCAATGTTAATTAAATCCTAAAATGGATGGGGTGTTGCCAGCCATGCCTTGGATTAGATACCTGTCAGCTGTCACTACTCAAGAGTGACAATTATTCATCAGTTGGACAGTTGGTGACGTAAATCAGTGGGGGAGAAAGCAGTGAGGACAGGATACATTTTCCCTCGGCGGGTCTTACTCTCTGGAAATGCAACAGACCCGGTAGGGCCAAAGATAATGGTTATTTGATGCGACAAGTTACACTTTCATCTGCAACTGTTTACCGTCTCCAGCAAATTGGTACCGTAGCTGGCAGCTCACATCAGCGACAGCTGTGATTCTAGGGTTGTGGCTAAAGGTTCAGTGCACAGTGCTCTCACGTCAAAATAGTATTTGATGGAAATGGTTGAGGCAAATTCACTTTGGAGGTAGCCTGTCAATCACCGGACTTCTCTCGGGGCAGTGATGCAAATGCGCGGACAATATGACCTATGGTTTGTTTGTCCGGAGTCCATTTTTTCCATATTAAATACAAAGTGAGTGTTGAAAACACTTCTTCTGCAGTGTTTCAGAAAGAAAACAGTCGACTGCCTTCGTTTATGTTTTTCCTGTGGGAAACATTTCTCGGAAAAGACAGTTAAATTTAGCCAATTCCTCACTTCTCTGATTACTGGTGCAGATGGTTTTTATTCACATGCAATTAATTTTTGGAACTCCAGAAAACTGGGAAGTAAAGGCAAAAATAGCTCCGTTCCCCAATGAAGAAAATTAGTTGCTTGATTTTAAATAGATTAGCTAAACGTTTCGTGCTCGAGTTTGTAACGTTCGAATCAAATGGCCACTTTTTCTTTCACAGCCATTAAAATAAAAGTACTACTAATATGTAATTGGCCTAATTTGTTAATCTGGCCTAGACGTAGCAGACATTACAAATATGTGTACATAAATAGAGAGGTTTTGCTCATTGGCTCCATTGGTCTGCTCATCTGTCATTTACATTTTGGTTCAACCCATCACAGCATGTAACATGCGACTATGGTTTAGGGCAATTCATCCATTGGCTCGCTTGCATTGTCAAGGGTGAATTTTTCCAATCAAATGTGCATATTCATCTAAAAAGAAGAGAACTTCAGTACCAGGGCTTGTAGAAAATGACTTTACTTTGCTGTGGCTTTTTTCCATTCTTTACGATATGTATTTTTTTATCACTCTCGTATTTTAGGCATGCTTTCCAATTACAGTAATTTAAAGCAAATAGTTCATTTCCTTGAACCCCAATAAGAATCTCCTTTTCCTGGGATGCATTAAAACTAAAAAATGATTTCCCTTCCTGCTCTACTCGCACCTGTCTCCAAGAAATAGAAGGCGCCGTTCTATTAAAGATATTTCAATGGCTGTTGGTATAATCATCGAGCCAGAGATAGAAAAGAGGAACTAGGCAGAGAAACATGGCTTACCACTTTCCAGACAGAGTACGCGGGTTAAAAAGATCTGCTTTATGTGTGCGGGGCGTGCTGGGGGTGCTCTGTCAGTGAGTATTATTAGGATTTTTGAGGGCTGGTTGGAGAAGGTAGTAAACAAGATGAGCTATTGAGAGAGTCTTAAAACTGTGCAAACACAAACCCATTGTATAGTATTTTTGATACACAATATGCACCTTACCAAGCACCATAAAAACGTAGCTGCCCAGTGGCTCATGCCATGTGTGACTCTTCCACATAGTCCTAGCATTTAAAACAATACCACTTTGCATTGTGGGACTTCTGTTTCTCTAGTACCCTCATAAATATATGGTTACAATTTTGACATTGACAGTGCTTTTGACTAAAGATCTGGGAGTGTGCCAGTTTGTCACGGTTGTACCTTGGAACAATGCAGGCATTTACCACGCATGCCTTAGCAATGCGTCCTGAACGACAAATGCGTTTCTACAATGCATTCCTTTACCTCGCAAGTCATTACAACGACTTGCCTTGGGGAAGCGCTGGACTTTGGAATAGAATAATTTACTATTCCAACTCCAGTCTGCGCCACAGTAGGGAAAGTGTTGGACTTGAAGTCCAACATCATTCCAACAACGCTTTCTCTAAGACAACACGTCATAATGACTTGCATTGATAAGGAATGCATTGTAAAGCCGCATCCTTGGTTCGGTCCGTGTGGTAAATGCACAGTGTGGTTCGAGCCGCATTGTTAAGGCTGTTTCCCGTTTGTCACACAAGCCAGTGGGCTACTACCCTGCAGCAGTGCACAGTTTTTCTTTGCTCCCTGACATCTCTGAAGGCCCTCAAGCATGGGCTGGCCACTGGGCTCCTTTTTTGTGCAGGCCTCCTACCTCTGACAGTAGTGTCCAGAGATGAGCACCGGGCTTAGGTTGTACTGTGATTAAAATCTTAGAGAAGGAACTGAGCAGAGCAAGACAAAGGGAAGTAAGAAAGGGAGGGATGAAAGGCTATGAAGAAAAATGGATAGAGAATGGGATACAAAGAGAAGGAAAAGGGGATAGAATGAGGGAGAGCGAGACAGAGGCGTTGAGAAGTTGAGAGTTGTACAGAAAGGAGGAAGCCAAAGCAGTAAGCAGAGAGCCACAGAGAGAGATATGGAATTGGAGAAATAGGGATAGAGACGGAGCACAAATTGGGCCAGAAGAGAGTGAAATGAGAAAGGAGACACAATAAGGACATGAGAAAGAGAAGAGAGGGAGGAAGAAAGCAATTTAAGGACAAAATAAGACAGCTAGACAAGACTAGTGTGAAGATGATATCTGAGCTCTGGGCGCTGCTGGGTAACCTGCTTTTCTTCAGTTTCATGGAGTGCCGCAGGAAATGATGGACCCGGTTGTCCCTCTGAGTATGAACAGTGACTATTGATGAAATAGCATTTACGTAGCGTGTACTCGCACAACAACCATGCAGCGTTTAAGCACTTTTCTGGATTGCTCTTCTCTTTCAGTCTTGTTATACAAAAAAGATGGCGCTCCCTGCTGATGGGCAGCAAGAGCAATGTTTCTTTCATTGCATTTTGTGGGTGGTGGTTGATTGTTATCTTTTCCCTTGTTTTTGGTCAGTGTGACCTCGTGTATTTGTGCTGGTGGTTTTTGTGTTTGCTAATGTGAGATTATAATAATAATATATAATAATTAAATGAATATTTTTACATCTATTTTTCTTATTTCACTTCTTACAGAGCGTATAGGGCGAAAGGTCACAGGATGTCACTTATTGTGATGTTATAGGCGGTTAAAGGGCATGTGATGTCACTTCTGCTACCCTTGCCATTTTGATGTTTGGTGACTTGACGTCCCTGGAGTAAAAACAAATATCCAAGCAAGATAACCTTATATGTGTTGAAGCTGGGATAGCTTTCTTCCTCTTCTCTGCTCTTGAATTTTATCTTGGGTAGTAGGTATGTTGTGGAGACTGAAACTAGACCTGTATCAATATTTTTTGATACTCTGGCGTAGTCTTCCCTAATTCGTGAAGTTAATGCTTTCCAAAATGTGTGTGATTTTTGACCTGCGAGATATTGGTTGAAAGTTGAAAATGCCTTACTAAATGGAATATTCTCATTTAGAAATACTTCTCAACCTAGACTCCTGCTGGTATTTTGCATGGCTTTGTGGGGCAAACCTTCACTAAGGCAAGTTACTTCAGAAGCCTGTGAAATGTCTTTTGTGTAACCTGTTCAATTTCAAGAGGCGTTATGCATATTTCGAAAACAAATTGCAAATTTCACACAACCGTACTGGAAATTCTACATCAGGGCTAGGTTAGGACCCGTGCAGGGCTCTATCATGTTGCATGACTGGCTTCCACATCCCCTCCGAAGCCCTTAACCATGCCATAATAAATTTTGAGCACAACAAGCCAGGTAATGTTTCCTGCCGACTGTCCACCGTTGTTAGGTAGCCTCATCACCTTGTATTGATCTTCTGGGAGGCGACCACTATATTCAACCAAGGCCCATCCAAAATCCAGTCTGCTAGTTTGTCTCCAACTATGACTTCTTATCATTTGTCACCCTAGGTACTTCACTGTGCCAGCTTACCTTACCCTTTAGATTCATCTCCAAAGCTTGGGTTCAGGAGAAATGCATGTAGAAGTTCTCAGTTCTTCCTCAGACAGAGTTAATACTTCTTATCTTCTCCAGATCCTGTAGTGTTCTGATTTCCAGTTGGAGGTTTCCCTAACTTATAGTAGCAGTAGTTGTTGAGGGCCTTGAAGATATCCTTGAAAAGTTGTCATGCCTTTTCTAGGTTCTCCCAACAGTTTAGCACTTCCTTTCACCTGTGCCTAAAACTATCCAAGATAGCACTATTGTCAGTGTTTTACAAAAAGGTGGCTTTATCAGCTCCACAAATACCCCCAAGGATTTCACTGTTGAAATGATGCACTCCCCTAACCCAGTGTAAAACCTACTCAAACCTGTCCCCTGCTTATGGTGCCCCGGGTGAAAGTAGTCAGTGAGTCTAGGCTAAAGCCTGCTTAAAATGCCCATCACACACTGGTACACATATGAAACTGTCAGTGATTTTTTTTTCTGTCATTTGCTATGCACTGTTGACTGAGCTTCTATTCTTCTCACATTTTCTAATACATGCAGGTTGGTGTTACCTACGAGTGTAAGGAATTGTAATTACATTTCTTTTGTTCTGCTGAAGGAGAGCCAGCATCAGGGTTGCTGGACCAGTTGGTCTAGTGTCCACCAAGCACAGATAACAACCTTATTCTGCATGTTTTCTGGTCAAGAGTCTGCTTGAGGGAATCTGATTACAGACACTTAGTAGGAGCCAAGGAGAACCTGAGGTTGCTAGGCAAAGCTTAATTTGAGCCGGTAGTTTCCAGTGCTTGGCACTGGCACTTAATTGGCAACACCAACACTTAAAACAGTCTGCCACATGGTGGGGCTGTTTGTATAATTTGAAGATGAGCACATTAACAGTTACTTATTAGATCAATACACATTAAAAATGCCTAATATCTGCTGTCCAAACCATTTTTATAGCTTTGGGGCCAGGAATAGTCTGAATTTGTAGGAGTGTGATGATTCGTATTTGCGTTAGTACTGTCCTTCGTAGAGCTGGCCTTGGCAATGGGTGATAAAAGCTCCCGCGGCCTCTTGAGGAGGGCTCTATCCACTTAATTTGTTTTACAAATTAAGCACTGTTGTAGGGCTTAGTCACAGATCAGCCACTTTTATGAATGTCGTGTTTTTTCTTTGTGCTATAAATCTAACTTAGGCAATTAATTATATTTTTCTATTTAATAAAATGCCACAAAGATGGAGGACCCAAGGCGTCCCTAATCCAAGTTACATACTTAGGCTGTGTTTTAAACATGAACCAATCTGTGGAAAAACTGTTAGCCTCTACTATAAAATATAACATTTCAGGGTCTGTTACTGCAGAAATATTTATGTTAACATACTGTCTCACTTCTGCACTCCGCTTTTACAGGCTACTGCACATCTACTGTTGGCACATTACATCTCAGAAGCAGACTTTAAGCATGTCACACAGGTTTCATCTGAAGTTGTATGCAGCCATTCTAGGCTTTTTGGCAGCCTTGATTTTTTTTTTTTTAACCAATGTTTATTAGATGTAACAAGGTAGTACAGAAATAGTCATTGTAATCAAAACTCAGTTATTCCTTACAAAGGACAGTGTATTAAGAGGATCATCTTCATACATGCATGCACAGTTGACGGTAGGAGACATCGGTTCTTGCGAACGATTAGACGGTATAACAGTAACAAGAGGAGTCAATAACAGCTGTCATGTGCCAAAGATAAAAGCACACCCAGACATAGGTGGTCATTCTGACCGCCGCCCGCCACGCTGTTACCGCCATATGGCCGCTCTGCGGTCAAAAGACCGCGGCGGCCATTCTGGCTTTCCCGCTGGGCCGGCGGGCGACCGCCAACAGAGCGCCCGCCGGCCCAGCGGGAAAGGCCCTGCAACAAGGAAGCTGGCTCCGAATGGAGCCGGCGGAGTTGCAGGGGTGCGACGGGTGCAGTTGCACCCGTCGCGATTTTCACTGTCTGCTAAGCAGACAGTGAAAATCTTTATGGGGCCCTGTTAGGGGGCCCCTGCACTGCCCATGCCAGTGGCATGGGCAGTGCAGGGGCCCCCAGGGGCCCCACGACACCCGTTCCCGCCATCCTGTTCCTGGCGGTAAAAACCGCCAGAAACAGGATGGCGGGAAGGGGGTCGGAATCTCCATGGCGGCGCTGCTTGCAGCGCCGCCATGGAGATTCAGCCCATGCAGGGGAAATCCGGCGGGAAACCGCCGGATCCCCTTTTCTGACCGCGGCTTTACCGCCGCGGTCAGAATGGGCTGGGAAGCACCGCCAGCCTGTTGGCGGTGCTTCCGTGGTCCCCGGCCATGGCGGTCTTGGACCGCCAGGGTCGGAATGACCCCCATAGTAATTTAATAACTTGTAAGCATTGTTTATGGGCAGTGATTAATCTTTGTTATTTGGGAAGCACATGAGTACCCGACAAGGGACCTTCTATAGTGAAGGACGGGTCCGAAGGGACACTGAGTCAGTCAGGGAGCTCATCATTGTATGCTTGTAAATCTTGCAGCAGAACCCCCCAGGCAGCTGCTGTTGGAACTCTTCGCAGACCCCCTGCTTCCTCTCGCTTTCGCATC
Organism: Pleurodeles waltl; assembly: GCF_031143425.1. Classification (NCBI taxonomy): domain Eukaryota; kingdom Metazoa; phylum Chordata; class Amphibia; order Caudata; family Salamandridae; genus Pleurodeles; species Pleurodeles waltl. Next base: position 902,554,815 of record NC_090448.1, on the reverse strand, counting down.
ACAGCTTTAGCTTTCCCCCATTTCAATAGTGCTGCACACCAGTGTTTCAGATGCGGGAGAATACAGGCCTTCCAATCCATGGCAATGGTTCTGCGGCCTATCAGTAGTGTAAGGTCTGTGAAGCGGTTGGTCACAGGTGTGTTCTTGGGATGATTGAAGAGGCCAAGCAGGGAGCCCTCGATGCTGGAGATATCAGTCCGTTGTGTCAGTTCCCTGAGTGCGGTGGTAATGGCATGCTAGAGTGCTACTGATTCTGGCCACAACCAGAACATGTGGACCAGATCTGCCAATAGGCATGGGCTACAGGGGCATTCCGGGGAGGAGCCAAACATCTTGTGCAAGGATGCCGGTGTTAAGTATGCCCTATCCAAGATGTTATGTTGTATATACTGGAATTTTGCATTGTGCAATACTTTTCTGGGGTATATTAGGGTTTTCCTCCATTCCTTTCAAGTGAATTCTCTACCCACATCCAGTTTCCAACTCCTGCGAATCGGCAGCAATGGATAGCGGTCATGTGATTAGGCGGAGACACCGCCTATGGTGTGGAGTGTCTTCACAAGGGGGTGCTGATCTGGCTTGGTATCAGTAATGTGCCAGGCTGTTGCTTGACACCCAACAGTCTGGCATACAGTAGGAAGTGTCCAGCAGGTACGTTCCAGGCCGTGCATAATTGTTAGAATGAAATGAGCCCCCTGTTGCGGAACAGGGGCCCTGGCGTGTCCACCCCTGCTTTTTCCCATAGCTGAAGGACATCTCTGCCCGGCATTTTGCACAAAGTGCAAATAGCAGCTAGTTTAATGTCTAGGGAGTACTGCGGGATGGAGGATAACTATCATGTGCACCCATGAACAAGGGATTGGAGCTGTGGGGAGGTGCAGCCTGTGGAAGAAAGGTTCCTGCATCGCCTGTCTTGCACGTGTGGGTGAGGACCACCCTAGTAGGCACCCCAACAGCCAGCGAGTGGGCCTTTGGAGCTGCACTGCTAGGTAGTAGTGCTCGAAATTGGGGGCCCCAATCCCCCCCCCATTTCGACTGACAATTGTAGCTTCCTCAGTGTGACTCGTCATCTACAGATAAAGCTGCCAAGCATGGCATGAAGCATGCGGAAAACAGTCTGCGGAATGAGCACCAGGAGAGTGTGGAAAAAGTATACTAGGCAGGGGAGGATAACCAATTTAGACAGGTAAATTCTCACTTGGACCATGTGCAGAAGCGTGCCCCTAAAGGCCATCTGGGGGCGAAGTGAGGCAATGGCTCTGGTAAAGTTGCCATCAATGAGACCTTGAATGTTACGGTAGATAGGGACCCCCAGGAAGCGGAAAGTCCGAGGCTCCCAACGCAGGACATGGGCATCCTCAAACAAATGCTAAGTTGGGATGTCAGGATGCCTGAAGTCTTGGAAACTCTAAGAGGATGTGATGGCGGCTATGTCCTGCCTGATATTGCATATATGTAAGTAAAGCCATTGTCTGCATAGAGAGAGGCAGCATGTAATTTGCCTTCGGGTGTTATGACCCACCCAGCATCCCACTACCGGGGCCTGTGAGCCAGAGGTGAAGAGCAGGAGGGGACGAGGGTGTCCCTGTTTTGTCTTCCTGGTCACCGGGAACGAAATGGAAATGCACTTTCCGATCTTCACCCGATCTGTGGGTTCCACATACAGGAGGTGGATAAGCTGCTTTAGCCAGTCGGTTATCCCCATCAATGTGAGGGTGGAAAATATATATTCCCAATCCAGGCTGTTGGATGCTTTTTCAAGGTCCAACACCATGCAGGCAGCATAGGGCCACCAGGCAAGGGCGACCTCCATTACTCTTCGCAGACGCCAAATGTTCAGCGTGGTGGCCCTACCTGAAATAAAGCCATTCTGGTCCAGATGGAATTGTACTGGAATATGATGCAGGAGTCAGGGGGATTTTGCTCAGTATTTTGTAGTTACACCCCAGCATGGAGAGTGGATGATAGGATGTCAGTTCTAGAGGGGGTTTCCCTGGTTTAGGCAGGGAGATCAGAGACTCCCAAAGCGAGGGGGTAGTCGTCCCCTGGCCTAAGCGGTTTTGAGTGTTTCAAGGAGCTTAGGAGCCAAGGAATGCTCGTACACTTTGTCAAACTCTATGGGGAATCCATTGAGCCCTGGTGTTTTGCAGGTGGGTGAGTGTCTAATCACGCCCCGTATTTCTTGAATTGAGATGGGTGTTCCACCTGAGCCAGGTCTATGGTAGACAGTGTGACCTCGCCGTGCAAGGCTTTAATATGCCACGCCCAGTGTACGCGGGGTATCATATATGGTCTAATGATGTACAGTGAACGTATCATGTATGTCTGATTGGTTGGTAAGTAGGCAGGTCGGGGACTGTCTGACCATATTGATGGGGGATCTGGGAACTGCGCTATGCAGAAGCCATGCTAACAGTTGGCCTGATTTGTTTCCCTCTGCATGCATCTTAACCAGGTGTGTGTTAAGGTCAAGGCACTGCAATTGCTCCTCAAGGCAAGCATGGGTTTCTACCACTGCAGCTAGCACATCCCATCCATCTGGGACATTATGGGCCACCAATGTTCAAAGCTTATTTTCGGTATGCGTGAGTTCAGAATGCAACTCCCCACGATCCCCCACCCTCATGATGATACAGTGGCCTCATATCATGGCTTTTAAGGCCTCTCAGTTCACCGCCTGGGAGGTGGCTGTGCCCCAGTTCCCTGTCAAATAGTGTGTCACGCCTTCTAGTGTGGCCTTCCTGAACAGCTGGTCTCCAGCACTGAGGGCTGCAGGCGTCAGGTGGGACCTGGTGGTCGGACTGTCTACCAATTGAAGTGTAGCAGGAGGGGGCTGTGGTCTGAAAAAGCCTTTCCTAAATAGTCGCTGGATGTGACCTGCAGGTGGAAGGAGTGGTGACAAAATACAGTCTAGTTTAACATGTAGGTCATGTGGGCCGGGAAGAGTAGGGGTGCTTTCGGGTGCCAGAGTGAACTCTATGCCAGCTATCAAGTAATGACCAATGTGCGAGCCACTGAATAAAATGAGCTGTGGTAGTCACTGTGGGGGAGGTCAGGAGCGGGAGATGGGAATGGTCCAGGGGTCGATTATGTCATTAAAATCCCCGCCCAGGACCCAAGGAATATGTGCCCACCTGGTTAGGACAGTCGAAAGGTGTGTGAAGAAAGCTAGTTGAGAGCATAAATGCTACCCAACAGGATGTGCCTGCTGTCCAACTGTCCCTCTAAGACATATCACCCCTCTGGGTCTACCACCATGACAGTGTCACTAAAGGGACACCGGGTCGGACTCATACCAGCGCCCCCATGCTAAGTCTGAGAAAGTGGTAGAACAACACCGACCCCACCAGCGCCGCTGCAACTTATCATTCTCACCACCAGCTATATGTGTTTCTTGCAGGCACACCACTTGAGCACCCCTGCATAAAACATATTGTTGCTCTGCATACCTCTTATGAGTAAGTGACCAGTGTCGCTCGGCAGCTGGTGGAGGAGGCTTGTAGGTGCAGTTGGCGCAAGAGTACATGATCAGCAGAAGCAGCGCTCTCATATCACTGACAGCAGTTTCAAGGGTGACATCAGTCAGGGCTGTGACGAGGTTGCACTCGTGGTCGTATCTGAGACTTGGTCTGATGGTATGTCATCGCTGGCCTGGGGGGCAGAAAGCATCTGTCCACCCATAGCGACGATGCGGTCAAGAGTGGTTGTATTTGTTCTTCCTTTGCTTGCTAGGGGGTCGATCCTCTGTGGCCTGACAGTTTTAAGCTCTCAGCTGGTAGACGTCCCACGTTATTTTCTTCTCTCTGAACGAGGACTTGAGGTTGGTGAGGGCAGATTTGAGTCCTCGTATCAACGTTGTCCCCCACCCCCCAATCCAAAGCATCTGCAGGTTCAGTAAAGAAATAGCTGGTCCCATGAACCATAATCTTGAGCCTATCCAGGAAGAGCAGTAACTATTTGAGGCGACCTGCCATAGGCGCTTCATCAGTCCCAGAAGGAAAGCTCTGTGGCACTGTACCGCTATGGTGTAATCAGGGAACAAGAACATGAGGGCGTTTTCATAAGTAAGTGGTTCTGCATGTTGAGTGGCACGTAATATGGCCTCCCTGTTCCTGTAATTGAAAAGCCGGACTACCACTGGCCGAGGAGGTGCCCCCGAGGGGACCATTTTGACGGCACACTATGGGCCCGCTCCACCAAGTATTGAAGCGAGAAGGCATCAGGGCCCACAATCTGCTCCAGTCAAGTATCAAAGAAGAGAACCAGATCCACTCCCTCTGAAAAGCCCACAATGCGTAGGTTGTTCCATCAGGAATGGCCCTCTGAGTCCTCAGCCCTGTTTTCCAACTCTCAAACTTTCGCAGTAAGGGATGTGACCCGTCGCTCCAGGTCGGATAGTGCTGGGCAAATTACATTGAGCTTGGTCTCTGTGTTCAGGGACTTGGACGGACAGTTTTACCTTGGCCCTCATGAAGAAGCCTTACCTCCACAGCATCCACTCAGATGCGGAGGACCTGCCTGGTGTCTGCAATGGCCTTGAGGATCCCGTCCAACTTTTCATCAGCAGGGGTAGGAGCAGGTCTTCTGTTTCTTACAGGTCTGTCCAGTCCTGCCAGATGCAGAGAAAAGGTTCTGTGGTGAGAGTCCAATGTCAGCTGCCATTCCCCTCCCTTCCTCTGGTTTGTGGACACCTGACAGAAGTCATGACACTTTGGTTCTTCAGCATATAGTTAACTACATATATCAGGGTTCTGGGGGGTGATGGATCAGTTCATATGCTTTCTTTTGAGTGTTTGGAGACCAAAGTAATGTGAGGAAATACTGAGGGAAGCTACCTGGCTCTAACACAGGCGTTGAAAAACGAGCTTTGTTTTCCACTATTCATTCATTAGAACTCTAAATAAATAATAAGGGCCTGATCCATCAAGCTATTTATACCGCTTATGTTCAGCAGGGAGCACAAATGGCTTTAGCTGTGAGTGCAAAACCACATTTACAATTAATAAAACATTAATTTTCACTTGTATATCTAACTCACATACAATGTAACCCACAAGATATAATATTACATAATACTAAATCAGCTCCTAGGGGCAGAAATGGGTTTTCAAGTCATGAATGCCAAAGGAATTTGTTGACCTTATATTCAGAAACGTTTCATGAGCCTATTGGCTATGGGAGAAGATGTACTGCTGCGGTGGGTAAGTGTATGAAATAGAGAGAGGAGGCCTTATAACTGATGGTATTTTAGACGAAGAAGGTTCTTCAGGGGGAAAATATTTTCCATGTGGAAAAAAAAAGAAAACAATAGCATTTGCAAACACACTTTTGATATGTATTTACACATGTGTAATTGTACACCAATTTACATCCATGAACGCTCTAAAAACTTGCATCTAGTGTAGCTTCCCACAGGGATAGCTCTGATCACATGCCAATCTCTTCATGGCCACCAAAAATTAGCACTAAGTGTTCGTTTTCTGTCACTGTATACCATTTCCTTGTAATAAGCTATAGTTGGAAGCCAGTGGGAAGTTAACGCTATATACGTTCTCCATAGTCTGAGTAACTAGTCTGAGTAGAGAGCTCTTCACATCCCAGATGTGGACTGCAGTAGATGTGTACACAAAAGGAGATGTACATTGTACCCATATTAAATCAATAGCGAGCACTTCTGGTCTTAGCTCTCACAGCCTTGTTTAGCTGCATGTTACTTTATCCTAAATCTCATTTCCCTTGCCATTGTAATTTCTGACGTTATGTACGTAGATCTGATATTGCTGGTGCTTAATTTGTGCCAGTGGTTCCAGGTGGTTGGCCCTGCAAGTCATTTGTAGGTATTTGAGCATATTTTTTATCAGCAAACTTTGAACCAGAACAAAATAGAGAAAGCCAGAAAAGGAACGAAAAAAGCGAAAAGAAGAACAAGGATGCAAAACATAGCAGTTGAGGTAAAAAACACATGAATTGTAGGGTGGTAGAAATAAGAGGCAGGAGGTGGAATCAAGAGTAGGCAGTCTGGATGTTCACTAAGACTGGCATGTTGACAACATTAGACCAATGCATTTAATTTTTTTTACACATAAAATACGAGTTATTGGACCATATTGCTCTGCAATTGGACAATTCCCAATGGTAAACATAGGCCACGTTTCACCTGCAGCTTGAAAATAAAGCTAGTGATACATTTCAAGAAGTGGACATACTGTGAACTCCAAATCTATTGAAAATCACGTTGTCGTAGGTAACTGAAGGGGCAGTTTTGAGAAAATGCCTAGACCAATCGCATATTCTAAACCTTACCCAAAAGAACATGTAAAAACAAGCATTGGCAAAGTCAAACGGCTTGGTCATGGCACACTGGTGCAATGGTTATGTTCTTGTTCAATTTTTAGTTGCAATCATACACGAAAATAAGAACAGAACATGATGTCACATATATGTGCCTATCCTGTTTACAATATACATTTTAAATTTAATAAATCACTCACTAGGGTGACTTGTTTTACTAGCAATTTATTAATAAACGAGAAACTGCTTAGTTTTGCAAAGCATTTTATAATTTTGTGTAGGTAACAAAAAGTCAACATCGAAATGAGCACTGAGGTCGCAGGCAGCTACAATGTTACAATGCTAGTTGAACTCTGTATAAGAGCAGCTTTAAAAGGGATACCGGAAATAAATCACCATCTGAGTACCTAACGTGCAGGCAAAACAAATAGCTAGTATTTCAAGGTAATGTTAAAAAATCAAAATGGAAAGAGTAGTCTTTGTCGCTGAAGACAAAGGAACTATTTTGAATGTATGTGAACAGTGTGCCCAAGCTTTGTGCAGTTACTCAAAGTGAAGGGAACTACTGGGTAAAGTGGGCTGTCCTGACCCATGTAATATGCTGTGGTGGTGGAACAAAATATGATTGAAATTTTACCACACCAGTGGATGCAGCCTGCTCACAAACACCCCCTCTATGATGTATATCATGACTGATTTGTTTAGATAAACAATAGTGTGCTGTGACAGGTAAAGCTTTCTAAAAGGCCAGACTTTGAAAGGCGAGTCAGGCTTAAAGGCACAGAAACAGGTGAAAGCACACCACAAGTACCTATGATCTTGGCACCCACCCGTAAAAGAATTAAAGTAGCTCTGCTGTGTCTGGAATGCGTTTGAAAATCTGCATCCAGCGATCTGTGGACAAGAATGCTCAAACAATGCCTAGATCCTATCATTCGAGGCCTTTTGTGAACTCTGCTCCACACTATACTACTGTTGTAAATGGCAGTCTTCTTTTTAACCTGCACTCCTTCCTTTTCCTAAATGATGTGAACAGCAACATTAACCGAAATATCCATGGCTCATATTTAGGCCGGTAAATAGAAATACATTAAATTGGGCGCTTTTGACACCTGTTGCTTACAGCACTTAAGAGATGAAGATAGTGCAGTATGAAGTGCGAGATATAAAGCAAGTTGTTTGTGTGCTATAAAAATGTTAACAGCAATAATTATGAAAAGTCAAGGGAACTTCACTACCCCTCAGTCTGTCTTTTCCCTCCTAGTTGAACTATTTACATGGTCACCACATATGAATTAATAGTGACAATGATGGAGGTGGGGGATGTTTCTGGGGCAAAAACCATATCCATTAACACTAACAACTCGATCTCCACATTTCCCGCCACATCAATCTCGCAAAATAATGCAACATTGAGTATAACAAACTCGTTAATCTCTGCTTGCTTTCTGAAGATATAAAACTGACAAACTGCTGCATCTCCTAAGGTAGTTGTATCAGTTTAGATTAGTGAAGTTATAGAGGATTATGGCACTTCATTTGAGGATATCATCTAGTTTTTAGAAGAGTCAACCTTAGATGGTCTTTAAAGTGCGCACGCCTGACTTATTCACACCAAATGTTCCAAAAATATGTTTGGTCTGTTTTCTTTCTTCCTGGATGGGGTGAAGGAGTGGGGGCAAAACCATAGTATGAGATGAATAATTTCTACTTTGCCATCCAAACATTCCAAAGCTACTTCATCAGACTTAGTATACAACACGGAAGGCTTCTGATCCAGGCAATTATCCTACCTAGACTGCAGTAATATCTAACGATACACTAAATCTCCCCAAACAACCATCAATAAATTACAACCAATACAAAACAGCCGTACGAATCATCAAAGGCCTAAAGAAAACAACCATATTTCAACTCTGGTGTTCTATGGATAGCCAGAACAGTTGCAAACACAATTTCAACATCGAGTTCTCTCAAACTTGACATGAAATGTCTTAAATCCTTGCTTAACTCCTGGCTGTTTTCAACGCTCGCTGTCCTTTAAGGACCTGTTTTGTGTTTGGCTGTCTTCTTTTTACTGGGGTGATGAATGCCTTAGTGGGTGATGGAGGCTTATATGATTGAGACTAGGGTCTAATTGCTTTCTTTTTCATATGACAACAGGTGGATACGAACAGTATCTTAAAATGTGCATGACAGCCAAGTCTTCTAGAAAAGGCAGAACTTCTGGCCAGGACGTTTTTTAGGAAAACAGATGTTTTTTTTATCTATAAGCTTAACCACTGTTTCTTCTGCTTCTGTTGTAACAGTCCTGGGAGCTAGGGTTCCTGTTGCCTGACCGGTGGCTTTTACTCCCATCTCCTTTCGCCTGGATATTGGAGTCTTCCCCTCTATGACTGCTCCCATTCCTTGCATGGTGGAGGTGGTGCTTTCATCACTTCCTACTTTATTAACCACTGCTTCTGAAATACAGTGACGATTGGTGTCCTGCTCTACTCTAGTTCTCTGCATGTTCAACTTCACAGGAGATTGTCCACAGAAATGATATATCAAAGCATTCATTTAAACAAATGAGGTTGTTCCTCACAGTGCCCCTTCCACCCCCTCCGCCCCTACACCACTGGCCGCAACAGTGCCCGATGGTTTGTGTTCAGTCCCATTGCTGTTTAGGCAGCCTGAACAAAACCGCATTTGGGAGCCCTGCACTTGATAACAAACTACTATTACCGCGTTCCTTTCATTCCTGGTTTAATTGAAAGTCTAGAAAAACCACTTTGGTGAACTGCTTCACACACTCGTGCCAATTCTTTCTTTTGTCTTTGTCTAGTATAAGTTAAAAACAAGGTGTGCTGCAGTCTCGAACAAAGGCCTTCAAATCAACTGTTGCCCAACACCGACTTTAGCCGTGGCACCTTATTATTTTTGGACTTCAATACAAAGATGTTGTCATACAACTTCAACAACTAGTTGTTTTGACTAGTGAGGCAGTAAATACCTTTTGAGTTCTCCTATGACCCACACATTTTCAGACAGGCCTATCAATCGTAACTGCTTCACACACAATCGGGTCTTTCTTCTCCATCAGTGTGACAACACCTTCTTGTGGATCTTGGCCTGTTCACATAGCGCATTGACAGTATGCTACACCAGCACCAGCTGAAAACACAGCTGCAGTTCAGCGCAGTGTCCTCCCTCATTCATTCTGTACGGCAATGAAAGCCGCCAATGTCCTTCAGGGGATAGCTGTCAACTAAACACGATTACAGTGCATCTGCAAGACGCGAGAAGCCTTGATTTGACACCATCTCAACCCGTAGAGGGAAATACCTATGTGGCTCCTATAATATGTTTACCACTGTTAAAGGTTAGGGAAAGCCTGTTGTGAAGGTCTGCTTGTTTCGCAGAATATTAGCTGGTCTGCAAGTGCCTTGTTTACAGTACAGTTGTGATGCAGTCTTTTGATGCATGCTTTAGTTACCCACTTTTCTGCAGTGATGTAATGTGATGAAGATACCCCAAATATTTACAGAAGACGTTTACAACACAATCTGTAATCTGCAGAATTCAAGATTCAAAACATACTTGATCAGTACACTTGCATTCCCACACAGATATACTTCATACATAGAGAATCCACCTTTCGTTGCAACATGGGGCACTTGTGATGCGAGCATGCTTAGTCCTGACATACCACCTTTAAGCGCTTGGGTCGCGGGACAGCACCAGGAGCCTGTACTGCACTCCCACCTCCTTACCGTTCCATTTATGACCAGATGGGGGCACTTCAATGGGTACAAGCCCAAAACTTTAGATATTTTCTAACATAAACAGGGCAGACTTTTACTGGTTACATTTACATTAGATCATTTGTGTAGGAGGAAATTGAGGGGTTTGCTCCTGCCGTCCAGATACTAAATGTGGCCAGCTCATTCTTTAGGGTAGAGGTCAGAGGTTTTACTGCCAAAGCACATAATACGATGCAGATTAGTAGTCTCTCTCTAGTGCCTCCCTTAAAGCCATAAAGGGAATTGAGATACATTAATCTGTCTGAATCCAAGAAGTGGGTTTAAGGTAAAAAGTTGAAACTATGTAATGAGTACAAGCCGGAAATAAATTACACGCAGTATACGTAACAAAGACCCACTACGTGTTACAAGTCCAGCTGGATCCACAGCTAACAGTCAGAGTCCAAATCATTAAGGTTCATAACTAAAATTATACTCGAAATCTTTGTATCTGGGTTGATTTTATAAAACAACCTAGTCTCCTATCCCTCAGCGAATAACCTAATCTAACATATACACCCTGTAGCTTTAAGTAGACAGAGTATTCTGTTAGACGCCATGTGGATTGCTCAATAAATCAAGTACCTGTCTCTTGCTCGTTATGTCACTCAGAGAGCTGGAGGCATTTGATGCCCTGCTTGTGCTCAGATATAGCCTGCCTGGTTCAGAGTCAATTATAAAATTAACCTACCCCCCACAAAACTTCCCTTTTCCAAAGTTGAGCACTTTTCACCAACGGTTGAAGTTTTTTTTTGCAGTATTTACGCTCACTATGAGCCTCATTGTTTTCTGTTTTTTTATTTTTTTTATTCCAGATTTAGAATGATAAATCTCACACCTTTATCTGTGATTACCCTGCCTACTGCAGGGCGTTTCCCCTGGGATTTCCACTGCGTACCCACACTGTGACCTTGATACCAGACGAGTATGAAGCCGGTAAAACGTGTCCCTTCCATCTGTTTAAGCCTACTCGTGTTTAGATTCATTTCCGGAAGGAATGCCACAGTCTTCCTTTGCCTTGTGAGAAATTCACTTGCCTTTTGTTTTCCAGACGATTTATTCATGGATCTGATATTCCAAGTAATCAATGTGTATGCACCATGAAGTTCTCCAGTTCCTGATGAAAGGACTCACTGATGCACACCTTTAACTTTCTTTCCCGTTGGCCATCCCCACAACTGTCGTCCTGATTTATCCTCCAGACCCTGACAACTTCAATTTACCCTTGTGGATGTTAACTAACTGCCCTCTATGAAATGAAGTGCCTAGCTCAGTTCTCCTCTCCTATTGACAGTGTGCCAATTGACAGCCCACATTCCAACTCTGATACCCTTTGAATCCAACATAAGTCTATGGTGTGCTTCTTGCACTACCTCTGAGTGCACGAATGGGCCTGAATAAATGGAAGTGGCAACCCCTAAGTGAGCTTTAATGCTTACCAACCTTTACATTAGATGGGCATGTCCTATGTATGATTGATGTATATTGATTACAGCATATGATAATCTTACCTGAAATAATGACATTGTCCTTAGCAACACTCATTCATGAATGCTTTTTACAGGCACTTTGTGCTCCGGAGTGATTTCTGAGTACCCAGTAAGAGTATGTTTGTTTTAACACATGTCTTAATAACAAAAAAATAACTGCACGTTTCTAACTGGTTTAAAATGGTTGGCTTAAGTAGTGTAAAAGAATCTAAAACATATTGGTGCATGGGACAGGAATTTCTGAAAGAATACAAAAGTCCAACACTCGTTCTGAAGCTCCATTAGGGCACTCGTCAATAATAGCCCAGAATAGTGTCCAGCACTGGCTTGAAGATATCCTCTCAATTGTTAGTGGCCATGTGCTCATGCCTGCTTCAGCCTGCTTCGGCCAATCACTCTTTTCAACTGGAACCACTCCCAAGCAACACTTCTTTCCTGGCTTTAACAAAGAATGTCATGACTGCTAGTCTTGCCTCTGCTTATATATGTGCCCTAACCTTCCCCAGCTCAAAAATGATGGAGTAGCAGCTATACACCACACACACACAGAAATACTTTCCTTTGTGAGCTAGTTCAATTCCACGCTGTCTCCAGATCTAGCTCATATGTGCCAGATCTCTGTCCTATGGTGTATTAATAGGCCAGGTGGTTTGGTCTAGGTGGTCAAACCACAAAAGATTGTGTGGAAATTGTGTAATGTTTCCATGCCCATTGCCTATTTCTTGAACCCATCCATCTTAAACGTGACAGAGCACCAGCAATCCAATTTTGCAATTAGCGCACAGCTTGCACTGAAATGTATAACCCGCGTTTGGCAATTAGAAATCACAGCTTTTAATAGCTGCGGCTGACAGCCTTCCCATATGTTTATTCAACTACAGGTCATTCCTTCTTTTCATGCCCTCACTTTAAATCGACAACCAAATAAGACTGCTCAGAAACCTGATCCATACCTGTAAGTTCCGTTTGTTGTCTCTTACAAGCCTCATGAAAAATGATTTGTACCTTAAACATATTGTGGCTTGAGAATGCATCTTGAGAAGGTCTTGCCATATAGAATTACTTTGATTGAAAGGCGTGTTTGGACATCAAGTGACAGCAAATGTTTCAGGATAAAGTCGTTGGCTGACCGGAAGTAAATTGCATCCTGAACAGGGCGCGAAAAATCTACTGGACCACTCCTGAGGTCGAGCTATTTTTAGATTCCACTCAAGACTTCTGGCAGTGGACAAAGAACAAAACACACACATACACTCTCATCTCTGTTTTGAAGGTCTTAAAACATGGCTATTTTACAAAATACTGTTTTAAGTACCCCTCACAATCCTCACTACTTCCATTTTCACTGGCCCTAAAGGCCCCCATGTTCTGCTTCGCATATAGTGATTAACATGATATGGCAGTGTGATTGTTGGAAAATCTGAAGGTCACACCCCACCCTCCACCCCATTCTTACTGACCAAGCTATGCCCCTGTCCAAATCTTTCTCGAGTAACACTGTAAGGGGGATACTGTGATACACCTAAATTGCATATCTTAAAATGCGCCCACTCCCCTACTCAGTGATCTCTCCTTCCTATGTTGCCCACAGCATGATTGGCATTTTTAAAGTTAATTTCACATTGTTTGCCACAAAAGACTATGACTGCCCTGTAGAAAGAATCCTGCCACAAAACCTTGATGTATAAGAACTATTTCCCTACTGTCTTCCACTTCCTTCAATGATTTTCAGCTCCCCCATCTTGACTCGTGAAGAAAGCAAATCACCCGACCCATCCCTATCCCCTTATCACATTACTGGGTTACACTTTGGCCTCTTCTACATAGCCTTTCCTAATTCCCCACTGTAGGAAAATGCCACTGTTGGCATGGTTAACCCCTAACTTTTTGCGTTTTGTTGATGCTAGTTATGGTTGAAAAAAGTGTGCTGGCACCCTGCTAACCAGTCCCCAGCACCAGTGTTCTTTCCCTAATCTGTACCTTTGTCTCCACAATTAGCACAGCCCTGGCACACAGATAAGTCCCTTGTAAATGGTACCCCTGGAACAAAGGGCCCTGTGGCCAGGGAAGGTCTCTAAGGGCTGCAGCATCAATCAATCAAATCAATCAAAAAAAATTATAGAGCGCGCTACTCACCGGTGAGGGTCTCAAGGCGCTAGTTGGGGGAGAGGTGGTGGTGGGGTTACTGTTCAGCATGTATTACGCCACCCTGGGGACCCCTCACTCAGCACATGCACACTGCCTCACAGCTTGTGTGTGCTAGTGGGGAGAAAAAGGCTAAGTCGACATGGCACTCCCCTCAGAGTGCCATGCCCACAACCCACTGCCTGTGGCATAGTTAAGTCACCCCTCTAGCAGACCTTACAGCCCTAAGGCAGGGTGCACTACACCACAGGTGAGGGCATAGCTGCATGAGCACTATGCCCCTACAGTGTCTAAGCCAATTCTTGGACTTTTAAGTGCAGGGTAGCCATAAAGACTATATGGTCTGGGAGTTTGTCAAACACAAACTCCACAGTTCCATATTGGCTACACTGAATACTGGGAAGTTTGGTATCAAACTTCTCAGCACAATAAATCCACACTGATGCCAGTGTGGGATTTATTGAGAAATGCACACAGAGGGCATCTTAGAGATGCCCCCTCTATACCAGCCCAACTACTAGTGCTAGGCTGACCAGTTTCTGCCAGCCTGCCACATCCAGACAGGATTCTGGCCACATGGGGTTATTGCCTTTGTGCACTCTGTGGCCAGGAACAAAGTCTGTACTGGTTGGAGGTGCTTCACACCTCCCCCTGCAGGAACTGTAACACCTGACGGTGAGCCTCAAAGGCTCAAGTCTGGTGTTACAGCACCCCAGGGCACTCCAGCTAGTGGAGATGCCTGCCCTCGGACACAACCTCCACTTTTGGCAGCAAGTCCAGAGGAGACAATGAGAAAAACAAGGAGGAGTCACCCTCCAGCCAGGACAGCCCCTAAGGTGTCCTGAGCTGAGGTGACCCCTGCCTTAGGAAATCCTCCATCTTGCTTTGGAGGATTCCCCCCAATAGGATTAGGGATGTGGCCCCCTCCCCACAGGGAAGAGGCACAAAGAGGGTGTAGCCACCCTCAAGGACAGTAGCCATTGGCCACTGCCCCCCAGACCTAAACACACCCCTAAATTGAGCATTTAGGGGGCAACCCTGAACCCAGGAAAACAGATTCCTGATGACCTGAAGCAAGAAGAAGGACCGCTGACCTGAAAGCCCCGCAGAGACGACTGAGACAACAACTGACTTGGCCCCAGCCCTACCGGCCTGTCTTCAGACTCAAAGAACCTGCACAGCGACAAATCCAGCGGGACCAGCAACCTCTGCCGACTCAGAGGACTGGCCTGCACCTAAAGGACAAAGAAACTCCCATGGACAGGCAACAAAGAAACAACCATATTTAAAGGGACTGCAGCCACACTCCGGAAGCGTGAGTCCCCAACATTCTGCACCTGATGCTCCCGGCTCTTGTCCAGAAGAACCAACACTGCAGAGAGGACCCCCAGGCGACTCCAATGATGTGGACACCCTGAGACAACCTCCCTGCACCCCCACAGCGACGCCTGCAGAGAGAATCCAGATGCTCCCCCTGACCGCGACTGCCCAGTAACAAAGAACCCGACTGGGAGAAGCACTGCACCCGCAGCCCCCAGGCCTGAGAGAAACCAACTACAGGTGGAGGAGTGACCAGCAGGTGGCCCCCTCATTTTTGCCCAGTTGGTGGCTGGCCCGAGAAGCCCCCCTGTGCCCTACCTGCATCGCCAGAGTGACCCCCGGGTCTCTCCATTGATTTCACCCTAAAACCTGACACCTGCTTTGCACACTGCACCCGGCCGCCCCTATGCCGCTGAGGGTGTATTTTGTGTGCCTGTTTGTGATCCCCCACCCAGTGCTCTACAAGAAAACCCTGGTCTGCTCCTCGAGGACGCAAGTACTTACCTACTAGCAGACTGGACCCTGAGCACCCCTAGTCTCCATAGGGGCCTATGTTATTTGGGCCCTACTTTGACCTCTGCACCTGACCGGCCCTGTGTTGCTGGTGCTGGGTGTTTGGGGTTGACTTGAACCCCCACAGTGGGCTGCCTATGCCCCAGAGACTGAACTTGTAAGTGCTTTACTTACCTGAAAAAATAACCTTTACTTATGTCCCCCAGGAACTGTTGATTTTTGCACTGTCCACTTTTAAAATAGCTTACTGCCATTGTTGCCAAAACTGTGTACATTACTGTTTTAATTCAAAGTTCCATATTTACCTATGCCACATATCTTACAATTTATGTACTTACTTGAATTCTAAATCTTGTGGTTCTAAAATAAATAAAATAATATTTTTCTATATAAAAACCTGTTGGCCTGGAGTTAAGTCTTTGTGTGTTCTCATTTATTGCTTGTGTGTGTACAACAAATGCTTAACACTACCCTCTGATAAGCCTACTGCTAGACCACACTACCACAAAATAGAGCATTAGTATTATCTAATTTTGCCACTATCAACTTCTAAAGGGAAACCTTGGACTCTGTGCACACTATCTCCCCCTTTGAGATAGTATATACAGAGCTAACTTCCTACATTATAGCCTTTCCTAATTCCCCACTTAAACCTTGCGAAGGTTAAACTGTACATTCTAGGTCTGTCTAAAGCAAAATAATCTTGGGTGAGACCGCAAGTGCTCTGTATTTATTCACCCGCACACCTTTTTAGGGTCGAGCCTGCGTTGCATGCGCTCGCGCATGCATATCGAAGCAAGACGCTTTTGTATTTAGAAAAGGGCTCAGAGCCCTGTCAACTTCACGTCAGTGTTTTTTTATTGGTTCGTGGGCTTGCATAATAAAATCTGCTTGCTTTCATTAGTCGAAGGCACACATACGTCATGCCTTTCCCGGTGGCTAACCCTCCTCGAGCGCAGCGACCAAGTACAGAAAACATGCGAGGCTCGCTGTTTTCCATCGGGCTCGTGGACTTCTTTTTCACTAATTTACGAGCGTGATCTCGCTTGGCAGAAGTCGAGCGCTTTATATAGTTAATTATAATGTACATAAATGCACTTTTGCCCGATAGGTGAAAAGTCAGGTTAGGAGTTTACAACGCAATCAGCTCTAACATGAGCAAACGCGAGACCCGTTGCATTGTAAATGCTTGTTTAGACTTGGCAACTCTCTCATATGCTCTGCTTGCTGCGCTTCTTCCTCACATCCTTCCGGTGCTCAAGATGTCTCTTTCACTCGCATAGTTATAAGTGTTTTCCTTGGTCATTCCTGAACTATTAATTTCAAATGCACAATGCATCTTTGTTTGGTTATGGAGGTACAGCTCCTCCCATTCTTTGGTAATCAAAAATCCAGTGAAGGCCTTTTCCCCAGAAGATTATCTCATGGCTACCAACTCAGAATTCAGCTTCAAAAATGTTCTCTACACCTAGCTCTGTGGAGGTTTCCTCATCCAGTCCACACAAATATCCCAAAATGAAGATGTGCGCGTATCCCAATGCCCTGGTAACAATGCAAACATAAGTACTCCCCTATATTCCGATCACCATCAGGCAGCCCAACCACAGTGAAACTCTGCCTCACTTTCTAGGTCAAACTGAAGTCGCACATAGCATCTCACTTAAAGACTGCAAGAAAGGAATTATGGGCGGCACAACTCTGAGTCGGAATCTGAAACGTTCACCATTTTTTCCTGTTATTGTTTTTTACTTTTGCTTCCTAATCCTTTAACCCCAATCTCTACCGTATCCTCTTCCTCTATTTCTCAGCAGCAAAAATTAAGGCTATTGTCAAGCAATTGAAAGAACTCATATTTGCCCTATCTGGACCCGGTATAATGACTTTGTGTCATTAGAATAAAACGTGTCCGAGGATTAGCTGAAATCACTGTAGTAGGAGATGCCACTTACATTTACTGTTCACAGATTCGGAAATAAACATTGTCAAACTGTTCTGAATATTTTGGTCATCCTTTACTCTGTGTTTCTGTACCTGGCTTCTAGCATGTAGTGGTGAATCACCAATTTATTTTGGTATCTTAGTTTGGTCCATGTGGTATTAGTCCCTTCACTGAGTTTCCTCCTTTTTACTGTTCATATTGATTCCTTAGTGGTGTATTTTGTTTGCCAAATTCTGTAGACTTTAAAACAAATCTTTTGGCTTTCTCCAAAACACATTTACAGTAACCAAGACAACAAATCAGTACTTCATTTATATTTCAGAAGTCCGCGGGTTGTGTAATGGCAGCCACCACATTTTTGTTCAAGTTGTG
Organism: Pleurodeles waltl; assembly: GCF_031143425.1. Taxonomy (NCBI): domain Eukaryota; kingdom Metazoa; phylum Chordata; class Amphibia; order Caudata; family Salamandridae; genus Pleurodeles; species Pleurodeles waltl. The sequence continues at coordinate 902,536,960 of NC_090448.1, read as the reverse complement.
GACAGCCAATCAGAGAGCTATAGGTTTACAAATCTGAAGTGGAAGCCAGGAGAGAAAAAGCTCTTCAGATCAGATTTGTTTAGTTTTCGAAATCTGTATCTGTGAATGATCCACACCTTAATATTTATGTCAGGACCAGAGGCAAAGATTATGCTTATCTTTCTTAATTGATTTAATTTTATTATTTAGCAGCCACAGTCTTAAACAATAAATAAACAATAAATAACTATGTTTCCCAAAAACCTTTGGGGAAAAACCAAGAACAGTATCAACCAATCAGATATAATACAGTTAATTAAAGTCCTACATTTGATTGATAGGTCAGCTCAACTGGAGGCCTACAAAAACAACTTTATTATTGATAATTTCTCCAAAAGGAAATGTCACCCTTGTGACCCGCCTTGTTTTTTGTCCCTTCATTTCACCATGCTGAACCAAAATAGCTTGAGCATTTGTTTTTGGAAAGTTTCATATGGATTTGTCAAATGACAATAAAGGTATTAACAAAGCAAAAAGAAAAAGAAAACTATAAAGTTAGATCTAACAATAAATACAGAAGTGCTATCACTGCCTCACTAAGATGTATATGTAGAGTATTTAGTATACATCGCTATGTGACAAATTATTTACCTGTTCCTCTGTGCTTTATTTACTAAAATGTAGTCATTATATGATACTTATTAGAATAAATGTTTGTGAAAATCATTGTAATGCCCCATTTGTATGTGTAGAAATGTGCTTGTATCACACAGTGTAGGCTATATGTATTTCAGCAAAAAAATGGGGTTTCACATGACTTAAAAGTCACATTTTATGTAGATAAAAAATATTTTTTCATCTTCTTTAACAGTTACAGACCCCCAGGAAATTGCTGGATATATTTGAAAATTTTGCTGCACAAAAATTGAAATTTTGTGGCTTTATTGATGCACTTCATTTTACTCTTTATTATTCCTTTCCAGCCTTTAATCAATTGAAACTGTTTAAGCGAGTATTCCACTTTATGGATCAGTGGCATTTCACATAGTGCTTTAGGCAGCTTCACTTCTGTAGAAGCATACCATTTACAAAAGCGTTGATGTTTTTGCAATACCTGGCTTGTGACCTTTTTTGGGGGGATGGTGGTGTGTGGACGATTGTGTCCCATTAGTCTGGTGAATATGACTATGTTGTCTAAGGGGAATATATGTGTACTGAACGAGCGTTTCATCTAACAGGTTGGACTGTGGCCAAGCTGCACCAAGATAAGGGGTTCTTCAATACATTATTCGTGAACTAGATACAGTGCCCTTTGCTTGTCCTGGTTCACGCTTCTGCAATACCTGGGTGTAGATCTGCAGATCAGCCAGTCCCTGATAGCAAGCACACACAGAGAGGTGTCAGCCATACAGAAAAAGGGCAAAGAAAATTTAGGGAAAACAGCAAAGAAGGGAAGACATGAGAAAGATCGGAATAGGGACAAGAAAAACAGTGGTAGACGTGGGAAACACAGAGGACATTCGGGAACCAGGGAAAAGATAAGGTACATGTAAAAGATAGGAAAACAAAAAGTGGGAGAAACAGACTCTGCCTCTCCCAAGAGTTTGACTATCAACACAAATCTCCAAGCCTGAGCAGAAAATGCCCCCTCAACGTGAAGGCAGAAGTGTGAATTAGAATACCACAAAGTGATCAAAAATGTTCTCCCGACTCACAGGATCTTTGATTAGCATAGCGGCTGACTGTGAACAAAAGTTGCCATTGCGATCATCACCAATCAGAACCTCTGTAGTCATCTGTCTTCTGCTACATGTCTGCAGAGTTCGACCTAGAAATGGGGCCTCGAGTTGGCAGTCAGTTTTCACCCTGTCCAAGTAGGGACCCTCACTCTAGTCAGGGTAAGCAAGATAACCAACTCTGATAACCCCTGCTCACCTCCTTGGTAACTTGAAAAAAGCAGTCCGGCTTATCCCAGAAGCAATGTGTAAAGCATTTGCACATAACACACAGTAATACAGTGAAAACACTACAAAAGGACACCACACCAGAAAATTAGCCAATATTTATCTGTGTAAAAAAGGTCCCAAACGAGAAAAAATACAACATACTGTAATAAAGATGTGAATTTTGCAAGAATTAACCTAAAAATACAGTTCAGTGAATTTGATAGCTCCGTCTGGGCTATCACGGCGTCATGAACAACAAATCCAACAGTTCAGGCTAACCGCGGGATCACAGGCCAGCTACGGTGTTGCGAAGACCCACAAACAGTACCTTGGAAATGTAGGTCGTCGTGGTCCTCACAATGAGGTCTGGAGTGCGGCGTCACTGGCGTCAATGGGCATCCATTCCGGCGGTCGGTGCAGGGGTCGTCTGGCCCTTGAAGTCACATGCATTGCAGTTCGAACCTCAGGCTGATGACGAAGTCAGGAGCGCTGGCATTGATGGCATAGGGGCTGCAGTGCGAAGCGCGACGATGCGATGAGCGGTGCCCACAGGGGCTAGGTGACGGCATCCTGTGGCATTGGTGAGACCAAGGCTGCGGTGTGAAGTGGGACGGTGAGAAATGAGGTGTCTCCAGGTTGCTGTGCAAGCAGCGGCGTCGTTGTTGCTGAAGCGATGTCGGTAGGCCAAAGGTGGTGGTAGTACAAAGTTGGTGGACTCTGGGCACGCCGACTGGTCGCAGTGCAGGCAGCGCATCTGTTGAAAGTGCTGGAGTCAATGGCATTGGTGTCTGTGGACCAGGGCTGTGGGACGGAACGGTGCTTCGTGTACCTCACGAGTGGTGTCCTCAGGCCATGATGCAGGCAGCAGCGTTGTCAGCATAGAGCGTCGTCATTGGGGATACAAAGGCTGCTGTGTGAGCAAGGCGATGTGGAGTGCAGGGCCCACGGGTCACGGCATAAGCAGTGGCTCGTGACAGCATCTGCTGGCAGTGTCGGTGAGACCAGGGTTGAGGTGCGAAGCGGGGCACCGCTCTGTGAGGCGTCATCAGATCATGGTGCAGGCAGCGGCATCGTTGACGGAATTGTGATGGTTTTTATTCTGTGGCAGCACAAAACACACAGTTCCCAGTATGATAGACAGATGAATCTGAAGTGTTCGATATCCCTGAGACTTCCAACAGGAGGCAAGCTCTACTTCAAGCCCTTGGAAAATTTCACAAGCAGGATACACAGCAAAGTCCAGTCCTTGTCCTCTTTAAGGCAGAAGCAGCAACTGCAGGCCAACCCAGCAAAGCACATACAGAAAAGAGACAGTTCTCCTCCTCCAGCTCTTCCTCTCTTCTCCTTTGCAGAGGTTCCTCTTGATCGAGAAGTGTTCTAAAAATCTGGGGGTTTGAGTCCACTACTTATATCCATTTCTGGCTTTGAAGTAGACAAACTTCAAAAGAAAGTCTCTGTTGTTCACAAGATCCTTTGTTATGAATACAGGTACACCGTTCGGGTATAGATAGCTCCATTCAACCATTTAGGTATGGAGTTGTTACATTATAACATAGCTATATTTTATAACAAATGCCCTCACTTACCCATGGGTATCATGCTTCATCATCAGGCTTTGCTCCTCGTCAGGCCGGCATTGCAATGCCTGATGGACCCAGCAAGGGGGCTCATTACCGGAGATCTTTTGATTGTTGTTTCCGGAAGGGATGTGAAGTGACAAGAAGACTGGATAATGTGAAATTAAAAATGGCTATAGGGACCAAAAACTAATCTTTATTTACAGTATACGTAGGGACCTATGTCATGGTTTAAACCAGAAAGAGGGGCATATCAGGTATAATGACCTAACCTCCCACAGGTGCAAAGGCATCCTGTACTTTCCACCTAATATTGTGTGTGACTACTAATCTGTATTCCCAGTCTCATGGTCAACATGTTTCTTGATTTATCCTCCCATGTGGATTGTGCTGCAATTCATCAGGACCTAAAGTACCTAGTCATTGCTAGGTGAGTAACAGCACTCCTCTAAATCACTGGGGACCCCTGGGGGACCATGAAACCTCCTAAGGGGGTTCGTGACTGCTTTGAAAATTTTATAATATTAACAGATTAGGTCCCCAGCTTTCAACAATGACTCATTGGGGGGGTGGGGGAGTCCACCGGATTCCAATAATGATTAAGTGGGGGGGGGGGGGGGGGGTGAGTTCCAGTACTGATAAAGTGGAGGTCCACAGAAGTCAAAAGGGTGGGAACAAGTGCTTTAAATATTTGTAACCCAACTGTACTTATCTTATGACACAACAGAAAAACTATCCCACTCTCTGTGATGACCTGTAAAACATAATAAACAATCATGCCTTGTTTATTCAAAATAAAGTGATTTCATGTACAAACATAGTGAGAGACCATAGATGTGAAGCCAAACTCGAACTGCATATATAACTCCTGGGTTACCCAGGGGGTGAAGTAAAACATACCCAAACACATCTAGTGCAGAGTAAGAGAAATCTCCTATCCTCTTATATGCAGGGAGGAGCCCCTTGGAAGCGTATGGATGCTACTACCCCCAGCACCAAAAATGCTGGAAGAGTTGTAATATCATATCAGATTTTTAAAAGTAGGATGAAGAAGGCAAAACGTTTGGAGATAACACTGAAAGAAGGGCCATTTCCAACAGACCATTCCATAGCTTCCCAGTGCCCTACATTGTATGCATGCTTGCTAAGCAGGAAGTGAACTCTGCCCTTCTGCATGTCTGCCAATTAAGAAAATTATCCTCCACATGCCTATGTAAATAAAACATATCATTGAAGCAAATATTACTATTGTTGTTCCATCAAGGCATTTGTTTAAACTGTAGGGGCGCGTTGCAAACCTTTTGCTAGAGCCATAGTGTGTCTTAGCGGCAGTAGGCCGGGGTCTCTCTGCATGGATTGTCAGAAGACTGGCGGCAGAGATAGGGATGCACGTGTGTGTCTACCGAGAGACCTTCTCTTCTGCCCACTGTGTCTACTGAGAGTCTTTTTTAAAAATGTTTGCTACCAAAATGCAAAATATTGTGGTCTTCGCTCTCCCTATCTGATTTTGCGATTATTTTGTAAATCGCAAAATGCTGGAGGGTCAGGTGAAGGCTGTTTGCGCAAATAATTTTGGAATCAAAAGTAACATCTGCAAGCGATGCCCGTTAAAACAGGGAAAACAGGCCACAGGTAAAATTAATGTAGTTTACTTACAAATATAAGAAAAAGTCGTTACAACGTTCACTCGGATTAACTTTCAGATTAAGAAAGGGGAGAGAATCCTTCATATCAATGCAGGGAGTATCGACGCAGATCTTTATAGAATCGTCATACAGTTCTTTTTTTATTAATTTCATCTTTTACATGTTAGTATTAGTGGGAAAACCCTAGACAAACTCTTGGAGTGGGAGAGGGTGGGTGGGTTTGTCTAAAGGATGCTTCCTGTGAAGCTGGCATACGCATCACGGGTTACAAGATACAGTGAGCAGAATGGGGAAAGGGGCATATTGGAATAGTTTTAGAAGGTTGCATTGTGGAGAAGTCCTTATAAAAGTTGGTCTGGATTTCAGGTAGCAACATATATGAAAGTGATCCCTAATATACATATTAAGTACAGCGGTACAAATGTGTAGGAGGCTTGCTCTCTATATATTGTGCAAGAATGATGTGCACTGTGCAGAGAGTCCAAGCAATCCCACCTTGGTTTACAGAGGTAAAAAACTAGACCACCTAATGCTCTGTTTTCAGTAGCTTGGTCGAGCAGTTAGGCCAATCTTGGAGAAGTGCTAAGCATTTGTTGTACTTACAGTATCAATAAATGTGGGCACACACTCAAAAGAATAACTCTAGACCAATTTACAAAAATACTTGTGATTTTTATAAACATTTTAAGCCCAATATTATCAGAATCGGGCATTTACTGCTTAAATTATGGTTTTTCAAAGTTTAGCAAAAATAGTCTTTGTGCATAATTATGCTCCATAAGAATCAATGGTAGAAAACTTTAAACATGAATATAAAATCAGGCAATGCTTTTTCCAATGTCTCCTTTTGTTTTTAGGTCGAGGTCGTCGATATGTCCTGTGGACCAGCCGGGGAAGTTCAGGTGGCTCCCAGTTCCGGTGGGAGTAGCGGCTAAAAGATTTTGGAGCTAGTGCAGGGCAACAGGTGGGACCACTTGGAAAACCAGTGCACAGGTGGATTTCAAGGTGAATGTGGTGGGTCCCCTTGGAGTGTAAAGGTTGCAAGGGGTGGGGGACCCTTCAGCACAGCGGGTTCTCCGGTGCAGGGGCCAGGGAGACTGGGTGCAGAACAGATAGGACAGTCAAGAGCTGTGCGCTAAGTTGCCCTTGGAACCAGGAGGCAGGTCACTTTGAGGGTGGATTGCAGGGCAGCAGGGCCACTCTGGGGGGTGGTTCTCGTGCGTCCTGAAGTCCCTGGACTGGAGCTTGCTTCTGGTCCTCAGTCCGGAGTGGACTTTTCTTCTGGGTGTCTGACGTTGGGGGTCCAGTATGCCTGGCTATTGCACAGCTCAGCCACTGAAGGTTGCAGTGCCACCAAACTTGGTACACTTGCAGGGTTTGTCCTCTGGGTCCATCAGATGGAATTTGGTTTGGCAGCAGTGTCCGGTTCGTTGGTCATCGGCCAAGTCAGTGAATTGGACATCACTGGTCTTTGCTTCTTTGTTTTAGGGAGGGGTACCTTCACTCTGGAGGGAGGTCTTTTGGCAATTTTCAGAAGGATGGAGGTCCTCTGGGGTTTTAGAAAGTCCATCCAATGTCTAGTCAACCCCTCAGCGGCGATTGTCAAGTCCTGGGTGAAGCATGCAGGGTTTGGCACCTTTTTCTTTGTGCAGCTGGATTTCTGTTCTTGAGCCTTGAGCCTTCTTTGTTGCTGGCCTTCTCATCTCATTGGAATCTGATCTGCAGGTCTAGGGATGACCACTAAATACTGCATTTAGTGGGCATTTAGGGGGGTTCCTAGTAGTGGCCAATAGGCTATCTACCTTAAGGTGGCCACACTCACTATGTGGTCACTTTCTGTGGGCAGAGGTCACTTCCCTATCCCTGATAGGCTATTTTCCTGCCATGCAAAATGGAGGAAAATGAAATGGAGGGGTCACCTCGCATGCAACACCTTAGGGGTGGTGCAGGCTGGGGGTGGCCACTCGTCTTGTCCTTTGTGCATTTTCCCACTGTTGATCCCACAACAAGTGGGGATATGCAATTGGGGTGGCCATCTGCTGCTGCCTGCAGGGCTGAGGGTTGAGTGTCCAGGGCGGCAAGCCCTTTGAAGCTCACAGGCAGGGCTGTGCACATTCCTGGGGGAGGAGGTGTAACACCTCTGCCCAGGATGGGCTTTGTTTTCTAGACCCAGAGAGCAAAGGCTCTCAACCCAGGGTTCCAGAATCTTTTCTGGTGGTGGCATGCTCGTTGTGACCGGCCGGCTACCATGCCAGGGTTACTTAGCTTTTGCAAGGGTCACATCTAAGGTGGCCCTTGGTAAATTTTTCAATAAATCCAATACTGGTACCAGTTTGGATTTATTGTTCTGAATTGTTTGATATCAAACAACACAGGGTTCAGAGTAGCCATTGTGTAGCTGTGAAACTCATACTGACCAGTGTCCAACACATGCATTTAAAATGGATGCTCTGTACACTTACTATGTTCCAGGTTTGGAAGAGACGCGGTAGGGCCATATTGCTCATGCACCTATGCCCACACATGCATTATAGTGCACCCTACTTTAGGGCTGGAAGGCCTGTCAGAGGGGTGGCTTACCTATGTTGCATGCAGCGTGTAGTGGACCGATCACGCAGGTTGTGTGCCATGTCATGTTTACATTTTATGTTTGCACCAGTACACTCAGCCTGCAAGGACAGTGTTGAGTGCACTTGGATGCAGGGTCCCTGAGGGTGGCACAATCTGTGCCGCTGCCCTCAGGGGCCTTCCTGTAGTACTCCATGCCCTAGGTACCAACATACCTTTTACTAGGGACTTATAGTGACAGCTAAAGGTGTTGCCAATTGTGACAATATTTTTTATCCATTTTAGGGCAAGGACACTGGCACTGGGGATCTGGTTGGCAGGTACCTTGGGCACTCCAGTCCAAGTTGCATTCAGAAACCAGGGAAAAAAGTGGGGGGTACTGCAACAAGGGGTCACTTTCCCACAATATGAAGTACATACATTACATTGATATCAGTTGATACTAGGATACATGTGATTAATAATATTGTAGCACACAGTATATGCCTTGAAATACAACTATGGTGCAAGCACCATTTGAAAACATATACTTCTAAATCCAGCTAACAGAAATGAGGACACAGAAATGTTATGTTAGGAGGATGTGCAGAGTGCCCTATAAGCCAGGAGGGTATGCTGCACTGAGTAGGTGTGGGGTAGCCACACCTAGGGCAGCTGGGGGGACTTAATCAAAAAGTCAGGACTTCAGCTTCTTGCTAAATTCAAAAATTGAGCTGGAAGCTGTGATGTTTAACAGAAGTTCATTCCATGCTTTAGGAGCACTGGAAGAGAAGGCCTACCCGATGTGTATGTGTGGGATATGTGCTGTTAGGAGACCAGATAATCAGACTTATCTGGAGGGTTTTTGAAAGGAGAACTTTGTATGTGTGAGTGAGGAGTTTGTGCTGTGTTCATTTGTGTACAGAGAGCCAGTGGGGTTCTTCAGATGCAGCGTGATGTGCGAGCAGCAACGTGAGGTTCTGGCTAAATTTGACATCTGGTTTGCAGTCTTCTGGTGGATTGTTTGCTGATTCTGGCGTACATGGTGTTCCCATAGTCCATCTTGCATGCAGGGAGGTTATGAGTGGCAGTTTTACGAGTGTTGGTTGGGAGCCATTTATAGATTTTCCTCATCATCTTCTGGGCATGAAAGCTGGAGACTGTCATTGCCTTGGCCTGTGTAGTCAGATCAAGCTTGCTTTTGATTATGATCACAAGGTTTATGGCTTGGGCATGGTGGTGAAATGCGGACTGCAATATTAAAGCCTCATAAAAATATGTAGATGCAAATATCTCCTCATGTTTAAAACTTCCAGAGGCAGCTGCACTCACTTTGTGTTACATTACCATTCTGCATTGGTTCAATGGTGGCTGTGCTTTTTTGTCATGTGAGGCCCATCTGTATATTTAGCAGATGGATATTTCTGTATCCTCCTTTATTTTTGTGACTTTTTAAATAATTTCTGGCGTTTATGTTTGCACATGACCCATGATTGTATATTTATGTTATTGAGGTCTTTTGATATAACTACTTCAATATGAATAACATATAGTAGATATTTATGACATCTGAAGCTACTGATGAAGGGAGGGGAAGTGGGTTATAATCACCAGGGGAAATAAGACACTTATGTGGATGAGCACCTTGCATGAACCAAGGGGTTTACCAAAAACATTATCAGAAAGATTAGGGTGGCAAATCAGAATTATAACAGAATTTTCAAATGTCAAGATATATAAGTGTTTTATAGTCTTTATTAGGAAGCGGTTGTATTTAGGATGTTTTAACAACATTTGAATATGGAAGTCTCCTATATTTATGCATTTCATTGAAGAAAACGTATTTTTAGGGGCGAGCGCAAAGCGTTCCGTCCCGTGTTGTAATCTCTCTTTATGCTTCAAACGACACCAATGTCGCATCAGTCTCTTTCATTGGTTCGTGGGCTTGCCTTTTAAAATCTGCTTGCTTTTATTAGTGCATATGTCCTGCCTTTTCCTTTGTTTAGCCCTCCTCGAGCGCCACGACCAAGTACTGAAAACATACGAGGCTCGCTATTTTCCGTCCAGTTTCTGGACTACTTTTTCTCATTTTTTTGCAGTGCGATCTCGCTAGGTATAAGTCGAGTGCTTTGCGTGACATCGACCCTGTTACACAGTTAATTGCACTTTTGCCTGTTACATGGATAATTGCACTTTTGCCGATAGGTTTCACTACGAGCAAACTGTTATTTCCCTTTGTGTGTCTGCTTTGCGTTGATGGAGGCCGTCAGCTCACTTATGTGAAACTTTTACATTTCAGTTTATGTGGCAAGAAAAGTCCAATTAGTTATGTTGAACTGTTTTACTTTTCAATTTCCATTTATGTGGCAAGAAAAGTCCGGTTAGGAGTTTACAATGCTAATTGATCTAGCTCAAGCAAACGGGAGACCCATTGCATTGCAAACGCTTGTTTAAATTGACATTTGTCCTTCCCCGTTGTTTTAGTTTCCAGTATCATCGTGGCCCATTGTTGCTCGTTTTCCACAAAGAATAGCTGTTTACCTACCTCTGAAGTCATTATCTCATGCGGGTGGTCCTGCTGTGCGGGATGAAAGCCTGGTCTCCGCCCTTGTACTCTTTGAAGTACTTACAGGAAGCCATGTAAAAAAACAAAAACTAACCAAGGCCTTTAGAAATAATGCATACCAAGGCGGCTGCATTATCTGTGAACATATGGGTTTGCAAAACTTCACATGTAAACCATGAGCGACCCTACAATGTATAGATTTCAACCAAACATATATATTTATGTAATTGAAGGAGTTCAAAAGTTATTAAAATACTGCTCATGCGATGCAACGCCCCCTCAGAAACTTTACAAAAGCTAGCTGGTAACCTTTTAGCTGCTTATTTCTTTAAGCAGGCCTTAGGGAGGTTCTGTTTTACTCAGATTTTACTATCTCTAATTGACGGACTTGAGTGTAAATGTCCTTTGTCTGCCGTGCGAACCAAAAGTCGATACATACTTACATGTTATTGAAACAGGGAGGAACAATTTATTATTTACCATAAAAAAATTCTCTCACTATTTGGGCCAATTCATGTGTACATCTGCCATTAATGTACTAGAAGAAGTAGCTATTTCAAGAGGGCACCGCACACGAGACTTAGAAGAGCCCCAAACATGTTAGTATCTCTTTTTCAAGTATAAGGTATTTTATCTTCAATTTCCCAAAAATGAGACACATACATAATTAATGAGTATCTACATAGCTACTGCACAGAGCCATTTCTAAATGGGCAAGGTGACTTGCAAGAGGCCATGTAGTATAAAAACGGAAACTGTTGTCGAGTTTTAAGGATAACCGGAATCAGCACAATAAAATATTTTGACCTTTTACTATAGAAAGTGTGTATGCTTAGCATAGACTTCTACTATGAGTGCAAAATTGTATGTTTTACACAAGCTATTTTACTCTAGGCTGTATTAAGGAGAGTGCCAATAAAATGTTTTTTGTGCTTGCAAATAAGGCATTCATTCATCGGTGGTAAGTAACATTTTGATTAAGGCCTACTGATGGTGAAAGGAGAACTTAAAATTTGCGACAGCAATGGACTGCCTTTTGAGTGTTGCACATCCCTAGGGGCATTTGCATGAACATTCGCTTAAAAGGTGTTAAACCCAGGATGTTTGTTTGCCTGTTTTCTCTACAGGGAAGTATGTTTTCAGTGAAGAGATCGATTGCCATTTAATCCCACACATTTTTGGTGTAGCCCCTCTCGTTTAGGACCCTGAAAAGAAATGTACCCATGCACTTAACAGAAGTAATTTTACGAACGTTTTGAATGTAGGAAACGACCTGCAAAATATTTGTGGGTATTACCAACGTTTGCCGGGGGGAGGGGTTACGGGGGGGGTGAGCGCGCGTGCCATTTATGAGGACCAAAATCCAGCTATTCCTTTTTCTGGGAATATTGTGTGATAACTGTCGTCGATGCGTACATTAATTTGTGAATGGGGCCCAGAGTTCTTCCAGCCCTTGTCATCGTCCTGATGAGCATATACTTCGCTTCAGAAAGTACATTCTTAGCCCAATTTAAGTTTGATGAAATACCGGAAAACTTGCATGCCAGACCCTTCTGGTGTCTATTTATTTAATCTTGTAGCTACGCTTTTTTGGTGCAATGCCAGAGCCAATCCCTGTCTGACATATTTATATATTTTTATGTGGGTTTGTAGATCACCGACTGTGCCGTGCAAGGGCCTTTTGAACTACAAGCCATTTGTATTTTTAGTCACAACAGGCAAACTGGAAAAAAAACACCAGCTTCCAGCCAAACATAATTAAATTGGGCTTTACATGAATGCTTGTCAATCTCGGAATTATTAAATCAACTGACACGGTGGGTCAGTTTCAAGGTTTGTATACCTTTTGGAATATTCCTTTTCAAAATATCCACACGGCGTTTTAGTGTAGCTGGAGACAATCGTTCGCGTTTCTATAGAGGGCGCTTTCATGATCTTAACCGCTCATTCGTTATTCGGTTTAATCGCACGAGTACACAAAGGGACTTGTATCAAACCACTGTGTGCCGAGTATAGGATTAAGAACGCAATTAGACCACGTTTTATTCAAAGCTATTTAAATTGTGTTTTTCCACAATTTTCATTTAAAAAGTGAGTAAACTGAGACTTAAGGGCTTGGGCATTATCTGTGCAAAATGCCCTCTCAAGAAGTTAACTGCTATTATTTCCTTTTTTACTAGTTTGAGCTGGGACCGGAGGCGAATAAAGAAGCAAAGGCAACTATTTGCCAGAGAAGTGCCAAATTATACAGCATTGACCACATTATATGCTAATGAAAGACATGCTATACAGCAAGAAAAGGCACTCTAAAGTGTTAGACGAGTAAAAACTAATTATACAACAATTTCTGATGCATTATTCTCTAAATATTTTCTATTAACAGACTTATTTAAAAGCCTTTAGTGCTATGTAAATACAGATGTTTATTAAAAAAAAAAAATCAGCTTGTGTGCGTTTTACTTCTGTATTTGCCCCTCCCCTGGAGAAGAAAGCATTAGTTGTGTCCTCCCAATACTCACTTTTGAAGTGCTACTATTTTTGAGGGGTTAAGCACTTTTTGAAAGTGCATGTGTTTTCCAGATGTCGCCCTTGTGTATTGTTATTTTCTCCTCCATTATGTGCCAAGTTGATCTGTCTCATCTGTGTGCTACTTCCCCACCAACCTCCATGTTCCTCTTATCATTGTGTGCATCTTCTCCGCATTGGTTTCTCACTTGGATGCTTCCCCCCAACAGCCCCACTGTTTTCCCCCATATTCCACTTTCCTTTCTCTCACCTGTGTTGCTTCCCCCACTATTGCCTTCCAAGTTACTTTTGTGTCCCCAACCTCCGTATTGCTTCTCCCTCTCCCCCATGTTGCTTCCCTCAGTTCTTATTTTCATGTTTTTTCCCCACACGTGTGCCTCCAAAAAAGAAAAAAACTTTCACATTACATTTATTTATTTACCAATCCAAGTCAGGGCAGTAAATACAAAGGAAAAAAACAGCCGGGTAATTTTGTAGATGTGTGCATGTGTGTTGCACGGTCCTTTGGTCAAATTGGGCTGGGGATCAGACCCTCATGCCCCCGCCCCCTGCTACAGATACCAGTGGATCCATCAACTGGAAATGTCTACGCTATCATTGCTAATGTGTCACCTCTATTAAACATCTGAATACAGCAATTAGCAGCTGATTGGTGACAAATTAAAATTTGGAAATGCTCAGCGTTGGGGCCCTTGTATCAGCTTTTAATCATTGTTGATCCATTTGAGCTAGAAACAAAGTACTTTTTGGTTAAAAAAACAACGTTGTTTCTAGCTCAAATTAATCAACAGTGATTAAAATCTGCAAGTGATGCATTTTATGGTAGAAAGTGTATCATATTCATATTTACACAAAAAAGCAGCAGGATCATGTTGTCTTTGCAATCTGTGCAGAACCCAAATGGACACATATCACATGTACTTTACAATGTTATTTTGTCAGAAAACAAACAGCTTGCAAAATACATTTTTCACAGTACAATAATTCTGAAAAGGATGCTTTGATGTGTGTAGACACTGGACTTTGGTGTTAGCGATCACCTTTAGGTTTTACTTTGTCTGGCGATGAGGCAGTTATTTTTAAGGTTTCATTCTTTTACTTTTATTAAAGAGCGAATTTCTAGGTCATTGGACTTTTGGTTTCCAGGGATAGAATGTGATAATTGAAACTGCTGTATACCACTTTGGACTGTACGTATGGGTGCACTCCATGCCAGTGTTTCAGCACTCCCAGTCTCTTGGATGATACAAGTTAATCATACAACAATATTCCCAGCAGCAAGCGATTACACAGGACACAGGCCACCACAAGCTCTGCCCGACTTAGATGGGATTGCAGGTTCAAAAGAGGCATAAATCCCATCTATTTGAGCATCAGATAGAGACCAGATTTCTTGACAACAAAGATTTCGTACTGGCTTATAAATCCTATTCAGTCCGGGTTTGAATATTTAGTGCCTGCTCCAGCAATGTTCCAAGAGACAAAGCTAAGAGAGTTTTTCGAGTACTTTGGGAACGGATAGCCCAAGAGCCTACTTCGTGCTGGGAATGACCAAGAGCACGAACCTCTGAGGTAAAAGCACAATTGGAATTATGGCTAGGCGATCAGGATCCACAGGGATCTCTAATAAAAGAAGTAATCGATGGTTCCAGGAGCACGCCTAAGGATCCCGTTGCCTTGGGGGTACAGACATTTTGAGATGGTGGCAGTCAATATCTTCTAAGATGGTTAGAGCGTCAAAGGCATTCCTAGTGGGGATGTTAAACCTTGAACTTACTGTGGTGGAACTGGAAGTGGGTTCAACCCTGTTGCCTGGATGGAGATAGATGGTCTGTAAAAATAGCCCAATGGTACAGACCGGTAGCTGGAATCGATTTAAAAAAAAAAGAGCAAACGAGACTTTATCATTCTTGGAGATCTAAAAGTATGATCACACAATCCTCCATTTCCATGGGTCCGGGATCCAACCAAGGGCTACTTCTGGCCATATTTCTGCAAATATGTCATGACACCAGCCAGCCTTATTTCGAAACCAAAAGGTTACTTTATTCTTTAAGGTGTAAAAATCCTCGTACCTTGAACAAGACAGGTTCATTACATTTTTAAAGACCATATTGTAAGGGGGTGCAATCCGTGGGAAGTTGAAGATAAGAACGAGGAGTAACACCCAACTTTGGAAGCTCACTATTTGGGGTCTTTGGACTGTACCCCAGGGAACTCGCCTTTGGTTGCTGCTCCGCTTCCCTGTGATATGCCGTAGGGGGCGGGTTGGAGCAATCAAGGTAGGTTGTTTCTCAAGGTTTGGGCTTGATTGTTTCAAAGTACTGCCAGGGTCAACCACCTGGCTATGCTCTACCGCAAATCCTGCAGCATATTCTGTCGTCTTCACATGAGAAGCAAGTGGGTCTAAGGGTTCCAAAGAAGGGACCCTTATTCACTCAGTCCTCATCCCTAATGATTGTTGAGCAGAGGCACACAGAACTCCCGTTTGTTAGAGCAAGGGGGTGGGATGAAGCCAGTGTGGAAAGTTTTGCTTCAATTTCTCCAAGTTGGATGTAAATAGGGTCAAGTTTACTAGTTAGTAGCTCTATCAGCAAAAAATTGTAGGTAGCCCCACGGGTAGTTTTGGCACTAGTTTTGGCATCTGACCCGTCAGATACTGACGGGTCTGTTCCCGAGGCCTGTGACGTGGTAGTGGTCAAAGTAGGAGTAGATAGTCTTTTGGACTTCGTGCTAACAGCTGGGCCTTTTCTTTTCACTGACTTGCTCCTAAGGATAGTAGATTGTTCCCGTAGGGACGAAGCAGGAGAATGTTTCAATGGAGTTGCGACTTTCGGTTCAGTGGGCGGATGTAAGACCACAGGGATCATACCATTGCCATAGTCTGTTGAGTTAAGGATAGGTGTCACTGATGGAGGTGATGAGAGGCTGAGGTAGGCATTAGGGTGGATATTAGGGGGGAGAGAAAGTGACAAGCGGTGTTCAGCCAACTCGATTTCCTTTGAAATAACCCCAACAGCCCATTTCAAGAACCCATCTATGGTGGTCCCTGTGCTTCCTGGGGTAGCCAAGGTCTTGAGCAGGTTGGGATTTGACAGGACAATCTCCTTCTCCTCTCTGCAGGTGAGCTCCTGAAAATTGAGCAGAGCAGCGATTCCAAGCATCACCTGTCAGTCTTACAGTTTGCCAATTGCTGGTAGCCCGGAGCTTGATAAGATAAAAAAAAGTTGGATAGGTTCCAAAATATGTTATTACTGTGTGCTGTAACGCTATAAATGTAGCTGTAAACTTAGCAATAACTTGCCCGCTTACCTCCATCACCTGGCTAAAACAGGCAGCTGCCACCTCCACTGATAGGATGCAGATCACAAGTCAAAGGTTGCAGGACACGATCGCAGGTCACAGGCCAAACCTGCGAAAACAAAGGCACAAGAGGCCTGCCATTATTCCTGGCTGAGTACGAATTTCTGGCACAGGTCTCAGATCGCTGATGCCAAGAGTGGTAAGTATCCATTCTCAATTGGCAATTCCAAACACCAAATACGGGTTAGCCTCAGAGAGTTCACGGGGGTTCGACGGGGCCGAGGGAGAAGCTACTTGACCTTGCCTAGGGCCCCCCTCCGGTAGCCACAAGCTGCTGGCTGCTGAACCCCATCCTGCTGCACACCTCTTAACTCACTCGGCTCCCCTGGTAAGTTGAGCACAGTGACGGTGGAATAAAAGCACAGTGAGCTGGGATAAGCCAGAATGTCAAAGGGGAATTGTAGAACCTGCTTGTTAGAGGTTGTAGTTCAGCAGTGCCAGGAAAGATATCTATCCCCATGGCAGATCCTAAGCAGCACAAGGCCCCCACGGCTTCACAGGTCAACAGATCCAGCAGGTAGCAAAAAGCCCACCATGGGAGAGAAACAACATGTTTGTGTGAATGGCCCTCAACCGCAAAAACCTGTGGGCGGGCACGAGCATGGCATGAGCACACCATCCTTGGGAAGGACCAGTGCATAAATTCCACCCCATTTCAAAATCACTGTTGGGATGTGGAAGTTGCCCTTCCATTTTTTATTTCAAAATATGCATAATACAGATGTTATGGTTTCTAAAACACACTGCAATACCCAGAAAGAGCCACCCATTCCTACAGAATCTTTAAATAAAAGAAAGCAGTTCTACATTCTTGCATGGCTCATTTATTTAAAAAACACACACCCACACAGTTGTCAAGTTTTTGTAAGTTTGATGTTAATCTGTTTAAGTTTCAGCTGCCTGTAAATTGCACCCACATCTATAGGAGAAATTCATAGTTGATTATGAGGGTCAGAATGACTTGTGAGACCTCATTATTCAACGTCAATCTCCCAGAAAGATTTGTTCCCAGAGTCTCAGTGCATCATCTGTTCAAGTTTGTACTAGAGGCAGGTACAATGTAGTGTCAGATTATATATTAATTTTTTTTGTGCAACTCAGTAGTCAGTTTTTATTTTCCATGTTCTCATGGGGTTATTCATCCTGCAATTGCTGTGATAATGAGCAGTTTTGTTTGTGGCACTAGGAGCATAGATTGTCCTCCAGCCAAGAGGGAGCCTTACATTCGTATATGGCAAGTTGAGGTGAGTGGGTAGCATACCAACTTGATTGTAACCCAAAGATTCATAGTATTCATTAAAGGAATGCTGTGTTAGTTGAGCTAGCAGGGGGTTCCTCCTTATATAAAAGGTGATCTCACACACTTAATCATGTCATGCTTCATCTTAGACCACCTCTCCCCACCATGGTAGGATAGTGCCACCAGGGCGGACTCAACCTCTCGGCAGGCCTACACCGGAGAGAGTTCTTGGATAAAAGCTACTGGACAATTGTTGGATCCAGATCAATTAAAATGACCTAACAGACTACCAGTAGATTTTACCTTTAACAATGGTGACTGCGACCATGGTTAAAACATATTGACGGTAAATAGGAGTATAATGACTCAACCCATCTTCAAAGAGTCAACATGTTTCTGCCCTCACCATGAGCCTGGTGTAGTCTGGGGCATTCTTCAGGGCTTAGGATCCTTATTCGTGAGAGGTTAACTATCACCTGCCCTACAGTATGAATAGGTAATAAGCACACTCAAGTCCTACCTGAGTGTAAAGTACTCTTGTAGGCACCTACTGGAGAAAGGTAACAAAACATGATTATTAAGGGTCTAATACCCCTAGCACACAAAACCTGTAAAATACTGGTGCACACACATCGTGAACATGCGAAGTGGAAAAACACTGCAAAAACTAGTGCCTATTTAGTGCTAATCAAACACAACATACATCTTGTAAATACTTAAAAAGGGACTGCATTTAGACAATGGCAAAGATAGACTGGCTCAAGGCCATCTTAGTAAACTCATTGTCATGCTGGGACTTGAGAGACTCCACTTGTCGCTGTTATACATCCTTACCCTAAACTTTAGGGGTACAGACATCTGGCCGGGGCTAAGACAGAGTCCTTTATTGTCACACTGGGGGAGAGAAGGAAGAAACAGACCCCTGCAGGGTATGTCACATGCTTCTTTTGTCACAATGTGACACCTGTGTCAACTATATCCAAGTAGAATCAGCCCAAAAAGTAGGCATAAAATTAGAGGGAGGAAGTGTGGGGGAATACTTCTCCTCTCTCTTTTTAAGTAGAGTGGATAGCAGTTAAAGCATGACAATCTGGAAACATTAAGGCTTTTCTTTACACTGCCAAGTCCCATTGCAGCCTGAAGTCACCTCCTCCTTTGACAATTCCTATTTTCTTCTTCAAATGTTTAGGGAGGAACCTCAGAATTTACGGTTGTGGTGGTCACCTTGGACAAAGCATTTTCTTACTTCAAAGTTGAAGATCCCTTTAATACTGTCCATACCTAAGAGCTTTCTTCATTGGAGCCCTAACGCTTGCCCATGGAACAAAATCAGATTTTGTAGTAAATCTCTCTCTCTCTTACTTCCATCATTGCAATAAGAACTCCACACGCTTTTAAAGACTCCTTAAAAGCACAACATCTCAGGTGAAGAACTCTGAAGACAAGATTTAGTATTGTCCATTGTAGATCTGAAAGAACTTAGACAATCATCTATGGCTTTAGTGGAGATCTTCACCCACATCCTGAAATGCTGTATGGCCCTCTTTCAGCACAGACAACTAAATAAAATGGGCCTGTCATTCATGCAGAAATGTTGCACCTGGAAATAGGGGAGAAAATGCTAGTGCTGCTTACTCCAATAGGTAAGACAAATGGAGTTTCCACTTTTGCAAGTTCCTGAGCGTTTATGACCTGGTCCATTTATGGAACCCGTACCATGCTTAGCCTATCTCTCTATACCTGCTCATGGGATCACACCAAGGTGTTAAAAGAACCTTCATCCACCAGGATTCCATTTTATTTTCATAGGTCCTGACGAAGGCTAACTAGCCCAGTAAGGCATTGGTGTGATGGCTGAAACATATTGACTCAGGGAAACAGAGGTTATTAATCACTTTTAAATCTAGCATCCCACCCAATAACCAAAGAGCTCCCTTGGCTGCTAAGGTTGAACTTTCTACCCAGATACATTAAGTACCTGGACAAGGACTCTATGATGAAGCATGCCATTTGGAATCCCAGTGGGTGAAAGTCCTGTTAACAGCATAGGGTGATCCCCTTGGGTAGGTACCGAGAGATAGGCTAAACACAGTAGAGGTTCCCTCCTGTTGTTTATGAATGGCTAGGTATTTGGGAAGGTGAGCAAACTCTGTATCATTTCTCACTCCCACCTTCTTGGAATTTAATAATACTGGTCCATTTTTGACCACGTCCAATCACAAACAGTTTTTAATACGTTCAGCAGGGAGGACCCATTTCTAATATCTAGGAACTAGCATTCAGAACTTAGCTTCATTGAGTTTTTACTTTACAGTTTTTCCATGACCGGTTCAAAGAGTATTTTTTCAAATCCAGGACACTTCCTGTTCCACACCCCTTGATATGAATAAAGATATGTATGCTAGGAGGGCATAGTCTCACCGGCTTCAGCTGAATGCTCCATGTGTCTCCAACCTGCCCAGCAATACGGCTCATAATTCTGCCAAGTGTTAAAATGAAATCTTGATCAGATCATGAAACTTCTTTGAGTCATCAATGCAGCACACTCATACCTCAGTACATGGTGTAATCATTTATAGTAAATCAATCCCTGTGGTGCATATATATAATCAAATAGTAATCCTTAATATTTTTGAATTGTTCCACTGCATTTTGGATTAAAAAGCCATGTATCAGGAGGCTCACACAGACCAGTTTGTATAATATACCTAACAGATCTTGGGTCACTGACTTGACAAAGAAGTTTAACACTGTGACAACATTTTGTTTTAATGCTTGGCAGCTTATTGAGCCTCATTGCTGTGCTTGAGGAGACACATATGAACATCTGACATTTCAGAGCATGTTAAATATGAGAAGCCACCCATAATATCAACTATGGCTCTGTTAGACTGGAGTGGCATTCAAAGTTCCTGCCTCTTGTTTCTTCTGGAACCCTCTGTACCTATTCAGTTACTGTTTATATGTCAAGTTATGTTAAATTCATAGTGCTTAAGTATACAGATAAGGCAAGACTAACAGCCAGATGTACGTAGCTTTTTTCTTGTCACAAATGGCCCAATTCACAGAATCGGGCCGTTTGTGACCAGAAAAAAGCATTTTGGTCTGTACAACCCCTATTTCACGATTTGGTAATCTCTTTACCGAACTGCAAAATAGGTTTGCGAGTCGCAGTTAGGAAGGGGTGCTCCCTTCCTATTTGCGAGTTGCAGTGCGATGTATGATTGTTTTGTGACTGTGACTGTGGATATGATCACAAAACAATCGCAGATAATACAAATTTTAAATTGTTGCTAACCCATTCGCAAATGGGAAGGGGTCCCCAGGGGATCCCTTCCCATTTGTTAAAGTTAGCGAAAATATTTTTTCGGAGCAGGCAGTGGTTCCACTGCCTGCTCTGGAAACAAATGAAAAGAAAACATTTCATTTTTGTTTTTGAAATGCATTTTAAGAAACTGCTTTATTTAAAAGCAGTCACAGGCGTGGTAGTCTGCTGTCCCAAGAATATTAATGAGATAGGTAATTTGCGACCCCATTGGGAATCGCAAACAGTGTGAGGTACACTGTTGTGCATATGGTTTTGCAATTCGCAATTTGCGACTTGCAAATGAGTCGCAAAATGCAAAGCTCCGGGTTGTACAGCTGACCCTAAGTCACTGACCATAGGAAGTCCATTTGGATAGGAGGGAGGCCACCCAGCCCACATCCATGCACATCTAATCAATTATGTTTTGAGAAGTTTACTGAAAAACAGTTAGTTTGGCTCTGTGATTAAGTGTGAGTCAAGAGCATTTCAGGGTCTGAGGTCAAGCATTCTTTCTGATCCTCTGCCTTGATTGTGATATCAGAAGGATTGTTGGAGAATCAGGTGCAAGATGATAGCCCTGAGATACCTGGTGACCAACTATTGAAGAAACACAATTAATCTTCTTCAGTAGGCCATGTATGTGATGGAGAATTGAATGAGCTCTGAGTGTGATCCTAAAACTCCACCAATGGTCAATACTCTGGATTTTCAGTTAATATGCAATCGTTCTGTTTCTGTTACAAAGCATTCTCTCAATCTGATTTTGAGATCTTTGGATCCTGTGTGTGAGATTTTTGGTCAGGTCTGTTAGCAAGAGATGACTGGTTCATGATAAATTATCTTGTCTGTCTGCAATGCCAATATATCTACTTATCTCTCAAAGGGGGAATGTAAGCCCAAATGCTGCAGAACAGTGAACAAAAATAAACAGATATGTCACTTTGTTACTTTGTTCTACTTTTCTGTGGTTGTTGGAAATTACTTTTGATAAAGAAGGGGATGGACCTACATTTAGTGGCAACAAATGGCTTCAGATCAGAGAGCTGCTAATAAGGGCTAGAGAGGTGTTTTTTTCCGAGCATTAACACTTTAGTTTGTGAACAGGATGAGGTTGGGAGCCTGGCAGCTACCCAATGGGACAAAGCACGGCATGGCAGCAAGGAAGTCGCATGGAGCAGAGACCGCTCCATGTGCAGGCACGTAGCAATAGCTATAGTCTACAAGGGAAACATTCTGATTGGTTGGCAAACTCCGAACGTTCTACACCACAGAAGCGAACTTGCTGCTATGATTTCCATAAGCTTGCATGATGAAACAAATTCATTATGTATATACCCCTTCTTTATTTTGCATGATTTGGCTACAATTTTATGACCTTTCCTACGAAATATGATCTATTTGTTTTACACAGTATAAAAAGGTATAAAAGCTGGGTATTACATTTATTTCAATAACTGATGCTTTCAAACTCATTAGTACCACAACAGTTATTTGCAAGTGACTTCGTTATTATCCTATTAGGCAGTGGTTCCACATTGGCTGGCAATTGTATGGCTTTACCAATTTGTTTTAAGGCTGTCAAAAAGGGCAAGCCCGCAGAGGAGGGTACTATGCATCAAACTCGACACTCCAGGGCTCGGTTATCTGCAGCAACATTTATTTATAGATTTGTTTTTTTAATTGGAAGCAAGACTCCCTCGTTGTTTACAAAACAGCTTGCGTGGCCACTCCACTAGATGGTGGCGTTTTTGCTTTCCTTGCAATATTTTAATACTTACAAACAGGTGGTGCATATCACACCTGGCTGAAACAGAAGAACCAATGAGAGGGCCTCACATTACGTTTCGGTCCCTTGTCTCACACTAAGTTCTCACAGGCCTGGTGTGTTCAATAGTTTTGTGCAAACCTTTACCATTGTATAGGTGATTTTTTTGTGATTTTTCAGGCTAGTTTTTAGGTCGAAGCCAATCAGACAGTGCAGCTGTCTGGTTTGCTAACAACATCTTAGGGAAAGCTTCCCTGCAAATACATTCCACCCGTTGCCTACCATTGGCTTTGTGACATACATTTTCTGTCTTTCTATTTGCTGGCTTTATTTATTTTAGGCCGACCAGCTTGTGTTCATCTCTCAGTTGCCCCTATCCGTTTTACTGTGTTCTTCCACAAACTCGCTTTCTGTAAACAGGCCTTTAAATTATGATCTTAAATTGTCACATTTGCTGTGCATTCAAATACATAGGTCAAATGTCATGCTGTGTTGTCTGAGGGATTTTGGTGTTTTCTTTTCTTTCTCTGACTTCATAGTGGAAGAATTTATGTAACAATCCTGCTGCGTGCCCATGAGAGAAAAGAAGGTGAAGAATGTTTTTTTTCTCTTAGCACTCAACAAAAAAATGAACTGTGCTGATGTTTCAGAATTAGTACAAATGAAGAACTTTTTTTGTAATTCTGAAGTGTGGTGGAATCAGATATTTGAATACAATCAAAACCCATTAATATACTAGGTGATGGCATTTGCACACATGATCATTTGTGCGCAATCACACCATATTTCGATGCAAATATAACGTTAATTTCAATTGAAAATGATGTGTTGTCTCTAATGGCAGCGCTACCACACCATGCAAACTCCACACTAGACCACTCCAAACTGTACCCTTCCACTCTATGCTATGCCACTCCATTCTACGCCACTCAACTCCACTGTACGACAAGCCACTCCACCCTACCCTCTTCCACTCTAAGACATTCTACACACACCACTCAACTCCATCCCACTCCAATCTATGACACAACACTCCACTCTACGCCCTTCCACTCTACGCCCTTCCACTCCACTTACCCACTCCACTTCAATCTACCACACTCCACTCCACTCTACCTCATTGTTACTAAACTGACCCCACTACAATCTACCCACTACACTCTAACCCAATCTACTCCACATCTCAATCTACCCTACACCACTCTATCCAACTCCACTGCAATCTACTTCACTCCAATCTATCCCAGTCTACCCCACTCTAAACTACCCTATTCCTGTATATCCCACTCCAGTCACACCATTCCATTCCAGTCTACCCCACTTCACTCTAATCTACCCTACTATATACTCATGGGAGTCATGACTGTGCTTGTTGCTTCACTTACCCTCCCCTTCCCCCCCGTTGGCCCCATCTCCCCCCTCCCTTTTCTTTGATCTGCCTCTTGCCTGCTGTATTGGAGATCTGCTGCTTCTTAGGTTTCTTTTTTTCACAGTTTGTTTGCTATACAAATGTGTGCATCCTGTGGCAATGGATACATGTGAGTACTGTTGAAGTGGTGCCCCTCTGGTGGATGGATACAGGTGGGATATAGATTGTGCTAAGGACGGGATGTACTCCAGCTCATTTGTTATGGAGTGATTACTGCCTTGTACTGCTAAATGTACCACAATCAGAATGTGATATGATGTCATGTCTTGTACTATGTTTTTCTTTAATAAAAGCATGTTCACAAATAATTTACCCTTCTATAAACCACCAAATCTACCCGACTCCAGTCTACCACAGTCCATCTACCCCACTCCACCATAACCTACCCCACACCAATCTACTCCTCTCCACACCACTCTACCCCACTCCAATATATCCCAGTCCACCACACTCCACTCTACTCTGATCTACACCACTCCAATCTACCCCACCCCAACTCCAATCTACCCCACTCCAATGTCCCCCACTCCAGCCTACCCTCTCTACCCCAGTTTGCTTCACTCCAATATAGCCAACTATAATCCATCCAATCTACCCCACTCCAATCTAACCCAGTCCACTTAACCTGCTCCGCCCTATCCTACCCCACTCCACTCCAATTTATTCCTCTCCATGTCAATCTACCCCACTCCAGTCTACTCCATTCGATTTCAGTCTACCCAAATCCACTCCAATCGACCACACTCCACTCTTCCTCAATCTAACCAACTCTACTCTACCCAGTACGTCTCACTCCACTTTCCTCAAATCTACCTCACTCCAATCTACCCCACTCCAGTCTACCTTACTACACCCCAATCTACCCTACTACACCCCAATCTACTCTACTCCACATCCATCCACCCCAATTCAATTAACCCCATTCCATTTTATCCCATTACCCCCTTTTACCTCAATCTACTATAGTCTTCTCCACTCCAACCTATCCCCCCCCTACCCAGTCTACCCCACACCACTCCAATTTACTTAACTCCATCCATTATTTCCACTCCAGTCCAATCTACCCCTCTCCAAACTACCCAAATCTACCCCCACTGCATTTCAATCTACCCTATTATAATCCACCCAGTCTACCCCACTCCAATCTATCCCACTCCACTCCGATATATCCAAAATCTCCCCACTCCAATCCATGCCAATATATCCCACTCTATCTCTATTTGCCCTGCTACAATCTACCACACTCCACCCACTCCAATCTATCCCAATACACCCCAATCCATTCTACCCCACTCTACCCCAACTCCACTCCCACTTACCTCACTTCATCCTACTCCACCCCATTAAACCCCACTAACTTTTAGCTATGCTGAACAACAGCCACACTGGTGTAAAACATTTTCTGTGCTGTAAGTGCAGCTCCAATGGTTGTCTTTATGATGACAGCTTTATCTGCAGTCTTTTTCTAATTCATTAAGACATCACACTAGGAGTGGTGCATGTCCAGCATCATTGAGGCAATGTGAGTGTAACATTAGTAAAATGAGGCATTCAGAATGTATAACAAATGTTAAATCTCAATAGTCGGTTGAAAGGTAATCGAGTGAGTAAATAATGAGAAAAGAAAAATACACAGTAATGCATTTTAAACACATACACAGAAAGAGTGACTAGGTATCATAAAATGTATGATTTCGGGAGAGATGTGTATCAGCTCTATCATTTTCTCATATTTTTCTTTCTGTTGATTATGTTTAGTTTGTTGTTTCTGTATAGGCAGGACCACTGGAATTATGCGTCAGGAGAGGGCCAAATTATGGAACAGGGTTGACTAAATTACGGGGCAAGAAAACGCACATTATGCAGTGTAATGCAGCACATTTTCATTATTTTGGAATTTTCTTTTACTCTTGTTAACACTGTCTGGGAATAGACTGCACCTCAGTTTACCACCCAAACATAGCAATAAACAACACAAAGGTGACCAGTCAACCTTTGCAAAGGACCTTCCACTTCATAGCAACACTTGCTGCTGCGATTTTAGTAACTTTTGAATTGTTGAACTAGAAACATTTTTGTTGTTAAAATCTGCACATTTTGCAGCAGATGATGGATTATGTGGCAAATGCTGCAAATCCATAATTATGCGAAAAATGCTGCAGCTGCACAATCACACAGTTCCAGTGGCCCTGTCTATTGGTTTGTCCGCCATTTGTTTTTTATCTATGTGTGTACTTACCTGCTTGTTCTCTTTGCTGAAGTAGATATAAGGGCAGGTTCGATGGTTGTTTTTATTCCAACACCTTTCTCTGCAGGGTTTCTTCTTGATCCATGGTATGCTAAATCTCCCTGGTCAGTTTGAGAGGAAGAAAGGCAATAAATAATGGAAGCAGAAATATTTATATAGCAGTTGTAACCATTGTAGGAGAGAACCCTAGATGTGCACACAACAAAAATAGTTGTTTGTTACTGAATCTACGTCAAGGACTATTGTGCACTTTGTCATGGAGCCTTAAAATGATTTCTGTATTATTATCCTATGTCATTAAGTACCCCATCTGCTGCCATCTGCTTAATCCCACTTACCCTATGGTTTTATTAAATTGTTTTTTATTACAATAAATTACACAGCTTCAATAATCCAGCCGACAGTCATTCCCCGTGATGATGTCCCTTCTTTCCGAGGTCTGTCCCGTCCTCATACTTGCGGAGTTCAGTGCCAGCTGTTCAACAGCTGCCTAGAAGGGATCAAGGCTTTCGAAAATAGGCCAAAGCTTGTAAAACATATCCGATTTACTTAGAACAGGAAACAATTTTAATTGCAGGACTGCTTTTGGAGGAAATGAATACGGTCGAGCATATAATAAACCATAAACTTACTTGCTATTCAATATTCTGTGCTTTCTTCTTGGTTTCGCTAAAGGCACCAGTTATTCATAATATTTGTGTGTATTTATATTGAGGTAATTAAAGTGATTTTAACCTAATGTATGCATGTATAAAAACATAGTGCAGCTCTATAGAGTGCAACTCTACAGTGGATAGGAACAAAGTAATTTTTTTTTTATAACCAATTACTTTGGTCCCATTTGATAAATGTGCATGGATACAAATAAGGAAGATATTCATATATATTCGAAATGGACTGTTTTTTTGTTTTAGAAATAACTGAAATGTTGCTGGAAATAATGTCACTAGACACCATTTGACATGCAGACAAAGGTCACACTTTTTAAAATTTGTTATAAATTCCACAACAGTTTTTGAAATATTCAAAAATGAAAAAATATTGCTATTTGACTGATTCTAGAGTCTGGCGGTTCCATCTTGATTAATACAGAGGACCAGGGAGCAGACTGACCAAAGAATCAGCAGAGCTGACTCATGAGTCAAAGGCACGTGCTGTAGGAAAAAAAATCACAACATGGTGACGGAGCCCAGGCAAACCAACCCCAGTCCGGATGAGAGCATACCCAATAATGGTAGAATTTATTGTTTGTATTAAAAACATAATGAGGTGAAGAAGGGACATCTCTTTTAGGTCGTTCTGCAGACACCTAAGGTCGTCTCACCATTACAGAAAAATTACTCAGAATGAGGTTTGGGTCAGCCCCCTTCAGACATTGCATGTTTGAAGTATCTTCCATATCTTGGACCAGCCCACCGGAGTATGGTGCAGATATGTATCTGAACAGAGGCCTTTCGCAGGAAGCACCTGCTCTTTACATGTAGCCAGCACTCCATGCTGAAGCATCTCATAATGCAGTCATCACTCCATGCTGTGCTCACAGCAGCTCCATGTAAGAAGATAGTAGACACTCTGCCCTTCGCCTGACAGTGGTGGTTCATGCTGTGCTTGCAGCAGTTTGTCACATTCCATGCTTGATGCAGGAATTATTCCCATTTAAGCACTTTCAAATATCAGAGGCTGCTAATGTCTATAAATATTACAGTGTCTTCACCTTCTTCCAAAACATGGAGGAGGTGTACCGAGCACAAGTCCAAAACAAAAAGTGAGGGGACTAACCAAGGTAGGCAGTATACAAGTGACATAATGGCATGTGACATCACAGCACATGCCATCATGGTACATGACCACAAGTGGCATCGCAGGAAGTGATATCAGCCAGTGGCATCACAACCAATGACCTCACACATGTGACATCAGATCTTAAGACCTCACACATGTGTTTGGCAGGTCTATTGTGAGCACATTATAGCACATCATGAGTTTCAACAAATTAGATTTTGCGATAAGGTTGTGCCAACAAATGTGATGCAACCCGATGCAAAATCTGGGCCTCAACGTCCCATTTTTTTTTTTTTTTAAATGTGGCAGTAAATCTGTTCTGCTCATTTGGTCGCAAAGTCTCATTTGAAAATATGTTATGGGATCAAGGCATCTGTTGCAATGATCTTTGTGTGCCCATAAATATATGGGAAAATGATAATGGTATGAAAACTCTGGAGGTTAACCCTTTGCTGGGGAGATCTATGTTTTGTCTAGTCCCAGTATTAATTAAAAGTAGTACAGAGAGTTAATGTGTCTCCCGCTAAGCACATCATGTAAATTGAAGATGACAGATTTTTATTTTATTTAGCTAGGTAAGTGGGTTACTTCTTTCAACACAGAGATCCCTTTGTTACTTAAAGATCATGAATTGTAATCCTTCTAATATAGCACATTGAGGTATGAAGCACATGCAATATAAACTCTTGTAACCCTCACTGCCTTATGTAACACATCCTGTACATTGATTTACACACATATGATTTATTGTCATACAATATGTATGGGTATTGTAAAGCTCTCTCTCACCCTACATTGGACTGAGTAGCACTATAAAAAAGTAAAACGTAATAGTGGCATTCAAATTGCTTTATGTTTGAACAATGGGGAAAGCGAACACATCTGACATTCTTAGAGTGCATGCATATCTCTTATATACATGGACCAAACAAAGTTAAAACCATGCCTTTTTTAAGTACTCGTGAAGAAATAACAAGCTGTATCCCTTTGTTTTCCCCTCCCTTCATTTGCATCTAGGTGTGAGGATCCAGGTAGCTCTGAACCAGAATACTCCAACAAAAGAAGACCTGATGGTCCCTTAGCTTCTCCTTTGTTTTGGGCCTAGCTGGAATTTGAAATAACAAAGCCACCTCCCTGCCTGCACATTGCGGCTCAGAAAAAATGCTGACCACATACAGGGACTGCTGAATGTTTCCCGGTGTCTGAAAATTACACTGGGATGATTTCACCATATTTCAGTTGGGCCCCTACTTCTTGGCAGGGCAGATGGCATCTACCTGGTGAAAATAGTGGGTGAGCTTTGTCTACCTGCATGTCCCCCGCCTTGTGCCCTTAAGGTGTAGTTAGAGCTGAGATAACAACTTTCACCGTTATACCCCCACACTGGCATTATAGTCCCTAAACCACTGAACTAGCCAATGGGAAAACACAAATGTAACTACTGAAGATACGCCCTCTCTATAATCTGCTGTGCTGAAAAGCACAGTTTTTTTGCCCCTGTTCAATTCCAATAGAAGAAGTTGTTTGAGAGAGAATGTTCTGCTGCAAATTCTCTAGTATCTGGAGCTTGAGGCGACACAGGTGCTAAGTTGAACCGGGCGTTTATTGAACTTCTAGTACTGGCCTAAGCTACTACAGTCTAGTATAGCAGGGAGTTGTGTTTGACGTGAGAGACATCTAGTAACAGCTTGTGTTACTGCATCATTGTGAAAGATTATTCAAGGACTTGTTTCTGGGTGAAGAGGGACATCTAGCAATGGCTTGTAGTACTGCCCCTTTGTGAAACTATTTAACATATGGTTTGGGTGGTATTTCTCATATTCAAAACATTATTTCATCATAACAAACCTTGAGAGTGGAAAACTGTATTTCAGACATTGTTTGCTGGTGCCATTACAACACAAGGGAACAGACATGATGAGTGCAGAAAAGAAAAGGATAACCTTTTGCTTGATTTATCTTCAATTGGAATAAATATCATTGAATTGAATGCATAATTGTGTTGTGTAAATTAAGGCCTGATAATTACAAGCTACCAAACATGGGACACCGAAATGGCACAAAAAATGCAGGTATATATATATACAAGCAAATAAAGCTGTATTACTCCACTGTAAGGTTATTCATTTTAAAGGTGCTTTATATTGAATAGGAGCTGCTGTTGAACTGTAAATCACTTCTGCAGTAATTCTACAACTTCAAAGCCATATTCCTAGACCAGGCTTCTCCAACCAGTAACTCATGAGCTACAGTTAGCTCTCCACCTCCCTGCAAGTAGCTCTTCTATGTGCAGCCCAACCTACTAAATTAGAAGCTTTTGTTTGGTTGAATTTATATATACATCCAAAAATTGAAATATGGGTATTTGAGACAAACATTTTAGTATTTTCAGAACTCAGAAAATGGGTTGATTTCCAAAATATATTTAAAGCTGATATTTGAGTGATAAATCAGAAGGCGTTAGTTAGGGAGAATTAGTACCATAATTATTAACTTGGTGTCCGTGGCATTGCATTTATGGCTGTTATGTAGATACAATGTTGAGGCATTTCAAATTGATTTTTTCAATAATGCTGGCAACCCTGCCTCATGAACTGTGGTGGTCATTGCTGGTAATCTTGGATGGGGTGGCCATCTTATCTGGCACGGTCCCAATAATCACACTAATATAATACGTAGCTCGTTATGACGTAAATGAACATACGTATTTCTCATTACAGAAAACGTTGGATTCCCCTGTCCTAGACAATATCCCATCTGTTCCCATAAATAAAATAAACAGTATGTGACGTGAGAATGAGTGAAACTTGTTCCAATGGATTCTTAAACGTCAATGAAGCCAAACTTGTGCAGATCTTGTAGTAGGAGAGAGATCAATTAATCTACGAAAAAATCTGAAAACTATGTAACTTCGCCGCATTTGAGTCTTTAGCAGAGTTGCCAGTTTTGTTTAATTTGAAGAACCCTGTTAAAACGGATGCCTCAGATTTCACCGGGTGTATATGTGGGGGAGACCAGCTCCTCCAGCAGCCCCAGATGAAGTTGAACCTTGCCTTGCCTGATGTACATGCACATGGTTACAAATGTACATATTTACTTGACATATTTGTTGTTCTTATCCACCGTGCTTTTGGTTGTGTATTTGTCTTAATACCATTCATAAGATGGGTTAGCTTTTGTATTTACTTATTGATATCAGGTTAGAACTAGAATTATAATACATCACTTTTAATATAATGTTGACTTCCTAACATTCAATTATACATTTGCTCTTTCTTATTTCGTGGTTGTTTATCCCGATTAATATTTTAGAAACAAACAGGCGACATGAATGGGTAGCTGGTGGCAAAGTTGTCAAAAACACTGCTATTAACAGTTATTTGGGAACTGATCTAATCCAGCACAAATATTTCAGTTGAGTACTTCTGTGTAATAAAAGTACATGAGAAATGTTCTTATTAAGGGCATATTGCTTTTATTAAGCTTGTTCTCAAGTCCCAGAGTGAGAAAGCTGATTTCGCCCGGGAACAAACAGTTTGGTCAAACGAGAAAGTATGTACTTCCTTAGAGAGTGAACTATGCAAAGGGAGGGACCTGGTTATCCAAAGAGAGGCGAAAAGAATTTGAAGTCCTGACATACCGGTAGTATGCAACAATTCCCACAAAATAGATCATCTAGAAGTCACTGTTTGCTGTATGACACTGAGTAACAATTTCTATTAATGTTTTGCATGGTTTTTGCCTTGCGCAGTTTGTTGTTCTGGTTAAAAGATAACACATTTATGGCATTATATTTAGCAAATGGAGCAGATAAATATTTGTACTTCATCCAGGGGACTTCTGCATTTTTTAAATGTATTTGTGACAAAGAATGTGCTTTGTGCAAATACAGCTTCTTTGGCATTATGGAGGATGGGGGGGGGGGGGGGAATGCTTCAGCGGGACATCCAATATCTAATTACTTTTCCTCCTGCATGCAACCTCAATCTTATGCAAGCCATTTTGAGTCTGTATGTTTTTGTTCAGTGACTACTAAGAGTTGCGTGTGAGTATTTGTCTACAATACTTTTGTGAGCATGCAAAGGTTGACCTTGACGTTTAGCAATGTAGCCTAGAAAGCTCATGATTGACCTGTGCTAGTTTGACAGCTGACCTATCCAGTGAGCTTTATAAAATCCATTAGGGGTGTCAATTATTTATACATCGGTGGACCAGCTGTCATAATGTTGTTGTGCCAGAAGGAGCACTTCCAGTGTGCTGGCAGAGGCTGGGCCACCAAATTTAATCATGTTCATCATAATTGTGAGCATTTTTTCCCATGGAAACTTCTCCAACATTTGTGGTCGGAGTGACTGTGTGGATAAATTATCTGTAGTAGCAGGTCCGACATGTCTTCATTCTGTACCGTACATTACTTATATGATTCCTTAAGATAAGCCTCCAAAGTGGGGGTTCGTCTCCAAGAATCACGTATCTAAAGTAGGACACATATGCGGAGCCTTCTTCTAGTCTGTGGGGGGATACTTTGAGATTTTTTTTTCTGGGATCTTTGTGCTATTAATGGTTTCAAGGCAGAAACTCAGTTACCATAACTCCAGAGAGCCCTCCCTTACTTGGACAGAATCAGGATGACCCCTCCAACATCAGAACTATCATTGCTTCTTTTGTGCCTCAATTCTCTGAGGTGAGAAATGCAGAGTTGGTGGGACTACCATCGATTGTTACCAGATATCATATTACTCACCTGTTAATGGTAACCTTAGGATCTGTACCAACGGAAGTTATATTCATAATAATTAGATATATCCCTCAAGTGTTGTCCCTCAAGTGTTGCTTGGATTTAGATTTTAAATGTATTTTGTCTCTTTCGTTCTAGTTGAAAGAGAAAATATTCAGAAGAGGACATTCACCAGGTGGATCAATTTGCATCTGGAAAAAGTAAGTAACTTCTGTAATTGTCACTTTATTTTATTAATTCCCATGATGGCTAAAACCATCTGGTTCCTTGTAATGCTGAGAATGAGTCAGTACACAAAGAAATGAGTGCAGCTGGTTACCCAGTCTTTATGCTGTATGCTGTACCTTTACAATTGTGTGCAACATCTTCAAAAATATCTTTATATGGCTACTAGATCCCTGTACTAACACGTGAATTTAAAGCCTGAAGCAGTCTTGAAAAGTAGTAAAAAGCCCACAGCAAGTTTCAAATAAGAAAAAGCTAAGGACCTAATAATACAGATCTCATTGTTTAATCACACAACCCTCTGTTGTATTGCAAAGAAACAGCCCTTGCGTGATTAACGTAATTGACTTTTAAATGTAGCAGAGATTACAGTGCACATGCACTGTTTTTAAATGAAGCCCTACAATTGTATTTTATTCAAGTTCGTGTTCATTGAATTCAAGACATTTAGCCAGACTGCATGCATAGGTCCGGTGACAATAATTTTTAATTAGTGCCAGGGCAATTTGCTCTGTCATTTGCCTTTGGCCAGTCGGTGCAATACCTAGATCTGCACTGTCATTTTGCAAAAGTTAGTTATTTTAATGTGGAAATATGTGTGTGTGTGTGTGTGTGTGTGTGTACATATATATATATATATATATATATATATATATATATATATATATACACCAAAAAGAGTTGTCCTGAAAGAAAGCACACTCACAACAGGTCATTATGGAATGTAGTAAAGTCAGCAACTTACAAAGAATTCTTTGGCATTTTCATTATTTCAGGCCTTATGTTTTCAAACATCTCTGGACACGTGTTTCTGGGTTCATCCCTTCATTCACCTGTTGTGAGTGCACTTTTGTTCAGGACAACTCTTTTTGGTACATTATCGCCTAGTGGTGGTCGCCAGTAGATGGTTATTGCTAGGACCTAGTTTCTATAGAAAAAGTGATTTTTGACTTGCCTATATCTTTGCCACGGGTTGATGAATCTTCACAAATTTTCCCAAAAACATTCAACGTTCACTTCAGCTGCTGACTTTAAAGTTTTGGGTGGTCCATCAAGCAGGGGCAGAGGAAAAAGGGGGGTCCCAAAACACATTTTCCCCCATGTGTTTTTCCATAGGGATTTTGAACACAACTACAACCTGAACCTATGGACAGAATTACACCAAATTTGGCAGAAAGGTTGCTGTTGGTCCAGAATGAACCCTTTTTGTTATGTGGTGTAATTCTGTTCAGTA
The DNA here is from genome assembly GCF_031143425.1 of Pleurodeles waltl. Lineage (NCBI taxonomy): Eukaryota > Metazoa > Chordata > Amphibia > Caudata > Salamandridae > Pleurodeles > Pleurodeles waltl. The sequence goes on along the minus strand of NC_090448.1, from coordinate 902,502,842 downwards.
GTTTGGGAGATATTAAACAAAAAACACATTTGTATATATAGGGAGGCGAAAGCTCTGCAAACCCTCCCAATCTAGTGCTCAGATCTGATTGGCTGCTAACACTTAAACCAGGAAGTGATGGCAGCCATGTTGGGAGTCAGCTCCAGGGAACCATCTAGGGCAAAAAAGCATTTAAAAAAAAAAAAATTCACTGAAAATCTTGGCGAAGCTCCAAATCCAGTGATTTTTTTTTTTGTGGGCTCCGCTGCGTGTTTTGAATAGAGCCCCTGAGGTGGACCAGGTCCCGGGGCCTTTTTTAAAAAAACGGTGGGGGCACATGGGGCCACCACCTCCAATGCTGTGTTTGTATTAATGGAGGGAGGCTGCACAATCATCCCTTCTGGGCTTCGTTTATAATCATGGAGAGGGCCCACATGGCACTCCTCTCAGGCCATATATGGCCTCAGGGACCACCCAAGGGCATCCCATGTTCAGAAAGAATAAGGGAGGCTGTGAGGACCCCCCCCCGGGTTTCCAAGGAGCCCCAGGGACCACCACCCTTTTATAATCACGGAAGGGGCCTGCACCCCCACTCCAGGGCCAGAAAAGGCCCAGGGGACTACCCATTCCCCGTGGCCAGCTTGTGCTCAGAGAAGAAGGGGAGCTACGCTGCCACCCCCTCTTGGACCCAGGCTCCCCAATCCCGGGACATACCTGTTTGCTGTGACTTGGCGGGAGCTTTGACAGACACACTCAGAAACTTGTGTACAACTCACAGACCTAATCTCACACACACACACACACACACTCACAGACCCATTGGGACACTCATGCAATCACTCACAGACCTGACTCAGACTTTTGTCTCTGTATGTAAACATCATTTCTTTCAAGATGTAGAAGTTGAAGATGCATATATAGCTGTTTTGGCAAGAACAACTGTGAGGGCAATTGCTCAGTGGACGAGTCCCCATTACCTAAAGCTGGCACTTATACATATGTGAGAATCCTAATCAACGTATTCGAAGCTGTGGGGTTTCTACTGAGCCAAAAAGTGCTACATCACCAAAGGAACAATGCAGAAGGGGAAGGATCAAATTATGCAGCAGGGTTTACTAGATTATGAGGCAAGTAAAGGTAAAATATGGGGCATAATACAAAACATTTGGGCATAAATACCTAGTTTGTTCGTCATTTTTGAGCAAATGTTTCACCTCGTTAGTACCAGTCTGACACCCAAATACAGCAATAAGCAACAGAATGATGACCTCTCAACCTTTGTGAAGGGCTTTCTACTGTGAATCAATACGTTTTGCCACTTTTTCAGTAACATTTGATCTGTTTGACCAGGAAACAATTTCTTTTTTTTTTTATCTGCAGATTATGCAGTAGATTCAAATCTATAACTATGTGAAAATGCTACAATTTTGCATAATTCCAGTGCCCTTGATTATGGATATGGGGCTGTTCTCTCAAGGCTATGATTAATTTCGCCTGCTCAAAAGCTGACCCATCTTTGACCTGTGTTGGCTCATTCCATTTAGGCTACTCTTTGTTAGTATGTTTATCAATTGCTGAAGTTCAAGGCCTATCATCGAGTACGGTACAGAGGTTAAAATGTGACTGCCTAGTAGTTTCTTTAAAAATGAAGTAAAAATAAATTATATGTATTCATTTCCACATCGACTGTGATGGTTGACATGCCAAGAAATGTTTCCTAATTTCTTGCAAAATATTATTTGTACACTATTTGACAATGAACATGCCTCCAATCCCCAAAATACTTGCTGAAACCCCAGTTGTTTGTACACTTTGTCATCTGCAAAGTTCAGTATTTCCAATGTCTGAGACCCTATTTTAAACAGGAAAGATCTAATAGAACCGAAGGCAACTGGCATGTCTGATATATAATATTAATGAAGTGGAGTCCAGATGCACTCTTACAGTAAGCAGTGATTTGCTATTAGTATCTCGATCCATCTGTGAGTGCGTTTACGCCAGGTAATGTTCAATCCCCAATTTAGCAGGCTTCACCATTAGAGTAGATGAGATGAGATGAGATGAGATTAGGCTCATCTGTCAAGTCAAAGGTCATTGTAAAGTAAAACAATCAACAGCATTCACTTTGTTAGAAACCCCCTGCTCTGGAATTGCCACTTCTAGTTCATATTTGTTGTAAGTGATTTACAAAAAACTGATGTAAGAATTTCCCTCTCAACCCATGTTTGATGGTGTGTTATGTTATGCTATGTATGCTGTGTTATGTTGTGCTATGATGGTATGTTATGTGGATTTGCATGGCACACGAACACCCACGAGGATAACCAGGTGCTGGGACGAAGCTCTGATAGCCACAAAGTGGAGTCCCATGGAGAGCTCTTGCTCCCAAAGATCAGCACTTCCGTCTTGTAGGAGTTGAGTTTCAGGCAGCTAGATCTCATCCAGTCTGCTACATTGATCAGGAGATGTTTTGCAAGAAGCTTAGTTTATGGCTTCACTTTACAAATAAACAATATTTCACAGGTATTGTAATTCTGTTTTTGTGGATAGAGAACAGAACATTATTCGACCAAGAGCTTCTGACGGTCCATTATTTTGCTATAGTTGTGAACAATGGCCAGCAAACTTTAGTTTAGACCATCAGGTGTTTCTTGAGTATTACACTGGTCATGTTTTATCGGTTGGGCGTGCTGTAGATTGAGTCCATAATTTTGTTTTCTATCATTGAAGGTCAGTTCACAAAACAACCTTAGGAATAAACCACAGGCTCAACAGCTTATAGGGCTTTTTTTTTTTTAAATGCACATCTTTCCTTCATATCCATTTACCATTCATTAGATTTTACCTTATGAATTGATGCATGGTGAGGACACAATGAAAAATCCTTGTAAGCTTCAGCTCAGTGACTGTTGCGAGTATTGCATATTTTTCTACAATCAACTAACTATACATCACTGAGACAGGAAGAGTCTGAGGGACATAATGGTATATTATCTTTGGAAAAATCATGGCCAATCAACACAAATTACCTCTTTGCTGAATGCAGTTTCACACCTCTTTCCTGACCAAACTGCAAGTAGGTAGAAGCCAGGAAAAATAGAAAAGATTTACTATCGTTTAGCTTGGATCCTTTCCTGCCTAAGCCCTTCTTAGACCTGTCTGATTGATTTTATTATCACCATGAAGAAATGCCTTTTGTTGCCTCTCCTAGGGGCTAATTTTGGGTGTTGGTACAAATAAAACAATGTTTGGGTCCTTCTCAAGCTTGTCAATTGCCTATTATTTGCTTGCATCCTTGCACCTCTCCTCTACTCATGGACTAAGTGAGGTCTCAAGTTCTGATTTGGTGCTACAGATGGGTAGCATGATGTTGTTACCCTCATGCTCTTGCCCTTCCCTGACTTAAACACCTGTAGAATGTACACCTTGGTATACCGCTGATGAGCAACAGCTGGCTGGACCTACACGATGGAGTTTCTAATCTGACCTGGATAGCTGATCCTCCCCCTTCAATATTTTTCTCCACTGAATCATTACTACTTTTTTTTGTCTCATGTTCATGGTTACCTCAGAATCGTCAACAGGAAGCACCACTCCGCGGTCCATGGTGGGCATATGTTCCCACAGAAAAGATATATGGACTCCATTTTATCCATACTAAGTACAGACATTATTTGTCTGGCCCACTCATTCACTAAATGCACTGCAAACAGTATGCATCCACTGTAAGAATGTCTGAAAACTCTGCTAGTTGTCATTTGAGAGAAAAGTTGCTTATTGTACTATTGTACTATTCTGGCAACATTCACTAGTTCCTGCCTTTTCAAATAATTATCAGAAAACAAAAAAATGGCCATCAGAATTGATAGAAAAACAAACCCTTATCCAAAACAGTGAACTCTAATCTGCCTCACCTCTTTTACATAACTGTAGATAGGCAATACCATTCAAATTAGAAATTGCTGATATTATTGTTAATACATATTGGCCTTCTTGTACTAACAGATGTGGGTCAGGATAGTTATCAAAATCTAATGGACCTCATTATTCCTCCTGATTACTCTATACTGTTGTGTGGTAGAGAATGCTGGCCTACTGAAGGGGTTAGAGTGAGTTACAGGAATCTGATTCTGCGTACAATATTAACTTCTGACTCCTACTACTTTTTCCAGTATTTAATCTTTAAAATCAAATTACTATATGCCTCTCCCATCATCCATTTGTTGACAATATGACTTTTACTCCACTTAAAGCATGGAGAACCAATCCATTAATCCAATCAGATTCTAACCTCTTTCTCAAAGACTGTAGCTTCCACTGGAATGATTCTAATTACAGTGTAGTCAACTTGTTCTCCACATTCCTTACAAGTGAATTTCTTAAACAGCATTGCCGCAAGATGACTCCTATAAAAGGAACTTCAGGCCAGGTATTTGAATGTCTGGTCGCAAAATACTGGTCACAACTTGTGACCTGTATTTTGCAACCAGTAAGGGATTTTAAGAACCAACCTACACGCTAATAGGTTGGTTCTTAAAAATCTGAATCATAGTGGGTCAAGCCAGCCTTCCTCATGAATATTAATATTACAAATTGTGACTCATTATGAATAGAGGTCCCCACAGGGATGAGGGCCTGAGAGGGCCAGCTTACTACCATGTCACTGATTATTGGCTTTTTAGTAAAGGAAACTTTTTTTAACTCAGTCTGTTTTCTTAAAGGAAACAGGACTAATTAAAAGAAAAGGTTTTTTTAAGAGTTGGCCACAGACCATTGACTACAAATAAGTAAACTCTTTTTTTATATTCACAAAGGGGAAGGGGTTCTAAGGATACTCCTTCCTTTTTGTGAATGCATTACGACATCCTTTTAGGTGTTTATAAACGATAATTGTTTGGCCATGGATGTCGCTCACAAAACTTTGATTCATTAGATATCGATTCAGTATTTGGAAGGAACACCTCAAACATCCCTTCCGGATATGAAAGTAGTATCTATTTGCAATCCCATTGTAGGAGTCAGGTAAACTTTTGCAACTCCTAAAAATGGATTAGTACATCAAATAAAGCATGTTCTGGTCACCAATGCTGAATCAAAGATAAAGTGCTTAGTGTGTTTGGCCCCTTATCTCTAAGGATGATCTTCTATTCTCTGAAGACCTGATCCCTGTGGATTATTCACCTCATTTTTAGATCACTTTTAGGCTGATTTTGCACACAGTAAATCATTTGAACAACCTAAAATGGGATTAACTTGGTTTTTGCCTGCAATCCATATTGATCTAACAACTTTACATTGATGACCTCAAACAGTCTCTTTGCTATCTGATGCAGTGTTAATGTATATGATTCTGTGTCTGAAATTCTAGGAAGTTTAGCTGCTTTCAAAAGCAAAAAAAGACTCAAAACCCCTGTGCCTTCATTGTCTGAAGAAATAAAAATCCTCTTCCATCCTTCAGGATTCTGATCCTTCGGCAAAAGATGAAGAATTTGCTGGGCTCTTTGACCAGAACATTAACTTTATTTAATTATCATTACCAAACTTTCCCAATGCAAAAACCTAAATCTCTGTATAGAGGAGGTTCTGACAAATGTTGTCAGAGATCTGTCTTACTGGCTTCTACCACACCGGACTAACTTTGTCAATGTCCCCATTACACAAGGAATTTTCTGGACTGCCTCAGCATTGGTGAAGTGATTCCTGTACTCAAGTATCCATCAGCAGAAGTGAGTGATCTCAACAATTTACAACCCATTTAAGTTTTTCCTTACGTTCAGAAAGGTGTGTCACATAGTGCAACTCACAAAATATACCTCTGATAATTACCTTTTTATTGAGTTTCAATGAGGCTTCAGACAAGCTAGTAGCAGAAACACTGGCCTTCTTTCGGTGGTCAATGATGGCCTTTGCATTCTTGATTCTGGTAATTTCTGTCTTGGGTTCTTCTTGACCCAGCAGACGCCTTTGACACAGAAAATCATCACATCAGCATTGATGCACTTGTCTCAAGTAGTTTCTCTGCTCGCTGACTAATCAGTTGAAGAAGATCAAACTTGGTGATTAATTTTCCACTTGTGTCACATTGAGTGAGGATATTACCTAAGGTTCTATATTGGCCCAAACAAACTCTCTACAACATGTATATCACACAACTTGATGTTTGGTTTAAGAATTCAGGATCTCCTATCAGCCATAAGCTGACAATATGCATCCGTGTGTTAAGATTGTTTTCCTCTAAAAATGTTGTATTTCGTGCCCAAATGTTTGAAAAACGCTGCAAGACTGGATGACCTCACACCACTTGAAACTCAATCTGTCAAAAAACAAGTTTATCTTTACTTGTCCAATCCTGGATTGACTCATGTAGTGTACTCGTTTGTAAAACTGCTATTATAGTCAACACATAATCATTTCAATTTATTCTCGATAACACTCACCACTCAGTCATAAATGTGCTATGCTATTTATGTATTTATGATACTCGAATCTGATATTGTGACTTTTTTTTTACAGATAAAGGAAGAGTTTTTAATGGTTTTTAAATGTTTTTAAATGTTGAGTATGAATTTACATTTCAATAATTGTTGTTCTTATGTCTTCTATATGTTTCTTTTATGGATATCTTAAAAGATCCAAATAAAGGTTATGACTGACTGACTAATCATAAATTAATTTATTGGCCAAGACGGGGTTCATTCTAGAACAAGACCCTTGTCCAAACTTTATTGTTGCCAAGAATTGACTATGGTAATTCTTTTCTGATGGGCTTTCCTAAGTTACACATTCCCCTCTGAAGACAGACTTTGATGCAGCAGTGCGCTTAGTCACTAAATTTTATCAAAAAATTGACCATATAGCCTGACCCTTAGAAAACTACAGTTTTTAGCTTTTCTTGAAAGCTAGCTCAATTTTCAAGATGTCTTGTTTCACTAGCAAGGTTCCAAACAGGTTCTAAACACATCTGCCCCTCTGTCAATAGCATATAAGTTGAAACTGTCTGTACAGCTAAGATTGCTACATAGTGCACAATCCTTTCTCTTTGAACCTCCATCTTTTAAAAATGAATGGCCAAAAGCCAAATCATTCTTTTTTTTTAATGCTTCTAGAATTTCGAAATCATTTAATCTAGCTTTGTATACCAACTCCTTTCTGATAACCTCCAGGAAACTTCTTCTATTTCCTCTTCCCTAGGCACTTACTTACAGGCCCCATTTAATGATGTCTGCTTCCTTGTCTTCATTTCTCTTCAACTGTACTCCCCATTCATCTAAGGCTTTTGGCTCTTGCCTCCTGTCATTCTCCTGTTTGCCCACAGTTCTATCTAATAGCTGATTTTTCTTACAGCTTTAACACTGCTGTCTACTATCATCATTCCTGTCTCATGGTTGCTTTCTCATTGTTGTTCCTCCCCAGGCTATCCCTTTCCTTCGAATTTTGTCTAGCATGTGTTCCCTATCAACTTGCAACTGTTTATATTTTATATATGTTCAATATAACGTATTGTGTTGGTCTCTATTCATATATATTGTTTATTATTTTGTTGCTACACTCTGCTCATTTTGTCTTTTTGATTGTAAAGTGTTCTAATGCCTAAAAGCCATTTTTGCTCTAATTAACCTCTTTGCCATGGAGAACATGATGTTCATTTCTTCCCTGCTACCTCCCTAGTGCAGAGGACATGAACATCATGTCCTCTCCGTAAGGGTAGGAAATTCTACTGGAGCTCATACTTACGGATTTCTATCTGTTACCCTCAGTTTGGGTTGCAATGGAAGACCTTCCCTTGCAGCCCAACATTTTTTTTGGAGATGAAGGCTGTCGCTGCAGTGGTATCTCTCCCTTGTGAACCACTGCTCGAGATCACCCAAGGAGGGTTGTCTCTTTGCAGGGATCCACCCACTGGCCACCAAGAATGGCCTCAAGGAGGGGAGTAGCCTTCCTGGCATAGCCAATAGCTCTTTTGACCACCAGAGAGCTATGCAGCCTTTCTGCCGCCCTGTGAAGAGTTAGAGGGCAGACAGCCCACCAGCAATAGCGATTTTTATAAAGAGTGGGGTAGGGCCAACCTATCCTGGAATCGGGATACACAACCACACCCAAAATCCAAAGAGGCATTCTGCCCCCATCGGGTGAGTGATTGGGGTTTACCCCAGTGAGCAACCACCAGAGCTAGGAAGCCCTCTGGACTTCACGTACATGTATATTAGAATACCTTTAAGGCCACACCCCCACCCATAGAGTGCAGCAGTCTCTCTGCCCCCTGGTGAGGAAGACTGGGGGAAAAAAAACCTAATCTGCCAATAGGGGTGCAAAAAGTGTTTATACAGGTAATTCGGGCACTGGCATTCAGCAGCAGTGGTAGGAGCTGTGTTTGTGCCAACTGCAGGGAACTCTTGCGAAATACCTTGGGCCCTGACACTTACATTTTTACAATTTAAGAAGCGTGGGCATTCCTTCCACAGATTTCTGTGAGCATGGGCCTCGGCAAAGATCAGCCATACATGAAAAACCGAATTACAGAAGGAAAGACAGGGCAATAAATATAATGTGCTCTTTGGTGGTGCTGCTGCTTTAATGGGGCCTTAAGACTACGTCCGTTGTAAAGTGGATGTTTTAGCTTAACTTTGGCCCGATTTCACTTTGTACCAAAGGTTATACAGCTGGTTATTTGGCGCCAGAAATATCTCTCTGTTTGTGGCTGTGTATGTGAAGTGCATGAGTTCTGTGTGATGTTTAATCCCTTGGCGACTTGAATACGAGGACTGGAAATTAACTAAGGCCGACAGCTGTCAGAGGGGGGTCATTAAGGAGTTGGTTTCTGAAAGAAAGTTAGTTAATTTTCAAAAACAAATGAGATCATAGAAAGGTCTGCAGCCCTGTGTTCGCTCTCGTACCAAGCACACACAGTCATGGTAGCACTCTAAAGGCACAAGGGGTGTTTTGTTTCAAATGCGTTGCCGTGTGTGTTTTATAGGCACACGGCGCTGTGCTCTTTGACCGACGTCGTGCTTGGTTGCCGTGTAATGTCCTGTCTGAATGGCCAAATTAAATATTTTAGTAGGCTATTCGTTTGCGCACACAGGGGCTACTGTTTTACAGTGGGTATGTTCCCTGTTGGGGCAAGTAATACATGTTTGTGACAATTTCTCCCTGAGTTACCGTGGAATAGTTGCACATGGGGACGTCATATTTTCAGTCTTGGACCTTCGTTTTACAACCCATTTTTATCTGTATGTTTTGTACAAGTAACTTTACTGGTCATGGGGAAAGTCAATAATGCTAGTGCTGTAAATTTCTCGCCTTATATGCTCTTGCCCATAAATCAAGTGAAGGGCAATGACTTTTTGCCTGACGTTGTAGTCATTTTTGAAACATTAGTTGAGAAGCTACTGAATGGACCACATAAAATCAGTTAGAAAATCTGACTTCTCGAGGGGTCTTGTACTTTTACTCAGATTTTTTTAGTTAATGTGAATAGGTACTACCTGTTTCAATAGAAATATACAAGCAGACACGTATATAAAATAGTTCACAAGGGTAAATTATAATACACGTTACTACTTAATTAGGCCTGGCTGGTAATGTATGACATAATGCCTTCTCTCGCAACTGTCCCCCTCCATTTAAGAGCTCTACTTGAGCATTTTACAACCTCAGCATCCACTACTAGTCATCAATAGGTGAAATAATTGTTATGTATGGCTCTCAATGAGAGCCACCCGTATGAACTTAGGGGTTGGGCAACCCTGCCAGGAAAGTAAGCCCCTACTGGCACAGCTCTCCAGGTCACTGATTCGTGCAAGTCCCTCGACCACTTCCAGCTGGCAATCCTCTGATGTAGCAACCTGGGGTACCAAAAGTTGTTACCCACAGTTGCTAGTCACAAAGGAATTCGACACTGCTTTGACAGGCTTCTAAGAGCCTGTCAGGATACTGCTTTGAAAGGATAATGGGTGGGATGGCATAGAGGATTTTGGGTTGGGTGGCTTGAGGCCAGTTTGTTTACATTTGTGACAGGGAGGAAAAGCCATGTTATATATGGCCTGCGTACCAGGTATAAGCAGAGGAAAATTATTTTTATCCTAGGTGTCAATTGGATGTCATTCAGAACCCCTCAGTAGAAAACATCCCCGTTATTCACTGTTATCCATATGTAATTTTATAGGTTATATGTGGATCTCATTTCCTGCAGCTATCTTGAACAACCTTTATTAAAATATATTTACTGCAATTACTTCACAGTAGTGAAATAGATAATTCCCCCGCTGTGATGTAACAGTGATCACCAATTAAGTGCTATTCAAAAGACTCCTCATCACATTCCTGAAATATTTCCTGATGGTGTCACATTCTTCTAAATCATAATGGAAAAGGGCACCCTGGAGAAATGTCACCATTGGCCCTGCAGGTTACTGCTGGTTGCCACTGGCTTACTTGACACCGGTTCAAAGGCACTGCCTTCTGTAAACAATCAAACTGTACCAAAAGTCTTTCAAATATTTCACAATAGAGCTGCAGCTTGCCTCTTCAGTCAGCGTTTATTTCTCTGTTTAAAATGACCCCATTCAAATAGCCTGTTCACGATAGCGGTCAGGAGGTAACCCATATACAACATAGAATTGTAGATGAAAAACTCAATAAACTCGTTTTCACTTTGGGATTGTGAGTGACGTTATAGACAGCTCAAGCTTCAATCTTGTCTATTTAATGTCACTCATACCCCTAGGTGAAAATCATTCCTTTTTTCACAGTTATGCATCTATAGTTCTATAGACCGTTCTCCTTCCCAGCTCCAACCCCTGCTTCAATAATACTGGCGTCAGATAGGCCCTTTCAAACTCTGCAACTAATGTACGTGTAACTCATAAATTTGTTGTTGTGGTGCATCTTAGATATTGGAACACCCTTTTTAATATACAGAATGTGAGCTGAAAGGTATTAAGAAGACCAGAGTTGGAGACCAGAAGTAAAGTCATAGTGTACAACCACAGGATAGTTTAGCAAGACATTCCACCCCTGGGTTATTCAAGGAGAGAAAAGTGGAAAGGCATCCTCACCTCCACAGTGGGAGAAATTTACCTGTTAGGTGGGTGAGCTCCACACCCACGATCTTTAGGAGATATCAGAGACTGCCACTCTTGGAAAGTAATTGGATAAAGGACTCAACTGCACACCCACTGAGGTACAGCTACCAGCAGCCAGTATGGCAATACCAAAGATAGCCCCTACTGTAGTTTTATCATATCAGCTGAAAAATCCAAAATACCTGATGCAGTCAAAATCAAAAGAGATAAAATAACGGACATGTAGTAGCATCTGTGTATCTGACACTCAAAAACAGCAAGTAAACAGGCAACTGAAAACTATATTATATGCAAGCATAATGACGGCAAATACAAATAGTATGAATCCCCTACCCTAAACTGAGGCCAGACATCTCTGCCTACTCCCACTGTCCTTTGATTGGCAACACAATGAAGTGACACAGCTGATGGAGATAATCACAAAGTGGTTGGTTCCAGAGCGCTGCAATCAGTGTGACCTCCCAACACATAGAGAGCGGCATGAAGAATGCCTGAGGCCGCTGCCACTGGATGAGAAGGATTCTGGTGAACTAAATGCCACCTCTTCACCTTGTCTGGGGATAGTTGGATGTTTTAGACCATGGATGATCGTTATGCTAGACACAGGTGACCAAGTTTCAAACAAGGTGGTTAAGATAATGTTGCAATATTAATGATTCAACGCTGAAAGAACTGTGCTGTGCCCAGTGGGGAAGTATTCAAGAAAGTGATTGATTTCAGAACCCATAGCAGAGAGGTAGTGCGGTTATTTTGAAAAATGAGAAAACTCTGACCAGATCCTTTCTGCCACTCTGGGCAATGGTCATTGTGGTATGCTGGCATAGCATGTGAAGAGGCAACACCCTCTCCTCCCCTAACGCGTGATAAATATTTTTCAGCAGAGATGAACTGCATAGGATTCCACTCCTGCAGTCCTTTAGACCAACTGAAAAGGTCAGAATCTTGGTCTGCAATTGTCTTAACCCACAAACTAATTTCCTCAGTAAACCCCTCTCATAAGCTTTCAGCTCTTTTATTGTTATTTATGACCTTGGAGCACTTCTCCTGTGCCGCCCACAGAAAATCATCAGTTGGCTGACCGGCCATTCACTCTTTGCTGTTAATGAGCTCCCAAGGTCATTGCTTAATTTGTGCTTGTTGTTTCCAGTGCTGAGCACCGGCACTTATTTTCTAGGGCCGGGGCTTATCATTCTACCTCAAGCATTTGCTACGAGCAAAGGACACATATGTGAAAGACGGAGGAAGGGAATAACTAAAAAGCATCACAAAGGGAGAAAGTAAAAAGCTGACAGAGTGAGCTGAAGGGGCAGGGACTGGCTTTATATGGATTGAAGCGGGCCAAGATGGCCTCAGGATTACGCCGCCTCAGTATTCCGTGTTCCCTCATTTAATTGCAGCAGCTGTGTGTTAAAGAAGAGGGCTTTGGGCACCAGCAAGTTTTTATTTACAAATTAAGCACTGCCCAACGTTGAAGCGGAGAAGGTATCATAGGCTAGGAAGAGCCATTCCTTTGACTTGCCTGGCTGTGCGACTGGACTTCTCAGGCATGCTGCCTCCACGAGACAACATAATCCTGTTTTTCACTATTACACATCCAGGGGATCAATAAAGCTACAAATTATTAGTTTATAAGGCATAAACAAGTAAACATTCTGCCTATAAAATATGATAGGGTCCTACAGATTTGTTTTGAAATCATACTATCTGCCCGTGTAGCAAATACATATACGTTCTTCGCATACCTTATTTTTCCTGTTTCTTCGTAATGAAGGATGGGAAGTTCCCTGACTGAAACAAGAAATTGGACACAGTAAGTCTGTTTTACCCACATGGGGGAAGAGGGTAGGGTTATTCTTCGGCTCCCTATCGAATCCCAGTGATTGCCCGAGATTCTCCTGAGCATCCTTCCAAAGTCCTTGGGAATGGTCAGGGGCAGATCTCAATGCACTACCTCGACCTGCCAGTTGCTGCTCCTATTTTTACTGGACAACGCACTGAAAATTTGGCAAACACAGTACCAGCAGCTTCCCCTGCCATACTGGGTTGCAGCTGTACTTGCAGGCACAGTGCAAACTCCTCCACTGCAATCACCCTCACCACGACGACCACTCGTGGCACATGGGGTTGCAACTAAGGCACACATGAGGCTTGCCAGCAGAATCTCTTCGACGGTGGCCCCTCTGGTATACAGGTCAATGCAACAAGGCTGTACAGGCTTGGAATTTGGCACTACTGGGGCCAACTAATCACTCTTGCACACGGGCAATGACCAGATCAGTGCACAGCTGCATCCTCACACCTCGTGCATGGACTCCTGTCAGTAGGTCTCCTACTCCTACTGGACCTTGCTCTCTTCAACGCTTTCCTCTTCCTCAAAGGGCACTCTGGTCTTGGCAACAGGCAGGCGCGGGTGCTCCAGGCTTCAGGGCAGGTGGTCTTCCTTTCCCTGGATGATGTCCTCTCACCCAGCAGGGAGGCTGCAGGCCTCGTCCCTAGTCCTGGTAACAGGCAGAAGTTTTGCAGAGCTGCCCCATCTCACACAGCCCACCTGGCTACTTTGCAGATGACAAATTTTGTGGCCTCAACATCCCCTTCATATAGTCTATTTCCAGACACCAAATGTGATTTAGGGTCTTGAGTCTTTGAAGTTTTATGTTGGAGCTCTGCTTCTTTTGAAGTGTAAACTTTTCTCTCTGTTCTTTTTTCTTTAATAGCATGTGTGTCACAGTAAGAGAGACTCCAAAGCACAGGGCATGGGAGTGACTAGAGTTCACACTTGGATGCCAGCCACAGTGCATCAAAAACGTAATCCTGGACGCACAGCCCCACTCTTTATGATTCCCTTTTCAGCCCAATCTCCTTCCTCAGATGTGTCTAGGCCAGGCCCAGACTGGAAACCCATATCAGCCCTGGCAAATTTTGTCTGACCAGCCCCCATAGGGTACATAGCGAGCAAGCCTGACCACTACTATGTGGCTTGGGGTTTCTCCCACCAAGACAATTTGGGGGAAAATGGCAAAAACTGTGCAATCTACAAAAAATGTCAAACTGCACTCTACAACACATTTTTCATTATATATTTAATTGTATTAGTTTTCAAAGCATAGTAAATGATGACCTTACATTGTACCAGAATACAGAAATCTTTATTAGGGATTTTTAGTCATTCCCTCACCATCACCCTCTAACAGTGCCTCTCATCTATTCACAGCTGCTCTCACATGTATTTCATTTGTTTTATAGCGCCTCTCTTAACAGCGTACGGTGTTGGAGCACGTTACATCACACACAATCATCCAGAGACAATGACTCGTGTGTAAATCAGTGTATAGAAAATGTTGACAAGGGCCTACAAGGTGTAGGATTTACAAGTAATCGACACTAGTAAGAATTTCTTGAGTGCTTGGTCTGGGGAAGCATAAACTCAGGATTCAGAAAGTAATACAATGATTAGTGTTGACTTTACTAATAACAATTTATTTCTACTCATGCAAACCTTTTTTAGCAAAATTAGGATAATCAAAGACTGGGAAAAACAAAACTTTCTCACTTGTACCATGCAGTTTACATGCAGCTCTTTGATGGCAGTTCAAAGCTTGCTGTGCTATATTATGATTGTAACTTATGAACTGCACAGTAATAAAAGGAGTTCTCAGTATCCCACTGACCTGTGCACATTAATTTCTGTTCTGCGATATGCATAGTACACGTTCTTTACAGCACTGCGCTACCTTAGATGATCAAAACTGCCACTAGACAAAACACAAATCTCTCTCCAGGAGGTTCTTTGATCACCAAAGTTATCTTGACCCATTTATTGTTGCCTGAAAACATTTAGATATATAAGGAACTCTGCAGTGCTTTTAAAACTGCTGCACTTCTGTAAAACCAGCCCCAAGTAACAAATGCAGCTCCCACCCTTCCAGCCTCCCAGGGAAACTCCTAATGCCCTGTACGGCTAGGCAAGTCTTGGTCCAGGCCCCTTCTTTGTGATCTATCACTGAATCAAAGAACACCCTTTGAAGTGTAAAGGGGAGTCACTCTTTCTCTCTCGGTTTCTCCAGTGTGTCTCACCCAACATACAGGAATGCAGCAGTACACAAATGTGTGTAGGGGATTCCTCCACTCCTCATGTCTTCACCAGGCATGCCTGGGCTGCCAAAATTAAACCTAGGGCCATCCATGTCATGCAGCATCGCAGGCACACTTGCACTTAATGTGCATACACAGCACAATCACTGTCCAGTACTGTCACGTCCGTGTATTGTGCCACCCAAGGCACACACACATCCAGCACTCACTCCTACTGATCACTATTCAGTGTACTGCCACCACTGTACTCGTACTGTTTAACTCTTGGTGAAAGCAGTAGTCTTTCACCACTATAAGGATAGCACTATTTGAAGCTACGATTTCAAGCTGGTAATCCCTACACATTCTTTTACCTTACCCAAATCTTCAAGGGATCGTTCTGTGAAATTAGACCACAGCGCTGAGGGAACCCCAGGTACCCAATGGTTTTGTATTTTAATTTAGACTTGCTATAGCCTATAATGTGCCTTTTCTGCTCGGTCAAAGATGTCTAAGAATGCAAGACGCAGCTGTGCTGAATGGGGATTTAACCAGAGTCTAACCCAAACAGTGGGTGCTTGATTTTAGCCTGACCACAAATAACAAAGATCAAATTGCGATGGTCACTCCTTTTATTTGGAAGGTCTTCATCTCAAAGTAAGGGCAATGTCTTTCTGTAGCTGCTGTACCAATTGATGGTATGAGAACATCCATTAATAGGCATCCTTAAAAAGGAATCGCTTCTGATAATCAAAGAGCCACAGGGGTATAAAACCTCCAGGAATTACCTGGCCAGGAAACAAATGGATGGATGAGAAGGAAGAATGGCCACAGAGTAGCAGTAGGGAAGGGACCCAAACAGGAGGTGTGGAACAGATGCCTTAATAATGCAATAACTAGAGCCAAAATCTCATGGACCATAAATACAATCAGTGGATGATGACCCCGCTAGCAAAAAGGAACCTAGAGCATTTCATTTAATCTTTTAAATCCGGGCTGGACCAGAAAGAGATTCTGTCATTTTATTTTAGCAGATTCTACCCAACTTCGAGAGGGAGGCACCGTCCTAGACTGGATAGAATGAGAATGCCCCATCTCCAAGATGTGCTAGCCAAAACTCAAGTCTTATTCCTTGGGTCTGGCAGTGGACTCCCATCGATTTTAGCTCCAACATGCCCACTCCGAGTGGATATCTGGAGTGGAGCCCTAAAATTCTAATCCTCCCTCCCGCCTTAAGTGGGAAAGATGTGCAGCAAACCCTACTGAAGTGTTGACTCTTGTCAGCGGGAGACAGCCTTAAGCGGCAACTAACTTTGGAGGTTCCACCTGTTTCTGTGAAACCCAGCGCAGCCCTCCTCCCAAAACCAAGTAAGTATAATGCATAAAGGTGACCCCCAGGACTCGCACATTGCCCTTCTTCTAAGGACTTGGAGTGAAGAAGGGTAGACCATGTGGATCCTAACAATAATATTAAGTCCTGCTTTAGCTCTAAATTGCTATTGAGGATACTTCCAGTAAGACACCAAACGACTACTCAAGATCACATTCTTCCTAATTACTGAGCTCTTGCTGACCGGGGATTAATATTTTTTTTAATAGAATAATTTTGCTTAGGTAATTGGGAGGAATACATATGTTCCAATTACACAAATACTTACTTCTAGTAAAATGAATGTTCTTTCTTGTGTTTCCTCCCTCCTCAGTGCGAGCCTCCTCTGGAAGTGCACGATTTGTTTCTGGATATTCAAGATGGAAAAGTTCTGATGGCTTTATTAGAGGTCATGTCAGGTCAAAGGCTGGTAAGTTGGCAGATGTGTGAATTAGGTTCTTTTATTTGTGTAAATAACTTATTTTTATAATGTGATTCATGCAGCACTTTTTCGATCCTTAAGCGCCCTTAACAATAGGCAGTGATATTGTGAAATGTAATGCTACTCATTTTGCTATCCTTAGGTGAGACTAAGTGACCTTGCTGGGACTCAAGCTTGTTGCTTCCTCTACAGCCCAGGAGCATGCACAAGAACACACCACACACGGAGCTCGTAGCCAACATCTTTATTCATCAGTTTACAATGTTCAAACTTAACTTCTCATTATCTCTTACCCATCAATAACTACACTTTAACACCTCCCAAATACTTACATAATTCTTTCATTGAATCTGCCCAGGGCCCCTGGTGCTGACAGTCCTAAGACAATACATCTTGCCGTTGTTAAATACCAAGGTATAAACAATAGCAGTATTAAGTATTACATTTCTTCGATCAGTGGAGGTGCTCACACAGTTTGGACAGACCTCATGATATAAGGTAGTTAAACTGTACCCAGTGTGGACACCAAGGGTAGAGGGTCTAATGTCTTACCTGGGCCTTCAAATGGAGCACCCTCATCTGGGGTTACGGGATTTGATGATCGTTGAGACAGATGTCTGAAATGTGATGAGTCCCTTGTGATGGATTTGCCAGGACGTCTGTGCTGTTATCATGTGCCCCTTGCACATCACCACTTTCAGAGGTTCAACATCAAATGGAGGATCTGTCTTTTTCTTTTGTTTTTGCTTGACGAGAACTCAGTCACCTTTGTCAAAGACAATCTTCTGAACTCATCGACATTGGTTAGCATATGTCTTCATTTGACATTTTCGAACAGTGTCAGTATTACAAAAATCTTCATCATTCCAGGTTCGTTCAGTTGTCCACTGTGGTAGTTTGGTTCTTATATCTCTCCTGAACATCAAGAAGGCAGGATTCTCACTGGTGGTAGAGTGGGGATTCGAATGATAGGCATGGAGAGCTTGTCACAACACCTGACTCAGCTCAATTCCCTTCATTGATGCATGTTGGATCACTTGTTTCAGGGTTCCCATAAAACGTTCCACAATACCGTTAGCCTGAGGCCACAAGGGTGTACTTTTCTGATGCTTGAGAGGTCAAATACCCTACATGGTTGTGCTAAAATAAATAATGTCTTTAAGGGCAAGCATGTTTTTATCGGCATGCGTAGTGTAAAACATCTGCTCCATGAATAAGGATGCTGTCGTGTTGGACGATACAAAGAAGTAGATGTATTCCTCAGTAGTTTTTGATGCTGACCTGTGCCACTACAGCAGTACTCGGAGAAATAATCTGCAGTGTTTTGATTCTTGCCTGGCTTATGTACAATTGTATAGTCGTACTCCTGTGAACCCAACCCCCACCTCTCGATGTGAGAGGCCGTCTTGGCCTTTGGATTTCCAAATATGGTGAGCAACGCATGGTGGTCTGTGACAATCTCACGAAATGCTTTCCATACAGAAACACATGAAAATGTTCACAGACCCACAACACAGCCAGACTCTCTTTTTCTGGCTAGGAATAGGCAAGTTCTATGTCAGACAAACTTCGGCTGGCATACGCAACAATCTGTCTCTCAGCAAAGATTGCTTCCAGCCCCACCAGTTTCGCATCAACAGTAATCTTAGTGTGTAGTTTAGGATCAAAGTAGGGCATCTCAGTCACATCTTCAATGGAATGCTATATTCTTTTGAAGCTTTGGTCACATTCAGAGGACCATCGGAACTGGGTTTTTCAATTGGTCAGGTCTTGCAATGGGGCACTCACTGTAGTAAAGTCATGAATGTACTCTGAACAATTGCTGGCCATGCCCAAGAACAATCTTAACATGGCGATATCCTGTTGGAGACTGGTTGCTGACAGTGCTCATACCTTACCTGGAACAGGAGTTATCCCCTATCAGTATCATGTTTTAACAGTGTTTCTAGTTCCATCTCGACTGCTTCTTGTAGCTGAAATGCTATTCAGTGGTGCTGCTGTGCAGCAGGCCGGCTTTCTTCGCTAATGTGAAGTTGCACCTTCATTGTATGGAACCTTTCTAGGCCATGAAATAGCAACAGGAACTGACTCACAATTGTGGATTTAGGCTGAAATTGATAGATATTAGTCACATGTCGGCTGCAGTTGTACAACTAAGTGTAGTCATGCATGTGAGGAAGTACCTTGAAGGACATGGGTTGGGGTCTGCACAGACTTCTTCTTATGCCCCAAGGTCACTGTGAATGATCCTTGACTGAAATGGTTTGGAAGCAGCCCATGTGTACACCTTTGTGTTTGACACTTTGAGTCATAGTACAGTTGACAAACTGTTAAATTGTTCAACTGGCATGATGTTGGACGATGCACAGCTTTCTATTACAAAGGTTATGAGGCAACCATTGACTTTTAGTTTGATCTTGGGGCAATGTCTATATGAATTATTTTGTTTTGTTGACTCACTTGTTATTGTCGTTCATTTGTCTACTTTGCAAGTGCCAAGCCCATGTATGCATGCCGTTTTTTTTTTGTTTGTTACATATGATCATTGTAGATTCACCCTTTTCACTGGCGTTTGATGGTAACATCGAGGAATTCTTGCAAGATGAACCTGACAATCTACTTTGTTTCGCTTCCACCTGTTGCAGTTGAGGTTGCTTTTTGTCTTTGTGGGTGTGGTGAGACTGCTTCTGGAACCTTCTGGCATCCATTTATTCTCCTCACTGTGATGCAGTTGATTTCTCTTTTGCTTTGCAAACTGTTAATCAGTGGGTCTCCTTTTCACAACCTTTGCACATCTGTTTGATGAGAGTACATTTGCTTTCATGTGGCAAAGAAAATCAACATCAGAAACACAGTCTTTCCTTCTTCAAGGAAGTTGATTTTTGGACATTTACATGGTGCTTGTGTTTACTCTTCATGATTAACGCTGATTCACTGTTTGCTGTTCCTGCTTCCATGTCGGTGGCCTACCAATCCACTTGTTCCTCGGCTCTGACAGCCATCAGTATTTTTTGTTAAACTGAGCATCTCTCTCAACATGCGTCTTCTGAACGAGTCCGACAAATAACATCAATGACTCTGAGGCGCATAGCTTCTACATGATTAAAGTCACTAAACTTATAGGGGGTTATTCTAATCTTGGAGGAGTGTTAATCCGTCCCAAAAGTGACGGTAAAGTGACGGATATACCACCAGCCGTATTATGAGTTCCATAGGATATAATGGACTCGTAATACGGCTGGTGGTAAATCCGTCACTTTTCCGTCACTTTTGGGACGGATTAACACCTCCTCCAAAGTTAGAATAACCCCCATAGTGTCTGATAAGCATATCACGTCTCTCAACAAACTCATACATCGTTTCACTAACTTGTTGTCTCGCTTGATTGAAATTGTGCCTTTCATAGTCGACGTTTGGCATTGGATTGAACTTGGCTCTCAATGCTTCTTTGATCTGGCGATATGATATTGCCTCAGCTTGTGAGATTTTCTTTATCACTTCTTTTACTTCATCTCCAGCAGTATTCTTTAAGTGTATAATGATTTTCTCATCAGAGCATCTCTGAAGTCATCAAAAGACTTCATCCATGTGGCCCATCTGGCACCAATATTCTGATTTTTGGCTGTATCGAATGATGGCAGAGGTTTTAGAAAAGTGGCTGCTGTGTACTTCACACCTCTTCCTATTTCCATTTAGAGCATTTGCTGTTCAGACAGCACTCGTTGTACACCTGAATCTGCACCTCCTGGAAGTACTGGCTTCGTATTTGAGCTTTTGTCGTCTGACTCACTCAACGGTTGTGTGGCGCCGCCTTCATTTTTGACAGTAATGCATTTTCTGTTTCTTGCATGCTCTGGTCCCTGCTTTCATCTTTCTGTTTCATTCGAGTAATTTCTTAGTGCTGATCCCACAGCTTTCAGCACTCTATTTCCAACCTGTGACTTTGATAACAGTGGGCCATGTGTTTGAGTCGCTTTGCCCCAGGCAAGATTTGGAACGTAGTGGATGCCACTTGCTACTTTGCAAGGATTGGCCTCTCCAGCATGTCTCGGCGTCATGTTCGATGGAATTGCAAAGCGTTTTACTTTGCTGGTGAGTATATTTCTATTTCTCGTACCTGATTGACACTGCCTTTTAGCACTCTCTGGTTGTTACTGTCTTCTATGTTGTACCTCCTTCTCACTGCCTTTAGCGTTCTCTTTGTATTAATGATGGCTCGGTGTTGTGGCACAACACCGTATTCTCTCAGCCTGGTCTTTGAGTCTTGGCGGGCTGTTCCAATGGTGCTTTTCTGCTAGGCCTTCACTTTTTCCACAAGTCCTCATATGGGCTTGAGTGGAGCTTGCCCTCCACATATTCTAGCTGCAGGCTTCTTTGCGCTGGTTTGGTGCACATGTGGCACGCATAA
This sequence comes from Pleurodeles waltl, assembly GCF_031143425.1. NCBI lineage: Eukaryota > Metazoa > Chordata > Amphibia > Caudata > Salamandridae > Pleurodeles > Pleurodeles waltl. The sequence continues at coordinate 902,481,489 of NC_090448.1, read as the reverse complement.
GCAGTTTGCTATATCCTTGAAAATCTTAGGGAGGGCAGTCTTGTTTCTTTGGGGCACTTATCCATTACTCATCGCCAGCTGTTGCATCCTCTCAAGCCCAGGAGCAGGCACAAGAACACACCACACATGGAGCTCGTAGGCAACATCTTTATTCATCAGCATACAGTATTCAAAATAAACTTCTCATTTTCTCGCAACCGTTAATAACTACACCTTAACACATTTCAAATGATTACTTAATTCTTTCATTGAGTCTGCCCAGGGCCATGGGGTCCTAGTGCTCAGAGTTCCAAGATACTACAACTGCAGATGCCAGCAGCATGCATTTTACCGGCTGTGCAATATATAGAAGTTAATTGTTTTTGCACAAGAATGGCGAGCAGCGTGGTGATGCTTTCTTCTTCTTCTGACTTAAAACACTCTTTGTCAAAGAACTCCTTTCAATTTGTAGAGGTATATGATGTTGTGTTATTGTTTTATTTGCTTGTTAACATTCTTTCTAATAAACCATGCCTTTTAAAGAAGGGGTAAGATAAATTGGCATTGTCTATTATTATTCAATTAAGACTTGAATTGTTTTCTTTTCAAAAGCTGGGCTAGCTTGATATGAGACAAGAATACACTGAAATAAAAATAAAAAATGCAAGGAAAATTTGAGCAGGATTAATGATGGGGGCAAAGTTTTCTTGATTTGAGTAGGTAATTTCTTAACTTGAGGTAGCATCAGTGGTTCACTGTAGGAAACTGGTTGGGGGGGTCATTCTCAAGTTGAAACCACAATTCTTATAAGGGTGAAATACAATCAAACCCCAAACTAATTGTGCTTAACCATCTGGTTGCATGGCACAAAAGCAGTCAGGAAATGTGTGAAGTATTTATGAAACACTTTAAACAATGGAATACAACACAACAAATTTCACACGAATTTAGAAAATTGAGTAACATTTTATAAATTGACACCAAAACAACTAAAATCCAAGCCTTAGATGTGGAGATATACATTTTAAACAATTTTAGGTAAGTATAGGCACCTAAAAGCAAAAGTGCCATTTGCAGCTATCTTGTCATGCGAGACCAGGTGAAAGTCACAAGTTCGGGCTAACCACAATGGAGCCCCTGACAGACACAGGGACCAGAGTACTCCCGCTGAAAGATCTGCTTTCAAAAGGCCAGCATGAAGAGTTTCACTCACAGTGGAAGGGGTCTTGAGGAGAGCTTTGCTTATGATTGTCAATATGACATAAAAAGCAGGCCGGGCATCATGGACAGATGTTGGTGAAGTCGGAAGATCCTTTCGGGTGTCGCAGACTGTTGTTGCTGGAACACCGTGTTGGCATTCTACACGGGCTGTTGATGCTGTAGCACAAAGGGCAGATCTTGGTGTGTGCAGGCTATTCGCTGTTGGGAAGAGACCAATACCTCAGGAGTTTTCCTTTCTCTGAAGGGGGAGCTCAATAGATGCCAACTAAAGGGTCCAGAACCCGGGGGCACCTCTTGGAGATCATGAACTCACTCCAGCAGGAACCAGAAGGGCTCAGGCAGGTACTGTTGCAGGTCCAAGCAGCAGGTTAGCTGGGCAAATGCAGGGAGCCCTATGGAGCTTTTTACGTCCTTGTAGCTCCAAACAGGTCAGTCAGCTGACCCTTGGAAGTCACTTCAGCATTGGATGAAGGGTGCAGGTCCAGTCTTCCTTCTCATCAGGTTAGGGGTAGGCAGCAGGGCAGAAGAGTAATAGGGCAGCATAGTGGCAGCCCTCCTTACCGCAAAGCAGCACAACAGTCCTTCTGTAGTATTCAAAGGTCCATAGGTGTACTGAAGAGTTGTAGCTGAGGGTCCAATAGTTACACCTGGTGCCCACTGTGAAGTAAAAGAAGTTTCTAGAGAATTCCCTTTGAAGCCCTTGATGTTTCCTGCCTCCTCTGTCCTGGCTCCAAACTGACTGCAGGAACAATGCAGTGGTGCTTGGTCCATTGGTCCGTTGTGTGAAGGCTGGGCACAGCCTATTCATTTGCAAGTGGGACTGTGCCCAGCTACGCCCTGCCCCCATCCTGCCAGTTGATGGCCCACCCAGATACACCTAATCCCTCTATTGTGTGGCTGTCTGGGAGGAATAAACAAAGTCTAACTGCTAAATGCACCCAGTCATGTGGCCTTATAGCTAATGTTCTCAAGGTGTACGCAACATGAGAACAAGTGGACGATGCATTGAAGATATCCATGAATCTCTCTAAATGTACCCCTTTCCTTCAGATTGAAAGTGGCAATAATATGAGAATGTAGTAGCAGTAAATATCTGGGTATTGTTAGACTTCTTAGTGAAGTGGAAATGTTAAACTGATTTCACCAACCCCTTCCATACAGGTGTTGGGGGGACGCTGAACAAAGAGCATAAATCTGAGTCAATTGTGTCATAATGCAAGGACTTCAGGCCTTAATAATGAAATGTCTTTAGTACCAGTGATGTGTTATAGTGACAAACATGAAGAATTGAATTTTTCTTGGTATCTTTGTGTTCTACTTAACTCTTTACATCCAAACAGCATAATGCTTTACTTTGTATACCAGAGGAGTAACTCTTAGAGTGCAGGGCCTTTCAGCTCTGTTTATCCCTACATACAATACAAGGAAGGGTACCTTGGTGATTTTCTACCAGTTTGTGTGGGCTTACTCTTCCTATTAAGGCCCTCATTACGAGGTCCTTGGGAATCCCAGGGACATATTTATGAGCTCCTAGCATCGCCTTTGTGTCACTTTTTGTGATGCGACAGCAGCGCAAACTTTGAACTCATATCTATGAGGCCATGCAAAACCACTTTGCTTGGCTTTGAATGTTCTTATTGATATGGAGTAAAGCAAGGCAGCACAAATCACTATGTTGCCTTACTCAGCACAAAGGAGGCATTCCATGGGCATTGCATTGGGTATTCCCATGCAACACCCATGGTTTTTGACACATCTCCAGATTAACAAGAGTTTGTAAACTTGAGGATGCGCCAAACCCTAACACCTCCCCAGGTGAGGCGCAACGAAGAGAAATATCTTTATTTCTTCTTGTTTTTGCCTCTATGTGTGCTGCACTCTGTGGGACACATAGAAAGAGGAAAAAGCCTCCCACGGTTGTTTTTGTGCAGGAAGGTGCCACTTCCTGCACAAAAACAATCCTGCATGCAACTCAGGTACCCTTACACCATGGGGCAAGGGTGCCTGCATTGGTGCTAAGCTGCCAAAACACCACCAGCACAGTGGGAAAAGACAGGAATGTGCCATATGCCATAGATATGGTTCATTCCTGCCCTTTCCCCTTGAAGCAGGACAGCGAAGCAAGGTGACTTTCTGAGTTGCCCTGCGTCAAAAGCCCATAAATATGGGCCCCAATGTGGCGATATGACAATTACAATTACCAATATCACTGAGTAAAAGTTAGCGAGTGCAGTATTACTGCACCATTATAGATCTTCACCTAAGGTATTAGGAATTGTCGCTTAAATTTGTATTTGTGCTTTTCATTCTTGGATATATGCCACCTGTGTTTAGCAATTAAAAAGTATGCCTAGGATAATCTCTTCCAAAAGTGTTGGCTTTACTGCATGTCTTACAATCCTGATTCGGGCATTCACTCCTGTTGAGCCTTTAGGAGTTTGCTCATGAGGTTGAATCTCTGCACTACCAGTGTACCCACACAAGGACTAATGTGGCACTTATTGTTGCACTGTCAGTGTAGCCATAGGATGACTCGTGCAGCACTTAACCCTACACTGCTAGTGTACCTACACAAGGGCTTGTATGGCACTTATCCCTACACCTCTAGTGTATCTGCACAAGGATTTGGGCATCACTTATCCCTACACCACTAGTATACCTGTACAAGGTCTTGTGCAGCAGTTTCTGCTGTCCTACTAGTGAACCAACACAAGATCTCAGACAGCGCTTATCGCTGCACCGGTAATTGACCCACACAATGGCACACGCAGCATTTATCGCTGCACTGCCAGACACTACCCACACAAGGTGTCATGAAATTGTTATTGCTGCACTAGCAGTGTACCCTCACAAGGTCTTGTGTGGCACTTATCCCTACACCTCTAGTGTATCTACACAGGGAATTGTGCGGAAGTTATTGCTGTGCTATCAGTGTATCCACACAAGGTCTCAGAGGGGGCTTATTACTGCACTGTCAATGTACCCACACAAGGATGCATGTGGCATTAATCGCTGCACTTGCAGTGTACCCACAAAGCACTCATGCAGTACTTATCGCAGCACTGCGAATGTACCCTCTCAAGGACTCATACTTCACATATCCCTCCACTACCAGTGCACTCACACAGAGACTAGCATGCCATTTTTGTTGGAACCATATTCTCACATTTTAAACAAATGCATTTTATATTGCAGCTCCATGAATATAAATCTTCATCGCATCGCATATTTCGGCTGAACAACATTGCAAAATCACTGAAGTTCCTGGAGGAGAGCAATGTAAGTGTTTTAAAGAGTACTTCAGGGATCTGCAGTGCACTGTGTTGATTTTACTATGGTGTATGATTACAAGTTTATAATACCTGCACTTAAGAAGCACAACCTGTGAATTTGAACGTGTACTTACCATTAAACACCTAAACTATTCTGCACATCAGTACCAGGTGGAATGTGACCGGATGGCTAAATGATATTGTCACATTAGAACAATAATGCCAAATGAATTCTTACTCTTCTCATGTGCCTGGTAAATGAGCACGCTTGTTGTTGGAAGGAGAAGTATGATTATTGCATTTGAAACCGCCTTTCGCATTACGTTAATTTCCTATATTTAGATATCTATGTACAAATACATTCAGATTCTATGGATCGTACTCCAGACGTGTTTACGGTTATTGCATATCACCCGTTGGACTCGCCAAAAAATCGATTTAAGCTGGTTGTGTCTAGTGCATGTTTTCTTTGAAATATCTATTCTAAGATGATGAAAAATAAAATGCCTTTTTAAAAATAGCATTAATGTGGGGCCCTCACATCTTCCCCCATAACATGTCCTCTGTCTTACGTGTTTGGTTTATATTCATTTATTTAATAATATTGTATTTTTTAAATCCTGTGTTTTTTTAAGCGTTATTTTAACAATTTTAATTACTTGCCAAAATAAAGTTTTTACACTTATAATGTGAGCCACTAATTACGCATATGAAAGGTAGATTATGCCACAAAAGAGATTTAATGGGTCTGGTTTGGAGGACGGGTTATTCCGTCCCAAACGTGACAGATATCTCGTCCGACTCACTACATGTGCGTTATATCCTATGGCACTAGTACTAAGTTACACTAGAAGTTTGTCAGGCTTGTGACAGAGTACTCATCCACCAAACTCAAAGTGAGGCCCAAAGTTTTGAAAGGAAGGTTTTTTACTTACACACAATGCAGCAGTGAAGAACATTACTGTTAGAAATGGGGTCTTTGGTTGGCAGTCAGGTTACCCCCTGTCCAAGCAAGGACCCTCACTCTAGTCAGGGTAAGTCACACAAAATCCATATTATCCTGTGCCCACCCTCTGGTAGCTGGGCACTAAGCAGTCAGGCTCAACTTAAAAGGCAATGTGTAAAATATTTGCAAAATAAATCAGCTAATAACACTGTAAACACCACAAACATACACCACACGGGTTTAGAAAAATATAGAATATTTATCTAGTTAAAATAAGGTCAAAACGATCAAGATTTGATAAGTACAAGTTGAAATATGATTTTGGTAATGATAAATAGAATCTTTAGTTCTTAAAAAGCAATGTGTCTCTTGCAAGAACAAAGTACCTGGTTTGCATCAAAATTATCCGGCATGGGACCGTAGAGGAGGAGTGCACACATATGATGCGTTGATGCTTTTCCACTCAACAAGGGCTTTGTGTCAATTTCCAGTGCGCAGACTTGTATCCTCTTCAGGTTGCGGGGTATTTGGACACCCCGGGGACGATGCAGAGAAATCCTAGGCATGCAGAACGAAGTCACTGGAGCTGCGTCGGTCCGATGGGTGATGCGTAAAAATTTCTGTTGCACGGCAGGTGCTGCGTCGATTCTTCTCGCAGGAAGTCGGGCTGCGTTGTTCCTGGTCGGCGATGCGTCAATCCAGTGGGCTGTGCATCGAAGTTCCAGTCGCAACACTGGCGCTGCGTCCATCTCCACTCGGAGAACCAGGCTGCGTCGTTCAGGTTTGGCGTGCGGTGATTCTCTCACTGCAGGGCAGGCTGTGAGTCAATTCTGGCAGGCTACTGCACAAGGAATTCTTTGCAGAGATGAAGTCTTTTGCCCCTGAGACTCCAGAAAACAGGAGGCAAGCTCATTTCAAGGCCTTGGAGAGCAATTCTTAGCTGAACCAGAGGGCAGCAAGGCAGCAGGGCAACAGCAAGGCAGCAGTCGTTTACAGCAAAGCAATCAGGGGAGTCCTTTGAGCAGCCAGGCAGCTTCTCTTGGAAGGTTGCAGGTTCTGGTTCAGAGTTTCTTCCCCAGTAGATATCTTGTCCAGAAGTGTCTGAATTGGTAGGGTCAGAGACCTGGTTTAAATACCCTATTGTGCCTTTGAAGTGGGGGAGACTTCGAAGGGTGGCTTAGAAGTGCACAAGGTCCCCTTTCCATCCTGTCAGCCAGAGTTCCAGTAGGGGGGTTGGCAGTCCATTGTGTGAGGGCAGGCCTCTGTTTTTTGACATGTAAGTGTTAGGCCTGCCACCCTTCCAGCCCAGGAAGACCCATTCAGTATGCAGATGTGTGCAGGTGTGACTGAGCATCCTGTGTTTGGGGGTGTCTGAGTGAAATGCGCAAGGGAGCTGTCAACTAACCGAGCCAGACGTAGATTCTAAGGCACAGAAGGATTTAAGTGCAGAGAAATGCTCACTTTCTAAATGTGGCATTTCTAAAATAGTAATATTAAGTCCAACTTCACCAGACAGCAGGATTTTGTATTACCATTCTGGCCATACTAAATATGACCCTGTTACTCCTTTCAGACCAGAGTCTACTGCTCAAACAGTATATGAGAGTAGCCCTAATGTTAGCCTATGAAAGGAGCAGGCCTGACAGCAGTGAAAAACGAATTTAGGAGTTTTACACTACCAGGACATATCAACTACACAGGTTTGTGTCCTGCCTTTTATCTACATAGCACCCTGCCCTATGGGTTACCTAGGGCCTACCTTAGATGTGTCATATGTAGAAAAAGTGGAGTTCAAGGATTGACAAGTACTTTTAAATGCCAAGTCCAATTGGCAGTGAAACTGCACACACAGGCCTTGCATTTGCAGGCCTGAGACATGGTTAATGGGCTACTTATGTGGGAGGCACAATCAGTGCTGCAGGCCCACTAGTAGCATTTAGGGCCTGATTCCAACTTTGGAGGACGGTGTTAAACCGTCCCAAAAGTGGCGGATATACCACCTACCGTATTACGAGTCCATTATATCCTATGGAACTCGTAATACGGTAGGTGGTATATCCGCCACTTTTGGGACGGTTTAACACCGTCCTCCAAAGTTGGAATCAGGCCCTTAGTCTACAGGCCCTGGGCACCTGTAGTGCACTTTACTAGGGACTTATAAGTCAATTATTTAAACCAATTGGGTATTAGCCAATGTCACCATGTTTTAAGGGAGAGAGCATATGCACTTTTTGCACTGGTTAACAGTGGTAAAATGTACAGAGTCCTAAAACCAGCAAAAACAGTGTCAAAAAGTGGAGGGAGGCAGGCAAAAAGTTGATGGTGACCACCCTAAGGATGTCAGGTCTAACAATAACTAAAATAAAGGTTATGATGACTGGACAATACTGAAAGCAAACACTTGAGTGTTTCAGCTACCACATCTGAAGTAGTAACATAATTAAATAACACATAAGTGAAGTTTGCTTAATACTAAGATATAGTGCATATTTACACAGGAGTGGACACAGATGTGCAAAGTGTATAACTTCTATTTCCAGTTTTCAAGGCCTCAACGCGCCAGTGCACTGCAAAAATGTGTCCTTTCTGCTCCTCTTAGACATACATGTTAATACACTAAAATGCCATGCGTAGTGGAAGTGACTTCACACGCCCTTTGACCTTCACTTTGACTCACACACATGCTTAAAAAAACACACATGCAGACATACATACACACTCACACATAAACCCATTCTCACCCCCAAGCACCCACACAACATATATTTTAAAAAAAATACTTACCTCAGCTGCCAGCCAAGGTTATATTCCAACCAATTGTACTCCAGCATTCTGTGATTTTGGGCGAATCGCTTAGGCCCTCATTATGTGGATGGTGATAAATTATGGTAACTTTTGTTATCGCACATATTGTAAATATGAGTTTTGTGATAAATATCGGCAGATGGAGCCTGCTGATATTTATTGGGGAAAAATGCTGGTTATTTAGCTGAAGATGTGGATTTTAGTGTGGCAAGCACCAAAATCTGTATGTTCTTCCACAAAAACTCATGGTGGGTAATGATTATTCCATCCCATAAATATCGAACACATTAGTGTTGCTTTTTATTGGATGTGATAATTATTGCATCTAGTCATAGCCAACTCGTAAACAGGCCCTTGGGCTTTTCTACTGAAGGTGAGCAAACGTACTCGTGTGCGCTCCCGAGGCAAGTTAATATAACACAAATACCGCAGATCACACAATGTACAGTATTTTCAAGAAGAATTTATTCGTATGGTATTTTTATGCCACAAATCTAGCCAAAAGCAGGCAGCATAGCACAGAAATGACAAAATATTGTGTGAGGGCTCTGTAGTAAGAATTATCTGGTACTAGCTCACATCACGATTGTTTCATGGTTCTGTGCATGATAGAATACCATTGAAGACACCAGTGCACAACTGCAATAATAATTCCTTTGTCTATCCTCCCCCACCCCCAACGGTTATTTTAAATGGGTTGGCTGTCACCCGACCTATTTGATTCATGGAAAGTCATGATAATATGCTGCTTTTCTGATTTTTCTTGGCATTTACCCCAGAACATGGACACATCCAGTGCTTAAATGGACGCCAGCGTGGGCCATTGGCCCCCATTTTTGGGGACCGGCACTTATTTTCCTATTTGAGACATGTACCGAGAGCAAAAGAAGGGAAAAACAAACAAAACAGAAAGATGGCAAGAGAAAGGCAGCAAAACCGTCACAAAGGTAGAAAGCAAGAACCTGCAAGAGTGAGACAAAGGGGCAGGGAGCCTGTGGCAGTGGATTAAAGAGACCTGAGGTGAATTCCATACTACGCAGCTCTGGTATGGGGCGTGCTGGCATTTAGTAGTGACAGCCTCCACCTTCTGAGCAGAACTTTGGGCACCACCACCATTCTTTTACAAATGAAGCACTGGACTCATCAACCTTTCCATGGACATGCCTCCTACTTTTTCTCACAGGGACATAAAGAAGCTCACCTACTCTAGGAGTGCAACAGAACATAGTTGTGCATTCTTGAATGGTCATTGTGCATATCTCACCGCACACTAGTCTGTGAGGAAAAAAAGACCCAAATGCACGTTTTCCATACAGCACAAGATCTCCATCGATTGGCAGTGTTTCCCCAAAGTTGCCAAAATATTTAGCTTTGCCAAAGGAGATAATTTGGAAAGTCAAGTTCAACTGGTGGCTGAGCTATAGGCTGCCAATACCTGCTTTTTCTTGTGAAGGCAATGCTATTCCACACTTTAATTTATTTTGTGTTTAGTTGTCTTCAGTTGTTTCTTTTCCTAACTTCTGAACCTCTTCTTAGATTTCTGCACGGATCTCCTTCATAATTCTCAGATTTGCACAGTGTCTTGTATTTAGGTGTTGTCCATAATATCGTTGGGTCTTTAGATGCATATATTACAAATATATGATAATAAATAAGGAAAAATAAATAAAAACAGTGTGATTGGTTTGACTCCGTGAACTATGTGATGTGTAACATACGAAATTCTTTCTAGTACTCCATTTGTAAGCCAAATGAAAGTATTTATCCTAGCTTATGAAGTCCCATTTAATTACAGTGATAAGACTTCCAGTGAGCTATAAGGTGATTAGGCTTATTTACTTGTGTCTTGTATTAGTGTGATGGTTTGTGACCCCAGAATGGATGTAATACATTAGCTATGATTGACTTTAAAAGGACCATGTGATGAATGATGCCACAAGATGCATCAAAACCCCACTTGACGTCACTAAACCAAGGAACATTCTGTAGCAGTGGTTCAAAGCCTGTTGTCCGGGGACCCCTGGGTGTCCGCGAAGCCTCCACAGGGGGTCCACAACTGCTTAGAAAATTAAATAGCTAGGTCCCCAGCTATCAGTAATGACTCATTGGGGGGTCCCTGGATTTGAATAAGGATTCAGTGGGGGTCCCCGAGTTCCAGTACGGATAAAGTGGGGGTCCACAGAAGTCAAAAGGTCGGGAACCACTGTTCTGTAGTGTTTATTGTTGGTAATTGTGGTTTATGCAGGGCATAATAAACAGAACTGTTCTTTTGATCTCACTGTATGGCCCGTTTAAGTCCAGTCATTGACACAGCTGATCCTTGTCGTGTATGTGTGATTGTCTGCTAAGGCAACTTGTAAAATGATTGTGGAATTGAAAAGAAATAAGATAACATCAGAGCTCTAGTGTAATTGAGAACGTTCGTTCTTGTACTACAGGGCCTTAGGGACCTACAGCCCAACGCAATCACAAAGGAGAGATTTTATTTTTTATAAAAACGTGTATTGTACAGGTAAACGATTTATTTCTATCCAGCTGACATATATCTTTCTGTTTTAGCACTGAGGAGTGCTGGAAGTTGGCCGAGCGTCCTGACATTTATTTCTACAAGGGAGGACTCTTAATAACCGTCAGGAGCGGTCTGTTTCTAATTAAACATTTGAAAGGGATGGGGGTGTTTGGGAGGTGTATCAGATGTAGGCTTCAGAAGTACGTGTGCCACCGGAAGGAATAAAGCACTGCCTTGCTTATCCCTTCACTAAAATAGAAACAACATTCTCTAATAAGGCACATTAGTTATCTCAAAGGCCATACCAGCCAACAAATACAGATGCAGTTTGTGTTCTGTTGAATGGCACATCATTTACATTTTTAACCAAAGCAACGTTTAGAAACATTAAAAAGATGCCTTCATGCTTGGTTCCATTTCGAGCAGAAGCATACTTAGATGCACCCATTGGTCGTCCAGGGCCCTTGCAAGCATATTTCACCTGTACATACTGGTGGAAATGTGGATGGATAGGTGGAGGGAAGGGTGAAAGAATAAATGGCTAGATAGATGGATATGAGGGTGAACAAAAATATTTGAGGAAGGGTTGACCTTGCTTAACCCAGTCAGTGCCATTGGCTTAAGGTTGCAGTGCTTATGGCTACTTTTAGCATAACCTCTTTAGCACGTCACAGATGGGGGTGGCACAGATGGGTGCCAGGAATCCGATTTTACAGTCTCTCTGATGGTTGGTGGAGGGGCTTTCATGTGGCTTCACCAGTCATCAGTGTCACTAGCTGCCTCAGGCTATCGTTGGACTTGAAGTAGATCGAAATTTTTCTAGTTATACCAACAGAAAATAATAGATTACAATTCCCCCTTCGTGTAATAAAACTGGCCAGAAAACAAGGCGGTTGTAGCCATGTTGCAAATAAGGGGGAGTAGTTTCCACTATACCACCCATTAAACTCCCCAATCCAATTTTCTTGATCTGTTTGCAGGTTCTAGGCCATTTTTAAACAAGTTCTTTAGGGAAGTCGCCATGTAATCCAACCAGCTTTCCAACCCTTCCCTTACTAACAACCAGGCATGCATGCATACCACTTCCATTAATCACCCTTTACACCTGTGTGTATATTCTAAGTGTTGTAGGCCGAAATTATACCTCAATCAATTACAGGGCCATATGTTACTAGCTGCCAGAGTATGATCTGTCCAAGGGTACCCTCTCTTATTTTTAAAGTTGCCTCCTACTAAATCTCATCATCTGCAGACAAGCTGATTACACATCTACTATTTTTGCAGAACTCAGGAATGCAAAACTGCATATCCTCATTCACCTTTGCGTAACCATAGTTCTTTCATATAAAGTTCAGTTCAGTAATTAACGGAATGTTGACCTGCTTAAGAGAGCAATCTTGAGGTTCTTCTCAAAGCTGCAAAGACTTGGCATAGCTCTCAGGTCAGAAACTACATGCCAATGGCAATCCCTCTGTGTTTGTTCTGACTCAGTTTGTCCCTGATGATTTTCCCGGTATAAATAGGAATCACTGAGAGGTAAATGTGACTCAAACACTCTGTATTTTTGTTACGATACCCTCCTAAGACCTATTGTCCTGTTAAAGGGATGACTGTGATATTGCTTACACACACTTAGAATTGGAAATTGAGTTATTCTGTCATTAAGCTATAAACTCAATGAGTAGGTTAATTAAGCAGTTATATGGAAGTTACCGTAATTGATAGATTTGAAGATGTTACAAAATTTTCCAATGTTCATCTACAGGCTGCAGTAGGAGTTGAAAGATCACAACTAACTCATAACCATATCTAAAAAAACATATCCTATTTTTTGCAGTTGGTCCAAAAGGATCTCCTACTACGTATACAACATGAACACTGTATTTATTCTGTGACAAATTTGACACAGAATGAGTGTGTATACATGAACATTTAGTCTGTTGAACAAAATCATATGATATTGTGTCTTGATGTATTCATCCTCAATTTGAGTTCAATTTATTATATATTGTGTCAGAATAAAATTAAATCACCTTGTGATTCCCATGCGAGTATTACTCAACCACCAATCAGTTAATCTTTTATTTTAGGAAACCTTAGCTTCTCAAGAGTTACTTATTTCTTTCCTTGATGTGATATTTGGTGCGACACATTGCGGTACACCTTCTCTTCAATGGTACTCATAGCTGTGGCCATTTGTACCTTAAAGAGGAACTATAGCCAAGTAATTGTGGAGCCAGTGTTTTTCGTTCTCTCTGGACATTAATTTCTTTTACGTTTGGCCTCGTGACAGGTTGACCTCTCTTGCCAGCCTCATGTTCTCCACACTGAGGGGCCTTTGTTGAGCCCTCCTAATCCATTTGTCTGCTCAAGTGTCATTCACATTTTCAATCAGTCAATAAAGTTTATTTCAGAAATGTCATTCCTTAAAGCACACAATCATACACATTTCCACTCTCAAAATAGTAAATTTTTTAAAGAAACACTTACAAATAATTGAAAAGGATCTCAATTGACTACAACCCAAAAAGAGGCTAAATGTTTAAATCATACAATGTAGGCTAGCAATGAGATTTCATAAATAAGCTAGTTTAAGATCCATAGTGTACAAGTTAAAATGCCAACGCAATGTAAAATATTTGTACACAGTAAAAATTATTAACACTCCTAGCAGCACCTGTGTATGTAAAGAAAGAGTATGGCAGGCACAAGGGCTTTAACATTTTAGATCTTTTTGATTCCTTAGCAGCCCTACTGCCAATAGGTATTTACACAAGATACTCACAGTGGAAATGGATGTCTATGTACTGAACATCTTTATAGCTTTGTGGTGCCACCTAAGGCCTAGTCTATTCACAGTGTATGAATCTGTTTACCTCTAGGCTTGGCATAGGCAGGTCAGTAAAACAAGACATGACTAGTATTTTCTTTAGAGGGTGGACTCCATAATGAACAGTTGTCATTAGGGGCAGTAGACCTATCGATATTCCACTGGGATGTGAAAGTCACGATCTCAAGGGTGTTTTGTCAAAACTTTAGTTACAAGGATTTATCCAACCGTAATTGGGGGATATACAGGAAAGTTTCATATTAGGGGCTGTCCTTCATAAACAGAAACCAGACAAAAAGACTTGCTAGAGTAGAGCTTTGATGGAGGTTAGCTAAAATATACTCCCACTACGTAGATTTAAATTGCTGTTTGGATTGCAGTCAGGATTGGACAAGCCTGAACCATGGAAAACTGACATTCTTGTCTATCACCAACAATTCCTCTACAGCATTTCTATAAGGCATAAGCTCCACTGTGGTCCAAATCCTCACCCATTAAAGAAGAGTCCTTAACCGAGCAATATGCTCCACTCTTTTAAGAGCAACATCAAGGAACATGGGGACTAAAGGAGTACTCTGGGGTAGGTGAAGGAGTGTGCACAAGAACTTGTTCTCGCTTAGTGTAAGTGCACTGTGTTTGCATGGTCCCAGATTTCAGCACCATATAGAGACACAGCTTGAGCATTTAATTTATACAGGTCTATTGCAGGAAGTTTGGCTCTTGTTGATGTTGTCTGATGTTTTCTGTTGATATCAGAAACTTGGTGCTGAAGTACTGCTCTTTGTTTTTGGACGTGCGGGGACCATGAAACCCTGCTGTCCAACCTTATGCCCAAATAAATAAACCTAAAAACACATTCCAATTTTTCCCTGCTCCAAAGATAGAGTATTTCCAAAAGATTTATGAGGCCTAATTACCATAAATGTTGTCTGTAACAGTGATTTCCAATTCCTTCTATATTCATAAAGTGTTAAAATTATTCAGTAGTTGCTGCAGGCCTGTAGAAGTCTGGGAAATTAGAAGGGTGTAATCTGCAAATAATAGAGCAGGGACCCGCACGACTTCAGTTTTAGGTGCATCTGTGTTACCTATGAGAAGGGCCCCTATAACATTGTTTATAAAGAAGAAGAGCTTGGGGGCCAGCACACACCCCTGCCTCACCCCTCGGTGAACAGGGATGTGACCTATAAGCTGCCCCTGTCAACCCCCCTCAGACGTGTGCATAATTATCTCGATGTAACATTAGAAATTGGCCAAGAAGGCCCTCAGGGACCCCCCATAGTCTTGAGAGTTGCCCATAACAAATCCCTGGGGACTAGGTCGAAGGCTGCCCTAAGATCAACAAAAGCTATATCCAAAGGGGCTGTCCCTCATCTTAGTGTACTTCCAGGCAGTAAGAAGCAGCCTTATGATTTGGTCTATGGTGCTTACTTAAGATCTAAATCCCGCTTGCAAGGGTGTCAGAATTTCAGTATAATTGATCTATTTGGATTATATTTTACCTATTTTGCATAAACCTTCTGTAATGTGTCCGAGAGGCATATTGGTTTATAATGACCTGATTTTGATCAATTCCCCATTTTATAAACAGGTATTATCTCTGCACCTTTCCAGGTGTCAGGGACCTGAGCACCTGAATTTATAGCGTTGGTTAGTCGATTAACATAAGGGACCAAAACATCTAAGTCATGACGCAATAGTTGGCCTAGGATGTTTTCCGATCCAGGGGCCTTACCCATTTTGACTGCAGCTATGGCTGCCTTGGTCTCCTCGAGGGAAAATTATGTATCCAGTGTATTGGATTCTAGCAGGGAGTGGGAATAAACAATGTGCTCGTCAAGCGTGTTTCCATATAGTTTAGTGAAATGATCCACCCATACTCCCAGATTCAGATAGTACTCAATCGGAGCCTTTGAATATACACTCCCATGGGTAATGATTTTCCAAAATGTCCTGTGATCCCCTGACCCTGCTGCTACCACTGGGTCACCCCAGGTAGAATTTTACCAACTTAATTGTGCTAGCATTATGGTCTTCTTTTGCCAGGCCCTCGCTAGCTGAACCTTTGTTGGGGATTTATATTTCAGTGCATTTATAAGTGCTTTTTTGGCTATGCTACAGTCCCTCATATACCAAGGATTAGTGTATGTACTGGGTGCTCCTATGACTAGGCGGGTTCCTCAAATGAGGCTTCGGCAGAATTGATTTTGACCAATTGGAATCTCAATGGGAGGGATATAGTTAAAGGGGGTGAGGGCTGTCACGAATGAGTTATAAATCTCAGCTAAGATCTCTGCATTCTACAACATTGCATCCATTTAATAGATCTGCTGTTATTTCCCAAAGTTGACTAAATACTGGTTGATGCACGGACTGGACAATTTCTAGTCAAGATACCTGAGAGCTCCAGGTGTAAGGGGTAACGATCACTGTCTTCTCTGTCGTCCAGTTTAAAATCCACCATTTTCTCCCACAATTGATTTTGGATCTGAATGAACCTCTCCTAAAAGTTACCAAGCCATGTTTAGCGAAAATAGACCTACCATTACACGCCCTCAAACCATTTGATATTACAAAACGAGCAGCTTGCGTGGTCGCTACTGAGCACGGAACATAAGATTTACTCCTAAGAGAGTGTGTATTTCAACATTCGTATTCTTCTTCTGTCACCAAATCATAACCATAAATGGGTTCATAATTAATATTTAGATCTCTGCCTAACTCTTACCATGTTCTTTTCCTTGATGGTGCTAACAAAACACTGCATAATGGATAGGGTTGGGGATTCCATGCTTCTATTCCTGGGCCTAAGGTAAATATTAAACAAGTACATAGGAGGTCCCTCCTACAAGTAGATTTTTAAACCTAACATATAGGCGGAGTCAATGCTCAAGGGTTCTATATGGAGGTTTAATTCAGTTTTGACCCAAATCATTAGCCCCCCCCCGAAGCCCTGCTACATGTAGAAGGCAATGCATCGACTTAAAAAGTAGTATAGCCAGATTTAAACAAGGGCTGGATTAACCACATTTCTTGGAACCTACAGAAGTCAAACTGTTCAATATAATCTAGTCACTCAGGTTCCAATACTTGGGTCTTGAACCCAGCAATGTTCCAAGAAATTATATTAAGGGACCCCTGGGAATTGTCCCATTTTTTTCCGATAGGTTGAGGTTCAGGGTTTGATTCTGGCTATCTTTGGCTCGGGTCCATAATTGTGGTCAGGTTTGTAGGGGATCTACACTTCCTCTCAGCCATGCCTGGATTAAAAGATATTGCAGGAATGGAATAAAACGTACCCAAATTGTCTTTGTTTCGATAATTTCCAGGGAGTCCAGTTTGAAGTGTTCGAGCACCATCAATCCTGGCTATCCAAATGTGACAAAGCTTCGAAAAAGTTAATGCTGGGGATATCCAATGACATATGGACACATTTTGCTTCCACCCTCTTTAGCCTACAGTATGTAGTAGTGAGTTAACCTACCTCAGCCATTGCCTCTCTTCAGTGAGTGTGGCCACAGTTTGCTCTTGTACATGTACATATCCCTCAAGAATGTAATCCATATCTGTGCTGGAGCTGGTAGACCAACCTTTGCTTTCATTAATGCTTTCAGACTTTTTTTTCATTTATTTTTGGAATTAGATGTCTATTACATGCGTGAAAGAAACAATGAAGTATGCTGTGTAGGCCAAACCTATTGGCTTTGTTGACACCTATTCTTTTTGCAATATCAATATATAAACAAGCTTTGGCAAAGCCAGTAGTTCTGGCTTTGACCACTAGCCCTTTAACTTTTAATGCTCATTTTGTTGTGTTTTTATAAAACTTCATGGAGTTTTTAGCCAATGTAAAAAAAAATAAAAAAATAAAGCATTGGCTGAAGGCAAAAATATTTTTGTAGTCTTACAAAGCGCACTTTGTCATGATTAGTCTCTGGTAATGAAGAGAAATACTTTGTGTGGCTGTTCCCTTTGTGTAAGTTCAGAATGCCAACACTCATAGTGAAGTTAGGCAGTAGCTGATGTAGACTGATTCATGGCCCCATGTTGTATGCCATACAGGACAGAAGAAATATGTGAACAACTGAGTAGCTGACCAATGGATGAAGAGGGTTGGCTGAAAGCCCATATATGTTTATAGTAAAATCGAAAAGTCTTCAGACCTAAAAACCTTTGCTACATTTGAGAACTACTTGCTACTGATTGCTGAACAAATTATTTCTCAAATGAGGAATTAAAGCAGTAATGCTATTAAAGAGGCCTCACAAGTGTATACTTGTCCTTTTTACGCATAGCTTTTCCATCATTGCGATGCTAGCTGTTGGCAGACAGCTACGCACTGCGGTTGCCTCTTTCCAAGCATCCCTACTGCTATAACTCAAACAGTCAGTCCCACCTATAAGTCATAGTCATCAATCAGCAGGCATCATGGAGCCTTTTGCAACTCGAAAAGTTACACTACGGGGAATGTATCCAGTAAGACGACTAGTGGAAAATGTATGATTTTTAAAATGACAAGCAAAGAGTATGCACTGCCCACTGCCTCTAAATGTCAAGGCTGGACTAGTAGTACTTAATGAAGATTGAAATTTGAAGACTTTGAGTAAAATATTCAAAAATATATATTCCACTTGTGACGAAACAGTAGTGAATTGGTTGCAAAAATCTTAGATTGAGAAATCAAAGGATAAAACAAGGGAAACTATTGTTCCCCACAGGTAGGCACGTCTAATTATGGAGTGGTGGACCAGTGCCAGGGGAGCAGAGACAAAAGCCTCCACTGGCCATGTTGTCCACATGCCAAGGCCTCACAGAGGCTCTTTGTTTCTGTATTTTGTGTACTATGAGTGTTGGGGTCAGGCTTAAATAGCCCCATGTTGTCTACTGACCCTAGCTTCCATCTTTGGCCTCCTTTCCTTCAATCTAATAAAACCAATGTGCCATAGAAGATGAACGATGGACATTGGTATGCTTTTCCTA
This sequence comes from Pleurodeles waltl, assembly GCF_031143425.1. Taxonomy (NCBI): domain Eukaryota; kingdom Metazoa; phylum Chordata; class Amphibia; order Caudata; family Salamandridae; genus Pleurodeles; species Pleurodeles waltl. The sequence continues at coordinate 902,462,947 of NC_090448.1, read as the reverse complement.
CATTTAGTTTCTTCAATGATTTACTTCACATTTCAGAAAAACTCTTGCGCCATTCTATTCATCCATGCATTGACCAACATATCTAGAATAACAGAATTTGAAAGAACAGTACAAGTATAATTTACTTCTGTATGGTTACATTCCTGGTCACAAATATCAAGGAGAAACTGTTGACCATTCCCCACAATTTGGGGGACAAGGAATTTGCGACCAAACAGAAGAAAATTGCTTGTACTGGGTATAAACCAACTCCCTAAGAGAGTCTTGGATAAGTTGCCATTCATTAATTACATAAAGTTTAGTACAACAAGGGTGTCATTATGAACATGGCGGTCCAGACCTCCATGCCGGCGGTGGCGAAAATTACCGCCACGGCATGGAGGTCTGGACCGCCATATTACGAACACAGGGAGACCGCCACAGGCGGCCCTCCGCCACCACTGGGCTACCACCAGGCAGCCTGATGATGGCGGAGTTCTCTATCCACCAGGGCAGCGCTGCTTGCAGCGCTGCCCTCTGGATAAAGAACCCATGTTCCTCCAGCATTTCCCTGGTGGTTTCCCCTGCCAAGGAAAGGCTGGCAGAAGGGGTGCTCCAGGGCCCCCCTGGGGGCCCCTGAACTGCCCATGCACTTGGCATGGGCAGTGCAGGGGCTCCCATGAACAGCCCCGTCGCGCATGTCACTGCCCGATTTACTGGCAGCAATATGTGCGACGGGTGCTGCTGCACCCGCAGCACTGTGGCATTGACAATGGCTCCATGTGGAGCTGTCAGCAATGTCCAGGCCCAGCATTCCGGTGGGCGGAAACACTGTTTCCACCCGCCGGCCCAGTGGAATGTTCATTATTGGGCTGCCGGGTCTTCAACGGACTGGCGGTCTGTGTTTAGACCGCCAGCATGAGCATGGCGGGGAATCCTGCCGTGTTCTTAATGACCCCCTAAGGCCCTGATGTAGAGTTTGTCGGAAGGGTTTACTCCGTCACAAATGTAACGGATATCCCGTCCACACTATTATAATTTCATTATAGCCTACGGAACTTATAATACAGAGGACGGATATCTATCATGTTTGTGATGGAGTAACCCCTCTCCCAAACTCTTAATAAGGCCATAAGTTTTGGAAGGGGCTCCAAACACATTTTAATTAATTTCCCAACCTTTAACCCACGGTAATTCATTCAAACATTATTTGTGACTGGACACTATATTCCAAATAGCCCTTTTGGTCATAGTCCTAATCTATTTTTTTAGCAGACATTTTCCATAAAATGAACTGGGAAGGTGATATACATTGATAAATGGTAACATGGCATACTTTTGACTTTAAGGTGCGTGGCATTCTGGGTCCATGTTGTATTCTGACACAACCACTGAATTTCATTTTTTTTAAATATAATTGTTTGATATTTTTGCTTAGCTTTGTTCATTTTCTTCACAGTGGTAAAACATAAAATGTTAAAATGTTCTAATATAACAGTTTACTTCCAGGGAACTACTTAGAATTATAATGCCTGTTACTTCCTGACTAAGATAAATATATCCAGATAAATGATGTTTATTTATTAAACAAAAAGTGTGAAAATATGCAGTCTGCAGATATCTGAAGGTATCTTTACCCTAAACTACACAGCAACATCCTTTTTAATCAGGAAGAATGTATATCCTATGTCTAGATGTTCTTTTAAAAACTATTATCCAGTACACAGCAGCATACCTAAAATGTGCTTTGCAAATGACCACTTGTATGTGTATGAAAGGATAGAGACAACAAGTTAGAACCGTGGCTGCCACAGGCCTGGTTAAGGAGTATACTAAACGTGTTTAGTAGGCCAATTTTTTCATCTTCACCATCCTCAACAAATATCTGATGCCATACTAGTACACAATACATCAAGGGAGCCTGTAATCCCTGTCTAATAGCCCATCTCTTAAAGCAGAGTTACTGATGACTTGTGTCGTCTGTAATCACCTATAAGAATGGAATAACAAAGCTGCTGAACTGTAATAAGTCATTACACTTAGTTCTGACATCACAATGCCTTTTGCCAGAGCCAGCAGCCAATATTAAAAGCAGTTCATAGAGCATCGGAATTTAAAAAAAGTAAAATAGGGAGAAAAGTGAGTAGAAAGGAGATACTTATGGCAACATGTTAACTTTTTCCATGCTATAGGGAGGTAGCGCCTCACAGCCAACTATCCTGGCATAACCCTGCCTTGAGCCCGAAGCTCTGACTTCCGCCTACCAAGAACCCAAGGATAAACAACCTACAAGTGATTTTCTAGGAGTTTACAAAGGTTTATGTGGTATCCACGTTGTACAGCAGCTACTCTGTACAATCCGCTTTGTCACATTTTCAGTGACTTTTCGGTGTTAACGTCTTCTAGGCAGTAATGCGGCGAACGATCCTATATGGACATTGACATTTATTACATTACTGCAAATCGCTTTTCACCTCTCTGTTTTGCACATGTATTTTTTTTATTGAATGTGATTGTTTTGGTATGTATTCAGTTTACTGATTGATGCAACGGTTTCAAATGTCTATGCACTTAATAAATAAAATATTCAGATATCCATGCAATAGGTCATTACCGTAATGAATCTTTGCATATTTTTACACACTCCGGGCAACTGCATTTTTTAATCAATTCACTTTTTTTAATTAGAAGATTGACTTATGGTTGGCCACCAAATACTATGATACGTTATGACAATTTTTTAGCATACATTCTACTATGTGCTATGAGTACTGTGATCTGGGCATATTTTCACTTAGGTGGCTGTTCAAATACATTGAGCAGTGGTTCCATGGTTTTAGTTTAACGCGTTATTGTCTGGCAACATTGTCAATTGCTTACTTTTAGGTTAAATATATGGCTATTGCCTGGTGGATGGAAGATAAGTGTGTGTGTGTTTGTGTCTCTGTGTATCCGTGTGTGTCCTCGACTATATGGCATATCAGGGTCATGGTGAATGTGTCCTAAAAGTTCTGAACAATGTGTTCCATAGATGTTAGTGTTTGGCACCTCACACTGAGCACTGTTGCTGATAGCCCGGAAAGTGACACACCTGGGATGTACAGGATTATGAAAGATGTTCTATTGAAGGTTTGTGTGAGTAATATATTAAACGTGAAACCTGTTGTGGGTTATGTGGTGGCCAATTCCTGGCTAATCTTGCCTGTGCAATATTTGGTATATTCTGTCTAGAATTTTTTTTCAAATGTTATATTTTCATGTGGTGCAGTCTGACTCTGAAATTGCCTCAGTTTCTAAACTCAACCAATTTAATAATAATGGATGAGTTAGAGAAATCCCTGTATATTTTAGTTCAGCGAAGACTAGAGAATTCTTCTGATCAAGCATTATTAGGATATTGAAAAACAATCTGGTGCAAAAGAAAATAGTTGTGAATCTCCTACTAGCCCTCAGAAACGCACTTTGGGAGCTATGAGCAAAATGGAGGAATATGGATTATCCAAGGGGAGTTAATGAGCCAAGTTTATTTCTGCTTTAACCAAAGATGCAGGTTTGGTGCCATAATGGAGGTTTAAGGCTGTGCTGTACCATTAAATATCCATAACACTGCTTATTTCACAACAATTAAGTGTTGTTTTACCGTTTACTGGACTGTTATGACTGGGTACAGCATTGTACACTGTGCGTGTGTATGGATCAGGTAGGGCACAGCCTTGTGAAAGACTACGAACCACCTGAAGCCAGTCAGTCAGTCACACATTCTTTATTCGGTATATTACAACCATAAAAGATGACATGGGAAACACTATGCTACCTTTCGTCTTATATTAAACCCATGTACATAAAAACGTTTAAAACACATACAAATGTTAATAGCAAGGCACCTATAATTAATTTATGAGACCATGGTACACTAGCTTGAAGTACTTTTTCATTTCTTAGTCGCAGCCTGAATAATAGATCCCATCGACAGAGCAATGAGAGGTGAAGGAAGCGGCTGTAAAACCTTAAGGCAGGGCAGCACTGTCGGAGGTTTGCTGTACAGAGTAAAGGAGGTAGATTTCTTTTATTTGGATTTTAACTGAGCTTACAAAACAATATAAAGAGGAAAGTGCTTTGATTTGCAACATTTTCACAGGGGCATGTTATCGAGTCCATGTACCCGTAGCCACCCGACCAACAAGATACCAAATGACGATGAGCCGGACTGAAGCTAAAATGAGTCCGAGCCTTGTTAGGGTGCTCGTCACATACTGATGATAAGGCTCAATTACTAATGGGATCAAGCTAATGCCATGTAACATCAACGTTGGCTTACCACTGCTGCTGCACTTCTGCCAACAGCTCTGCTCGTGCCTTGTATCTTTTGTGTGCATGGGTAGACAGCCTTGAATTGCGTGGGAAATATTAACACCCCCCTTCGAACAGGGAGGACTGGGTGCTCTGGATATGGCCTAATATTAGCGCTTAGGTGCACTTGGTACATTATTGGCTTTACCTCACGCAATTTCAGGCACAAACTGCACCCAACTGTTGAAGGGTTGCCACATACTCCTCACAGCAGTGGCGTAGCCTGGGTTGTCAGCACCCGGGGCAAGGCAAGTAATTTGCGCCCCCTAACCCGGGGCAAGGCAAGTAATTTGCGCCCCCTAACCCGTGGATTTAGTCTCTTCCAAGATGTTGCGCCCGGTGCGGCCGGCCCCCCCTGCACTCCCCACGCTACGCCACTGCCTCACAGTCTCTTTATAGTGCTTGTTGAGGACTTGTTTAACAAGTTTGGTATGTCAAAAAATGCTCTAGTCCGTATGTTATAAAAAACGGTTTTTAAAACCCTTAGCCATGGAATATATCCACTTCTATCAAGAAATCCTTCAAAATGATTCTAGTTTGACCAGCTTATGGGTTCACTCAGGTAGCAACCCATAACAATAGGGGCGTTATCGTTATTAGGTCCTTACCATAAGAGGCCCCCAGCTTCTCATGACACATGAAAACAGAGCAGGTCTGTGGTACAGCCAACATTCTCCTAAGAAAATAGTTTTCTATCCTCTGAATAGGGCATCAATTTGGATAACCTCACACCCCTGCCCGTAGGTCGTCAGTGAAATACATTTGGACCTGTATGTTGTCAACATCTGGGATAATTGTTTTTGACCTAACCTAGAGGCAAATCTAAATGTTGCCTCAGTTGCTCTAATAAACTTTTGGTTTTTGGCTTTAATTATGTTACCCCACACTGCAGATTTATCCCCTTATAATTGAAGGTAATGACCATAATCTCCTTATAATTAAATGCAGAGACAGAATCCAGCCGAGTGCCCACAATTTGATGGTCCCCAGGTTCAGAGATTTTCAGGCCACATCTCATAACGGAAGATTTTGATAAACTAGTTGACAGACCCAACTGGCACATGAGCACATTAAAAACAATCCAACAATTATTGCAGCCCATTTGCAGTCCTGGCCAACAGGACCACATTGTCTGCATATAACTATATGGGCTCTGGTCGGCTACCAACTTGGGGCATATTGCTTACTTACTGCAACAAAAATTCCTCCAATCGATTTGTATACAGTGAGAACAAAAATGGTGCCAACTTGCACCTTTGGCCCACTCCCCAATTTATATTAGATGAATCAGCAAGCTCCTAATTTTGACCATAGCACACTCAAGTGGACACATCCCTGAGCAATTCCTGCAGTGGGTGAACAAACGGCTCCTCATTTCACATTTCTAGCATCATCAGCCATTGGTTTGACCAATTAATGTTATCGAACACAGAGCTGAGGTCCATAAATGCCAGATAAATGGGAGACCCTTTGGGGAAGATATATTTGCTTGGTATCAGGCATAGGCTAAGGACCTGCTCTACTGGACCCACCCTATGTCTGAATCCATACTGGACATCCTACAATATTCCTTTTGACTCCACCCAGGTCTCGAGTCAGTCCAAAATAACTTTTCACAAGATTTTAACTGTGGAATCCTGCAGGGAAATAGGTCAATTTCAAGCTGGTTCTCTCTTGGATCCCTTCTTGAAACTAGGTACTGTAATCACCCTAGACCATGAGCTAGACAATCTATGCATAATTATCATGCAAAAACATTTGTTCATAGCAGCACCCACAGCAGAATATTTCTATTGAATGCATGCACTGGTACCCTATCAGGGCCTGGTGCCTTATTGCAGAACCTCATTTCTATGGCACATTCTCCCTCAGAGAGCTCTATTGCTGTGATTTGGCTATTTTCCTATAAGCAAGCATAGTACCCAAACTGTCATTCAACTGGCTTGACAAATACACTATTTTAAAGTGGTCAACGCAAATTTCCGGTGGGATTTATTTTTTCCACCTTGGGCGAATGATCTTAAAAAAAAATACAGAGTGCTAGGACCTTCCAAAAACACTACGCTGGTTCCTAGTTTCACTTGCCCTTACACAAGCCTCCCAGGCTTCATCTCTAATGATCTGCTGTCTTGCAGTCAAAGTATCTTTATACAATTTCCTGCACATCCACACCTCTGAGAACTGGATTTACTTTTAAGGCTACTAGGAGGTTATGATGTGCATGTTAGCAGGAGTGGTCAAACTACGTATGTGAAGTTTCCTGATCTCGCTGGGGGGGGTGGGGGGGAAGGTACACAATGGGGCAGCCCTGACCACACCACCAACAGCTTCAAATAAGCTACAGTACCATGGATATGGCCACTTCTCCAAGCATCCAATTCTGCACCGACTGCAAGGTTACTAAACACTGCTGAAACACTGGATTGACGAAACTTTGCAGATTTCCTATCACACCTTTGTTCTTAAAGAATTCAAGATCTTCTCCAATTTTAATGTTAGGTGTATGCCATTCCCCCAAATCAAAAACACCAGGTAATGGGTTATGATTGTAAATACAATTAGTTAACACCTTTTAAGAAGAAATATATGGCCTGAATTCATATGATAACACAATATAGTCTATAACACTATTAACACCCCTACTTGTAGAAGTAGGTAAACAGAGTACCTTGAGTTTGGAGAGGTTCGCCACATGTTGTTCCAGGTTGAATTTTAGCAGCAAGGTAATGAGAGCATCTCCATATGGGTAACAAGTGAAATGAGTGCCATCTTCATGCCACTTATCAGCAAAGCAACAGATTGTTGGACAATTTGTTTTACATTGTTAACCTCTTCCCCGCCACGGACGTAATGGTTACGTCCATGGCAGCGCCCGTGTGGCGCCATGGACGTAACCATTACGTCCTGAATGCTGCCCTCGGGAGAAACGCTAGCGCTCCTCTGGAGGGCCACCCCCCCAACCCCCAGGTCAGGGCTGACAGGGGAATCCCTTCCCCTTCAACCCCCCCCCCCCCCGTGACGTCAGCGCTCGCGCGCTGACAATCACACACCCTCCCCCCATCGCGCTGGAAGCTCGAAAGAGAAATGCTCAGCATTTCTCTTTCGATCACGTGGGGGAGGCCCGGAGGGGCTTCAAAGGGAAGGAAATGTATTTCCTTCCCTTTGAAGTCTCTCCCAGGGTTTCAAAAGCCCGATTGCTTGCAATCCGGCTTTTGAAACCCCACTAGACACCAGGGATGTTTTTTTTGGGGGGAAAGTGACAAAAAGGGAGCGACCCCTTGGGCAAGGGTCGCTCCAAGGGGGGCATTTTTTTTAAGGCTTTTTCTGCCCCCAGGGGGGGCAGAAACCTCTTGACACCAGGGATACTTTTTTTTTTGTTTGTTTTTTTGTTTTCTTTTGTGTTTTAGGTGTGGGGAGCGACCCCTTAGGCAAGGGTCGCTCCCATAGGGGGGAAGTTATATTTAGGCCAGATTGGCCTATTTTTATGAGGCCAATCTGCCCCCAAGGGGGGCAGAAACCACTAGACACCAGGGAGTTTTTTTTGTTTGTTTGTTTTTCACGTAAGGGGAGCGACCCCTTAGGCAAGGGTCGTTCCCCTGGGGGGCAAATTTATTTTAGGCTATTTCTGCCATGGGGGCAGATCAGCCTATTTTTATTAGGCCGATCTGCCCCCACGGGGGCAGAAACCACTAGGCACCAGGGATTTTTGTTGTTGTTGTGTTTTACAGATGGGGAGCGTACCCTTAGGCAAGGGTCGCTCCCCTGGAGGGGCAAATTGTATTTAGGCCATTTCTGCCCGCTTTGGGGGCAGATTGGCCGATTGTAAGTCAATCTGCCCCCAAGGGGACAGAAACCACTAGGCACCAGGGATCTTTTTTTTTGCGCCGTCACGCAAGGGGAGCGACCCCATAGGCAAGGGTCGCTCCCGGGGGGGCAGGGGGGCTGGAGGGTGGGGGACAAATTTATTTTAGGCCATTTCTGCCCCCCCTGGGGCCGGCTGAGCTAGAGGCCAAAATCCACAGGTAGGCACTGTTTTCTATGAAAAAATGTGATGTGTCCACGTTGTGTTTTGGGCCATTTCCTGTCGCGGGCGCTAGGCCTACCCACACAAGTGAGGTATCATTTTTATCGGGAGACTTGGGGGAACACTGGGTGGAAGGAAATTTGTGGCTCCTATCAGATTCCAGAACTTTCTGTCACCGAAATGTGAGGAAAATGTGTTTTTTTAGCCGAAATTTGAGGTTTGCAAAGGATTCTGGGTAACGGAACCTGGTCAGATCCCCACAAGTCACCCCATCTTGGATTCCCCTAGGTCTCTAGTTTTCAAAAATGCACAGGTTTGGTAGGTTTCCCTAGGTGCCAGCTGAGCTAGAGGCCAAAATCTACAAGTAGGCACTTTGCAAAAAACAGCTCTGTTTTCAGTGATGTGTCCACGTTGTGTTTTGGGGCATATCCTGTCGCGGGCGCTAGGCCTACCCACACAAGTGAGGTACCATTTTTATCGGGAGACTTGGGGGAACGTTGGGTGGAAGGAAATTTGTGGCTCCTCTTAGATTCCAGAACTTTCTGTCACCGAAATGTGAGGAAAATGTTTTTTTTTTTAGCCAAATTTTGAGGTTTGCAAAGGATTCTGGGTAACAGAACCTGGTCAGAGCCCCACAAGTCACCCCATCCTGGATTCCCCTAGGTCTCTAGTTTTCAAAAATGCACAGGTTTGGTAGATTTCCCTAGGTGGCGGCTGAGCTAGAGGCCAAAATCTACAGGTAGGCACTTTGCAAAAAACAGCTCTGTTTTCTTTCAAAAAAAGGCATGTGTCCACGTTGCGTTTTGGGGCATTTCCTGTCGCGGGCGCTAGGCCTACCCACACAAGTGAGGTATCAATTGTATCGGGAGACTTGGGGGAACGCTGGGTGGAAGGCAATTTGTGGCTCCTCTCAGATTCCAGACCTTTCTGCCACAGAAATGTGAGGAACATGTGTTTTTTTTAGCCAAATTTTGAGGTTTGCAAAGGATTCTGGGTAACAGAACCTGGTCAGAGCCCCACAAGTCACCCCATCTTGGATTCCCCTAGGTCTCTAGTTTTCAGAAATGCACAGTTTTGGTAGGTTTCCCTAGGTGCCGGCTGAGCTAGAGGCCAAAATCTACAGGTAGGCACTTCGCAAAAAACACCTCTGTTTTCTTTAAAAAAATTGGATGTGTCCACGTTGCGCTTTGGGGCGTTTCCTGTCGCGGGAGCCAGGCCTACCCACACAAGTGAGGTATCATTTTTATCGGGAGACTTGGGGGAACGCTGGGTGGAAGGAAATTTGTGGCTCCTCTCAGATTCCAGACCTTTCTGCCACAGAAATGTGAGGAACATGTGTTTTTTTAGCCAACTTTTGAGGTTTGCAAAGGATTCTGGGTAACAGAACCTGGTCTGAGCCCTACAAGTCACCCCATCTTGGATTCCCCTAGGTCTCTAGTTTTCAGAAATGCACAGGTTTGGTAGGTTTCCCTAGGTGCCGGCTGAGCTAGAGGCAAAAATCTACAGGTAGGCACTTTGCAAAAAACACCTCTCTTTTCTGTGATGTGTCCACGTTGTGTTTTCGGGCATATCCTTTCGCGGGCGCTAGGTCTACCCACACAAGTGAGGTATCATTTTTATCGGGAGACTTGGGGGAACATAGAATAGCAAAACAAGTGTTATTGCTCCTTGTCTTTCTCTACATTTTTCCCTTCCAAATGTAAGAGAGTGTGTAAAAAAGATATCTATTTGAGAAATGCCCTGTAATTCACATGCTAGTATGGGCACCCCCGAATTCAGAGATGTGCAAATAACCACTGCTTCTCAACACCTTATCTTGTGCCCATTTTGGAAATACAAAGGTTTTCTTGATAGCTATGTTTTACTCTTTATATTTCAGCAAATGAATTGCTGTATACCTGGTATAGAATGAAAACCCAGTGCAGGGTGCAGGTCATTTATTGGCTCTGGGTACCTAGAGTTCTTGATGAACCTACAAGCCCTATATATCCCCGCAACCAGAAGAGTTCCGCAGACGTAACGGTATATTGCTTTCGAAAATCTGACATTGCAGGAAAAAGTTACAGAGTAAAACGTAGAGAAAAATTTGTTTTTTTCACCTCAATTTCAATATTTTTCTTTTTCAATTGTTGTTTTCTGTAGGAAACCCTTGTAGGATCTACACAAATTACCCCTTGCTGAATTCAGAATTTTGTCTACTTTTCAGAACTTTTGCGGTCTCTGGGATCCAGCGTTGGTTTCATGCCCATTTCTGTCACTGACTGGAAGGAGGCTGAAACCACAAAAAATCGTAAAAATGGGGTATGTCCAGTAAAATGCCAAAATTGTGTTGAAAAATTGGGTTTTCTGATTCAAGTCTGCCTGTTCCTGGAAGCTGGGAAGCTGGTGATTTTAGCACCGCAAACCCTTTGTTGATGCCCTTTTCAGGGAAAAAAACACAAGCCTTCTTATGCAGCCCCTTTTTCCCATTGTTTTGAAAAAAACGAAATTTTCACTGTATTTTGGCTAATTTCTTGGCCTCCTTCTGGGTAACCCACAAAGTCTGGGTACCTCTAGAATCCCTAGGATGTTGGGAAATAAGGACGCAAATTTGGCATGGGTAGCTTATGTGGCCAAAAAGTTATGAGGGCCTAAGCGCGAACTGCCCCAAATAGCCAAAAAAAGGCTTGGCACCAGAGAGGGAAAAGGCCTGGCAGCGAAGGGGTTAAATGTAAACAATTGCCAGCCCATAAAATATGCGGAGAGCTATTTTACCAGCATACACATGATCTAAGTTTTCATCCAAGGTCTCAATGGCCTTTATAAAACAATGATCAAGTATATTATAATAAAAGTTAATAAGCAAGAGATCTATTGAGTGCCCAGTTTGGATAGGACTTTCCAAGCCGAGCAGATCTGTGTACCATGCTTGTAACCAGGATGAATTAACAGAGTCCAGATACCTTTTTGTTGAAGCCGTATTAAGGATTCCCCACGCGTTCCTCACTGTGAGTGGAAGTATGAGGCATATTATGTTGAGCTGAGCGGATCTTTGGACCGCGATGGGGAGTTGGATGAATTAATAGTGTCCTGATACAGTGTCTCAGAAACAGGGAGCAACAATTGGTGTAATTAATTCCTTCATTACACATTGTCCTAAGGATGGTCTCGGGGACTGTTTGAGCCGTGTGAGACCGAAACATTGACCATAGACCCTCAGGACAAAACTCATTGCATTTCTGCTGGAATATTTCATGAAGGATTCTGATTCCTGTGTGGCAGCAGACAGGTCTTACTAATTATTAACTGTTGTTTGTATTAGATAGTTAGAGGGTTGGTGCCCTCATTGTGTCCCCTAGATGTGGAGTTAGTGGGAGTGGAGTAGGTTACCTGTGCTTGCATACATGAATAATCAGTGTTGTTGCTGCTCTAATTTCTTGTAAACACATAATGATCAGATAAAATTGACATCCATTTTATATCACGCTGTATGTGGATTTATTCAAATATAGAATTGGTGTTTGCTTGGACTACAACATTAAGGGGGTCATTCCGACCCTGGCGGTCCATGACCGCCATGGCGGAGGGCGGCGGAAGCACTGCCAACAGGCTGGCGGTGCTTCCTGGGCTATTCTGACCGCGGCCGTAAAGCCGCGGTCAGAAAAGGGGAACCGGCGGTTTCCCGCCGGTTTTCCCCTGGCCCAGGGAATCCTCCATGGCGGCGCTGCTTGCCGCCAGCCTGTTTCTGGCGGTGTCCACCGCCAGAACCAGGATGGCGGGAACGGGTGTCGTGGGGCCCACTGGCATGGGCAGTGCAGGGGCCCCCTAACAGGGCCCCACAAAGATATTCACTGTCTGCTTTGCAGACAGTGAAAATCGCGACAGGTGCCACTGCACCCGTCGCACCCCTGCAACTCCGCCGGCTCCATTCGGAGCCGGCTTCCTCGTTGCAGGGGCTTTCCCGCTGGGCCGGCGGATGGCCTTTTGACGGTCGCCCGCCGGCCCAGTGGGAAAGTTGGAATAACCGCTGCGGTCTTTTGACCGCGGTGCGGTCATTCGGCGGTAACCGCATGGCGGGCGGCGACCGCCGCCCGCCGCGGTCAAAATGACCGCCTAAATGTTGATATTCATCTATATTGAGTTAATTATTCAAATGAGTCCTCCTTTAACATTTGTTCGATTAGAATGATCAATCTGGATGTGCAACAGCTGATAGAGTTTTGAGTTCACATTTAAACCTAGGACAACTGTGTGTGAATAGCTCTACCACCTTTCCCCTGTTAAAGTGAGTGACTAATGTGTGATATTGATAACTATTCAAATGAGCTGGTTCCATGGATCAGCTCTCTTGCAGCAAAATTAAATTATAATACCTTACTAGGTTTAACCAGTCCGGATTCCCCAGTTTATGAATCAGCTCTGTGACATTCCAGGATATAATTGCAGTACCAGTAGTTCTATTTTTTTTTTTTTTCCTCAGCAGCTAGGCTAGGCGTGCTATGAATAAATACTATAGCAGATGTTAGTGCAAATGATAGGATGTTGTACATTCTCTACCATTTTCCACTTATCACTTCCGAATCCCACTCCATTGTTCAATGGCTGTCAGTCTATAACTTCTAGGTCTATTAATTGGTAGAAGGGGTTTGCAGATGGAATCTCAAATCTATTTAAGGATTGGACCTCAATACTATCAGAGGAAGCCGCTGATGTTCCTCCAACATAATCCATTGGTCGATAGAAATATTCGAGTGGTCAGCCCTAATCTCACTAGTGTATTCTTGCAGTGATCTTGTTCTTTGAAGTAAAGCCTTGCTGCTGTGGGATTTCTAAATGTAATTACTACACAATCCCCATCTTATTCCTTCCCATAGCAGCCTAACCAGGAGACCCCTCACCCCATAATGATCGTATTAGTTAAATATTGATTTGGACCGAACTTTGATTTAATCTAATGGGTTTCCTTATTTCTAATTTCAAACCACCCATCTCTCTGATTTGGGTCTAACGGATCCATGTTTTTCAACAAGTCTACATAAGGCATTGGAGCCTGGGGTATCTGAAGAAATACTTGATTACCAGCATTCACCACTTCAGTTCTTTGACCTTCTGACAACATCTGGCTGATAGGTCATGCCTTACCCCATGACAGCATCTACCCCAGTATCAGTCAATATGTGATAGGGCAATGTTGAATTGCGACCCATCACCTCTGACAGGAACGGGGGATCACAGCTCTCCCGATATGTCTAACATCCTTTCAGTTGTTGAGATCTTCTGTTGCTTGGACGATTCTTCTAGTTTTAATTGTTCAGTAATAGTGGTCATGCTACACTCTGACTAGTTAACTTATTTAACATAAAGTAACCCAAACCAGTAGCAATAAGATCCAGTTTATCTATCCTATCCTGTAGCTGGGATTTTAGGGATGCAAATTCTTATCCAAAATCATGGCCATGGACAGCAGTAGCCTTGGTAGTGACCGAAAGAGGCAGAATTTTAGGAGGTTTATTCAAATGTTGGGGCAGTTGATTTGTTTCTTTTTCTTTGCTGGCATGTGGAATACAGGGAAACTGGAGGAGGTTCTTTCTGAGTTAATTGTTAACATATCAAGACGAACACAAGATTTAACCAGTGCTTTTACTCCAGATCCCTCCGTGCTAACATCCACCCGTGTCCTGAGCATGGCCTTTACCCTACAAATCTCATCTCTAGATCCCTCCAAAGGAAGAGGTACAGGGGTAAGTTGTTACATGAGTAATTGGACTGCTCCCATTCTCTCATTTATCAGCTCTATTTCTGTATTTATCCCCACCATAGTGCGCCTCAAAAAGCTTGATATAGATTCTGTAACAGTTTAACTCCCCCCACTCTGATTTAACTTCCTCTTACACATGGCCAAATAACGATGCCTGTGCAATAACTCTGACTCAGTGTGGACCATCAATTACACCATAAAAGCCGAAGCCTACCAGGGTCAATAGGGGTTACCTAGCCCAGCCCAGCCTCGTCCGAGCTCATACAGGCTCAGATGAGAGCATGTCCCACCCTTTGCGTGCCTGGTGCTGATTATGAGCCAACCGGCCCCTCCTCTCTCTCCTGAGGGATAGTAGTAGGTGATTCACTGGAGGACCAAAGCTGATTATTTTAGTCTCATTTTGGAAAGTTGCCGCTCCTCTCTCTCCTGAGGGATAGTGGCGGGTGATGCACTGGAAGACCAAAGCTGATTATTTTAGTCTTTACTTTTGGACATGTATGGTGCAGCGAGTCCATCTCTGACAAGGTGGAAAAAGATGAAGTCAAGAGGAGTCTACAGCTCCACCCTCCCCATTATTCTGTGGCCTCACATGATAGGCAAAAGTTCTTGCACTTTCCTGCCCACATTACCACAGTCATCTGAGACTTATGCTTCCTCTTAACAAATCTCACCAACCTTCTCCCCCTCATCTCTACTGGGCCACTCAGTTTCCTACTTCTTCTTGTCCCATCACTCCTATCCTGTCAGACCCACTGCTTCTCTGCAGCACCCACAGCCATCATAATTTCCTACTTCCCCTGAACATCATCATCACCTTAGCCTGTCAGTCTTCAGCCAGTCCCAGTGGCACCCGCTGAACTTTGAAAGTGTTTTTGGTAAGTACCTACTTAGAACTGGACTGAGAAAGCACCTTAGAAAGGTTCAAGGTATTGTCTCCCATGAATGTCTGAAAAATGCCCACACAGTGCATTTAATAGCAGAGTTTTGATAAAGCTTGGGTAAGAATCAAGCTTTGAAGAGAAAACCATGAAATACTCCAGTGATTGCATGGTGCAGTGGGCAAGCCATACCCTGACTAGGGGAGTTTTGGCACATACCACAAATGAAAAGGTTGAAAAAGTTTGGCAAAACTGTACACTTTTCAACAGAATCTTCACACAAATTGTTGATAGATATTTTTGGCAGTTAAAACATTTTAATTATCCAATTTAATATGGCCTAAACTGTTTCAAATATTTATTGTATCATTTTCAGTTTTTTTAACCTGCTTCTCCGAAGTAGATTCTGTATGTTACATCTGAGAATCTTCTTGGAAGTGGCAGAGTGGGAAAATCCAAAATTATAGGAATCTCACAATCGTAGGCCACAGAGTTAGACAAATACTATAGGCACACAGTACTAATGACAGTTTCAGAGAAAGCTTTATCAATATAGAGGGTTAAATGCCTCCACACGAGTAATAAAATAACAGCTATTGCAGTAAATGCTCTATAGGAGCAAGTGTGACAAGTATCAGAAACTTAGGATTGTGTGGGCAATGGCCTCAGGGCCAATCACTCCCTCTCCCCGCAGAGGTTGACTCGCTGCTCAACCGAGACAAATTATACCAGGATACCACAGTGATATCGTGTTTTGAGATATGTTTTATTAACTGCAAACCCTTGCCATTAAGACTCACATTTGAATGTTTCCATAAAGATTAGTTAGGAAAGATTACATTTATATCCTTTAAATTATCATCTGCCTTAGACAATAAATAAAGACAAAGGGGCTGATTACATGTGTGGCTGTCCAGACTTGCGGTGGCGGTCAGACCGCCGCAGCTGTGGCAGTCCGACTGCCACATTATGAAGTTGAAGGGTAGACCCACCAACCTACTGCCATCTCCACCGGGATCCAAGATCCTGACAAGCTGATGGCGGTCCTCTTTATAATCAGCCAGGGTGGCACTGAACTCAGAGCTGCCCTGCTGATTTCTACCTTGTTTTCTGCCAGCCTTTTCTTGGCGGTTTCAAAACTGTGAAAAGGCTGGTGGAGAACAAGTGCAGGGGGCTGCATAAGGGGCCTCTGCACGGCCCATGCCATTGGCATGAGCAGTGCAGGGGTCCCCCTACCCAGCACCCTTGAAATGCGCACTGACTGCTGTGCAATTATGAGCCAGAATTCAATTCTGCTGCACCTTTCCCACTGGGCTGAATGCCAGTCAGCCCAGTGGGAAAGTTGTCATCTGGCCGGTGGTGAGACCGCCAGCCTCCTAATGACCCCAAAAATAGCAACATCCTTAAACTGAAAGGTTTCAAAATTCTCTTGTACAGTTTTTGGTTACATTCCTAGATTTTGTTGTTTTAAGTTGTTCCTGGACCCAGGCGGTAGGCAGGGCATGCTTAAGTTCACAATATATTGTCCTTTGGGCTCCCTTTTTGTAGCCATAAGGGTATGTTGTCATGTTTTGTTATAGTTTTCAAAAGCTCACTATATGAAATGAATCAATTTAGAATGCAAACAGGCAGACAATTCGTCAACAAATTAGCACGGTTGTCAAATTTATCAGCGAATGATGTGATGACTCTCAGTAGGTTGTTACAGTTGCCTTTGAAATGACACAACGGTAGGGTATGGCAGTCTACTCAGTGGGAAGTGGTAGTTGTGGGGCAGCAGAGTCCTCGTGTCTCTTCTGAAAAAGTGGTATAATGGCTAGAACTGCTGACTTTTGGACTGGGGAGACAATTACGAGTCTCAGCATACGCTTAACATCCTGTGATTGTGGGCAAATCATTTAGGGCCTCATTACAAGGCTGGATTCTTAAGACCACCAGCCTTGCGGTGGCGTTCATACCGCCACACTCCAGGTGGTCCGACCGCCACGTTACGAGGCTAGCAGTCAGACCGTCAGAGGACTGCCATCTCCACCAGCAACATGGTTCCAGACGGGTTTATAGCGGTCCGACTTATGGTCCATAACGGCAGTGCGGAGTTCAGCATCGCCGTGCTGATCACGAGTACCCTTTCTGCCAGCCTTTTTATGGTGGTTTAACAGCAATGAAAAGCCTGGTGGAAAGGAAGTGCTGGGGACTACAGGAGCGCCCCTGCACTGCCCACGACTCGGTCACAGCACCCTCAGAATGTGCACTGTCTGCTGTGAATATTCCTTGGGTGCAGTTGTGCTATGGTATTGGTGGACCTGAATCCCTTAGGGGGGCTGAGACCAGTACCGTAGCAACGTCGTACTATGATGTTCCTGCCGTTCAGCCCGGTGGGAGTATCACAGTACATTGGGGGTGGGGCTGCCAGGTTGACATCGGTCTCTAGTTCAAGTTCTGCTTTATTTCGGTACAAAATACCATAAAAGCACAATTTACAAAACACTTTGATAAATATAAGAATTAAAAAAAGAAGAATAAAATACTCTGGATAATAATTAAAAAAACGCCCAAGTGATTATTATGTGCCATATGCAGAATCTAAAATAGGGGTAAAAATACAGAAATAAAAATACAGTGCAGTATATATAAATTTTGGTGTAAAACCAAATAATAAAAACATAGCCTCGTGGGGGAGATGAGTATCTTGTCATCGATTTGATACTTCACATTCAGAAATGTATCTGTAAAAAGGCTATACTAATGGGCTGCTACACCAGATTGCCTCTAAAAATGTTGCCAATGCAAATGCCACAGTCCCGTGAGGGTTCGTTTTGCATATCCTAAGGGCCTGAAGCCGGTTCCTAAGACCCATGGATCTGCAAAGTGGTGTAATCCAATGGGCCGTCTGCTTGGAATAGGCGGGAGAATTGAATAAGACATGGTCGGTGCAATCTGCAATTTCACATCCCATTGGGTATAGATCTGTGTGTCCTTCATTTTGGGTCCATCTGCAAATGAAAGTGCGTAATGGTAGGGATCCTAATCTAAATTGAATATAAAGTGCACGTGCTGGGGGAGATATCATCAAATCCATATAATTCTCAAATTCATAATGGCACTTTACTGATGTAAAACTATCTATCATACTAAAAGAGGGCACCTCTGCGAACTTTTCTACTTGCAGGCTTAGCCAATATGCATCCTTTACAATCTGGGTAGCATTTTTAGGAAGATGGGAGGGGTCTGACCAGCAGACATCAAACCCGAGTTTGGTAAAAGTATTTTTAACATAGTTGCACCACATAATTTTTTTAATTGAAGAAGAACTCAACAAAGTGCTCAGCCATGTTCTATACGGGATCAGGATACCTGTAGACCAGCTCCTAATCCAATACAGCAATGGTCTTAGAGCAGCTATATGTGAGATGGAGTGTAAATTTAAATCCATCCGGATAGGCAGTGTGGGGGAGCTTACAGGTATTTTTAGCAAGACTTTTATAAAAATATTCTCTGCTCTCTCTAGATCTTTCAAGTTGCTGTGGCCCCATAACTCTGCACCATATAACCCCCCCCAACTTGGCTTTTATATATTTCCATCGCAGGAGTGATGGAGAATCTGGGAGATCTGGGGGCAAATCTCAGAATACCCCCTGACTTTTGTTTCACGCTCGTAGAGTACTTCAATAATTGAGCCAGCCATTTGTGTGAATCCTCCAATCTGACTCCCAAATAGTCAAAGTTGGACACTCTTTCTAGTGTTGCGCCATCCAAGAGTCTGTTTCCCAGCTTTGTGTTTTGTGTCACCAAAAACCATGTATTTGGTTTTAGAGGTATTTATTTTTAAACCCATAAACTTCTCACGTAAATTGGCAAGTCCAGAAGCAGTTTGCGATAGTAATAAGGTGTCATAACCAAACAACAGACTCAGGGTTTTTGCCCCGCCTAATTTGGGCACATCATTAGCACAGTCGGATAAGTAAGGAATACAAGCATTAATAAACAATAAAAAGAGTGTGGGGGCCAATATACAACCCTGTTTCAACCCCCTATGGATTGGGATCTCTCTTGTTAATTCCCCATTTGTTTCCCATCGAATTCTGTCATAGCTCTCAGAATACAGATCTTTAATCAGATTTAGCAGAGGTCCTGGGACTCCGGCTCTGTCCAGGACCTCTGACAGTTTGTAGTGAGGGACCAAATCAAAAGCGGATTTAAGATCGGCGAAAGCAACAAAGAGTTTCCCTGCGTCTAGGTCCACCGTCTTCCATTTAATTGTAAGGAAGCTAAAGACCTGATCAACTGTGCTTATCTTCTGCCTAAAGCCTGCCTGGAAGTGGCTAAGGGCTTTGCTTTCCTCTATCCATTCCTGAGCCTACTCAGGACCTGATAACAAAATATTTTTGGGAATTGATCAAACAGACAAATTTGTCTGTAATTACCCAGGACCGCCCTATCCCTCTTTTATGTGGATGGGAACAATGATTGCTCCCTTCCAAGACAGGGGGTAGTTGCCGCTTGCCAGGACGGCGTTTGACACCCTAGTACCCTAGGGTCCCCAATAATTAAGATCAAATTTAAACAGATCGGAAGGTATACCATCCAAGCAAGGTGCCTTTCCTGATTTTTGGGCCTTAATGGCTATCTCAGTTTCCCTAAGAGTAAAAGGTGTAAGGCTATCTACAGAGGAAAAAACATATGTTATTGCACTATTGTTGTCAGTGGGAGAAACAGGCTCTTGGCTATACAATTCAGAAAAGTGGCTAATCCAATTTTCGGGGGGAACGTGGCAATCAGGTCTAGGATTCTCATTCCACCCATTCTGGCCACCGAAGACCAAAAGAGTTTTGGATTGCTATCCTTTGCTGCTAGTTGTAATTCCTGCCATGATGTCTCTTCCCAATTGATTTTGATGGTCCTTAGTACAGATGCATACTCACGCCTTGCAGAAATTATCATAGATAATCATTGCCAAACCACCTATGGTGCGTTCCTACTTTTGGTTGTTTGTTCCCCCTAACAGTTCTAAAAAAATAACTCTTTCAAGGATGAAAAAAAGGCCTGTGTGCAGGGCCATAACCTCGTTTGGGGTGTGTGAATGAAGACCATCAGATAATTGATGGGTTGAGACTAGAACGTGCACTTTTGCCACAAATTCATTTGAGCTTGTAAAGGACTCCCATTTTAAGGCACGCTTATAGGTTGACACCACTAGGGGAAGGGTGCCTCCATAGTTTTGTTGTGCGTCTCTTTTGGCAAAAAACTGCCCATCATATGTTACCAGAATTGGCGAGTCAAGTGTCAGGCGTCCTGCGCTGTGGGAAAGCAGGAGCACTATATAGCGCATCAATTGCAGCTTCTGGGTTTGAAGCACTGCCCCCTGTATCCCTGGGGGCAGCGAGTCGATTGTCAGCCATCCTGCGCAGTGGGAAATCAGGAGCGCAATATAGCCCGTCAATTGCAGCTTCCGGGTTTGAAGAGCCGCCCCCTGTGTCCTTGGGGGCAGCGGGTCGAGTGTCAGGCGTCATGTTGGATGAGGCAGACATCGGTCTCATCCCACAGGTTTGGTGGTCGGCTCGTCCGGCTGCAAAACTCGTAAAGAGGCCCTTAATCTCTCTGTGCCTAAAAAAATGAATGCAACCTTGTGTAATGTATCTGGTGCTCATGTAAGGCACTCCAGTACCTTGGTTTCGAGTTTGGGCTATATAAAACTGCATAAAGAAAAAAAAACAGAGGAGCTACCTTTGGTGACCAGTAGCAGCTTGTTCCACAACTGTGTCCCTTTTTATTACATACATAACCACACAAGCAGTTGTGTTTTGCCTTCTTTTAAATGTATCTAACTGACACTCTGATTGGTAATGTCCAGCTTATTTGCTGAAGTTTCTGAGCTGTGAAGCATGTTTTTCTAATAAGTCTGAGTTGGTAGAAAATGTTGTTGGTGTAAGTGCCAATGTCAAACACCAATGAGGGGATCGTCTTCAATGTGCAACATAGGGTTTTTGATGAAGAAGTTTTAGTCTGTGGCATGGTTCACTGACATAATACTGTGAACATTAATATTGAGTGATAGAAATATTGTGTCAAAATTATTGTTAACAAAAATATTGTGGTCCTTTACTTATAATAAAACTACCCTAATATGTCAAAATATTGTTTACAGAAACTGATAAAAAATATCATTTTCTTCATAAATATTGACTTTAAAATAATGTTTTTAAAGTAGTTTATCATTTGAAAGTTGTGTATACATTTCATGTATATATGTATGTTTTTTTTTATATATATATATATATATATATATATATATATATATATATATATATACAGAGAGAGAGAGATTATCGAAAACGTTCTCAACAATAAAACGCCAATTTTAAAATGGTTTAATTTTAAATATTAACCGTACAAAACAAGACTAAAAAGCTTTCTGCAGTCAATAGAAATTTTTAACCTCATTAAAATATTAGAAGAAACTTTACAAAATCTATTTTATTTATGTATTATGTGCCCTACATTTAGAAGTAAAAACAATGTGTTAACCCATATTATTAATATTGTAATAACTTTACATATTTTAAAAATATCAAAACTAAAAATAAGTGCTAAAATAAAAGAAATAACCAAAACTAATATAGTAAATATAAAAAAATAAAACCATTGCTCAGAAAAATTCTCAACATGCCTAAACCCAAAATATAAAAAATAAAAAAAATAAAAATAAACAACAATATTTGAAAACGTAAAAATCTACTCCAAGAAACATTAGGAAAAACATTAGATTTTGAAGGGGTCGGCTTTACTATTCTCAATCCAGTAAAATCAACAGTAGGGAAATCGGTGAAGTTTGGAAGGGTTTGATTTATTATTCCTACAACAGTCTAATCAACAGTAGAGAGAGCATTAGACTTCAGAGGGGTTAGATTTATTATTCCCACTCTGTCCGAAGCAGCAGTAGGGAAAGTGTTAGATTTTGGAGTGCTTAGATTAATTATATTATCACTCCAGTCTGAGCAATAGTTGTGGACTTCGAAAGGATTACATATAAGTATACAAGTCCTAATCATTTGCTACAAATATTTCAATACTTTATAAAAATAATAAATTATGGTACACATAAAAAATAAATGTTACATTATTTAAGAAAAATATCAAAATTATAAAATAAACTTTTTAAAAGAAAAAATACTCATAACATTCAGTTACCCAGCTACCAAAAAAAGACATTTTACAATAAATACCAAATTATTTAATTTACATTAATACTAAAAAAAAAAAAAACAGATATCATTCCACAGACAAAATCTCAATAACACTTACAATTGAATTAATTATTAATTCAAATGAAACACAATAATTATCAGAAAAAGTACAATAGTACATTATACATAAGCAATTACCAAGAAATCCATTACATTAAAAAAAAAACAATTATTATACGCACTGTTATAGCTTTAATTATTTCCCACCTTGAGGCCACTAGCGGTCGAGTCTCAAACGGGGAGGTTGGAAGTCTTGAGTGGGGAACATGGCAGCCGGCTAGCGGCCGGTTCAGACCCCGCCCGAAGGGAAGCCGCACTGCAGGATGATGAGCACTGCTTGCGTCTTGCGACTCAGTGGCAGGCGCCCTCCCCTTCCTCTTACAGTTGAATTGGGGGGTACAGCTCTTGGATGGTGGCCACAGGTCCCCCCGCTGGGTTGTGGCAGCTGGAGTGCTCTGAGAGCAGCGCGCTGTGCAATGGAGGCTGTTGTTTAGGAGATCACAGCAGGAGACGCGGTGGCAGAGTCAGCACAAGACAAAGCTTTCGGCTCGAAGGGGAGATAAGTACTGTAACAGAGGTGAAGATTCAAGGCAGAGGGACAAGGCTAACAAAGGGAGTGGGCCGCTCCCTCAGTTAATGGAGAATATAGATCAATGCCTAGTGGGTGAGCTGGTTCAAGGGGCCGGGCCCGATTCTGGGGTCCAGTATGTAAGAAAAGCACCTTATATGAAGCACGGCTGTGTTGAGAGATACTCTCTAATATATTTTAAGCTTTGTAACTTGCAAGAAGGTGGTGGGAAAGATAGTATTGGCTTAGGACAAATGAAAATAAGGGCCCCTGCTAGAGCAACAAAACCTCGGTTGAAGTACTCTTTTGTGAAGTCTTCCCATTCTAAAAACTCCTCGTCGTAATCAATAGTAGAGAGTCCCCAAACTGTGGAAAAGGTTTCTTTAATCAAAAACCTCAGAGAACTATGCCTTCCTTAAAAACCTACTTTAAAATTCGAACTGACAAAAGCGGCTGCTTTAGAGAGGATAAGGCCAAGCAGAAGAAAACAAAACACTGCAGCTACAAAGTGAGAGACATGGAAACTTAGATAGCAGACTCCCCAGAGTCTTCTAACTTTGTAGCCACGCCAGTGACAATGATGCTAACAATGCACAACAGATTTGCAGGTTTTGTGGTGGATGCCTCTGACCTAGTTGACAGGGAGACTCATACGAGATAGAGTGGGATTCAGCCTGAGCCCCAGGAGACAGAAGACTTAAGTACACAGAACAGTGGGTCCAGTGGGTGGGACCTGGTCCAGCAGACTCTCACTCAATTATCCCAAGAGATTAAAGAGTGCTTCACAATTTCAGAAACAAACCAGGAGGGGATTCAGGCTACTTGCTCTATCTTAGAAGCCAAAATTGAGAATTTAGCCCAGCGTACGCAGGTTCTAGGAGCGGGATTTCAGGGACTTCAAACTAAGGTGCATGAAAATGCCCGTGAGGTAATGCGCCTAAAGACAAGACTCGAAAGAATAGAAAACAATGCCAGAAGAAACAATGTCAGAATTCTGGGGGTGAAAGAGGGGTTGGATGGGGCAGACATTAAAATATTTGTAGTTAATCTATTGAGGAACTCTTTTCTGCAAGATAGTTGTATGGATAATCTTGAAGGAGAAATTGAGCAAGTTCACAGAGACCCTTTTAAACAACACCCCGGGCAGAGGAGCCCCCAGAAGACCCCAGTAAATTTTCTTTGGGCCTTGCCCTAAAATCAGGATCACTGCAAGCACTAGGGCCATCTATCAGGATCTGATCTGATATCTCTAGAGAGACAGCCGACAGGCAGTGGGAGATTAGGAAAAGACTGGAGGATCTAAAGAAGTTGGGTGCCAAGGCGCATTCGAGGTTTCCAGCTATTATGAAGGTTATGTGGCAAAATAAGATGCACAACTTCTTGGAACCATCGGATTTGGACAATTGTATTTCTCAGATAAAGAGGGAAGGTCACCCAGGCGCAACTTAAGTGTGAAGGTGTGGTGATGGTTTCCCTTAGGGTTGGGTGAAATGGGCATTTGGAAATGCTTACCGATAGAACGCAGGGTTTCCAAGGGAGGTCACTTGTGGTGGGGAGCAGTGGGAGAAATAGAAAAATAAATATGTTCTCACATTTAATCAGGCATTCAGAAGCCAGATGGGAGTACCAACAAGATCTATGGGTTTAGTGCACAGCAGGACTTGGAATAATAGGGACAGGTTTGGGTGAGAGAAATACCATGAAAACCTGGGCAATACTCTCTTGGAATGTAAATGGGCTTCAGGTAGCTAAAAGGGGGCAAATAGTTTTACAATAATTAAAAGAAAGTAATGCTCAGATACTTATGTTTCAGGAGACACGTCTCCTGAGTCAGGAGTGCAAGGAGCTGTTTTCGAAGCAAAGGTGGGTGGAGACCATAGTAGCAACAGAGCAAGCACTTTGTACCAAAGGAGTTGCCCTTGTATTAAAAGTAAATTCAGGGGTGAGTCTAGTCCGGTATTAGGTTAATGAAGGAGGACGATGGATAGTTGCAGACATAAAGGTTCACAACTCTTTGTACACCCTAGCAAGCTATTCTGGCCCAAATGTGGATGATACTACCTTGTTATCTCACCTCTTTGAAAATCTTCTTCCTTTTGAAGCCCCTATTATTTTTTTGGGGGGGAACTTTAATGTCTTATTAGATAATGCGCTAGACAGATCCTCAGAGAGGATACAGATTAGTTCCCCAAAGTTGAGAGCTTATCTGCTGGACATGGTGGAAAACTTTGACCTATGTGATGTCTTGTGGAGACTGAAAGGGAATTGTAGAGAAAACACTTTCCATAGTAAAAAAAATTACACTACTCAAGGTTAGATTATTTCCTAATGGAAGCAAAGGATATAGAGAGAGTTATCGGTTTCGATCACCTGCCCATTCATCTATCAGACCATGTGGCTCTGCTGTTAAAAATCGAACAGAAGAATATATAGGAGAAAGGAGATGGACAATTGACAGAAGGATGTTGGCACAGTCTGAATTAATTAATAAGATATTACAACAATCTAAGGCATTTTTTTCCTGGAATAAGGTGTCCTCCCCGATACAGTTGATATGGGATTCGTACAAAGCCTGGCTAAGGGGGACAATAACTAGTTTAGCGGCCCACTGGGTAAGGCAGGAGAAATCACAACATGCCCAATTGGAGGGAAAGATTGCAAGACTGGAAGAGGTGCTAAAAACCAACCCATTAAACAAGGCAGGAAGGGTGGAATTGTTTGAGGAGATATAAGACTCACAGTTAAAGTTCAGGGTCATAATGGAGGAAAAGGTGTCACAGCAGTAGGAAGCTAGTAGAGCACGTAATATAACACATGGTGAAACTTTGCGGTGAGCTGCTGGCATGGAAAACCAGGTTGGAAAAATGTCAGAATAACATTAAGAAGATAACCAGGGGGATGGTAGAAGGTAATTCCAAGATAACCGCAGCTTTTACATCTTTTTTCAGGAGTTATGTAGAAAAAATCTGGAGCCAGATTTAGGGACAGTAGAAGCGTGGCTTGAGCAGAAGTACCTGCCGAGGTTATCTACCAAACAAAATCAATTATTGTGTCAGGCGATATCTGGTAGCGAGGTTTTAGCTGCTAGGAGGACAAAGAAAGGGAAAGCAGCAGGGCCCGACAGGATCCCCTCTGAACTTTACGGTGCGATGGATGAGGTTATCCCATTTTGGGTACAGCTGTTCAATGCCATATTGCTAGAGGGTGGTCCTATCCCAAGCTCTTGGAATGACGTAATAATTTCATTAATAATATTGAAGTCAGGTAAGAACCCCCTACAGTGTCATTCTTGTCCAATATCCGTACTCAACTGAGATTCTAAAGTCCTCACTAGTATTCTAGCAGGGCGTCTAAATAAAGTCGCAGGCCACTTGGTACATCAAGATCAAAGAGGATTCCTGCCTGGTTAGGAATATGAGAGTTCTTAACCATACTTTAATCGGCTCTATTGATCTGGCCACAACACTGGATTTTCCACTAGGTATAGTGACGGTGGATGCCGCTAAGGCGTTCGACCGTGTGATTTGGCAATATCTCATGATGGTGTTAGACCATTTTGGAACAGGCAATTCCTTAATTAAGGTGTTGGCAAGGATCTATTGTGCACCAACTTAAAAAATTCTGGTGAATGGCAGCTTGTCCTCTGAAGTGAAGATAGAAAGAGGGACTAGACAAGGCTGCCCCCTCTCACCAGTACTCTTTGATCTTCATATAGAGCCTTTTGCAGAGAGTCTGAGGTTGAACGAGCAGATAAAGCCTTTCGTGGTAGGAGATTTCTGCAGCAAAATCACCCTATATGTAGACGACCTGATGGTATGTACCTCTGATGTTACTTGTGCCCTCCCGAACCTTTTAAGGAAAGCTATGGTCTTCTCAAAGATGGCTGGCTGTGAGGTAAATGAGGAAAAAACAGAGATAATGATATGGAACCGAAATAGTGAGGATGCTAGAAGGGTCTTGGAGATGAGGTACTTGGGAATTAGAATAACGTGGGACATGGGAAGATTAGCGGATAGAAATCTGGAGAGGTGACCGGTCCGGTCGGGGCTCTCCTGAAAAAAATTGGGTAATCTGCCACTTACTATATATGGGCGTGTTGACTTAGTAAAGATGTCCATCCTGCCAAAAATTACCTTTCTATTTGATAACATTCCCCCTAAATGTTGATAAAAAGGCTATCTTAAATCTGCAAGGGAAGATAACCTAATTTATTTGGGCTAGTAAAGGCATTCGCCTAGCTTGGAAGAAACTGAGGAGGAGGGTTGGTGTTGGAGTATTTGGCCCTTCCTCACCTGCAGCTCGACTGTTGGGCCTACCAGTTAAAGAATAACAGAATGTTGTTACTGACTCCAGATAAGTCATTATTGGGGGGCATGTGTAGGGCAGTGCTGGCTGGTCTATCCGTGGACGCTTTCTCCTACAAATTTGGGTCGCCGAAATTCTTCAAGAAAGTCAGATTGAAGTACTTACGGGCAGCTGCCATGACTTGGTACAAGATAAGATCCCTCCTAGACACTGAATATTACAGTAAGTTAGCTTCCGTCTGTGACTCACCAGGGATCCTGGAGTGTTAATTGGATAGTTTAGCTTCGCCTTTTAAGCAAAGTAGAGTTACTAGATGGGGTCAGCTAGTCAATGAGGGCCAAAGTTGACATGGGAGTGTTGGAGCCATAGGACAGAAGAGACATTTCAAGTTGTGGGGTCTGGCTCAACCCAGACCACCACAATGCCGCCTGGCCAGTCGCGGCTGGAGTGAGCCCCTCCAGGCCGGCAGTAGCCCTTATGCTGCCAGACACATTCCGAAGGTGCACACCGCCTGGCAGTCACACACCTGGCGACTGGAATCTCCATCCCTGTCACCGGCACACGCACCCCCCCATCCACATGCGTCCTGCCGCACACATGAACGCCCCCAACCCCTTCATTCACACCCACACATGCTCACAAATCCACATACATGCATGCATTCACTCCCCCGTACATGCATATGTACCCCCAACACCACATACACGCACTCACCCCAACACTGCATTCATGCACACGCTCCCCCCCAAGCAGGTACTCACACACGCCCTCCAGACACCCCCCCTCCCTGAAGATCCACTTACCTTGTCTGCCGAGGGGCACCGCCGGCAGCGCCCTGCCATCAGAACACTGCCAGGCCGTATCACAGAACGTGATACGGCGGGCAGAGTCCAGTTGACGTGGCGGTGCCAGCGATGGAACCGCCTCTGCACTGCCAACCGCCAGCACTACTGCTGGGGATTTTCCGCCTCAATGATGGCAGACGTCTGCCAGCAGTCGTATTATGGCGGTCTGCAGACCACGACCACTGGCGGTTTAGTGGCAGGTTTGGCTTTGGCGATTAGACCGCCAAAGTCAAAATGAGGGCCTATATCTGGGTTTAAGATTTTCCAGGTAAATGGATGGCTTAAGAGCAAAGGG
The DNA here is from genome assembly GCF_031143425.1 of Pleurodeles waltl. Classification (NCBI taxonomy): domain Eukaryota; kingdom Metazoa; phylum Chordata; class Amphibia; order Caudata; family Salamandridae; genus Pleurodeles; species Pleurodeles waltl. Next base: position 902,434,722 of record NC_090448.1, on the reverse strand, counting down.
GTTCTGGGCCCTGAATCAACTCAAATGGAGCTAGATTTACAGACATTCAGGCCATAAAGAAGGAAGTTGCACGATGGTACCACTACCTTTTAACAGCAGTGGAGAACTCGATGCAACCATTGTATTCCGGGTGGAGTGGATACCTTCTGGACGAGGAGCTGGAGCAGTTATGGTAAGTATCCTTTGCTACATTATATTAAGTGATTAAGGGGGTCATTATGAACACAGCGGTGTTTACCGTCGTGTTCATGCTGGCGGTCATTTCACTGACCGCCCGCCCCCTCGAGACCCCGCCAGACGCATAAACAACATTCTGCTGGGCTGGTGGGGAGAAACATTATTTCCAGCCGCCAGCAGAATGCAGGTCCGGGACATGGAGCCGTCATCCATGCCGCTGTGCGGCGGGTGCAGGAGCACCCGTCACGCAAATCACTGCCCGTAAATCGGGCAGTGACCTGTGCAACGGGGCACTGCATGGGGGCCCCGGAGCACCCCTTCCGCCCCGCCAGGGAAAGGCTGGAGCAAAAAGGGATCATTATCCGGATGGCAGCGCTGCTTGCAGCGCTGCCCTGTCGGATAATGATTTCCGCCATCGCCAGGCTGCCTGTCGGCAGTAGCCTGGCGGTGGTGGAAGGCCATCTGTGGCGGTCCCCACAGCCTTCATTATTTGGCGGCTGAGACCGCCATGCCGGTGGCGGTAATTACCGCCGCCACCGGCATGGCGGTCTCAGCCGCCATGTTCATAATGAGGGCCTAAATCTGCTGCCTGTTAAAAATGGGTTCTTTGGTTGGCAGTCAGGCTACCCCCTGTCCAAGCAAGGACCCTCACTCTAGTAAGGGTAAGTCACACACAATCCAAATTATCCTGTGCCCACCCTCTGGTAGCTTGGCACTGAGCAGTCAGGCTTAACTTAGAAGGCAATGTGTAAAGTATTTGTGCAATAAATCATGAAATAACCCAGTAGAACCACAAAAATACACCACACAGTGTTTAGAAAAATATATAATATTTATCTGGTAAGATGCAGGTCAAAACGATTAAGATATATGTTGAAATATCACTATAAAAATGATATAAAGTGTCTTTAGTCTCTTAAAAAGGAACAAGTGTCTCTTGCAAGCACAAAGTACCTGGTTTGCATTCAAAATCTCCACAAGGAACCGCAGAGGAGGAGATGCGTGGAAAACAGGGAGAAGTGCATGGATTTCTCGGGCCGCACACGGCGATGTGTCATTTATTTTCCATGCAGGGAAGGCTTTGCGTTGATTTCCGACTCTCGGACTTAGATCCTCTTCGGGTTGCGGGGTTTTCAGACACCCCGGGGACGATGCATTGAAATCCAGCGCTAGCAGGATGAAGTCACAAGGGCTGCATCGATCCAGTGGCCCGTGCCTCAAATTTCCGGTCACTACGCTGGTGCTGCGTCGATCTTCTCCTTGCGAAGGTGGGCTGTGTCGATCCGGTTCAGAGTGCAGTAATTTTCTCTCCGCGAGGCAGGCTATGCACTGTTTCTGTCAGGCTGTGCATCGATTTTGGCCGCACAGGGAGTTCTTCTTGCAGGAATTAAGTCTTTTTGGTCCTGAGACTTCAGGGAACAGGAGGCAAGCTCTATCCAAGCCCTTGGAGAGCACTTCTCAGCACAGCCAGCGAGCAGCAAGGCAGCAGGGCACCAGCAAGGCAGCACTCCTTCTCAAAAAGCAGTCAGCTGAGTCCTTTGGGCAGCCAGGCTGTTCTTCTTGGCAGGTTGCAGGTTCTGGTTCAGATTCTTCTCCAGGAAGTGTCTGTGATAAAGTAGAGTGTCTACCTCAGAAGTGTCTAAATTGGTAGGGTTAGAGACCCTGCTTAAATGCCCAAATGTGTCTTTGAAGTGGGGGAGACTTCAAAGAGTGGCTTAAAAGTGCACAAGGTCCCCTTTCAGTTCTATCCTGTCTGCCAGGGTCCCAGTAGGGGGTGTGGCAGTCCTTTGTGTGAGGCCAGGCTACTGTCCTTTGAAATGTAAGTGTCAGGCCCTCCACTCTCCCAGCCAGGAAGACCCATTCAATATGCAGATGTATGCAAGTGTGGCTGTGCATCCTGTGTTTGGGGTTTGTCTGAGTGAATGCACAAGGGAGCTGTCAACGAACCCAGCCAAACGTGGATTGTAAGGCACAGAAGGATTTAAGTGCAGCGAAATGCTCACTTTCTAAAAGTGGCATTTCCAAAATAGTAATATTAAATCCAACTTCGCCATTAGGCAGGATTTTGTATCACCATTCTGGCCATACTAAATATGACCTTGTTACTCATTTCAGATCATGAGCTACCACTCAAACAGTATATGAGGGTAGCCCTAATGTTATCCTATGAAAGGAGCTGGCCTCACAGCAGTGTAAAATGAATTTAGGAGTTTTACACTACCAGGACATGTAAACTACATAGGTACATGTCCTGCCTTTTGACTACACAGCACCCTGCCCTATGGGTTACCTAGGGTTTACCTTAGTGGTGACTTATATGTAGTTTTTGGTTTGGCAAGTACTTTTAAATGTCAAATCGAAGTGGCAGTGAAACTACACACACAGGCACAGCAGTGGCAGGCCTGAGACCTGGTTAGGGGGCTACGCCCGCCATAAAGCGTATTGGACGCCCCTAAAATTGGCAAAGATAAGAGGAAGTGCAACCTCCAAATGTAAGTGGTGTGGCAGCAGGAAGGCTGACAACATTCATATATTTGATTCCTGCCCGAAACTAGAGGGATTTTGGACTGCAGTGGGTAAGACAATATCAGATTCTTTGGACCTTATAATTTAGGTTAATTATGTTTGGGATTTGTCTCAGAAACGTGGTTGCCCCCAACCCGCCACCACCCACTTCCCCCAAGCCGCACCATAGAAACCTGGCGTTTTACTTGATATTACTTGCAAGGAGAGAAATTTGTAGAAGTTGGGGTCAAATCTCCACTCCCAGTTGGCATGCATGGAAAGGTTCAGTACTCTTCTTTAGAGAAGTAGATAAAAGAGAAGTATAGGGGAATGGGAAAGGGTGCCATGTGCTCAAGGTGCTTACAGGTCCGATGATTAGTTGCCCCTGACTGGCTAGGCCAGAAATCCACCCCATCCCATGACCTAGAGGCACTGGTCTATCATGGGCTCACAAGGTTATCGGTTTTCTAGTTGGAGCTTATTGTGACATCATTATGAGGACTAAAAAAAACAAAAAAAACACCTTATTCCCATACAAAAATAACCCAGTATTGAGAAATACTTTTTTTTTAAATATACTAAAATCTAAAGACACATTAAAAAAAAAACACTAGAAAAATTAAACCTTTACAAAATTAAGTAATTTACATACTTAATATTCAATAAAATATTTAATTAACACACAAAATTAATATAGGTTTAAATACATTTTATTTGAATTAACTTCTCACCTTATTCCCCTACATACATATCAACCCACCAATAAAATATAACCTAATATTAATACAATAAAAATGTACATTAAATTTAAAACATTAAACTAAAGATAATCTAACAATTAAACAAAGGAGCAACTAAACAATGATTTTACAATAAAAACAAATTACAATTAAATGTTAATTATTTATAATTTAAATAATTTCTCACTTCATTCCCCTACAAGCTCAGCAATCTGCTACTACATTATAAAAAACTCAATTTAAAAATAAATCCCTAAAACACTAAGGGCCTCATTACGAGTTTGGCGGTCTTTTGGCAAGACAACCGTGGTGGCTGCTGCCAAAAGACCCCCATGTTGGTTGTGATCCAACCGCCTTATTAAGAGTCACACATCTAAGCCTGCCAAACAAACAGCCAAACTTCTGAAACCGCCAGAACACTGCAGGGTGGGAAAGAGGCGGTCCCACCGTCAGCATGTCAAAATACCTCCAATCATATTACGATCCACAAATCACGAGAGCGGTTCTTCCATGACGGAAAACCATTGGCGGTGCGAACCGCGACGGTCACATCACTAATACACCACACTGCATTGGATAGTTTGAAAACCCCACATCTGACACATCCATGCACCTAACTGCGCTATATTACACAACCCACAATCCTTTGCAACCAGAATGCCACATACAGCCAGAGGCAAGCCAAAAATGTAAACCGATATCAAATCACACAATAGGCACCCCTACATATTTCCCATACCTGCACAACACAAACAACACACATTTTAGTATCCCACATAATACACCACAACAGTAACCCACTCACATCACAGCATTCAGACCTGATCACCAATTATTTTTTTCCCCATTTTTCACTACTTCACCGTCTCGTCCACCACTACCATGTCCCCACAAAAACATCCACATTTTACTGATGATTAGTTGAGGGTCATGGTGGATGAAATCATCACAGTAGAGCTTTAGCTTTTTGAAGCACAGGTCCAGCAAACATCAATAGCCAGGAAAATGTACTTGTGGCAAAGGATAGGCGACAAGGTGAATTCTGTAGGCATTTACCCATGGACAAATGAGGACATCAGGGAGAGGTGGAATTACCTCAGGGGGAAGGTCCATTCCATGACCACCAGGCACCAGCTGGCAGTCCTCAAGACTGGCAGTGGACCGCCACCTCCTCCCCCTACTTGCACATCATGGTAGGAGAAGGTCTTGGACATCCTGTATCCTGAGGTCCTGACAGGAAACCCTTGCGAAGTGGAGTCTGGTAGGTTACTACACCAACAATGTCTGCAAAACATTTTGTCTTGAATCCTCACTGGTCACCTTTCCCCACCACAATGACCAAACCACCCACTACCCCTGGGTCCAAAAGCCTAAATACCCCTTGCTGGCATACCACATGTCAACTAAACTCATCTGGGGCCACAGTGTATGTGAATGGCATGTGAAGTACAGGGACTGACAGCACTACAACTCCCAGCAGGCACTGTTCCACCTTTAAGAAAACCAGAACAGTGTACTACATCTTAAGTAACCTTGCATGTGAAATTCACAATCAATGTAACCCATTCTGAATTCTCCACTAATTAACAGTTTATGGCAATGCCAGCAATGCTGTGGCCCAACACCAGTACTATTACAAGCAAAACACAGCTACAGCTGTGATCCCCACTAAACTGGCCTTTGAGATAACCTTCCACACAATGTCATGCACTCACCTGGGGGAGAACTATATGGGAAACGGCCATACTCTTGACCAGTTCTGTCACCATTGTGCAATGTCCATCTGTTAGTCCAGTCAATGATGTCATATACCTTACTAGGAGATAGATGTACAGTGTCATGTCTTTACTCAGACAAGATATGAGGCAGCAGCAGTTATCTAACCACCAACATACTCCAAGAGCTTGGAGCATGGTATATGCAATTGCAAATTTCTGTGCCCCACAATGCTCTAGCCCGGATTTGGAATCAGTTGTCATTGTCATATCAAGGGTTCATATAAAGGCATTGTGTGCATGTCACATACCATGTCTCGTGGTCAGAGTTAAATAAAATGTGTTGCATCACTTACATCAGTTGTGTGTTCCACTTCTCCTACAAGTAACCTTGCCATTCCCACCATGGAGAGGACACCAGAGACTGCCACTACCCCTCTGGATGAAGACACCAGTGAGGAAAACACCCCAGGAAGTTTGGACACTGAGGACAATGCTGGCCCATCAGGGAAACCTGGTCAGTCAAAAACTGTGAGCCTCACCCTGCCCACATCAACTCCTCCCAGCCCTGTTGCATCCAAATGAGAGGCAACAATTCACCCCCAAACCTGTGTTCCAAAGACAGTGTCTTCCATTGTGTGCCCCCAAGTGCAGGTGCCCGAATCTCATGTTGTCACCCCTGAAAATCATGGACCTGCCACCAGTGGGAGTGGGCACACTGTGCCAGAGACATAGGCACGTGGGGGTAAGTTGGTGGGAGGGATGGTGTGGGCCAGAGTATGGAGGCTCCAAGAGACACAAGTGACCAGGACACCATCTCCCAAGTCTTGGAAGCCTACCAACATTCCCAAGGCGCGATGGGCCAGGTAGGGGCCATGATGGGGGAGATCAGAGAGCTGCACATTGACAACCACCAGGAAGCTATGCAGCAGGGACAGGCCCAAAATGCCATCCTGGCTTCCTTCCTTGGGTGCTGAGACATGAGTAAAACCCTGAGCAGGTTTTGGCAGGCCCTTCTACATCTGTGGCAGCTAGTGAAATGGAGGCCCTGCCAGGGGAAGGGAATGCCTCAGATACCCCACCCTCTGTAGCTGAAGAACCTCCCCCCTCCTCCGCTCCCCCACAAACATGGACGTCCACCAAGACATTCTGGAGGAGCTGATGCAGTGACCAAAACCACTGCCAGGATGTGATCCCCTACTGATTGGTTCCCCTTGTGTGCGACAGATACACCCTGTTGACTGTTCTGAAACCTATCTCTGTGGTACAAGGACACTGGACTTGTGTTTCCAAATGGTGTAGCAGATATTCTGATGATTTCATCCACAATAACTGAACCCTTCACTGTTTATTTTGTGATAATTTGGTTTCTAATCACTCTTTTCGCTATGCACTCCCCAATAGATACCACTTAACCACAGATCATGTGTTTGTGTGATTTATCAACAATATACAGCTGTCATGTATAACAACTCATGTACTAAAATATTTCTCTCAAAAGTAAAATCTTTGTCATGGTCATTACACATGTACTGTATATTCAGGCAACATATTGCATTGACAAAGTCTAATTTACTTTACACAAATTACTTGTAATGTACTTTCCCATATATAGATTTGTAGAATGCCAGTGACCACATAGTGAAGTACTGCTGCTAACTTCTGAGTTTCAGCATAGGTGTCATACATTACATACCCACACACGTCTGAAGTTAGGGACATGTCAGTGTTTCAATATGCAGGAGGCAAACATATTGGTTCAATGCACCATCAGCTAAAACCTTATCACATACCCATACTATAGCTCCAAAATAACCATACCCCATGTAACAGACAGAGGTCAGTACTAATGTCCCCAGTCGTGGACCTTCCATTTACCATGGTCAGGTATCTGCAGGCTTGCCATTCACCTATGCCAATCGTCAGACATATGCATATTGGTCTGCAAAGTGGAAACACACTGACAGCTATGTACAAGTTAGTTCTCATCCAACACAAACCATTATGAGCTTTGAGGGTCTGGATACCACATTATGACATGTCAGAGACAAATAAAACACACACATGGCACCATTAGCCCCACTTCCAATACCAAACAGGTCTTTAGTTTGGAAAAGGAGACTATCATCCTGCTGTCCTGACAGTCTGAGCATAGAAGTCACACACCACAATTCTCATTCCAGACAGTACCTGGTTTAATAAATGTTCACTTCACGACAGTCAGCAAATCCCATCTGCCTGTGACACTGTCTGATATTGCCAAAAGGTGATGAGCCAAAGAGTCAATCTGCAATTTGCAAACGACAAACATAAGGTACAGGCCATATTGATACATAAAATTTACACAGCCAAATCATATGTACAAATGTGACTTTGTACATTGTGAAAACATTAGTCTATGTGCGTAACATGTCTGTTCACAACTCCAGGTACCAATCTGCATACATATGAGTCATGGGCTTTGGAGCCACTTATGACCTATCTGATAGTCATTAAAGAACCTTATCTGGCATTTCTACCCTCACCAATACCCCACTAAATCACTTTAATTATATCACTTCATATACCTTAAACTAGTTGAAGTACTGATTGATGAGATCAGCCCTGATGTCTCCAACTTAATCCTCACCATGCTCATCCTCAATTGGCAAATCTGCATTTCCACCCACAGGATCTGCTGGCTGCCCCTGATCTGGTATGAATGGTATCTGATGTCTCTGGGGGAGGTTCTGGAGCATGCAGCAAGCAACAATAATCTGATGTAGCTGTCTAGGTGTTTCAACAATGCAGACAGTACAGCCTTCAAAGCCAGACTGAACATGGGCTGAGACATCCCTGCAGTTAGGGCCACTGTATTTTGAAAGGACACCGTGGCCAGGAAGCGTAGCCCTGACATGACTTGGACAACTGGAGGTATGCTGTTGGGATTAGGAATGGCAGGCATCGGATCTGGCTCCAACTAATGACAGAACTCCATTATTGTATGCCTATCCACGCTGTATATTTGTATCACATGTCGCTCCTCCATGGTCTGCAGGTCTGCTAGCGGACCGTACACTGGAGGTTGTCTTGCTCTTCTCATGCCATGGTAACTATGTGGGACAGCACAAGAATGTCTGTGTATGATTCAATCTATACATCATAGGTATGATCACACTGACATACGAAGCTACATTTTGTCACATGACACAGTGAAAACGTTGCACTCAGCACATACCTAGGCAACATTTGGCTAATAACTGCATTCAGATCCCTTAACTCCTAGCTTGTTCTTCAATTGGAGAAACATGTCACTGAGAGTAAATGTGACATCAAAAAACGTAACATGTTGAACGTATTTGGTTATGCTATACCATTTTCTGATTATCATTACTCTACTGGCAATACCATTTCATGTACATAACTCAGGTTACAGCTTTTTAACATCCTCTACATAATACTTGCACATGTAAACATGCTTGCATAACACTAGCAGTTAACACAATGCCATAAATGCTTTTCATAGTTAATAACGCACCTTTCATAACCTTAGCGTACATATGTGATCTTCAAAATGGCAGCTGCCTGACCTATTGTACTGGACATCGGGAAGTGACCTAACTCCACCGGCGGATATCGTCATGGTGGTAGGCGGACACAACTGTGGTGGACATTGCCACTGGAACACATTGCTGCCTTTGGCAGACTTGGGCCAATGGCGACGTCAGGTGGTGGTGACTGTCCCTTACGTAGGGGACGTGACCGCCATCTCATACTTCATCCCTCACTTAATTCGTGACACTGCTGCCAGCAATACCTCCACGACCTGAGCTGCTGTGTACTGCCTCTGGGACAATCATGCCACGTCCCTCAGGTGATAGAGCCCCTGCCTTCTCAGCTGATGAGCTGGACAAGCTTGTGGAGGAGGTCCAACCCTTGTATGAACAGCTCCATAGTGCACCAGAGGAACTGGTAAGTGCAATGCAATACCCATGTTTGAAATGTTGAGTGTATGATGATGCTCAGGAAATGTGGTTGAATTAAGGCTTGGGATAATATGTGTGGGTGGATGGACATGTGCACATGTGCTTAGATAGATTCTGAGCCCTGAGACATAGTAGGGAGTGTGTAATCTTTGTACCATGACCCACCTACAAACTGTATAATTTGAAAATTGAAGGTGTCATAAATACTTGAACACTTATACCATGTTTTAAGACATGCTTGTGGTGTGGTTTTATGTTTCTAGCTGACAGCTGGTGCTAGATATGCATGTTGTAAGCCTCACACAACTTCACACATGGCCTGACTGCAGATTGCCATTCCACATAGAAGGGTAGGTTGGGGGAAGTGTGTATATGGCTACTTGCACTAACTATTGTTTCACCCTTCTTGTTTTGGTATGGTGCATGTGGACATGACTTTCTCCTCTTGTCTGTGTCATTCATGCAGGTCAACACCCATCAGAAAAAGGGAATTTGGTGTGCCATCGCCAAGAAAGTGCAGACCATGGGGGTCCACAGTCTGTGGATCACCCACTGTAGGAAGCGTGGGAGGACTTGAGACGCTGGGCCCGGAAGACTACAGTGGCTCAGCTGGGGATGTCCTCTCAAGGAGGAAGGGGGACCCCCCCATATGAACCACATATTTTGGCGGTGGCCTACCCTGAGTTGGATGGGCATTTGAGGGCAGCACAGCAGCCACAAGAGGGTAACTACTGACCTAACACATTTTCATTTTCTGCCAGGCCAGTGTATGAAGTGATAGAATCTAAGCTGTGACAATGTGGTGAGTGCAAAGGGTCAAAGGTCTCCAAGGAACACATAGATGTACAATCCTCAACATTGGTACACAGGTGTGCAAATTCTATTGTGTATAGGGACATTACTCTCCTATGTTATCTCCCCTTTACAAAAGCATATGATGATACACATGTGCCTGTGTTATATGTGTACCACTATACAGCTTTCCATACCCTGCTGGTTGTTTCTTCCCACCTACAGATCCATACTTCCAATATTATGATTGTAAGTTGTCCAGGTATTTGCCTTCTGCCCATTCCAATGACCCTTGATCCATGTCTATGTGCAACTTGGAGTCTGGCTATTTAACATAATTCCTACTTTTGTAAAGGTTTCTGATGAGTGACAGCTTTATGTGAGACCTTGATGTCCATCTGATATTTCACATGCCATATTTGCTAAACTTACTCAGAGCTGTTAGGAGGTGAACCCCTTTGGAAGTGAGGGCTGTACATTGGCCCCGTCATCTAAGTGAACATCCTACATGTGGGTAACCATGGAGGTATTGCCTGACTCCTATTTGATCACATTCATTGATGTCAGAGCTATGAAAGTTAGTACCATGTTCATGTTCTGTTGGTTGTAAGTGGCTACACAGCTATTTCCTTAGCCATTGTGTCTTACTCATGATACATCGGCAAAGACATCTTCTTAACAGTTACAATCTTAACTGTTTTTTTGCCAACATCATGTGTGCATTGTAAGATTATGTTATAAATCTACATTGTTATGTGTCTTATACATACTTTCTATTGCTATCTTGGATATGTTTCAAATGATTTTTTCTGTAAACCTATTGTTTTCACTGACTACATTGTGGTGCAGGTGTGGTAGTTCACATATACATGGGGATGGAATAGTATGTGTAGTCAGTCAGTTGGCTTGCATCAAGGTGTATGTCTCTATCATGGTAGCCTCAGCTGTGCTTTGTGTCATTGACATTTTTCTAAACAGATGTAAGACTACTCATGTCTGATTTGTGAATAGTGATGTTGTCAATCATCATAATACATTGAACTGTATGTGGCCTTCATGCACATGGCAGGTGTCCATTGTATTGAAAGAGTAGTTATGCTACCTGTGGTTGTCTGTGGGTAACTGGTCTGTGCTAAATAGGCCCTTATGAGTGTGCAAGGCTTTGTTTACAGGTGGACAATGGCTAGATGAATAGGTGGCTAAGTATGTGTCATCCTTTCCTAAATCACTATTGGTACATGTGTTGATGACGTGTTTAGACTCTATAGTACTCCAAATGTGCATATGCCAAATAGAGTAGTTGCATGCTTGCAAATTTCAATTGTGAAGGTTGTGAACTCTGTGACATGAAATGGTTATGGCTTATATGCAACATGCTGTCTTGTGTTTAGCAAATGATAAGGTTCATTTCCTGGCACAAAACATCAGGACAAATTGTAGGTCAGTGTAGATTTTGTATATGTGATATGTGGAAATCAATGTTGACTCTATTTCCCATAGCTTGGTTGTTGGTTGACTATGTTGTTGTGAATAGGGACCCAGATTCATGTTGCCAAATCAGCTTGAAATGGAATGGTTAGTGTCATAGCTTTACTGATATGATGGTATTGTAGGTGCGAGAAAGGTGGCATAGCTGGTGTGACATTATTGTTATATAGGGGTGTAGATTGTATCTTGGTGTGATATTATGTTGGCACGATTCTGGTTCTACCTGGGAGTGTAGTACAACTAGATGTAATGTTAAAGATGTGTACAGTGTGATGTTAGTGTATTAAAAGAATGTGATGACCCTACCTCTCTTCCTCTTTTCCAGCATCGGCAGGCAAAGGAGAATGGGCACAGCCCAGTGGGGAAGCTGCTGGCCACGGGACCTCAAGTCATGATACCACCGACACGACACCGAGGGACCCAGTGGCCCGGAGGGCAAAGGGAGTGCCATGTGGGAGACAGGATCCACCTCATCATCCTCAGAATCCTCCTCCAGTGGACACTCCCTGGCGTTGGCAGACCCATCTGGGACAACCCCAGCATCATCTATGTCTGCCACACCCACTTTCTATCACCACCTTCCCTGTAGCTCCCCACCCAGTTGGCCATACCCACTCAGCCAAGAGGCTAGACGTCTCCTTTGCCGCAGGCACCTCTGCCCAGACCCTGTTAGCCCTGCTGCCCTCAGTGAGGAGGTTAATGACCTCCTGTAGGAAGCTGGCCTGGTGTGTGGTGGGTACCTAAGGTACTTACACAGGTATGCCATGTATCCCCTCTTAGTAAGGTGTAGGCAGTATCTAGAAGCCAGGCTCTCTAGAGGTAGCTGTGGATGAGTAGCCAAGGCTTATCTAGGAGACATGTAAAGCTCATGCAATACCACTGTAGTCACACAGTACTTACACACATGAAAGAAAACACTCAGTTGTTAAAAAAAAAAAAAAAAGGGACTTTATTTTCTGAACAAATCACCACAAAATACTAGACAGGTAACCCACCCTTGGGAGGTAAGAAATACACTAATTATATACACTAGTAGCCAGTCATAGAAAAGGTTAGAAAACAGTGCAAATAGCAATAACCAATAGTGACCCTAGGGGGAGCACAAACCATATACTAAAAAAATAAAATGTGAATTTGGTTACCCCCACCTAGGTAAGTAAAATGTGTAGAGGGGAGCTGGTGGTATTAGAAAACCACAGAGGTGAGTAACACAGTACCGGCCCAAACCACCCAAAAGAAGGAAAATAAGACACCCAGACAAGATTGCAAGAAAACCAGCAGTGGATTCCTGAAGAAAGAAGACCGGTGGAGAGAGGGGACCAAGAGGACTCAACCCAGGAGGGGGAGTCACAGGGGACCCTCAGCATCACAGAGAGTCCACAGGAGCAGAGGCAGCACTTACAGGAGTCCCACAGGATGCGGGACACAGGAGTCGCAGAAGAAGTCCACGCAGCACTACAAAAGAGGATCCCACGTTGCAGGAGAACCAACCATGAGGTTGTGCTGTGCAGGACTGAGTGCTCGGGGCTGAAGCTAAAGGCACCTGAAGATCCCTTGGAGGAGATGCAATCAAGCCTTGGCAGCTGCAAGAGACGCTGTGCACAGGGGTACTGTCCTGTGGGGGAAGGCAAGGGCTTACCTTCACCAAAGTTGGACAGCTGGCAGAGAGGATCAAGAGGACTACTCCGGACCACCACCCATGATACAGGATCCACGCAGCTCAAGATGAGAGGAGATCCATGCAGCCGGTCGTTACTTGTTGTAGGTGCCTGCGGTTACAGGGGAGTGACTCATTCACTCCAAGGTAGATTCCTTCTTCTTCTTGTGCAGGCTGAAGAGTCGCAGTCTTCTGAGGATGCATGGCCCGAGAAATGTTGCAAAGCTGGCAGGAGATGTGGAAACAAACTTTCAGAAGAGTCTTCTTTGTTGTAGCAGCGTTTGTCGGTTCCTGGAGGGTCCAGTCGCGGTTTCAGTGCCCAGACATCGAAGCAGAGGTTGCAGAGGAGTCCTGCTGGAATCTTGCAAGCCGAATCGAAGGACCCACCCAAGAGAGAGACCCTAAATAGCCCTAAAAGGGGGATTGGTCACCTAACCAGGTAAGCACCTATCTGGAGATGGCTCTGACATCACCTGCCTGTCCTGGCCACTCAGAAGCTCCCAGAGTTCCCTGCCAACCTTAGAAACAAGATGGCCGAACCCCGGACCCGCTGGAGGAGTTCCGGGCACCACCCCTGGGGTGGTGATAGACATGGGAGTGGTAACTCCCCTTTCCACTGTCCAGTTTCACACCAGTGCAGGGACTGGGGGGTCCTTGAACTGCTGTGGACTCATTTATGCATGAAGGGCACCAAATGTGCCCTTCAAAGCAAACCAGTGGCTTGGGGAGGCTACCCCTTCCAAGCCAGTCACACCTATTTCCAAAGAGAGAGGGTTTTACCTCCCTCTCGCAAAGGAAATCCTTTGTTCTGCCTTCCTGGGCTTGCTCAGATCAAGCAGCAGGAGGGCAGAAACTTCTCTGAGGGGTGGCAGCAGCTGGGCTGCCTGGAAAACACTGAAAGACTGGTGGTAGCAATGCTGGGAGTCCTCTAAGGAGCCCTCAGAGTGAATGGAATCATACTTCCAATCCTTCCAACAGTATTGGGTATGATACCGACATGTTTGATACCAAACATGCCCAGGTTCGGAGTTACCATTATGTAGCTGGACATAGGTAGTGACCTATGTCCAGTAAACGTGTAAAATGGCATCCCCACACTCAAAAACTCCAGGTTAATGGATCTGGAGTTTGTGGAGGCACCTCTGCTAGTGCAGGGGTGACCTCACACACAGGTATGTGCACCCTGCCCTATGGGCTGAGAGGGCCTACCATAGGGGTGACTTATAGTGACCTGGGGCCAGATGTATCAAAGAGTTTTACCCATTCTATGTCTATGGGAAAATGGGTTGGTACATATGGCCCCTGGTGTAGTGACCTATAGTGAAAAAGGGTGCATGCACCCATTTCACACAGGCTGCAATGGCAGGCCTGCAGAACCCTTTGCATGGGCACCTTATGCGTGGCAGAATAACTGCTGCAGCCCATAGGGATCCCCCGGAACCTCAATGTCCTGGGTCATTGGTACCATATACTAGGGACTTACATGGGGGGACCAGTATTCCAATTGTGGGAAGAAAAAGGTACAATTAAAAGGAGAGAGTAAAACTACTGGGGTCCTGGTCAGCAGGAACCCAGTAGACACAGTCAAACCTACTGACAACAGTCAGAAAATGGGGGTAACCATGCTAAGAAAGAGGGTACTTTACTACATCTCCTGAGGTACATCTCTGTGGGTCAGTTGACCATTGTGAATGGAGTCCAGGGACTGGCAACTAAGATCCAACAGAGTAATGCGTTCCTGGAGGGCATTAACAGTGCACTGGCAGGCCTACAGAGATCCTTTCAGGATCTGGCCTCCACCCTGACGACAGCCAGTCACCCTTTGTCTCGCGTTCCACCATCCTCTTCCCACTCCCAGTCCCCCTTCCCTGACCCAGCCAAAGCACACAAACAGACAGGCATGCATTCACCTCAACATCCAAGGGTAGCTCAGATAAACCAAAGCACCACAGGACACACCACCGGCAGACAGACAAGCAACATTCAGATGCACACACAGCAAGAGTCACAACCTTCCTTGACACTCCTGATCACCGCCATCATCACAGACAGCCCACCAGACACAACTGCAGAAACCACATCAACATTCATTGATCCAACCACCACACCTATCCTACCCACGGACAGCACACCAGCAGACCCTCAGACATCCACCCCAATCACCACACCAGCAGACACCACAACCACTGACACTCCTACATGCAGCACATCCACGATACTTGCAATCACCACCCCAACAGACAGCCACTCATCCACCACAGCATCCCCTAACACCTCCACCCCCCTCAGCCCAATACACATAAAGGCCTGCACTCGCTCCCTCAACAGACAACCACCACCCACAAGCATATCTCCCACAAACACGCACCCAAGACATCCACACAAACACCTCAGACAACCACTCCCTCTCCTTCCACACCCAAACCCTTTTGTTATGACTATCCCTCTGTGTGCAAAAAGTATTTCCGCTTAGAGTTCGACCTTTTCCCTACTCCTCCCCACCATGAAACCACTAAACATGCTGTTTCCCCTCCCCAATGCCATCCCTTTCACCTCCAAAACCTCCCCTTTCCCCACTGCAAGTACCCATACGTCTCCCCCGCCAAGAAATCTACCCCTCCCAAGAAGACCAAACCCTTTCCCAAGCCTAAACCTAACCTCACCCCCTCCAAAGCCAAATCCGCCAACATCCCCCCTTCCCAGGCCAGCTTGGGTTGGTGATCATAGCAGGTGGCAGAGGATAATGACTATTAGATCCACTGACATTTAGCCACTATTCATATTCAGTCCTCAATGGTGAATACGTTTGCACCGTTTGCCTGAAGGATGATTTGAGCGTAATGGGCAGAAGAAATAGAATAATAGAGGTAAGGATCTGAGAAGTTTCATATGAGGGAACATGAAAATGTTAAACCCGGTTTTCTGGACATGAGAGAGACTTGTTCGACCTCCGCTTGATTGGCAGTGAGGGTCAACATGATCCCAGGCACCAGTTCATGGGCCTACCATGAGGGCCACAAGCGGATTTCATTTGCCTGGAACGGCCTCCACCTTTAATGCACATCACGATTGTCATTGTTATGGCATACGAAACAGTCTATGTACTCTAATTAACTTGTGTCAGGAAGTTATCCAGTACAAAGTCCTTTGGTCCAGCTGTAAAGCAATGCAACATGAGTGGCTGAGTGATAACCATAAAGGATAAAGCAGCACATTGCCAGTAAAAGAAGTCAAGATAGTGTATTCCTATTGTGGCAATGCAGCATCACGGAGAGATTTAAAGATAAAACAATGTTCCTTTAAATCCCATGCCTACATTCCAGATCATGATGTCCCTTTAAATATCCGCGCACAATGTGAAAGAGGCAAGTTTCCATTTAATTAGAGAGGATCAAGATTAGATCAGTTAAAAACGTTTGGGAATACAGAAAATCTGAGTGGAAGTATGAAGCTATGCTTTTATGTCCCATTTAGGCCTTAAATACCAATTTATTCTGGGAACTTGTGTTTCCAACAAAAATAGCTGGGGGTTAGTTTAAACTGTCTCCTCTGTGCTGTTTCCAGTATTTTCGCAGAAATGAATTATATGTCCTAAATTGACAATGTTTCTGAAACGTCTGTTCTTTTCTTTAAAAAGTGGAAAATGTCCATTCTCCCTTAGGTCTGGTTCAGTCATTGTTTTTCTGAGCTTGAGAAATCTTAAAAATGGCCACTTTTTCTTTACAATCAACTTGCAATAGGTTTCTATCTTAGGCTACTAATACTTCATCGTGGTGGTGTTGTCCAAATCCTAGGCCTCATGATCCAGTCTGGCAAATCCATTATGTTTTTTTCTGTCTTCATTCGTCACGCAGAATACTTCTTGTTTTGAGGTTTCACACTGAAAAGGCTTGGTTCTCTCAGCGACTGGACAGCTATCGACTTTTTGTTTCCATCTCAAATTGCTGGCAGAACAGATGGTCTAAGCCCTGGTAATGCACAGGTTATTAGTATCTAGTCATGACCACAGTCCCGTGGAAGCCAGACACCACTGGGTCACACAAATAGTAAGCTTTGGCAGTTTAGTGGCAGCATGACTGCAGCACAAAAGAGGGGTTCTTTAGGCGGAAATGCAACTGTACGTTTTTAATTTTGCTATATTAAGTAAAACAACGTCTTGGTAAAGCCATGATTTTGGCTTTTGTATTCTACATGCATACAGCCACTTTGGCAGATGGTATACTCCGTTACAAATGTGGCGGATGTATCGCCTACCATATTACGAGGTAATTGTAGCCTATGGCACTTGTAAGACAGTGGACTGGGCATGTGTCACATTTTGACAGCCATTCCGTTCACCACACTCTAAATAATGAACTATATATCCATACTTACAGTGACCTAAATCAAACATCTTATGCAAAAGCAGCAGAGCAATATACCCAACGTTATACATGCAAACAGACCAACAGCCTGCAAGCACACGAACCAGCTAACAGTCAGCAATGCACATAAAGCCCATGTAGTAATGACACTTGTCTACAAAGATTAATGATCATCAATTGTGCAAAGCAATAATGAGCATTAATGGCCCAAGGCAGTAATGAACCCTAATGACCCAGAACCCCAATTTCCACGCACTAATTATAGTTAGTCACCTCTGACAGTCCAAGGTGCCCATGCAATTACAATTTTCCATGATCCCAGGAAGTAATAAACACCAATTGCCTTGGACAATCTAGGCATCAATAGCCCTAGGCATTAATGACAATAACTGACCTCAATCAGTAATTAACATCAATGTACCTGCACAGTAATAAACACTAACGACCGAAAGTTAGTAATGAATGTCAGTAATCCAGGCAAATATAAGCCTTGGATAGGCTTGAGGAGCACAGTTTTAACTAACCTGCAGAGAGTAACTCCACATCTATGTGAGGAAAGTGGCGCCACAGCTCTAATTCGCATGAACACTGAAAGTGATCATTTCAAATGCTGCATGCATAAAACTGAGCGTACATATACACCGAAAGTTAAACTTAAGACTTCTCCTAAAAATAAACTATGCTAAACGTTAAAATTGGGCTGGTTACACTGTCCCCCAGTATTCAAGCTGTGGGTTTCTGCCCACCTTCCCAAATAACATAGTAGATAAAAGGGACCAGCTGAAAGAAGAAAAAAGACATTGCATGCTGCAACAGAAGTTGCGAAAAAAAGATTCCATTCTAAAAAGAGGTGCTGCTTAAAATTGTGATTATTTAAAGTGCCGTCAGTGCAATACAGTACCTTACCTAAGTGGGGAGCCAACACATGAGGGAACTACTGAAAACAATATAAAGTCGATGAGTGCAAATCCTGTGCAAAGAAATGCAACTTACTAATTATGTGCAGGAGCCTGCTGGTTCAGGAGGGAGGCTGGACCCACATGAGGGAACTATTAAAAACTATTTAAAGTGCTATCAGTGCAAACCCTGTGCAAAGGAATGCAACTTACTGATTGTGTGCAAAGATAACTTTAACTGGTGAAGTAAAATAAGATGTCCATCGCCGTGTGCAGTGTGGGGTTGGGCACTGAGCCAGGCCCCACACCCAACACCCCACAGTTACCTACCACCAGGCAGCACACTTCTGACTAAGGGCTTGATTTAGATCTTGGCGGAGGGAATACTCTGTCACAAACATGAAGGATATCCTGTCTGCCTTATAACGATCTCCATTGGATATCCTGGGATCGTAATAAGGCGGACGGGATATCCATCACATTTGTGATGGAGTATCCCCCTCCGCCAAGACCTAAATAAGGCCCTAAGTCATGTAACTATATAAAAGGTGTTAAGTAAGGCAGACCTACTCACTTTGTCACAGGATCAAAATACTAAAGAATATAAAGTGTCAGGTCTATTTGCTTTATCAAGGGGTCAGCACATTCACATATATAAAACAGACCTATTGACTTTGTGAAAAGTCACAAATAACTGTAAACACATTTATGTTTCATAAAAACACACACTGCAATGTTTAATAATAGTGCTTCTTACAAAATATTTTTAATAAAGCATTATTTAAAACATTAAACATGTCTGTCTGTCTTTTATTTTTAAAACATTTTCAGGGCACAAGGGCAGCCATAGAATTAAGCACAAGGAGTCCCTGAACTCCAGCTGAAGAGCATATAGCTCCAGTTGAGCCCTTTAAAACAATGGTTATTATCCTCAAAATAGATTGTCAAATCTAACACATTAACTTCTACGAGTTATAGTTCCTTGAACTAACTCTAACTAAAACTGCTTAGTTTCTTTGGTTTGTCTGTGTAAATTCAGAACCTAACTATAAAGTCCCTGTAACCTTTGTTTTTTTAAGTGAATTTCGATGTTTTTTTAAAATTCTATTTCATAACTATAATGTCCCGTAACCTTTGGTTTTTACAGTGAATTTCTGTTTTTTAACATAAAGAAATTTTAATTACATTACATCAATCTAACCACTGCCACACACGGCCTTCGTCTGTGCACAGCGTTTGTTGACCGCAAGGCCTGGCCTGTAGCCTGGCGCTGCGGCCTACTCCCATAACCACCGAACCCCACCCCTCTCATAAAGTGCTTCTTTGTTTAGTGGAGATATGATCATATTCCTGAACATCAAGAAAAAGGCTGAGGGGGTCCTTTTACTAAGCTGTTGATCATCCTGGGAGAATGGCAGGAAGACGTTGCATACCACTAATGTATATGGGATGGGCCCAAAAGGACAGGGCTTGTAGGCCATTTTAAGTACTTGTAGGTTCTAAAAGGGAGAACACAATCTCTGGTCTCACAATCTCTTGTCTCAGCAGCACATACGCTCAAAAAAAGCAAGGATGCTAACTTCTCCATTATGGATTATAGATAACTTTTCAAGGTGGAGATGGAGAGAAAAAAACACTTGCTTTGCTTTGACCATGCTCAAGAAATTGGGATGATTGTACTTTACAGAAGTGGATCTTCAACTTGGGCGCCTTCTTTGTTTATATCTGTAAGTGCTTCTTTAAAATGAGCATTGTGCCAGAATGAATCTTGCCCTGCGTATTTATCCTGGAAGAGGCAACCATTTGCATTGTAACATTTTGGAGACCATAGTGGGGACCTCAAAGCTGCCTCGGTCACAGCCGGCATTGCTTCCACATGCAGTGAGCTGCTGGAAATGCAGCTCCCTGCGTACTGGAGCGATATTATTTCATCTGTTTCTCCGCCCGCATGCCTGCAAGGAAACAGATGGAAACTCTGCTTCCCGAAAGCAGGAGCATTTTTTACAGCTCCTGCTTGCTGAAAGCTGAGTTAGTTTGCTTTTGCTTAGGTGGAGCTGTCACAGCTCCCACGGAGCAAAAATAAACAGCCGTCTCCTGAGGGTGGGCATTTCGGGAGATAGCAGCGTCCGATACTGAGGGTTGGCGGTTGCCAGGGCCATTCATGTCTCAGGAGGGGCGCTGCATGGCCCCCCTCCTTTATTTCGCACAGGCTGGCCCCAGGGAGGTGGTGGCCCCCAAGGCCGTACATGGCCCACAAGGGGGCCTCTCAGTCCTCCTCCCTGTTTAAAAAATATATGGTCCCTGGGAGGTGGTGGTCCCTGAGCCGGGGGGGGGTCTGTGTGGACCATTGCTTAATATTTTACTTTGCCCCATGCAACTGGTGGTCTCTGGAGCATTTGAAAGCCCCAGGAGGGTGGTCTGCATGTTCCCCCTCTTTTTAAAAAAAGCCCCTGGGAAGTGGTGGGTCCCAGGGCCTGGGGGTTCTGCGTGGCCCACCTATATATTTTTTTTATAGTATCTCCAGGGAGGTGGTGGTCCCCTGAGTTTAACAGAAGCCTTTGAGAGGGGGGGGCACATGCAACCCCCCCTTTTTATGTTTTATATGTGCATGCCATGGAGCCTGGCCTACCATGGGGGCTAAGTTAAGAACAAGTGTGGGAGTCAACGCTTGTTTTAAAAAAAAAAAGATTTTGGCAGATTCTCCACTGATTTTAGCAAAAATATTTAAAAAAATGTTTTTTTGCCCTCCTGTGGTCCCACAAGTGCCCCAACATCAATGCCTAGGGGATTAGGGTATTTCTACCCTACCCTTTCTTCTTTTTTTACGTTTTGTTTTGGTACTTGGCTGAAGTCGAGTTCCAAAACAGCTGCCAACACTTAATGGTTGAAGTGTTGGCAGCCAATCAGGTCTCTGCACGAGATCTCTGGGATCCGCCAAGCATCCATGTCCCTAGATAACTATATCGCTTATTCCTTT
Organism: Pleurodeles waltl; assembly: GCF_031143425.1. NCBI lineage: Eukaryota > Metazoa > Chordata > Amphibia > Caudata > Salamandridae > Pleurodeles > Pleurodeles waltl. The sequence goes on along the minus strand of NC_090448.1, from coordinate 902,413,446 downwards.
AATATCTCTAAATCTACTGCACAGATTTGCACCAAATCACAAAAAGCACGCTTTCGGGTCAAGAGGGACCAAGAGCAAGCTTTCTGCCAAATTTGGTGTCATTCTGTCCAGCGATTCGGGTTGTAGTCATGTTCAAAATCCCTATGGGAAAATGCATTTGGGACCTCCCCTTTTTCTCAGCCTCGCTTGACGGATCACCTCAGTCACTCTCAAGACAGTAGATAAACTGATTGTCATATTAGTTTCGTGAAGATTCGTCTAACGGCGCCATAGTTGGCAAAACAAAAAACATCAGTAGGAGATATGTATTTATATACTTTCTTTTCTCCTTTGGTAGTCACTAACTGTTCTAATAAATCAATGACTTGAATGACCCTGTGCAGCATCAGAATCCTGTTGTGGAGAGTGGATTTATGGTTATGTTGAAATCTCACACTTTGGGGCGGCTGTTGAAGATGCAAGAAAGTCTATCAAATGGAGAAACAATCATATCTCTCTCCATATATATATATATATATATATATATATATACACACACACAGCATACGATCCAGCACCACCCAGCTACATCCACTAGACAGGGTCATTGTGAGTCGCGGATGCCGGCAACTGCATGAATACACAAAGTTAGGTCCCACGTAGGCATACTCCAAAGCTTGATGTTTACAGGAAAAGTATAACCACAACGCGTTTCGAACTTTGTAAATATATTTTTCACAGTGTAGGAAGCTAGCTCTGTATATACAATATAAAAATTAGATATAGTGTGCACATAGTCCAGGGGCTCCCTAGAGGCTCAAAAGAGGCTTAAGTAGATAATACCAATGTTCTCTTTTGTGGTAGTGTGGTCGAGCAGGTAAGCTTATCAGAGGGTAGTGCAACGCATTTGTTGTACACACACAGACAATAGAAGAAGCTCACACTCAATGACTTAACTCCAGACCAATGGTTTTTATATTACAAAAATATATTTTCTTAATTTATTTTAGATTCAAGTTGCAGGTAAGTACTTAAATAAATTTGCATTTCACACATGTATCAACACTACTTTATTTGAAATCGTTAATTTATACAGGTTTTGAAATAATGGCAAAAATCTGTTTTAAAACTTGACTGCAATTTTCAGATACACTTCCTGGAGGGAAGAAATGTTAGTTTGATTTGCAGGTAAGTACAACACTTACAGTTCCAGTCTCCGGGGGTTAGGAAGTTCACAGGTTGGGGTTCAAGTTAATCCCAAACACCCACCACCAGCAACACTTGGCCGGCCGGGTGCAGAGTTCAAAGTGTAGGCAGAATTAACATGAATTCCTTCTGGAGTGTGGGAGAACTCGGTTTCAGATCTGCAGACTGGTAAGTTCCCGCGTCTTCAGAGGGCAGACCTAGGGGGTTTAGAGGAGCACTGGGGGACTACAAGTAGGCACCAAACATACACCCTCAGTGGCACTGGGATGGCCAGGGGCAGGGTGCAAACAAGATGCCGGGACTCCAAGGATTCTCTATAAGGGGACTCCAGGGGTCACTCAGAGGCTGCAGGCGGGGTCCAGAGGGTCTTCTCGGGCAAACCACAGGCTGGACAGGGTGGAGGGCTGCCGGCTGAACGTAGCTGCACCGGAGGTCGGGTTCTCCAAAGCCTGGGCACTGCGGGTGCAGTGGGTCTTTAGGCGTCAGATATCTTTATCCGGAGCTTTTGCGGTCAGCGAGGTCCTTGGGAATCCTTCTGCAGGCGTCGTCGTGGAGGGGTGGAGAGGTCAAGCCAGGGTAGGCACTTGCTCGGAATCCCCTAGGGATCCTCTCTAGATGGTTGGGCCACCTGGGCACAGGTCATGGGCATCGGGTGCAGAGTGATCAGGATTCCCGCATTTGGAGTCAGGCTGGAGTCCTTAGTTGTTATTTCTTCTTGGACAGGGCCATTGCCCACGAGAGTTCTTGGTCCTTTCGAGTGCAGGGCAGTCTTCTGGATCTTGGCAGAGGTCGCTGGTCCCACTGGATGTGTCGCTGTTCTTTTGCAGGTTCTTTGAAGCAGGAGACAGGCCGGTTGGGCTGGGGCTAAATCAGCTGCCGTCTTCGTTCTTCTCTGCTGCGGGTTTCAGCTATGCAGTCCTTCTTCTTCTTGTCAGGTTGCCAGGAATCAGGGGAGCTGGGTTCAGAGAGGCCCTTAAATCCTGGATTTAGGGGCGTTACAGGGGTCAGAGGGCAGTAGCCAATGGCTACTGTCTCTGAGAGTAGCTACACCCTCCTTGTGCCTACTCCCTTTGGGGAGGGGGGCACAAACCTAATTCTATTGGTCCCTGTCCTCCAAACCAAGATGGAGGATTCTGCAGGGAGGGGGTCACCTCAGCTCTGAACTCCTTTGGGGTGGTCCTAGCTGGGGTGGTCATTCTTCCATGTTTTCCCTAATTTTCGAGCCGGACTTGCTGCCAAAATTGGGGCTTTGTCCGGGGGGGCGGGCAACTCTACTAGTTGGAGTGCCCAGGGGCCCTGTAACCCAAGGCTTGAGCCTTTGAGTCTCACCAATAGGTGTTACAGTTCCTGCAGGGGAGGAGGTGTGAAGCACCTCCATCCAGGACAGGCTTTGTTTCTGACCACCAAGGGCACAAAGGTTCTCACCCCATGTGGTCAGAAATTAGAGGGGTGACTTACTCTTTGTTTCTGAACACTGAGGGCACAAAGGCTCTCACCCCATGTGGTCAGAAACTAGAGGGGTGACTTACCTATGCCACAGGCAGTGGTTTGTGGGCATGGCACCCTGAGAGGGTCAATCCCATTAGCAGCTGGGAGTACTCCGTGGCTGCGTTGTCTTGCTCCGATGGTTGAAACCAAACTATTTATTCTTCAATTGTAATGGTCTTTGTTTAGGGTTTTGTGGGTTTCGCTGGGAAATTTTTGGCTGGTTTGGGAGGTGGGAGGGTTGTTTCACGCATATGGGTTGTGTGATGTAATGTTGTTATGTTATGTAATGCAGTTTCTGTACACGCTTATCCTAGGGCTGCACAGGTCCCACATGCTGGGGCTAATGCCCCCACAGCGAAAAGCTTGTTAGGCCTTATATTCCTATCTTGAAACATTCATGGTCTCAATAATCCCTGGAAAGGTAAAATGGTGCTGCAGTACCTCTGCAGGCACACAGTGCAGATTGCTTTCCTGCAGGAGACACGTCTCCCCGCTGGCACAGTGCCCTTCTTTGCAGCCACCTTGGACCAGCATCAATACTTTGCTAGTTACAGCTCCTACTCTCTGGGAGTGTGTATCTTGATTCATAAAAAAGTACAGTTTAAGCCACTATCGACCTGGGTGGATGGCAATGGCAGATATGTGATGGTTGTGGGGCTTTTGGGTAACCGTAGGTCCTACTAGTAAATGTGTACACTCCTAACTTTGACACTCCTGAATTTTTTCAGGATACCCATTTGTACATCGATCGCTTTGATATAGATCACATCTTTGTAGGTGGGGGCTTTAATTTGGCGGTGGACCAAGCATCGGATACCACCTCTCGTGTCCCAACGTCCAAGCCTCGCTCCCTTTGGGCTTTGAGAGATCTCTGCAACACCTTCGCTTTACATGACGCTTGGCGACTGTTTGACACTGGCATGTTGGCCTGGACGTTTTGTTCAGCACCCCATGGTACCTGGTCGCGTATTGACTTTTGGCTTTTGAGGGGAGCTGCTGCGCAGTGGGTCATGCTCCTACCTCAGACATTATCTGACCATTCCCCGTTACTGCTTGCACTTTCTATACCCATGGCTTGTAGGGCCAGGAAATTTTGGAGGTTCCTAAACATGGTGCTGTTGGGCGCTCCATTCTGTGCAGCCTTGCGAGAGGCGGTGGTCGACTTTTTTGAAATAAATGAGGGCTCACTGGGTATCTGGCGATATTGTGGGATGCCTTTAAGGTCTATATCAGAGGCATCTGCATTTCCGCACACTCTGGTGTTCTGCAAGAAATACGTCGGGATGTACCGCAGGTGGAGGCACAGCTTGTCGATATTGACCGTGAAATTGAGGCTGCCAATATTGCCCCTCAACTGAGTCTTCGTAAGGCTTTGCTCAGTGAGTTTAACGTATTGGCAGCGTGGGAGGTTCACTACATGGGCACGTTTACAAAGGCCTGTAGATATGGAAAGGAGAACATACATGGGAGACTGCTAGCCAGATTGATCCCACACCCATTTCCTGCGTCCCATATACTCAAAATTAAAAGGCCTGATGGCAGTGTTGCCATTTCTACCACTGAGGTCCAGGTGGAGCTTCTCAAATATTATTTCACACTCTATACGGGGCTGCCAGGTCCCGCTTTACAGGACAATTTAGATGGCATTGCTATGGTCTGGCAAACGTCCGCCCAACAACAGTTCCTTAGTGAACCCTTCTCTGCTGAGGAGGTGTCGCAGGCGATAGATTCACTGGATGGGACGCGTGCCCCAGGGTTGGATGGGTTTACCAGGGTGTTTGACAAAAAATACAAAGATATTCTAAGCCCTCATCAGGTATCGGTGTATGCAGAGGATCTAGAGGCAGGGTCTTTCCCTGCATCTATGAGAGAGGCGGTTATTGCCTTTTTGCTGAAACCTGGCAAAGACCCTCAATATTGTGGGTTATATCACCCCCTCACTCTGATAAATTTCGATAAACATGGCCAAAATAGTTGTTACCCGCCTCTCCCTCTTGTTGTATAAGATTATCTCCCCCACTCAGTCTGGCTTTGTTCCGCACCGCTCTACCTCTATCAATCTTCGCACTGTCTTTTTGGTGATAAAAATAGTGTCCCCCCAGGTTCCAGCAGCGATCGATTCACTTGAATGGCCCTTTTTACACGCTGTTGTTAGTAAGCTCGGATTCCCCCGAGGCTACACCCAACTGATTTCCCTGCTGTACACACAGCGCACAGCAGCCATACAGCTTAATGGTGAGCTCTCCTCATTTTTCCCCATAACACGCAGCACACAGCAGGGGTGCCCTTTGTCACTTCTGCTCTTAGTCCTGGTAATGGACCCTCTGGTACGCCACTTACGTAAGGGACATATCCAAAGAGGACTGAAATGGTCCAGTGGACCGCTCCTGGTATCTCACTATGCGGATGACATCCTGCTATTTGTCCGCCATGCGGATACGAACCTGGTACTAGTATTGGCAGAGGTGACTTGCTTTGGAGAATTCTCTGGGCTGCATATAAGTCAGACCTGTTTCCACTGACTGACATTACTCATTCAACTGAGACAGAATTTCCTTTATGCTGGTGCCCCGACTGGGCGAAATACTTAGGTATTCATTTGCACAGAGACAAGGAGCAGGTGCTATGGCTAAATTATGAGCGGTGGAGAGATTCATGGCACAGGTGGATAGATGGGTGAAGCTGCCAATTTCTATGGTGGGTCAGATATCGCTCATAAAAATGGTGGATCTCCCACAATTTCTGTATCTATTTCTCAATATTTCGATCCAGCTCACTAATTCCTTTTTTGCTACATTTCGTAGCTTGGTCATTCAACTGGCTATGGGTGGATAAACATCCGCGCATTCGATGGGAAATCCTCACTTTCCTGTATGAGCGAGGTGGGTTTGGGGACCCCCCCACGTCCAACTTTACTATTTGGTGGCACAGTGTCAGTACACATATCACTGGTATCCTGATCCCCACTTTCATTACTCTATCCCTAGACGGGACCTGTCGGATCCTGTCCCTTTTTGCCCTGGGGTTTTCCACTATATTGCAGAGATATTCAAACTCTATCCACAACTAGCTGGGCATGGCACAACCTAGCTTGTTTGCTTCAATATGATACATGGTACTCCCCAGCACTAACCGTGATTAATAATCCATTTATACCCATCACCCAGGAGGCTCTGGTGCAGCGTACATTACATGCTTTTCATCTTCACACTTTCTGTGATGATTTTTCCGGATGACCACATATTTTCACATGTCACACACTTGCAACACTTTGTACTATGCCATTTACAATGCGCCATGTGAGCATGCTACACTACGTAGCCATTGGCTCCTGAGGAGTTTACACCACTTACCCTGGTTGCTACAGCGGACTCAGGGGTGCGCTTGGTATCCAGACTCTATTTAGTTTGTATTAGGGCTCTCCCAGTTTCAGATGCAGAACTAGGAGAATCCTGGGAGAGGGATCTGGGTCATCCACTATCCCAAAATGACTGGGAGGCATGCTGTGCGCAGACCAAGTTCGTCTCTCCTAACCAACATCACAGGATAGTACACTTCAAACTCCTTACAATGGCATACATCACCCCCAGAGACACAGATCGAATGGCTCTGCTGCTTGCCCCCAGTGCTGTGCTTTGATCGCTGAATTTTCACATATGACCTGGACCTACCCTAACATTAGCCCCTTTTGGGGCGAGGTATATGACAGATTGTTGGCTACTGTTGGTTGGTCTTTGCGATCTGACCCACTCTTGGCACATCTCGACTACACAGGTGACTTACCGAAGCCCACTGCGATATCACTTTTGCTGGCCAAGCGGGAGGTTGCACTTCGATGGGGGTCTAAGCATGTGCCTAGCATTAATTCCTGGTTAGCCAGTCTCACGTATTGCAACACTAATAGCGAACTCTATGCCTCACTACAGCCTGTGAGGTCTAGGCCTAGAGACATTTGGCAGCCGCTGAGGGACTACTTGTTTACAGTAGCCACCCCTCCTTCCACGACACAGGCATCTAAGGATTCCAGCTCATGTTGAATTCAATCCACGCATGTCAATCTGTCTGTTTCAGTAATAATTGTCTTTTACCTGCAGCTGCTCAGTTGTCCTCTGAGAGCAACCTATGATATTACATATGATTTATACTGACGTTCGACTACTTATATGTGGTACAGTGTCCATGTTTGAACTGGATTGCTATGTGTTTGTTCTTTGATATGTTTTAAAATGTTAAATAAAATATTTTTTAAAAGGGAATTAAATGTATTTTTAACTGATTCAATGAACTTAGCCTGACACAGGCATGCCACCTGATTCAAGTATGAAAAAATCTGTCAAAGATACACAATTATCGTACTGAATCCATAACATCAGCAACAAGTGGTCTTGGATTGATATAGTAGTCCGTTTACAGCATAAATACTTGATCAGAAAATTCCCAAAATTCCAAGACATAATGACACAAAATACAGGTCAAGTGGCCGTTCAGTCCACCTCTATAACTGAAAATATGTGTATCCAAAAATGTCTAATATCTTACAGTGATTCGGACCAGTGCTCAAACAAATGTAAATATATCATGTGGAACACAATACACAGATATACATATGGTACAATAAAGTAATAATGAGAAGTAAGTGAAAAACCCTTGATGCTTTATCTGGGACAAGCAAGTACAGATGTTACCAATCGCTCCTAGCTAGGGAGAGAGCCTCAACGAACATGAACAGAGAGTTCCTCATCAGAGTTGAGACCCATCGGGCCTTACAGTTAAGATGAACAACATATTCTGACTCCAAGATCCGAAGCTTCCTTTCCCTGTTGCATCCTCTCATTGGCAACATCACCCTGCCAAAAAAAGAGCGTATCAGGGTTTTGAGAATGTACTTGCTTCCAGTGTCTTGAAACTGGATAACTGTTATCACATTTCCCGATTGCCCTTAAATGCTAAAGAATCCGTTTTTAAACTGGAAAAAAGGTACTACCCACATAGTGGAGGCCCCATGGACAAATCAAAACGTAGACACATATGTCACTGCCACATGTATTTGTTGATTTGCCATTTCCCATCAGGTAATAGGTAAGTTTTTATGTTTTTACTCCCCTTACATGTTTACACCTTCCACATTTGTAGAATCCACTCTGTTCCAAAAGCCATACCACACGCTTGGAATTAATATTGATGTTACTAAAAACCAACATTCTCTCACTGACCTTGATTTACGTTAGGTGACCAAAGGATATGGTGAGACTTAATGTCCAATAACAGGATCAGATTTGATCAAATGCCAGTGTTTAGAAATCTTTCTCTTAATTCTATCTGACTGCATTGTAAGTAGTGATCAGCCTCACCTTCCCTTCCTCACTTGTATCCCTGTTTTTTTTGGCAAAAAGATCCTTCCTATTACCAGCGCCCACTCTCTCTTTAGCTGTCAAAAGTACTTTACGAGGATAACCTCTAGCTTGAAATGTATGTAGCATGGTCGTCTCTTCCTTTTCATAAGCCTCAGTGCTACTACAATTCTGAGCATGTAATAAACTGTTACCTGTTGTCTTTTTGTGATAGAGGGAAGTTGAACTTTACCCTCCTTAATCTCTACATGCACACCCAGAAAATCTATTACACTGTCATGTACCTGATGAGTAAAAGATAAGTTGAGATCATTGTGAGACATATACACCAGAAAGTCCTGCAGAGGCTCCTGGGACCATACCATATGACAAAAATGTCATCAATGAATCTTGTCCAAAGTGCTATATGCCCAGTCCACCTTTCTTTGTCCTCAGCACAGATGTGTTGCTGCTCTCACCAGCCCATGAAAATGCCTTTAAAACTGGGAGCAAGGCCGCTACCAATGCTGTCCCAGTGACTTGCCTATTCCATGTGTCATTGAAAACAAAACAGTTGTTATGAAGGCAAAACTTCCACATGGCTAACAACATCCTGGTATGGTCGTGCGAGTAGATGGCTTTGTCCTCAATTTTGTTTTGCATGCACTAATACCTAAATCAGAATCAATGCAAGTATATAATGAGTCCACAGCAATGGTAACCAACAAATATGAGGGCTGCCAGGGTATCTCCTCAATTTTGGAAATAAAATCAGCACTATCCCTGCAGTATGATGGTAAATTCAATATGAATGGTAACAGATAGAAATCCAAATAGGTAGAAGTAGGCTCCAGGAGACTGCTATTGGCAGATATAATAGGTCTACCAGGAGAGTTGGTTTCATTCTTATAAATCTTGGGAAGCATATAGACACAGGTTGCTACAGGTTTTTGCACACACAAAATTTGGAATTCATCCATAGTAAGCAGACCTCTTTCTCTCCATTCACCTAACTTGCAATGATAACGAATATAGACTTTTTATAGATCTCATATCCTGGAACTTCATAATCCCTTAATCTACTAAATTGTCTCTCTGCCTCCTGTAAATATTGCCAGACATCCCACAAGACTACATTGTCCCCCTTGTCAGAGGGCTTGATTAAAATACTTGAGTCCTGTGACAATGATTGTAAAGTTAATTTCTGAGGTTTAGTCAAATTCTCAGCAAAATGGTTCTTACTGTTCTGCCAAATTTCTAAAAGGTCCTTGGTAACTACCTCATGGAAAGTATCTATATTATCATGTCTTGTGCTGGGATTAGATCTGGATTTAGGCTTGATAGGACTTGGCTCAGTCCGATCCAACTCTAGATTCCTATAGATGAAAAAATCTCTTTTTGTATCAAAAACCAACCCACCATTTTTCAATTGATGTAAGGCAACCAGACCCTCAACATCAGTCAAACACAGATTATCAAACGTATGATCTGCAACAGAGCTGAGAAGAGGAACCTGAACACGTCTGCCCTCTTGCTGAAAAAAACCCCCATCAATTTCAATTTACAGAAGAATAAGAACATCTCAATCCGAGTCATGTAGTAATTGGCTAAAGGACTAAAATACACTAGGCACCATTTGTTTTCATTCACCATCCTATAGAAATCCCTGCTCACACTTTTGTCCAGTCACACCCTTTTGCACTACCCCACTTAGAGAGTCACTGTCATTACTCTACACTTTTTTTTTGCCCACCATGTCATGTTCAAAAAATCCCCGTTTCGCAGATGAGGAGCTAAGAGTCATGATGAATGAAATCATAAGAGAAACGTTTGGAGCACAGGACCAGCACACTACTCTCAGTAGGAAAATGGAAAGGTGGACAGAATAGTCAACAGAATGAATGCTGTAGGCACCACCCTGCGCACAAGGGAGGACATCAGGAAGAGGTGGAATGACCTTAGGGTCAATGTCCATTCCCTGGTCTCCAGGCACTATCTGCAAGCCACAAAGACTGGTGTTGGCCATCTCAGTGCCCCATTACAACTCTTTCCCAGAGAGGAGATGGTCTTGGCCATCATGCATCCTTGACAGGAAGACCTGGGGAGTCGAGCCTGCTAAGTCACAGCAATAAAAATGTTACAAAAATGCTATGTCATGCATGCGCACCACCCCCCTTGTGCCACCTTCACTGTCCGTGCAGGCAGCCAGCCCTGTGTCCCCTGCCCCAAAGACCCCTGTTTGTCAACTCCCAATTGAAGTATACTCACCTGAGGGGATCACATTTGTGCAGTTGGTGTAGTACAGGGACTGACAGGACTCCCAGCAGGCAATGTTCCTAGAAATGCAAACATCACAACATTGTCCTTTTGTCCAAAGACCACTGTGTCTCAGCTCTCTGTGGAAGTTTACTCACTTGGGAGGATAACATTTGTACAGTGGGTGTGGTACAGGGACTGGCAGGACTACAACTCCCAGCAGGCACTGTTCCCAGAAAACCAAACACCAACAGACTGTGCTCTTGTCCAAAGATCCCTGGGTCTCAACTCTCTATGAACGTGTTCTCACATGGGGGATTACATTTGTACAGTGGGTGTAGTACAGTGACTGACAGGACTGCCAAGGCCAGGGGGCTCTGTCACTGTTACTCCACTCAGCCAGGCCATTGGCCCCTGCAACAACGACCCCTGTTTGTCAACTCCTAATTGAAGTGTACTCACCTGGGGAATAGCATTTGTACAGTGGCTGTGGCACAGGGACTGACAGGACTACAACCCACAGCAGGCACTGCTCCTAGTAAACCAAACACCAGCACAGTGTCCTCTTGTCCAAAGACCTCTGTGTCTCAAATCTCTGTGGAAGTCTACTCACCTGGGGTGATAGCATTAAACCCCTGTGTCTCAAATCTCTGTGGAAGTCTACTCACCTGGGGTGATAGCATTTGTATAGTGGGTGTAGTACATGGACTGATAGGACTATAATTCACAGCAGGCACAGTTTCTGCAACTCTAAAAACCAGGTCTGTGGTCACTTGCACAAAAGCACCTGTTAGTGAACTCCCAAATTAAGTGTGCTCACTAGGGGGAGAACGTTGGTCAAGTTTGTGTACTAGAGTGAGTGACATGATTGCAACTTACAGCAGGCCCTGTTTCTGTAACTACATACACAAGCACAATGTTCTCTTCTGGAAAGACTACTGTTTGTCAATTCCGAAATGAAGGTAACTCACCTGGGGGCGATAACATTTGTCAAGTAATGGGGAGTAGTGAGAGTGACAGGACTGCAACTCCCAGCAGGCACTGTTCCTCCAATTCCAAATGGAAGACCATTGTTCTCTCTTGAAAAGGCCCCTGTGTCTTAACTCTACATTGAAGTGTACTCACCTGGGAGGAAAGCATTTGTAAAGTGTGTGTAGTAGGAGTGACCTGACTGTAATCTCAGGAGGCCCTATTTCTGGAAAACAAAACAACAACACAGTGTCCTTTTGCCTAAGGACCTCTGTGTCTCAACCCTCAATTGAAATATACTGACCTGTGAGGATACCATTTGTACGGTGTGTGTAATTCAGGTAGTTACGTGACTCTAATCCACAGTGGGGTCTCTTACTGTCAGTCCAACCACCAGTCCAGTGTCCTCTTCTCCAAAGACTCTTGTTTGGGAAATCACCCATGAAGTGTACTCACCTGGGGGAATGACATTTCTCAAGTGTGTGAACTAGAGGGAGTGACATGACTGCTAAGACCAGGAGGTTCTGTCTCACAAATTCCAAACAAAAGCCCAGTCCAACTACTCTTCTCCGTTAAATCTCCAAGGAAGTTTACTCCACTAGGAAAATAATATTTGCCTGGTGTTGGGGACTAGGGGAGTGACCTGAGTGTAAAGCCCAATTGACCCTGTTGTGCTAACTCCAATCACCATCCCAGTGTACACCTGCCCCAATGCATCTGTCAGTGAACTGCCACAGGAAGTTTACTCACCTGGGGGGATACCAATTGTCAAGTGTTAGGAAGTAGAGGGAGTTACTCGACTGCAACTCCCAGGAGGCACTGTTCAAGTGACTCTGAATAGCAGAACAGAGGTCCCTTGTCCAAAAACCCTTGTCTGCTAACTCTCAATTGAAGTTTATGCACCTGGGAGGGACCCTGATACAGATCCTGCTCAACTCAGAGATGTGGCTAGCCACCTAGCCCCATCTTGAAATGTTAAGCCAAGATTAAACTATTGAGGACAGGAAGGACACCTTACCCAGTGTGCAACATAAATGATCAACTAGGCCTCCAGTTGTATCACCTGAATGGTATTGGCTGCAGACACATTCACAACGCACTTACCACATGATGACTCCAGACACATATACAACAAATTCCTGCTTCGGCCTGCATATCATTCAACTAGGCCTCAAAATGGTAAAAGCCACATCCTGCAAGCCACTGTATTGCCAGCACTGCTGACGAGATACAAATCTCTGCCCATCCTCCCAGCTACCAATGTACAGCTACATTGTGCAGCTGCAGGACTTGTACTGAACTGGCATGCTTCACAAATGTCAGCTCAATACAACCAATACCCTGGGTACATTTCACAATAGGATCACTGTAGCCGGGTATTGGATATCCCGGCTACATGCCAAGCCGAAGCCGGGAACCCGGATATCCGGGTTCCCGAAAACACAGAAACAGAAGACGGACGGAGCGCGCGACGCGCTCAACAGGAAGACGCCATCCCTGACGGGAACCCGGGTATCCAGGTTCCCGAAAACATAAAAAGAGAAAACGGACTGCGTGCGGCGTGCGCAGAGAAGGAAGAGGACGCCGGAGACACAACAACGGAGAGTGCTGAGAGAACGGACAGCGGGAAAGACGGGAGAGCCACCGGCCCCTTCCTTGGGGAAGAAGAGCCAGTGAACACAGGAGATAACCACACGGAGGGACAGGAAGCTCCCCAGAAACCTGAACTCCGCCACGTCCCTGGAGGGACGTGGCTAAAGCAGGTACGGTCCTGCCTGAGGGACAAATTGAGCTTTATGGTGGGAAGGGAGGAGGGTGGAGGAGACGAGTAGAGGGAGGAGAGAGGGGGGAGATTGGGAAGGGAAAACCTCAGGAATCCCCAAGAAGCACCAACCACTGAACACTGGAGTAGAGTGCGATTATGGTCATTAAGGGGGAGACTGAATTCACAGAGGTGTTGGAATGGGACCCTATAGCCCTCAACATTCAAATCCTATTTTCTTCTAATTTCCTCTTGGGAGAGGAAACTGGTACCCTATCCATCCCACACTCTCTCTCTCTTTCTCTCTCTCTCTCACTCTACACACCCTCCCCACACGATATAATTACAAACCAGTTTTGCAGAGACACTACTTACCAGCTTTTCGTTCCTTCTTTTCTGGTCTTCCGGGGACCGACACGGCTCATAGGTGAACCAACGCTTGTGGTTCGACACCAATTCATAGTGGATTTTTGAGCCTGTTACCTCCCCGATGGGGCCCACCAGTAATACTTGGAGGGTTTTGAATTAATCAGTTCACAGAATTTTTTTCATAAGGATTAGGTACGTAATTAGGTCCTGAAGAATCGCATGAGATCAATTTTGACTCAATATAGCGAGAAACATGTTGACCCCTTGATTGAGTAACACGGTGACTCTGTGTACTCTCCTTTTGTACCATCTTTACTTTGAATCCTAGTAAACTGTTTATATTTTGTGTTTAGGGAATGTAGACATTATTTTACCATATCCCTATATAGTGTTTTTAATCATGTCAGGGGTATAAATATCAGAATAAAAGGCTAATTTTACCCCTAGTCATTTTTAACTTTTTCTATACCAATCCTTTTTTTCACGACTTGACCGGCTTCACACCATTTGTTAAAAGATCTCCGGCAAAGAGCCCCTTTGTGGGGCCCGTCAGGCATTGCAGTGCCGGCCTGACGAGGAGCATAGCCCCATGATGAAGCATGTCACCGGAGGGTGAGTGAGGGCTCTTGCTTCGAGCATATTGCTTGCCCCCCTTTTTCTGGAAACCTTGACCTAGCAAACCATAACCCTTTCCTTTTTTAGTCCTTTTTTCTCGTTTTGGAACTGTGTGTATATATTGTTTGGATACTTCCTGACACCACCACTGCCGGGAACCACCCTCAGTCACCGGGAATCCAAAGGGAGAAGAAACCGAGGAGGATCACCAACCATAAAGACCACTGACAGCGACTGTTATAAAGACAATTAGTGAACCACAATAAAATTACCTATATTCATACCCACCTCAGTGTTGTTTTGCTCCCTATCGCTATACCCACGGCCACAATCACCTGCAAATCAACTGTGTACCCAAGCTGTGCAAAATGTCACTCGTAACTTTTTGAAGGTCGATGTCAAAATACCACCAGTTACATTGTATCTGTCACATCAACAGGTGGAGCTGCCACTGGTCAGACAGAGCCCAAAGATGAGAATGCCACCATTCCGTAGGTTGAAGCCCTCAGTGAGCATGACACCCCGGAACCCCTGGATGTAGAGGACGTATCTGGCCCATCTGGGCAACTTGGACAGATGTGATGGGCCAGGAACTTACTGAACTCTGAGAGATCAAGCAGCTGCAGAGGGACATCCATAGGGATATGCTCCAACAGTGAGAGGCCACCAATACCAACCTGGCCTCCCTAACAGGGGTGTTGAGGGACATTAATAGTACCCTAATCAGGGGTCATCAGTAACACTCTACCCCTTCCTTTGGCACAGCAACACCAGGCCCATCATCATCGGTGACACACACTAGAAGGGAAGCCCTGTCAGGGGAAGAACCCACCACAGACGCCCTTGCCTATGTAGCTACAAATCAGCCGCCATGCAAGTGGGGATGAGTCCCTCATATTAGTAAATTCTCCGCTGATATTGTGCACACACGAACTGTACAGATGTTACTTACCAACCAGCCAGGCCCTCTCTGGGTACAGTTGTGACATCAGCTGGTGGAGTGTGCTGTTTTGCATAATGAAGGCATCATGGACTGAACCTGAGAACCGGGAACTGACATGTGAGATGAAGAGGTTTACATACAATTTGGACGTTGATGGAATGGAAATTTTTCTGGCTATGTTATACTTGTTCATTGGCATCCAGTACAACCAAGCCAACATGTGTGCCATCAGTAGCCCCCACCACATGTGAGATGCGTGCAACACCACAAAAGTCAGCCTTAACATGAGCTAAATCCAGACGTCGGAAAAACTGATTGTAGCTGCCCGGGTGTTTCAACATTGCTGAGATGACATCCGTCAACACCAGACTGAACATAGGTTGGGACATACCACCAGTTTGGGCCACTGTATGTTGGATGGACCCTGTGGCTAGGAGGTGCAAAACTGACATGACTTGTATAAGTGGTGGTTTGCTGTTTAGGATGAGTAATAGCTGGCATCAGATCTGACTCCAACTGATGACATAGATCCACTGTTGTTTGCTGATTCAGGCGATACAGGAGAATGACATGTCTTTCTTCTATGGCCTGTAGGTCTGGCAGGAGATGGTAGACTGGTGGTTGTTGTATCCCACCTCTCCTTAGGTACCTAAATATGACAGGAAATGAGTTCCGATATTAGTCAATGTGTCCACAGCAACATGATGCATGTCCAGGTTAACTTGTGCCAAGACATTAGGGATGGACATGGCAAACAGTACACACCATAGCTGTCAATGATACAAGGTTCACATCTTAGCCCCTTGATTTGCCACACATGTGTAGACCGCATGTGAGTGTACCTAAATCCAAAATATGCATCACATATGTCCCTTGGTATGTGAGTGAATGTACTGAGCACCAAAATGACCATGAAAGGGGGTAGACTGTGCCCCACTGTGAATTACTATCTGTGCTCTGCAACATACAACAATGATGTCTGTGTAATAGGACCTACATGACAAAAAAAAAAAAAAAAATCAGATGTGTGATGCAGTGTTAATATCTGAATCCCGCATTTCAGGCCTCTAAAATGGCGGCTGCCTGACGTACTCCACTGGACATTAGGAACTGCCCCGACCACTGGCAGAAGTCATCATGGTAGTAGGTGGTTGCAACCACAGCGGGCACAGCCATAGACTAAAGTTGATGCCCTTGGTGGTCAAGGGCCAATGGCTGTGTCCGCTGGTGGTGACTACGTGACCGCCATGTTCTGCAAAACCCCTCACTTGACTCATGACACTGCTGCCAGCAAGACCTCCACTACGGAGCTGCTGTGTACCACCTCTGGGAGCAAACATGCTACATCCAGCAGGTGAAAGGGCCCCTGCCTTCTCACCAGAGATGTTATAGAAGCTGGTGACTGAGATCCTACCCCTGTATGGACATCTCTATTGTGCACCAGAGGAGCAGGTAAGTGTCACCAGTGCACAGTTTTCAATGTACCTAACCATCCTTTCCCTCCTCACAGGCTAGAATGTGCCCATGCATGGAAGTCGTGTACTCCTGTGCCTGTAGGTGTGGTCTGTGAGCCATCAATGTAAGAGTCAATGTGCATGTATTGGTGGCCAGTGAAACATGCTGACTTAAGTCACAATGTGGTATGTGTTCTTTGTGTTCCATGATTCACCTTGTGTTGGTTGCACATAACTAGTTGAGGTGACATCACAGCCACCCACTGACATCTCTTTCCTCATGAATGTTGCATATGTGAGACTACATGAATGTGCAGGACAGCATGAGCTGAGTATGCATCTTGTATGAGTCAGCTGTGAATAATCTGAGCTATGTGTATGTTGCCACAGAGATTTCTTAGCACATCTGCCCTTGCTAGACTGTTGTTTGTCATGTCACCACAGTATCCACCCTCCAGGTTGCCATACACACCAAAGGACAATTTGATGGTGCCTACATGATGTACTGTTACGCATGGAGGTGATTGAAACAGAATGTTATGTATGTTCTGACTGCTCAGCCTGCAGAGACCAGGACTCGTTGCAAGTATCTCCCAGCATGGGTCATAGTCTAGGCTGGTGTGGCGTCTCTGTATCTATGCAATTGTGGCAACGTTCCCATTCCCTGTACACCAGCAGATCCTATGATATGGCAAATATGCAGCTCTGTTGTTAAATGCTGTCCTTAATGCCTCATTCCTATGCTCAGACTGGGAATGGGTCCGGGGTTAATTTTGGTTCTAGTCCACATGTGCACTTGGTATCAATGTCAATGTGTGTCCCTAGCTCCTGGCAGGTCCCTTACTCCCACAGCCCTGTTGTCACCTTCCTACAGGTCACACCTGTCCTGTGCAGGCTCATAGAATAAATGACAGTCCCACAGTGCAGACAATATGTTGATTCCAGGGAAACCATGATGTGTGATGCAGTAGCTTGGTCACATAGCAGAAACTTATCAATGCATGCCTTAGTTTTTTTGGATGCCATATCTATAGAATTGACACACATGTGCAGGTAGATACCACAGAACCCCACCCCTTCAAGTGGCATGAGCCTGCATTGTTTATTGCAAAAGTCCACCCATGGACACGGTAAACACTCTCTCTGCCCACCATGCAGGTCCTTTTCATTGTTACTCATTTGTGATTTTTGGAGTTTGTACTCTGAGAGTGGCCTGCAGAGACTGTATACAGAGAGCCATAATCACAGAGTGTGAATGTGTTGGTCCATTCATGCCTAAGGAGTTTACCTTGCAGTAGACACAGAGGTGTGATGTGTCTCATAGTAGCTCATATTTCAGTCAGGTTGCTAGGGCACATCCCACGAGATTTAATTAAGCCTGTCTAGACATTGTAGGGCATGAACAGAATGGTGGGTTGATCTGCAGATTGGGAAACGTATGCCTTGAGTCATGTCCATGTACTTATTGGCTTGTACGTGTCACAATGGGAGACTGCTAACTATGTGGGAAAGTTATATCTTGATGTAACTAACATGAATGTGACTGAACCATTTGTGATGAGACTTGTGATCATGATCTCTTGATTTGTCTTCTGCATCCATGCAGGGCAACGCCCATCAAAAGAAAGGGATATGGAGAGCCATTGCCAAGAAGGTGGGAACCCTTGTGATCCACTGCTGGTGGATAGCCACTCCAGGAAGAGGTGGGAGGACCTGGGACACTGTGCCCGCAAGATTGCAGAGGCCCACCTGGGGCTGTCCTCCCAATGTGGGTGGGGTGCCCATTGGACAATGACTTCCCTAATGGCCCACATTCTGGCGGTGGCCTATCCGTAGATTGATGGGCGTTTGAAGGGAGCACAGCAGCCACAAGGAGATGAGTACAGGGCATATTTGTGCCTGTCCCATTGCCAAGTGATTGAGTGAGGTCCTGACTGCTCCTCCTGACTATTATGGATAAGTCATGTGTCATAAAAATTAGGAGAGATTGTTTGTGTTGACATGTCATGTGTTTTATACTGCTGTGCCTTGCCTACTGGAGCATGGAACTAGGTAGAATTGTGGGTGGAATCCTCACATCACTTGCTCTGTAAAGACCACATATGGCTGTGCACATAGATCAGTCAGCTACTGATTGTTGTTGTAGTGTGTGTAATTTCAAAGCAACAGACCACTACTCCTCAGTTTTCCAGTCCACAGGTAAGTAGGTGAATGCTCACAGTCCTTAGCCATGTGTTTGTGTAAATGTGTATGTTGGCATCTGCCACCCAGAACCTTGTTTTCTCTGTGTATGATGGTTGCTGGTGCCTCACTGCAGTTTGTAATGTGAAGGTGTCCAACATACATGTGACAGGGATTACATTGTTCTCTAGATGCAGCTGCGGATCACTACTTTCCCTTGGTGCAGGGGGAATGTTCATTGAGATGATTTATGTGCCATCGCTGTGGCCAACATTCCTTGTCCCTACATGTCAGCATGTGTCCCTTTCTCTTTAGGAAATATTTGTAAGCTGAAGTTTCATGGATATATTAATGGGATGATGTCTGTATTCCCTCACCTATTTGTGCATGTCAAACAGTTTCTGTAATAGTATATTTCGATGGGTTTACATTTCATGTTGTGCCACACACAGGAGTGTGTCACCACTCTTCATTGGCTGACACATTCATACTTCATAGCATTTTATTTGGCATGTGGTATTGCAAAAGCAATGAGGGGCATGACAGGTAGGCTTAGAGTTTGGAGCCACAATATGAATATCTTTGAGCTTGATGTGGCATCATGTTTAATAATGCACTGCACATTTGTGAAGGATAAGGTATGTTCCCTGACTGTAGGCATGCATTATGGAGTGACGTGCAGTTATGTTTTAGACACATATTTGGGTACAGGGATACATCCACAGAATCTGGGTTCCATGACCATGATGGGGATGGTGATGTGGCTTCTCATTGGGCAATACATTGTGGGCCTCCTAGAAGTCCTTGCTACTTCTGTTTCTCTCCAACGTGCAAAGGACTGATGGCTTCTACTGAAGCACTCAGAGTATGTCATTGTAAGGCGTGCCAGACATTAGTGGTTATGACCCTGAGGCTTACTGATTCACTGTGTTGTGTATATTGGGGACCTCTCTTCCTGACATATTGGACATGATGTCTGCAGTGTTTATTTCCATGCCACATGTGTGGCTCATCTGATACTACCTCCTTCTCTCTATTGGGACAATAATCACTTGGTGTTAACATGACTCCCCAAAATTCAACTTCTTTAGCATGGAATTCGCATTTACTTAATTTGCTAAACAAATTATGGTTTTGTAGAGTTTGTAATACCTTTTTTACATGTTCTTCATGTATTTCTTCAGAGTTTGAATATTTCAATATATCGTCAATATAAACGATGACAAAGATGTCTAGGTATTCTCTTAGAATATCGTTTAGGAAATACTGGAAAGCTGCTAGGGCATTACATAGACCAAACGGCATCACTAGATACTCAAAGAGACCATAACAAGTCTTAAAAGCCGTTTTCCACTCATCTCCCTCTCAAATTCACACTAGGTGATAAGCACCTCGTAAGTCAAGTTTGGTGTAAATAACGGCGGATTTTACCTGGTCTAACAAGACTGGTATGAGAGGTAGTGGATATTTATATTTAACAGCGATCTTGTTTATCGCTCAAAAGTCAATACAAGGTCTCAATTCGCCATTAGCTTTGGTTACGAAAAACAGCGGAGAAGCCGCTGGAGATTGTGATGGCTGAATTAGCTTGTTGGCTAAGCATTGATCAAGGTATTCTTGTAGGACTTGACTTTCTTTCTCTGATAATGCATAGATTCTCCAATTTGGTATATTGGCGCCGGGTACAAGGTAGATCTGACAGTCGTACGGCCTGTGAGGTGGTAAGGAGCTTGCTTTCTTTTCACAGAAAACATCAGTATATTCTGAATAGTGTGGTGGCAGATCAATTTCCTTCTCAACTGCAGTAGCAATATAGGGTTGAAGATTTCCTTCTTTGTCTCGTCTTGGTTGAAAACATTTTTTTACACAAGAGGAAGAAGGAAAACGCATAACCTGGTTGCGCCAGTCTATGCATGGATTGTGTAACATTAACCATGGCATTCCTAAGATAAAACCATATTGGGGTGTTTGGATTATATCGAAGCAAATTATCTCACACCGGTTCTGATTCTCATCATCTTTGCAAATCATTTGTATACGTGAGATTTGTTTAGTAACGGGGCCTCCTGTTAATTCACTACCATCAACTACATAAACAACTTCAGGAAACTTTTTCTTGACACTGGGTATATGCAAGTCTAGTGCAGTTTGTTGGTCCACAAAATTTCCTGGTGCCCCTGAATCAATTAGAACTTGTACATTATGGCCCTCATTACGATCTCAGCAAGACCGCCAAAGTACTGCCATGCTGAAGACCGCCAGTGGTGGCGGTCTTCCGCACCGCGTATTATGACCGCTGGCAGCCCTCCGTCCTTTTCCGTATGGAAAGCCACCAGCAGCCATACTGGCGGTCGGCGGGAAAGTGGAGGCTGCTGAACCTCCACCGCCACGTCAACAGAACACCGCCCACAGAATCACATCCCATGATTCGGTGTGGCGGTGTTCTGGTGACGGTGTGCTGGTGGCGGAGCTGCCCCCATGGATCCTGTTCCCTCCCGAAGGGCCAACAGACAAGATAAGTTGATCGTCCGTTAGGGGAGGGGGCGGGGGGGTGATGTGTGTTGTGTGCATGCATGGGGGTATGCGTGTGTAGAGGGGGGGTGTGAATGCGTGTATGCGTGCGGGGGGTGCTGTGTGTATGGGAAATGTGTGCGGGTCAGTCGGTGTGCATGTCTATTTCTATGTGTGCGGGTATGTGTTGTCGTGATGTATGTGTGCGTGTAGGGGTGCATGTATGTGCATGTTGGGGGTGTGTGCGTGTAGGGGTGTGTATATGTGCATGTTGGGGTGAGGGGGTTGTGCCACTGTTGGGGGATGGCAGGGGGGCAGGGAGGGTGTGGGGAGGACTCGTGGGGCGTAGTTGGGGGTGGGGGAGACCCCTATCAGTGCCAGGGAAGGAATTCCCTGGCACTGATAGTGCCTACCGCTATGGATCTCATGGTGGTTCCCAATCACCAGAAATCCATGGCGGTACAAAGGGTCCTGATACCGTTGGCGGTCTACTGGCGGCCGCCGGGCTGGAGACCGAAATCTCCAGCCCAGCGGTCATCATCGCCATGGCGTTCGGATTGGTGAAGTGGCGGCGCGGTCATAATTCAATTTTTTTTTTTCACCGGCCTGTTTGCGGTCTTACCGCCGCTTTACCACCGACCGCCAGGGTCGTAATGACCCCCTATGTCTTTTTCCCTGTACAGTCATTTGTACTAAAATTCGAAAATGTTTGACATAACGATTTGTGCAAGAACACACTGAAGGGATTGTCAATTTGCACAAGAGGTCCCCTGTGTTTTTACTTGGGCACTTTAGTTTTCCTGTGAATTTTCCAAAGCAATCGCTATCCTTTTCTTTGTCAGAAATGTTGGATCAATTTTACCATTGGGTTTCTATTGACATTCCTTTACGAAATGACCCTTTTTTCCACAATACAGACACTGTCCATTTCTTCGTTGCATGTCTTTCTCCTCTTTGGTCAATGATGGGCGAACAGTTCCAATATCCATCGGTTCTAGAATAGGATCTGAGGACAACTGAAGGTGTCTGGACCTTTCCATTCGCCAGCTGGGTTTTTCCCATCTTTTCCTTACTCCTTTTCTTTCTGAGAGTCTATGATCTATCCACAGGGTTAGATAAATTAAATCAGTACAAGTTTCCAGTTGCGGTTCAACTTGGGCCAATACTTCTTTCAGTTCGTCTTTTAGCCCTTGATAAAATACTGCTGACCTTTTTTCCTCTGGCCAAGCGGTTTCCACTACTAACCGGTTGAAGTGTGACAAATACGTTATCAAGTCTTTGTTTCCTTGGCGTAATTCTAGTAACTCTTTGTCTGCAGACATAGTTATTGCGCGCCTGTCAAATACCTTTACAAATTCTTCTACAAAACAACACCAATTATATAAAAGGGGACTGTAATCGGACTAATGGCACTGCCCAAGTAGCTGCATCACCATTCAGGTATGATATAAGGAATGCAATTCTAGATTGTGCATCCGGAAAAGCATTGGGACGACACGTAAAATGTAGTTCCACCTGTGTGAGAAAAACTTGAACCTTAATGGGGTCCCCAGAAAACCTTTCTGGTGCAGCTAGAGGAATCTGTGTCGGCACGTTCACAGCTATGTTAGTAGGTGTGGAAAGCGTAGGACGAGACTCAGATTCAGAACCATCCACCTTACTCTGTAACTGGGTTACTTTATTAACTAAATCGGCTGTAACATTTTTTGAGTCTGTCAAATCCCTTTGCATTTGAGTGACTACTTGCATAAGGGTGTCTAAGGTGGCCATTTTGCGCAGCTCACATACAGACCAAGAGGAAAGTATAAACTTGTGGGCTCACTATTCTGTCACAGTGTCCTTTCCTCGGGATCTGCACGCTGCTGAACAAAAGGCCCACCTCCCAGCGTCACCAACTCAGAAAGCTATTAGAGCACAGAGATTTGGTGAAGCATGGTGGGGGGAAGGGAGTTAGGGTAGGGAACTGCAGGGAAAGAGATCTGAAAAGAAACGGTTAGAACCAATAAGCATATACTCATTCATAACAGTATAACTCACCAATAGACTCTTGAATAAAGGCGTCTCCGTGATATCAAATTGAGATCCTTTGTGAAATGGGGCGAAGCCCCTTCTTTGAATCATGGAACACGAACGAACTACAACCTCTGAACCTAGAGATGGCAAGAGCTTTGGACTATGGTCATACTCTGAATATCAATCATGTAACAACTATGCATTCATAACATAAACGTTTGATCGCAGCCTATAAATTCTCAAAGACTTAAATATGTATCTCACATATTATGCTTTCCAAAAAAAAAAAACAATGAAACTATAATTTGCTTATCTCCGAAACGTTTTCACATTTACTATCTAGGCCTGAAAGTTTTACTCATTGAACTTGAAGCACTTTGTTCGTTGGGCAGAAGTGCCTTGCTTGTTGTTCATGAAGCTCTTTGATTATCATACATAAAGCGCTTTGTTCATTATGCCAGAAAGCACTTTTACTTGCTTTGTCTGAAGCGCTACGCTCGTTATGCCAAGGGCGCTTTACTCTTGTGACTTGAAGCGCTTTTAATCATTGGTGCTAAGGGGGGCTCTTCACTCATGTGGACTGAAGCGTTTTGATCCTGTGCCAAGACTGCTTTACTCATGTGGGCTGAAACGCTTTGATTGTCATGCCAAGGGCGTTTTACTCCTGTGGACTGAAGAGCTTTGATTGCCGTGCCAAGGGCGCTTTACTCATGTGGACTGAAGCGCTTTGCTCGTTGTGCTAAGGGGCGCTTTATCGTCGCGCCAAGGCCGCTTTACTCTTTTGACCTGAAGAGCTTCAGTCCCTTCATAAAATAGCACTAATAAGTGCATCTTGTCCACCAATGTCCTGACCCTGCAGCTACATGAGCTTTACCACAGGGCAGGCGACGCTGATGACCACTTCTAGAACAAGAGGGGATGACAAGTGGTGCGCAAATACGCGCTGTGGAGTTTCGGGCAGGACCTGGAGCATGCACAGCCTTATTCCTGACACTTCCCCCTCCAATTCCCTCTTCCAACTCCAAATTCACCCTTCCCTTACCTACCCAAATCACACAGATGGATTCACAGACATCCACCTCAACATCCAAGAGGAGCGCACACAAACACAAGCAGGACAAGACAGCAACAGTCACAACTTTCCTTAACACCCCACCACCCTCAGCATCATACACACCACATCCAGCATACCGACAGGCACCATACCAACTGTCACTGACACACCCACCACACCCATCAAACCCACAGACACCACCCCAGCAGACCTGCAGATATCCAGCACAAGCACCACACCCACAGACATCACAACTACAGACATCCACCATACGTGCAGTCACCATCCCAACAGCCACACACCCACCCACCACTGCATCCCCAGCACCTACGCCTCCCATCCTCACAAGGCACACAAACATCCACACTCACACACCCAACTGACACCCAGCAAACACAAACAGACTTCCCATGAGCACACACCCACAACATCCATACCGACAGAGCCTACGACCACTCCCTCGACATCCAAATCTCAACCCCCTTCTGATGACTGTCCCTGTGCCCCTAAGAGACTTTTTATGTTAGACCTTGACCTTTGCCCTGTTGCCTCCACCACCTGCACCAAACCTAAGAGCCCCCAACCCACCTCCCAGGCCATCTCTTCCACCTCTAAGGCCTCCCTTGCCCTGCCCACCTTCAAGCACCCATATCTCTACCCTCCCCAAAAGAGGCCCACCCCTCCCAAGAAAAAGCCTAGCCCTCCAAAGAAGCTGACCACCCATCTCAAACCCAAGCCCAACTCCCCTCTCCTCCCTCCTCTCACCCCTCTGGATAATCCCTGAGGTGTCTGCCCTCCCCCTTGATGCCCCTTCCCGTGGATGTTACATGGCAGTTGGGAGTCAAGTTTAGGCACAACACTTTGCTATTAATGGTCTGGAATATGGACTGGCCAGTGGTCTTTGGACATTAAAATTTGTTTTGGTTAATAAACCCACAGAGTTGGTTTTTTTTTAGTATACATTTGACCTGCACATCCCTTTCTACCTTACTGTTGTCCCTGAGTGACTTATGTGGTGTGGCTACAGTTGTGTGTGTTTCAGCTTGCTTGCTGCTCCATTTGCTGTAGTTTTCAGGATGTGACTTTGTGGGCAGTGCTGGTATCCCCCAAGACAAGGGTATGTGTTCACTGTTTGTATATGTGGGTGTGAATACATTGGTGGGGTCATGGCATTTTGTACTGTTTGTTATGGTACGTATTTAATCTTGTGTTGTCCAGTGTGAGCATTTATGGTGTCAGACATGTCCCCTGATATGGTTTATGTATTAATCTGATGTGTTTCAATTTGAGATATGTTAGTGCAGCCATGGAGTGTTGTCAGTTGTGCTAGCTTTGTTTGCATTTGACTGTGCATGTGTCCATTTAGGCGCGTGCCCCTTGCAGCTAGTTCCAGTAGAGGTATGTCCCATGCAGTTAGATTTGTTTGTGCTTGTTGGTTTCCACTTCCTCATTGTGCAGATGGTCATGTCATTTGTGGCTAGTACTGTTTGTCCTTGAGATACGTGTGGGGCCCTTTCCTGTGCAGATGTTGTTTTCATGGGCAGTTGCATGGTGATATGTGTCCCATGTAGCCTCCTTCCCTGAGTGTTCCTGGTTACCCCATCCCAACTGTATTGTGTGCATGCATGGTGCTCTCTGTCTATTTGTCTTTATGTATATTGTGTATGCCATTGTGCTTCCAGTGTGCTGTGATGTTTGTGTGCATCGTAGGGCTGTTTAATGGTGGTATTGTTTGTGTTCCATGACACACTGATACATTTCTGAGTTGTATGTGATGACAGTCCCTGTCTTGTGTGGAATATGAGTCTGTGGTTTGTTTTTGCATACCTGATGTTTGTGTGTTGGTGATGTATGGGTGAATGCTGTGTAGACTTCACTGCCCCTGTTGCAGAAATGTGTGGCTATGTGTTTTTGTGCAGTGTTGCGGTGCAGTGTGATCGAGCTGCCCAAAGGGGGCATTTTGTGACTGTGGATGTGTCCTTCATGGTGTATGTGTAAGACTGTATGGGATGTGACGTGTACTTGGTACCCGTGGTGTGCCCCCCATCATCTGTAGGACAGCGGTAGCATCTGTTATTAAGCGTTCTGAAACAGATGTGTGCTTATGGTCGGTGCGATCCACGCTGCGTTGGTTTTTTGCACCTTCGATGACCTTCAACAGCAGTAGGACATGTGTGATGGGGTCCATGGCGGCATCATACAAGTGAGACTGCCTGCAGGTGTGTGACTCCCTTTATACAGTCCGTTTCCACCTGCTGAAATGTGGTGGTTGGCCCGTCATGGTCACATTGGCGGTGTGCAACCTCGTAATGTGTCCAGCGGCAACACAGGTTCCGCTGACATGTTTGTGCTTCCTCGTGACTGCAGCAATCTGTGCTGCCTGGTGGTGTCGGCCGACCCGCGGTGGTGTTTGCTCCATAGACCAACATGACTCGTAATATGCTGGTTTGACCGCCAACCCAATGGTGGTCAACTGCCACCACCGCCATGGGCGGTCCACGGCCCGCCAAATTCATAATGAGGCCCCTAGCTTTAAGTCAAAGTTCTTTGTATTTCAACAGGGTGATCTCATAATACATTCCTTAAAAGCAGTATTCCACTAAAGCCAGTCTTGGGCGACTGCGTAAAAAGTTAATAAGGACAGAATTACATGCAACATTTTTGACTGATTGTTTAAACACCAATATTATTCCAGTGGGGTTGCAGATATGAAATTGATCTTTATTGAGGATGATGTATTTAAGACCGGTTTCAGTTTTATATCCAATAAATGCTCCCGCCTTGGAAGGTTTTAAGTATTGAAACTGCATTGAAGCATATTGAGTTAATTAAAAAAAGAGATTGCTGAATTAGAGAGAAAATTATTGGAGGATCAAAGAAACAATTATTGGAGGATCATACAATTTTAGATGCTAAAGATTTTTTTAAAAATCTCAAAGCCCCCACTGCTGAATTTCTTTGAATAAATATATAAAAAAAGACGAACAAACTTCAGAAAGACATTAGAAAGCACAATAAAGGATGTACTTGTCCTTATTTGAGAAAAGACTTCTATCAACAAGGTCCAAATTCTGGGGGATTCCTACTTGTTAGTTTCTTAAGCTGTAGGAGATGTGAGGTTGTTTGATCAGTCCTGAACAGGTCCCATCCACTGTTACCTCGGGCCTTTCAACAGCCCTCACTGTACTAGGCTTGACTCTGATCTTTTTTTGCCAAATGGAGCATTTGTGGCACATTCTTCCCAAAGAAATGGGAAGTCAGTTTCAGATCAATCAATTTCAAATAAATGTACCATGCCAACTGTCTCCAGAGGCTGAGATGGTTCAACAATATTCCTTTGGATTCTTGTTCAATCTTGTTCCTTGCCAAAACATCCAGGTAAAAGAGGGTCCTCTTAATTTTCCACATGCACCTAGCAGCAAAACTGGTCATAGCCCATTGTTGGAAACTTCTTAATCCACCCTAAAACGATTTATTGGGGTTGAAATTGTGAAATACAAACTCGATGGGGAAATTAACAGTGACAGACAAATGGGGAAACATGAAATAATGTGGGCTCTATTTCACACAGAAGCTAAGAGGAGTGTTACTTGATAACAGTAAATATCCGTCAACGCCAATCGATGTTGTGCCAAACGTCCTTCTCTTCAAGCATCACTGATTTTGTGAATCAAACTGTTAATTAAAGGATTCCGACAACTCTCTTATTTTTATCATTTTTTTTTATGAATTGTTGTTATGAGGAAGGAACATGGTGAATCATTTCTGTGAGGATGTTGTTGGGTTATGTTGTTGAATGTTAGATATGTAATGTTTGCTAAGCAACATGATGGAATGTGAAGGAAGGTAAAGATTGTGAGCAGTGACAGTTGCTTACTGGAACTGCCAGGGTTGGTAGCATCCTACTTAATGGAAATAAAGCCTTAAAAAGAGATTGCAACTATGTCTTTTTCAGATGTGCTCTTTGATATTTTTCAGGCAATAAAAAGCACCATATGTACTTCATTTAATAGTCAAAATGGGGAGCACCCTGTCTTCCATTCCAGCATTTGTGACCCCAAGGCATCATGGTAAATGCAGTCATTAGCACGAATTTGAACAGTATTTTGAAAGTTTTTCACCATAAGTTGGTGCGGCGAGTGCCGTATCTTCGGACACGTGTTTCTGGCTATTTGGCCGTCATCAGCGAAGAGCAACGTGTAGCTGGCGGGGTTGCTTGAAATGCCGCCTTGAAAGTATTCACAGGTTTAAGTACCACTCAAGAAGGCGCACAGGTGCTTCACCCGAGCTCGTCAGCTCAGAGGCTCATGGGAGCCTTAATTACAACAGTCAAAATGGGGAGCACCCTGTCTTCCATTCCAGCATTTGTGACCCCAAGGCATCATGGTAAATGCAGTCATTAGCACGAATTTGAACAGTATTTTGAAAGTTTTTCACCATAAGTTGGTGCGGCGAGTGCCGTATCTTCGGACACGTGTTTCTGGCTATTTGGCCGTCATCAGCGAAGAGCAACGTGTAGCTGGCGGGGTTGCTTGAAATGCCGCCTTGAAAGTATTCACAGGTTTAAGTACCACTCAAGAAGGCGCACAGGTGCTTCACCCGAGCTCGTCAGCTCAGAGGCTCATGGGAGCCTTAATTACAACAGTCAAAATGGGGAGCACCCTGTCTTCCATTCCAGCATTTGTGACCCCAAGGCATCATGGTAAATGCAGTCATTAGCACGAATTTGAACAGTATTTTGAAAGTTTTTCACCATAAGTTGGTGCGGCGAGTGCCGTATCTTCGGACACGTGTTTCTGGCTATTTGGCCGTCATCAGCGAAGAGCAACGTGTAGCTGGCGGGGTTGCTTGAAATGCTGAGCTGACGAGCTCGGGTGAGGCACCTGTGCGCCTTCTTGAGTGGTACTTAAACCTGTGAATACTTTCAAGGCGGCATTTCAAGCAACCCTGCCAGCTACACGTTGCTCTTCGCTGATGACGGCCAAATAGCCAGAAACACGTGTCCGAAGATACGGCACTCGCCGCACCAACTTATGGTGAAAAACTTTCAAAACTTTATTCAAATTCGTGCTAATGACTGCATTTACCATGATGCCTTGGGGTCACAAATGCTGGAATGGAAGACAGGGTGCTCCCCATTTTGACTGTTGTAATTAAGGCTCCCGTGAGCCTCTGAGCTGACGAGCTCGGGTGAAGCACCTGTGCGCCTTCTTGAGTGGTACTTAAACCTGTGAATACTTTCAAGGCGGCATTTCAAGCAACCCTGCCAGCTACACGTTGCTCTTCGCTGATGACGGCCAAATAGCCAGAAACACGTGTCCGAAGATACGGCACTCGCCGCACCAACTTATGGTGAAAAACTTTCAAAACTTTATTCAAATTCGTGCTAATGACTGCATTTACCATGATGCCTTGGGGTCACAAATGCTGGAATGGAAGACAGGGTGCTCCCCATTTTGACTGTTGTAATTAAGGCTCCCGTGAGCCTCTGAGCTGACGAGCTCGGGTGAAGCACCTGTGCGCCTTCTTGAGTGGTACTTAAACCTGTGAATACTTTCAAGGCGGCATTTCAAGCAACCCTGCCAGCTACACGTTGCTCTTCGCTGATGACGGCCAAATAGCCAGAAACACGTGTCCGAAGATACGGCACTCGCCGCACCAACTTATGGTGAAAAACTTTCAAAACTTTATTCAAATTCGTGCTAATGACTGCATTTACCATGATGCCTTGGGGTCACAAATGCTGGAATGGAAGACAGGGTGCTCCCCATTTTGACTGTTGTAATTAAGGCTCCCGTGAGCCTCTGAGCTGACGAGCTCGGGTGAAGCACCTGTGCGCCTTCTTGAGTGGTACTTAAACCTGTGAATACTTTCAAGGCGGCATTTCAAGCAACCCTGCCAGCTACACGTTGCTCTTCGCTGATGACGGCCAAATAGCCAGAAACACGTGTCCGAAGATACGGCACTCGCCGCACCAACTTATGGTGAAAAACTTTCAAAACTTTATTCAAATTCGTGCTAATGACTGCATTTACCATGATGCCTTGGGGTCACAAATGCTGGAATGGAAGACAGGGTGCTCCCCATTTTGACTGTTGTAATTAAGGCTCCCGTGAGCCTCTGAGCTGACGAGCTCGGGTGAAGCACCTGTGCGCCTTCTTGAGTGGTACTTAAACCTGTGAATACTTTCAAGGCGGCATTTCAAGCAACCCTGCCAGCTACACGTTGCTCTTCGCTGATGACGGCCAAATAGCCAGAAACACGTGTCCGAAGATACGGCACTCGCCGCACCAACTTATGGTGAAAAACTTTCAAAACTTTATTCAAATTCGTGCTAATGACTGCATTTACCATGATGCCTTGGGGTCACAAATGCTGGAATGGAAGACAGGGTGCTCCCCATTTTGACTGTTGTAATTAAGGCTCCCGTGAGCCTCTGAGCTGACGAGCTCGGGTGAAGCACCTGTGCGCCTTCTTGAGTGGTACTTAAACCTGTGAATACTTTCAAGGCGGCATTTCAAGCAACCCTGCCAGCTACACGTTGCTCTTCGCTGATGACGGCCAAATAGCCAGAAACACGTGTCCGAAGATACGGCACTCGCCGCACCAACTTATGGTGAAAAACTTTCAAAACTTTATTCAAATTCGTGCTAATGACTGCATTTACCATGATGCCTTGGGGTCACAAATGCTGGAATGGAAGACAGGGTGCTCCCCATTTTGACTGTTGTAATTAAGGCTCCCGTGAGCCTCTGAGCTGACGAGCTCGGGTGAAGCACCTGTGCGCCTTCTTGAGTGGTACTTAAACCTGTGAATACTTTCAAGGCGGCATTTCAAGGAACCCTGCCAGCTACACGTTGCTCTTCGCTGATGACGGCCAAATAGCCAGAAACACGTGTCCGAAGATACGGCACTCGCTGCACCAACTTATGGTGAAAAACTTTCAAAACTTTATTCAAATTCGTGCTAATGACTGCATTTACCATGATGCCTTGGGGTCACAAATGCTGGAATGGAAGACAGGGTGCTCCCCATTTTGACTGTTGTAATTAAGGCTCCCGTGAGCCTCTGAGCTGACGAGCTCGGGTGAAGCACCTGTGCGCCTTCTTGAGTGGTACTTAAACCTGTGAATACTTTCAAGGCGGCATTTCAAGCAACCCTGCCAGCTACACGTTGCTCTTCGCTGATGACGGCCAAATAGCCAGAAACACGTGTCCGAAGATACGGCACTCGCCGCACCAACTTATGGTGAAAAACTTTCAAAACTTTATTCAAATTCGTGCTAATGACTGCATTTACCATGATGCCTTGGGGTCACAAATGCTGGAATGGAAGACAGGGTGCTCCCCATTTTGACTGTTGTAATTAAGGCTCCCGTGAGCCTCTGAGCTGACGAGCTCGGGTGAAGCACCTGTGCGCCTTCTTGAGTGGTACTTAAACCTGTGAATACTTTCAAGGCGGCATTTCAAGCAACCCTGCCAGCTACACGTTGCTCTTCGCTGATGACGGCCAAATAGCCAGAAACACGTGTCCGAAGATACGGCACTCGCCGCACCAACTTATGGTGAAAAACTTTCAAAACTTTATTCAAATTCGTGCTAATGACTGCATTTACCATGATGCCTTGGGGTCACAAATGCTGGAATGGAAGGCAGGGTGCTCCCCATTTTGACTGTTGTAATTAAGGCTCCCGTGAGCCTCTGAGCTGACGAGCTCGGGTGAAGCACCTGTGCGCCTTCTTGAGTGGTACTTAAACCTGTGAATACTTTCAAGGCGGCATTTCAAGCAACCCTGCCAGCTACACGTTGCTCTTCGCTGATGACGGCCAAATAGCCAGAAACACGTGTCCGAAGATACGGCACTCGCCGCACCAACTTATGGTGAAAAACGTTCAAAACTTTATTCAAATTCGTGCTAATTACTGCATTTACCATGATGCCTTGGGGTCACAAATGCTGGAATGGAAGACAGGGTGCTCCCCATTTTGACTGTTGTAATTAAGGCTCCCGTGAGCCTCTGAGCTGACGAGCTCGGGTGAAGCACCTGTGCGCCTTCTTGAGTGGTACTTAAACCTGTGAATACTTTCAAGGCGGCATTTCAAGCAACCCTGCCAGCTACACGTTGCTCTTCGCTGATGACGGCCAAATAGCCAGAAACACGTGTCCGAAGATACGGCACTCGCCGCACCAACTTATGGTGAAAAACTTTCAAAACTTTATTCAAATTCGTGCTAATGACTGCATTTACCATGATGCCTTGGGGTCACAAATGCTGGAATGGAAGACAGGGTGCTCCCCATTTTGACTGTTGTAATTAAGGCTCCCGTGAGCCTCTGAGCTGACGAGCTCGAGTGAAGCACCTGTGCGCCTTCTTGAGTGGTACTTAAACCTGTGAATACTTTCAAGGCGGCATTTCAAGCAACCCTGCCAGCTACACGTTGCTCTTCGCTGATGACGGCCAAATAGCCAGAAACACGTGTCCGAAGATACGGCACACGCCGCACCAACTTATGGTGAAAAACTTTCAAAACTTTATTCAAATTTGTGCTAATGACTGCATTTACCATGATGCCTTGGGGTCACAAATGCTGGAATGGAAGACAGGGTGCTCCCCATTTTGACTGTTGTAATTAAGGCTCCCGTGAGCCTCTGAGCTGACGAGCTCGGGTGAAGCACCTGTGCGCCTTCTTGAGTGGTACTTAAACCTGTGAATACTTTCAAGGCGGCATTTCAAGCAACCCTGCCAGCTACACGTTGCTCTTCGCTGATGACGGCCAAATAGCCAGAAACACGTGTCCGAAGATACGGCACTCGCCGCACCAACTTATGGTGAAAAACTTTCAAAACTTTATTCAAATTCGTGCTAATGACTGCATTTACCATGATGCCTTGGGGTCACAAATGCTGGAATGGAAGACAGGGTGCTCCCCATTTTGACTGTTGTAATTAAGGCTCCCGTGAGCCTCTGAGCTGACGAGCTCGGGTGAAGCACCTGTGCGCCTTCTTGAGTGGTACTTAAACCTGTGAATACTTTCAAGGCGGCATTTCAAGCAACCCTGCCAGCTACACGTTGCTCTTCGCTGATGACGGCCAAATAGCCAGAAACACGTGTCCGAAGATACGGCACTCGCCGCACCAACTTATGGTGAAAAACTTTCAAAACTTTATTCAAATTCGTGCTAATGACTGCATTTACCATGATGCCTTGGGGTCACAAATGCTGGAATGGAAGACAGGGTGCTCCCCATTTTGACTGTTGTAATTAAGGCTCCCGTGAGCCTCTGAGCTGACGAGCTCGGGTGAAGCACCTGTGCGCCTTCTTGAGTGGTACTTAAACCTGTGAATACTTTCAAGGCGGCATTTCAAGCAACCCTGCCAGCTACACGTTGCTCTTCGCTGATGACGGCCAAATAGCCAGAAACACGTGTCCGAAGATACGGCACTCGCCGCACCAACTTATGGTGAAAAACTTTCAAAACTTTATTCAAATTCGTGCTAATGACTGCATTTACCATGATGCCTTGGGGTCACAAATGCTGGAATGGAAGACAGGGTGCTCCCCATTTTGACTGTTGTAATTAAGGCTCCCGTGAGCCTCTGAGCTGACGAGCTCGGGTGAAGCACCTGT
This sequence comes from Pleurodeles waltl, assembly GCF_031143425.1. Taxonomy (NCBI): domain Eukaryota; kingdom Metazoa; phylum Chordata; class Amphibia; order Caudata; family Salamandridae; genus Pleurodeles; species Pleurodeles waltl. The sequence continues at coordinate 902,379,689 of NC_090448.1, read as the reverse complement.
GCGCCTTCTTGAGTGGTACTTAAACCTGTGAATACTTTCAAGGCGGCATTTCAAGCAACCCTGCCAGCTACACGTTGCTCTTCGCTGATGACGGCCAAATAGCCAGAAACACGTGTCCGAAGATACGGCACTCGCCGCACCAACTTATGGTGAAAAACTTTCAAAACTTTATTCAAATTCGTGCTAATGACTGCATTTACCATGATGCCTTGGGGTCACAAATGCTGGAATGGAAGACAGGGTGCTCCCCATTTTGACTGTTGTAATTAAGGCTCCCGTGAGCCTCTGAGCTGACGAGCTCGGGTGAAGCACCTGTGCGCCTTCTTGAGTGGTACTTAAACCTGTGAATACTTTCAAGGCGGCATTTCAAGCAACCCTGCCAGCTACACGTTGCTCTTCGCTGATGACGGCCAAATAGCCAGAAACACGTGTCCGAAGATACGGCACTCGCTGCACCAACTTATGGTGAAAAACTTTCAAAACTTTATTCAAATTCGTGCTAATGACTGCATTTACCATGATGCCTTGGGGTCACAAATGCTGGAATGGAAGACAGGGTGCTCCCCATTTTGACTGTTGTAATTAAGGCTCCCGTGAGCCTCTGAGCTGACGAGCTCGGGTGAAGCACCTGTGCGCCTTCTTGAGTGGTACTTAAACCTGTGAATACTTTCAAGGCGGCATTTCAAGCAACCCTGCCAGCTACACGTTGCTCTTCGCTGATGACGGCCAAATAGCCAGAAACACGTGTCCGAAGATACGGCACTCGCCGCACCAACTTATGGTGAAAAACGTTCAAAACTTTATTCAAATTCGTGCTAATGACTGCATTTACCATGATGCCTTGGGGTCACAAATGCTGGAATGGAAGACAGGGTGCTCCCCATTTTGACTGTTGTAATTAAGGCTCCCGTGAGCCTCTGAGCTGACGAGCTCGGGTGAAGCACCTGTGCGCCTTCTTGAGTGGTACTTAAACCTGTGAATACTTTCAAGGCGGCATTTCAAGCAACCCTGCCAGCTACACGTTGCTCTTCGCTGATGACGGCCAAATAGCCAGAAACACGTGTCCGAAGATACGGCACTCGCCGCACCAACTTATGGTGAAAAACTTTCAAAACTTTATTCAAATTCGTGCTAATGACTGCATTTACCATGATGCCTTGGGGTCACAAATGCTGGAATGGAAGACAGGGTGCTCCCCATTTTGACTGTTGTAATTAAGGCTCCCGTGAGCCTCTGAGCTGACGAGCTCGGGTGAAGCACCTGTGCGCCTTCTTGAGTGGTACTTAAACCTGTGAATACTTTCAAGGCGGCATTTCAAGCAACCCTGCCAGCTACACGTTGCTCTTCGCTGATGACGGCCAAATAGCCAGAAACACGTGTCCGAAGATACGGCACTCGCCGCACCAACTTATGGTGAAAAACTTTCAAAACTTTATTCAAATTCGTGCTAATGACTGCATTTACCATGATGCCTTGGGGTCACAAATGCTGGAATGGAAGACAGGGTGCTCCCCATTTTGACTGTTGTAATTAAGGCTCCCGTGAGCCTCTGAGCTGACGAGCTCGGGTGAAGCACCTGTGCGCCTTCTTGAGTGGTACTTAAACCTGTGAATACTTTCAAGGCGGCATTTCAAGGAACCCTGCCAGCTACACGTTGCTCTTCGCTGATGACGGCCAAATAGCCAGAAACACGTGTCCGAAGATACGGCACTCGCTGCACCAACTTATGGTGAAAAACTTTCAAAACTTTATTCAAATTCGTGCTAATGACTGCATTTACCATGATGCCTTGGGGTCACAAATGCTGGAATGGAAGACAGGGTGCTCCCCATTTTGACTGTTGTAATTAAGGCTCCCGTGAGCCTCTGAGCTGACGAGCTCGGGTGAAGCACCTGTGCGCCTTCTTGAGTGGTACTTAAACCTGTGAATACTTTCAAGGCGGCATTTCAAGCAACCCTGCCAGCTACACGTTGCTCTTCGCTGATGACGGCCAAATAGCCAGAAACACGTGTCCGAAGATACGGCACTCGCCGCACCAACTTATGGTGAAAAACTTTCAAAACTTTATTCAAATTCGTGCTAATGACTGCATTTACCATGATGCCTTGGGGTCACAAATGCTGGAATGGAAGACAGGGTGCTCCCCATTTTGACTGTTGTAATTAAGGCTCCCGTGAGCCTCTGAGCTGACGAGCTCGGGTGAAGCACCTGTGCGCCTTCTTGAGTGGTACTTAAACCTGTGAATACTTTCAAGGCGGCATTTCAAGCAACCCTGCCAGCTACACGTTGCTCTTCGCTGATGACGGCCAAATAGCCAGAAACACGTGTCCGAAGATACGGCACTCGCCGCACCAACTTATGGTGAAAAACTTTCAAAACTTTATTCAAATTCGTGCTAATGACTGCATTTACCATGATGCCTTGGGGTCACAAATGCTGGAATGGAAGGCAGGGTGCTCCCCATTTTGACTGTTGTAATTAAGGCTCCCGTGAGCCTCTGAGCTGACGAGCTCGGGTGAAGCACCTGTGCGCCTTCTTGAGTGGTACTTAAACCTGTGAATACTTTCAAGGCGGCATTTCAAGCAACCCTGCCAGCTACACGTTGCTCTTCGCTGATGACGGCCAAATAGCCAGAAACACGTGTCCGAAGATACGGCACTCGCCGCACCAACTTATGGTGAAAAACTTTCAAAACTTTATTCAAATTCGTGCTAATTACTGCATTTACCATGATGCCTTGGGGTCACAAATGCTGGAATGGAAGACAGGGTGCTCCCCATTTTGACTGTTGTAATTAAGGCTCCCGTGAGCCTCTGAGCTGACGAGCTCGGGTGAAGCACCTGTGCGCCTTCTTGAGTGGTACTTAAACCTGTGAATACTTTCAAGGCGGCATTTCAAGCAACCCTGCCAGCTACACGTTGCTCTTCGCTGATGACGGCCAAATAGCCAGAAACACGTGTCCGAAGATACGGCACTCGCCGCACCAACTTATGGTGAAAAACTTTCAAAACTTTATTCAAATTCGTGCTAATGACTGCATTTACCATGATGCCTTGGGGTCACAAATGCTGGAATGGAAGACAGGGTGCTCCCCATTTTGACTGTTGTAATTAAGGCTCCCGTGAGCCTCTGAGCTGACGAGCTCGAGTGAAGCACCTGTGCGCCTTCTTGAGTGGTACTTAAACCTGTGAATACTTTCAAGGCGGCATTTCAAGCAACCCTGCCAGCTACACGTTGCTCTTCGCTGATGACGGCCAAATAGCCAGAAACACGTGTCCGAAGATACGGCACTCGCCGCACCAACTTATGGTGAAAAACTTTCAAAACTTTATTCAAATTTGTGCTAATGACTGCATTTACCATGATGCCTTGGGGTCACAAATGCTGGAATGGAAGACAGGGTGCTCCCCATTTTGACTGTTGTAATTAAGGCTCCCGTGAGCCTCTGAGCTGACGAGCTCGGGTGAAGCACCTGTGCGCCTTCTTGAGTGGTACTTAAACCTGTGAATACTTTCAAGGCGGCATTTCAAGCAACCCTGCCAGCTACACGTTGCTCTTCGCTGATGACGGCCAAATAGCCAGAAACACGTGTCCGAAGATACGGCACTCGCCGCACCAACTTATGGTGAAAAACTTTCAAAACTTTATTCAAATTCGTGCTAATGACTGCATTTACCATGATGCCTTGGGGTTACAAATGCTGGAATGGAAGACAGGGTGCTCCCCATTTTGACTGTTGTAATTAAGGCTCCCGTGAGCCTCTGAGCTGACGAGCTCGGGTGAAGCACCTGTGCGCCTTCTTGAGTGGTACTTAAACCTGTGAATACTTTCAAGGCGGCATTTCAAGCAACCCTGCCAGCTACACGTTGCTCTTCGCTGATGACGGCCAAATAGCCAGAAACACGTGTCCGAAGATACGGCACTCGCCGCACCAACTTATGGTGAAAAACTTTCAAAACTTTATTCAAATTCGTGCTAATGACTGCATTTACCATGATGCCTTGGGGTCACAAATGCTGGAATGGAAGACAGGGTGCTCCCCATTTTGACTGTTGTAATTAAGGCTCCCGTGAGCCTCTGAGCTGACGAGCTCGGGTGAAGCACCTGTGCGCCTTCTTGAGTGGTACTTAAACCTGTGAATACTTTCAAGGCGGCATTTCAAGCAACCCTGCCAGCTACACGTTGCTCTTCGCTGATGACGGCCAAATAGCCAGAAACACGTGTCCGAAGATACGGCACTCGCCGCACCAACTTATGGTGAAAAACTTTCAAAACTTTATTCAAATTCGTGCTAATGACTGCATTTACCATGATGCCTTGGGGTCACAAATGCTGGAATGGAAGACAGGGTGCTCCCCATTTTGACTGTTGTAATTAAGGCTCCCGTGAGCCTCTGAGCTGACGAGCTCGGGTGAAGCACCTGTGCGCCTTCTTGAGTGGTACTTAAACCTGTGAATACTTTCAAGGCGGCATTTCAAGCAACCCTGCCAGCTACACGTTGCTCTTCGCTGATGACGGCCAAATAGCCAGAAACACGTGTCCGAAGATACGGCACTCGCCGCACCAACTTATGGTGAAAAACTTTCAAAACTTTATTCAAATTCGTGCTAATGACTGCATTTACCATGATGCCTTGGGGTCACAAATGCTGGAATGGAAGACAGGGTGCTCCCCATTTTGACTGTTGTAATTAAGGCTCCCGTGAGCCTCTGAGCTGACGAGCTCGGGTGAAGCACCTGTGCGCCTTCTTGAGTGGTACTTAAACCTGTGAATACTTTCAAGGCGGCATTTCAAGCAACCCTGCCAGCTACACGTTGCTCTTCGCTGATGACGGCCAAATAGCCAGAAACACGTGTCCGAAGATACGGCACTCGCCGCACCAACTTATGGTGAAAAACTTTCAAAACTTTATTCAAATTCGTGCTAATGACTGCATTTACCATGATGCCTTGGGGTCACAAATGCTGGAATGGAAGACAGGGTGCTCCCCATTTTGACTGTTGTAATTAAGGCTCCCGTGAGCCTCTGAGCTGACGAGCTCGGGTGAAGCACCTGTGCGCCTTCTTGAGTGGTACTTAAACCTGTGAATACTTTCAAGGCGGCATTTCAAGCAACCCTGCCAGCTACACGTTGCTCTTCGCTGATGACGGCCAAATAGCCAGAAACACGTGTCCGAAGATACGGCACTCGCCGCACCAACTTATGGTGAAAAACGTTCAAAACTTTATTCAAATTCGTGCTAATGACTGCATTTACCATGATGCCTTGGGGTCACAAATGCTGGAATGGAAGACAGGGTGCTCCCCATTTTGACTGTTGTAATTAAGGCTCCCGTGAGCCTCTGAGCTGACGAGCTCGGGTGAAGCACCTGTGCGCCTTCTTGAGTGGTACTTAAACCTGTGAATACTTTCAAGGCGGCATTTCAAGCAACCCTGCCAGCTACACGTTGCTCTTCACTGATGACGGCCAAATAGCCAGAAACACGTGTCCGAAGATACGGCACTCGCCGCACCAACTTATGGTGAAAAACTTTCAAAACTTTATTCAAATTCGTGCTAATGACTGCATTTACCATGATGCCTTGGGGTCACAAATGCTGGAATGGAAGACAGGGTGCTCCCCATTTTGACTGTTGTAATTAAGGCTCCCGTGAGCCTCTGAGCTGACGAGCTCGGGTGAAGCACCTGTGCGCCTTCGTGAGTGGTACTTAAACCTGTGAATACTTTCAAGGCGGCATTTCAAGCAACCCTGCCAGCTACACGTTGCTCTTCGCTGATGACGGCCAAATAGCCAGAAACACGTGTCCGAAGATACGGCACTCACCGCACCAACTTATGGTGAAAAACTTTCAAAACTTTATTCAAATTCGTGCTAATGACTGCATTTACCATGATGCCTTGGGGTCACAAATGCTGGAATGGAAGACAGGGTGCTCCCCATTTTGACTGTTGTACTTCATTTAATGCTGGAAAAAATTACTTCTAACAAAGTGTGGCAAAAATGGCATTCAACTATCGATTCTAGGAAAAATAAACACACTAGTCTACCATACATAAGACCAGATTTATTCCATATAGTATTTGCACCATCTTGCGCCTATCGCTGGAATAACCACATCACCATCTCTGTTACCTTTGCTTCTTTCTGGTTTCAGGAAACTCTTAAAGAAACATGTTAACCATAGCGGAGTAGGCTATAACGTTGGACCTTTTTATTTTTTATTTTTACATTTTATCACTAACGCATTATTATAATTTATATTTTCTGCATGTAAAGAGCCTTGGATAAAGGTGCAGTCATTAATCAACAAAATAACAATAGATTGCTTGGGTGGGGGCAGAGTAGAGATGGTCTGTGTGAAATTGAACCGCTATACCAAGACAGTGAGCCTGATTCTATTATGGAACTTCAGAACTCGATGAAGTTCTGTACTTTGTTATCGTATCAATCTGTAACCTTGGTGGTGGTGTGAGAGTCATTTGGAGAGCTGCCCGCCGAGCAGGACACCTGGGGCGTAACCTGGATTAAAGCTCCCTTACTTCATCCCTGTGGTCTCAACCTCATCAACACGTAGTACTGATGGCTTACTTCTGGACGCGAGGAGTAAGCCAGTAATGCTAAAAGACCGTATTGTTTGTGCACAGCAATTTCTTTGTGAACTGGGCCCCGAAAGTGTTCTCATGCATTACTCAACGTACACCCTTATTTTGATTAATCCAAGAAATATAATTTCTTTACTGAGCCTAAAAATGGTTTAATATAACATTCCCATCTTTCACTCATGCAAGCATTTTCATTATTTTGTGGTCAAGGCCAACACTTTCCTTTCCTGGGAAAGACCTTCGACCTAAAGTCAGCTCCAGTGGTAGTTACGAAATCCTCTGGTGTAGTATTGTCTTTATTAGTTACTGTGCACAATGTTGTTGTTTACTCACATGAACAACATTTGCCATTTCCCACAGAGTAGTGAAAATAAAATGTTTGCTCATAGTATGTTGATTTTGTCTTCTCTACGGAGCGAACATTATTCCCAGATCTTTCTCTATCAGGTCCTCTGTGAGGTCCAAATGCCACCTAATGGTTTCCACAGAAGATCTGTGCTACAGGGTTAGGTACACACACATCAAACACCTGGCTGGGCATCTCGGTACAAACTCTCCTGGTGGCACACAACAGTCATTTTTTTACTCCCCACTGAGGTTAGTGGGCAGCTCTCCCGCAAGTTGCAGAACCCCAGAGGAGAGAGTTTGGGAAGAAGAGGAGTCCATGAGTAGAATTTTGAAGCTTCACCTGTCACAGTTTCGTGGAGGTGCTCCTGGAATTATCATGCAAAAGCAGTTTTGACATGCATAAATGTAGATTTTGCACATTTATTCATGCATAAATGGAGTGCTGAGATGCAATTACACTTTAAACTTTTTTCTTTTCCCAAGAAAACTATCCCTGTAGAAGCCTCTTCCGCTGCACTCCCACCAATTTTAGTGGTTGTCCATTTCCCATTTTCACCCTGAAAAGTTTATATGCCTTCCTTGGAAAGACGTACATTTCTGACTCCTTCCAGAGTGGAAATGGGTAATTTATTAGTTTGTTGATACCCAAACCACGCATGTTTGTGGGTGCTCCCAAACTTTCAAGAGCATTCCCATCCAGGAACGATCGTTCCCACCTCCTGGGAGACTGTTTACTTCCACCAAATGTATTTTTGAGCAAATTGTTTTATGAATGTATATTTGTGTAACCCGGCTCTGTATTTACACACAATTTGAGATCTTAAGTTAAACTTACTCTTGCAAATTTCTTTTTAAATTCTATATTGAAGGCACGTTTTACCCAGGTCACCTTAGTCAGCGAATCCCACTAACCTTGAGATATTTTCGATGGAGAATCGTGGCACACCCTACCATTCAGTTATTGTGGAATGGTTTAGCCTAAGTATGTAATGAGACAGGTAAGCACTGCTAATAAGGTTTGGTAGCACAACATTTGGGACTTGAGTTGATTACACGCCTGCATGTGTCTCATTCTCACTGCAGATGTATTGTGACATCACCAGCCAGCTGTGATGCTCTGAGAGTGTCATCAGGGAAGCAAATGCTGCACTGCTGTAACAATGTCCTCTTTTTTTAGGTGAAACTGGTCAGCATTGACGCTGCAGAGATAGCTGATGGAAACCCATCTATGGTCCTTGGCTTGATATGGAACATAATCTTGTTTTTCCAGGTGAGCAGATTTCTGATCTTGTTAACTGCCTGGCTGCATCTTGTGTGGTTGAACTACTAGTGCAAGAAAGGGTGAATAGACTGTTAGTGTGAAATCCCCCTGTGAATGAAAACGCTGATGCTAGTAACCACAGTCATTATCTATGCTAGTGTCTGCACCTTGAGTCCCCATCGTCATAGTGCTTCTAGGCAGTTCAGTACAACAGCCATTGTCTTAAGTCACTATTTGTACTAGAACTTCCAAAGATAGTGCCTCCAGTTACAGGCAATGTCTGTCAAAAGTACCAGAGAGTCGATTTCTCCTTAATGCCAGTATTACCACAATTCCTAATCATCACTGATGTTGGTACTCCAAGTACTTCTAGTCACTATCCGTGTCGATATTGTCAGTCACTGTCAAACACCCATTGCGCCCATCAATTATTATTGCTTAGCTTGCAAATATTTGGAAAATGATGAGAAGAGTGTCACACTTAAATTCTGGCCTTGCATTGTGCTACACGTCGACCCTCCATGTGAAAGGTGTTCCATTTCACGTGGTCTATTACAGTGGGTGCTCTCTATAGGGAATGTTGAATGAATGAAAATCTTACATTTCGAAGACATCAATATGTCACACTTGAAAAGGTTACCAATTTTTTTTATGTGGCTGAGCAGAAATGTCTAAATCTATCCCCATCTAGGATGAAGGGCTCTCTCTTAAAAAGTTTCTAAAACCTTGGATGGAAAGTGGTTGGACATCGATTGCCCATTGAGTGATTAATTGCAGATTTATCTAACGCTCCTACAGAACCTTGGAGAGATCATAACATTTTTGTTTAAAGACACATCTTTATAGGTTATTTTATCAATCTGAGTATTATTATTTATAAATGTAAATCCAGGCGTAACTCAACTCTTTATTCTGCTAAACCTGTTGCGATCTAAATGTACTGGATGTGGATTGATAAAAAACAGAGATGTGTAAAAAGCATACAGTTGAAAATCATGCTTTGAAACAATTACAGATTGCCAAATGTAACTCAAAAATTGTTTGAGACAGGAACCATATGATGAACTCATAACACCTGCAGGGACTAATAGGCAGTGTTCAGCATGGTTTTCACATGAGGGTAAAGTGATATATATTTTTAAAGGAAGTCAACATGATTAAAAGCACGGTATTTGAAATCTGAAGTAAATGCATGGATAAGGGCTGTCTGTCTGTCTACATGTGTGCATGTTTGTGCTTGCCTTTGTATGTCCTTGCAAGTGTTTGATACTGGCAGTAGGTATAAGCTGATGGTCACTAGTGCTATTCTTGGCTAATGGTTTTCTTTGTGGATCATGCCTACTATAGCATTTCCTCTGTTTTGCTTGCTTGTCCTTATTGCAAACCCTGTGTGGTGGCTTTTATTGCTTCGCTTCCCAGTTGTTGTCTTTATTACTTATTTTGCCAGCTATTGTGCTGTATCTGTGTTTTGCCTGATATTATCATTGTGACTTATACCTAATTTGGTCATTGTCATTTATTGACCAGTTAATTAAAACCATTACAAATACAAGTAAAAGAAAAGAAAAAAAAAGAACCCATGTGAAGCAGGATCATTATGAAACTATAAGGCTTAAAACGGTGAAAGAAATAAAAGACTAAGGTGGTCATTACGACCCTGGCGGTCAGAGACCGCCAGGGGTAATGTGGCGTCCGTACCGCCAACAGGCTGGCGGTACGGAGGCCCTTATTACGACCGCGGCGGTAGCGCCGCGGTCGCACCGCCGGGGCTGGCGGTTTCCCGCCGTTTTAGCCCCGGCGGTGATAATCCGCAAGCAGCACTGCCCTGGGGATTATGACACCCATACCGCCAGCCTGTTTCTTGCACCGCCAGGAAGAGGCTGGCGGTAAGGGGTGTCCTGGGGCCCCTGGGGGCCCCTGCACTGCCCATGCCACTGGCATGGGCAGTGCAGGGGCCCCCTAACAGGGCCCCAACCAGCTTTTCACTGTCTGTGTAGCAGACAGTGAAAAGCGCAACTGGTGCAACTGCACCCGTTGCACGGCCGCAACACCGCCGGCTCTATTAGGAGCCGGCTCCTATGTTGCGGCCTCATCCCCGCCGGCCCAGCGGGAATGTCATAATGGGGGCCGCACAGCGGTTACCGCCTGGCGGCCGGCGGTAGCCGCCCGCGAAGGTCGTAATGACCCCCTAAATGTTATGTGCTCTGCTGGCTACTCCGTTACCTGGGATAGTGCCCTCCTGAGTGCTGTCACATATTTTGCACACCTTGCCAAAGCCCAGGGAGCAGAGTGTGAAAAGCAAATGTTAGATATCTCCATACAGGACCAGGCTCCGAGAGCCGATGCCAATGGTACTATTAGTTGTCTTCTTTCGGCCGCTAGTCCAGGACAGCAGCACAGCAGGTGTAGCCAGGTTTCTTGTGGCTATGAGTAGAGTCTACAGACGCTTTTTTGCCTATGTGTGGGCCAGGAAGGATTAAAATCTTTAGTTGGGAGGGCTAATGTTCTCATGTAGAGAATTTGGTGGCGAATACCTGCGTTTATTGCTGCAAGGAGGTATGGTTGAGGGGCTCCAACCAAATAGGAGTCACTTAGCACAGGCACAGTTATGGGTGGTTTGGCTAACGCTAAGTCGGACTCGCAGGAGAGTTCCGTTGCTCTTTTGTTAATTAATGTTTTACAAGCAGCATAAGTCCATGTGTCTGATAGCTGGATGGATTCGCCCATTTCGAAAGTCTTCTGCGCCTTACTTAATTGCATGTGCCATGGGTTGCCAGGGATCTCGAATATCATTCTCATGTATGGTTTTAGTGTGTGCGAGTTGGCCTTCCTGAGACTAATGTAATATTTTAGGGTTCCCGCTTGGCAGTCTATTGGTTGTTATTTTAGGCCCATTTCCAATCTGAGTCTGGTGCGACGGGTGTACTTTGGTTGTTGTAACATATTTAAGTATGCCCTGCAATGGGCCTGTTCTATAGTAGATTCCAGGGACCCCGGGAATGCCAAGTGACAATATTGCAGAGCAGGTAGTAAGGTCGCCTTTGTTACTCTCAGTATTGGTGCAGCCGAGGTGCTTCTGAGTTGCTTATTCAGGTTGGCAAGCTTGTATGCGATGGCAGCAGCTTTCTGTCTGATTGTGTTTTTCTGTGCCCCTGTCATGTTGTTTTCTGTGAACCACACCCCCAAGTAGTTGTATTTCCTGGCTGCACGGATAATGTAACTTCCCAATTGCCACGTTGTGAGTTTTTTTATGCTTGTACCTTCCGAATATTAGGACTTTGGTCTTTTCATGATTGATCTGCAACTGATAGACCTTGTTAAAGTTATTCAGGGCATTTAGAGATCGCTGTTACCCAGTTTTCGTACAGTCCATTATCACGATGTCGTGCACATACTGGATGATTTGGAGTCTTGTGGGGCCCAACATCGGTAGAACCAAACAGCTACCTTTCAAGTATTTCTCCAAATCTGCAGTATACAGGTTAAATAGTAGCGGGGCCAGGACACAACCCTGTTTTAGGCCTCTGTTCGTTTCTATTTTCCGTGATAGTGACGTGGGCCCGGTACGGACCCAGACCCAGGTACTGGAATAGAGTGAGGTGATGGCTTTTAAGAGGTGTGCTGGAATGCCCCAGAGTGATAACTTTTTCCACAGTGTATTGCGATCGACCGTGTCGAAGGCCGCGCTGTAATCAACAAAACAGCAAAATAACGTCTGTCGACCATAGTTGACTACCTGCTGTTGTAGGTATCCAAGTACCACAATGTTATCCACTGTTGAGGCCCCCGCTCTGAAGCCAGATTGAAAGAGTGGCTGGATTTTGCACTCTTCTACCCAGACTTCCAACTGATCCAGCAGTAGTCGGGCATACATTTTGGCCTCCACATCCAGGAGGGCAATTAGTCAGTAGTTTGTAGGTAGGGAGCGGTCCCTCTTTTTGTAGATTGGAAACAGTATGGAACCTCTCCAGGGCTTCAGGACTGTGGTTAGGTAATACGCATTATTGAAGAGGTTTGTCAGCTTCTCTGCCCAGGCCGATGGGGCACATTTGAACAATGTAGAAGGTAAACCATTGGGTCTCTGCGCCCCGTCCTTCCTAGTCCTTTTTATGACATACTCAGTCATAGTCTTAGAAAAGGTGGTTACTGTTGTTAGCGAGAGATTGTCGCTTTGGGGGGTCAGCGGGTAATGAACACTGTCCGGCTGTTGCTGGCAACACTTAAGGATGAGCCGGTGTTTGTGTATAGGGTGGTTACATGCAAAACCCATGCATGCTCTGATACCCCGTTCTTTCTTGATTTATGCTTATTTCGTAGTTTGTTTACATAGTCCCAGAAGCAGGCTTGATTGGGGTCTTTAAGAAGCTGGGATAGGGTATCCCGTTCCTTCCTGTCTTTTTTCCCCCTTGTGCTCCCATACCAGTTTCTTAAGGGAACTTCTGCTGTTTGATACCTGCACTGCTGTATCTGGTGTGGGCTTTTGCTTATGTCTGCGTAGGGCTCTGCGGAGTGCCCGCCTTTCTCCAAGCAGGTTGTTGTCCATGTGTGTTGTTGTGCCTCTTTGGGCCAGGAGGGTGGCATGAGTATACCGCAAATTGGCCCTCAGCAGCTTGTGCAGATCTTCCACCACCTTCGTCCACCATTCTAGGGATGTGATTGGTGCCTGGGGCTGGGCACTTACCCATTGGGTTATTTTGGATGCATCTTCAGGTCTCCATTTTATTCTTCTCACCAGATGAACTTGCTCAGTGCCTGTTGAAACCCCTGCCACCACCTGCTGTTCAGCTGCTTGAGCTTGAAGTTCAATTGTACATTTCAGTGGATTGTGGTCGCTCTCCGCTCTCTCTGTAATTTCAAAGTGGCTGACGCTCTGCTTGAGCTTTTCCGATAGGTAGATGTAATCGATGGTCGAGCCACCCTTAAATGATGGAGGAAGGAGGCACCCAATACGATTGTCCCTTTGCTCCTGTCGGGTTGACGATAGACTAAAGGTTGTGAGGAAATTTTGGAATAGCTGACGGCCTCCGTCCAAAGGGGCGTCCTCTGTATTTGCATCAAGCCCCTGTATGTTAAAATCACCCATCATAATCATTTCGTGGCCGGGGTGTGTGAAGATGACCATTTCCAAGCTTTTCAGGAGTTCAAGAATTAATTCTGCTTTAAATTTGCTTGGCGCATTTATATAGCAGTTAATTAATATGAGATCCACATTTTGCTGGTCAATGGTCACACCACTAATTGTTATTACTTGGGCCATTTTGCTCACGATGTTGAGCTCAGTGGCTACCAGGCGAACCGCATGTTTTATGAAGATGGATAATCCGCCAGATGGACGACCAAAAATGCTGGGGAGCGTGGCTGACTGGAAGATTTTGTAAAAGCCTGGCAATAGAGAAGGAGCACATTCCCAGGTTTCTTGCATGCAAACAATGTCATTGGAGTATAGATAGGACGTAGCGGCTTTGGATCTGCAGATGCTCCTGATGCCTGCCACATTCCATGACAGAAATGACAGAGTTTTCCGTGCTTGTGTAGGGTGGTGCTCCGTGATCCGCATGGTGCTAGGGCTGATACCTTGGATCATCCTGATCCCTCCGCTTGCTTTGTGAATGTGTTTGGGTAATTGTGTGAACTTCTCTTCTGTTTTGAGTGCAGACTATGGTTATGGTCTGTGGCGCCACAGCTGCGTTAATCGTGTGGTTTTGCCCCCCCACCTGAGCCTCTTAAAACCGATTTCCGCTCTAGTGAGTGAACAGTTTTAAGAGGATATATGGATACTTATATGGTGGGGGGATGTGTAGTTCGATGCCCCAGTCTGTGAACCGCTCCCTTGCTTCCCAGACTGCTGTCCTCTGTCCCACTGTTTTCCAAGATGTTTTAGTGATCTTGTTTTTTCCATTCAGTGCCGGGGACACAAACCTTACCCATTCCATATCTTCCGAGGTAATATGCCTGAGTGAGGGAATTTGGGTAAATAGACACAATAAATTCCCTCTGTTTAGAGTATCTATGAGTCCTTTTGAGGTGAAATGTGGAATAAACATAAGGTCCAAAGAATCCTGCTCCATAGGGTCTAATGTGGCTTGGCCCACTGGCAGTGCTTCTGAGTTAACCCAGTGGGTGGGACCTCTCCCGTTAGGGGCATAGTGAATTGAGTTTACTGCTGAAGCAATAATTTGGGCTGTTTCTGTGGGTTGAAATGGTTGTGCCCTCCTTGTGGCAATTTGCTGCTCTTGATAGTAGGTCTGTGTGCTATGTGCCCTGGTATTCTCCCTTGCCCCTTCCACGGAGGTACAATCTATTGTGGGCTTCGCCTAAAATGTTAGCGGGGAGGGCCTTGCTTGTTGAGTCTTTTGATCATTAAAGGAGGGCTGGGCCCCTGGGCTGGCGGATAAGGCGAGTGGGCCGCTATTCCTGTTAGCTGAGGTCGCGCCCGACCCGATTATTTCACCTGCGTCGAGGCTCCCGGAGGTCAGCGTTGTTTGCGCTACTGTTTGATCTTGTAATTGAGCCTGGGAGAAGACCATGGAGAGGGAGATGAGACTTTCCCTTCCTCGTGTTGGATGGCCATCACCAGTTCTGCCTTGTGTTCTTGTTGCTGGGCTATAGGTGAGGTGCGTCCCTGAAACATTGTGAGGTACTTCACAATGCATTTGGTTTCTGTTGCTTCTGAGACATTGCTTATTTTGTGCCCTTTGACTGATCTGACTTGGGTCCTGTGTTTCCAGGCTTGTTTTTTTCATTTCTTTCTTGCTCTCTTTGTGAGGGCTGTGGATGGCTCTTGAGAGGACTTGATGGGGTGGGTGCATGATATTGTGGGTTCGCCGAGAGTTGTAATCACATCTTTGGCAATGATTGCCAATGGTTCATTGGGGTGAGTATGGTACCCAAGGGGAGACCGTCCGCCCAAAGGTCTTGAAATAGAGGGCTACTTGTGTTTATTCTCACTATGGCGATCTTTTGGCCTTGAATGTGGGCTGTTTGGGTGAGCTTACCCCTTTGGTGGGGCAAGGTGGATTTTGCAGCCTTGTCAGTGCTTGCTGTTGGCTTGACTGCTTCCACTAATTCTCGCAGAAAGAACGGTAGGTCACATAACTTTTCAAGGATCGGCGAGCATGGACATTGAGATCCCTTCATTGTAGTAGCAAGGAGCTTCTCAATATTAGTTATCTTTGTTCTGACATCCAGCAGATATGTAGTCCAGCGACTGAAATAGGTCCAGTTGAGGCTCCATCTTGTTTGACTGACATATGAGTATACTGGCCATGATGTCCTGGGAGGCTCTGATGGCCGGCAGCTCTTGTGCGTTTGTGGGGCACTCATGAGTTGTGATAACTGATGGGCTGTCTCCATCCTCTTCCTTTTCATAGTGTTTTGTTGCTGTTACTGCTGTTACTGTTGTAGTAAGAGAGAGAGTTCTGTTAATCTGCTCCTCTAGGTTATTGAGGAACTGCTTGGATAGTGCCCCTAGCTCCTGGTCTGAATTGCTA
Source organism: Pleurodeles waltl (assembly GCF_031143425.1). Classification (NCBI taxonomy): domain Eukaryota; kingdom Metazoa; phylum Chordata; class Amphibia; order Caudata; family Salamandridae; genus Pleurodeles; species Pleurodeles waltl. Next base: position 902,363,988 of record NC_090448.1, on the reverse strand, counting down.
GACCTCCCTTTGGCGATTGGCAAAATTGTTGATTTGCCACAAGGTGAGAGCTCAGGGGGTTGACTGTCTCCGTCTGCTCTGCTTGTGCCGCTTGCACGGGGGAACCACTCAAATTTGCCAATTACTTGAGCAATTGTGGTGACATTGTTTGTTGCTGGTTTGTGTTCCTCCGATTTGTTGGCGTGCTTGTTGGCCGTGTCTGCTGTAGCAAATAGGTCTTTGTACAATGATGGTTGCGGAGAGACCACTGGAAGGAGGCAATCCGCCGTGGAATTGAAACACTGAAAAGCAGTGTCGGCTATGATGGAAAAGACAGTGGTCAAGGGTGCCAGTGGTGCAGCGCGAGCTTGTGACAGGGAGTCATCATATTCTGCCAAGTCATGGTGGCCAGTTGTTAGTAGAGCTGGACATGAAAGGGATCTATGGGCTCTGATCCCTTCTGTGGGACTGTCTGTGTCTGTGGATATGTCTGGCGAGCTCGTGCCTTGTGCGGGAATTTGTTCCTCTGTGCTGGTTCGGCTATCGGCTTCCTCCTCTGCTGCATGCGACCTTACATGCTTTCTTCCCCACTCTGGGCTACCTGTTGCCTTTCTGCGCAGGAAGCGGACTATGGAGTCCCTTCCTTCAAGTCGGGCCTGTCTGGCCTGTGCAGCCGTCTGTTCTGAGAGCGGCTCCGCCTCCTCGGACTCCCTTTCAGCTGACGGGTTGGCCCGTGCGCCCTCCCGGACGTTTTGGTTGTGGGGTCGAGCAATCCCCCATTTCTTGTCCTTGTCAACGAGTATTGTATTTCCTTTTGGGCATTGCCTTTGGGGTCACAGGTCACTATGGAGGTTGGTGTGCAGGGCGGTCTGGGGACTCCGCACGTAGCGAACTCCTGGCCCCTGGCACCTCCCTTCGCTGTCTGTCTCTTTATTACACTGTGAGCTTTGGCTGCGTCGGCTTACGTTGCTGAGCGGCACCTCTCCTCCACGTCCGTGAGTGCTGGTCGCCTGGTCATGGGGGGGTACGAGCACGCTGCCAGGAACTATGGCCAGGCCGTGGGTCGGTGTGTAGCTGCGCCGATGGATAAGTTGGAGAGGTAAGAGGGAGGAGAGCAGCAGCGCTGTCCTGGCTGCCCTGCGCCCTGCTCCTGGCCCTACGGGCTCCTTCCCTTTTCCTGGCACTGGCAAGGACCACGAGGGGCCACAAGGGGCCTATCCTTGCTACCCCCCTGCGTCTGCGTCCCGTGACCTGCGACCTGCTCCCAAACCTCGCCGCAGGCTGGGCTGAGCAGGGCTGTGCTGGGCTGTGCGGTGATGCTCTGTGGCTGCCAGGGGCCAAGTGCGCAAGGGGCACTTACCGGAGGGCTGCTGGTACGGCTGGGGCTGGGGGCCGTACTCTGGACCTCTGGGCACCTGGACGACAGCAGGGATGCAGGGGTGCAAGGGAGAGGCTGTTGGTGGCAAGGCCCCGCCCCCCCGCAAGCCGCACCCGGTCGGGCCGCTTCCGCGGGAGTCGGCAGGGTTGCTGCCGCTGCTGCAGTTAAGGCTGCAGGGGCCCCCACGGCACAGTCTCTGTGCTTCCCTCCTCAGAACGCCGCGGCTTCGCTGGGCGTCTCCACGCTTCGCCTGCTGCTCCTGGTGCCTGGCGAGGTGCGGTGCGAGTTTCCGGTTCCGGCGCATTTCCGAGTGGCAGGGATGATGTGTAAAGACCCTAATTTGGTCATTGTTTTTTATCCGTGATCCTGCATTATTGTATTTGTGCTCTGACTTGTAAAGTCTTGGCTGGTAAGTGTTGCCTGATATAGTAACATGTTCAATCCAGTCTTTGTGAATGTGTGAGTCTGACGTACTTTAATTTAAGTATGTCACAGAATAGCAGTTAATATGTGTAACAAGGTAGAACACGTGGCAGCAGCTCAGACACCAAACTCCTTGGATTGGCCTTGCCTTTTATCCTTCATGGTCTCGGTATCACATAATTTGTACCTGTTTTCTGTGCTTCCTGGGTCATAAGCAGATGGACCAATCCTGTCTTTTTCTACTCAGTTATCACAAAAGGCCCCTCACAGAGAGGTATTGAGTAAAGTTTTAAAACAGACCTCTTACCCTAACCTGTACAATAACCTGTTTCAAGAAACATAAGGTCAAAAGAGTGAATCTGGAACACAAATCATTAAATTAAACTTCTTACTTGGGTTTCAATCACTCACCGACAATTCAATTCCAAGTTTGGCTTCTCCACTCAAGGAAGTTGTACATCAGCCAAGCCATTAGTGAGTCAATTCATATTTTTGAATGAGAAAAAGACTTCAATTCATCCACTAGATCTTACTGCAACACATTTGTCAAATCATTTTTTAATAACTCGCAATCCATCTTTTTTTTATCTTGCATATCATATAATACAGCAGACAGGAAGGGTTTTGCCATCCACCACCTCCACTTCCAGACGGAGTTCTAGGACTCAGACTCGAAATTAAGTTTTTGGGTGAATCTTACTGTATCTGACCTGAATTTCGTTCCTGAAGATTTTGATCAGTCTGCCAGAACACAATAGCCTCCTCCCATGAAGTCACAGAAAGTACAATTGTAATTGGAAATGAGAAAAGGAGTTAAGAATAGAGAGATAGAAGGATTTTTTTCATGGGTGGGTGGACCAAATCATGTCTGGGGCTATTGGTAGTTTGATTAGATGAACAGAATGAGAACGTTTTTGTAAGATTTGTAGTTCTTATAGAGGAGAAGACTTCTATTATATAACACGAGGAATGTGGAGAAAGAAGGTATGCGCTGCTACTTAGTGACATAGCATGCTGTACTCTATGAACCAGACACACAACCCTTGGAACTAGAACAAAGGTGCCAAGATAGGTTATGGAGCATTGCCGTGCTTCTCAATGAGATCATCTCTTCATATCAACCAGACATAATTAGCCATAAATTAAGCCACTCTGATCTGAACATGGCACTTGTTTAACATGAATTGACTGTAATTCCTAGCTCACCTGCAAATTGTTTTTGGTTTTGAACATTAATGCCTGCCAAAAATATTTGCTCCAAGGGCCCCTTTTGACATCCACAACCTTATTTGTAACATACCAAAGTTAATAATTCTCTTTTTTCCAGAGTCCAATCAGTGAGTTAGTAAGCACTTCATCCCAGCTTGGGACACAAGTAAGATATCTGGATATGAGCAATACAGGGCAGGCAATGCTGAAACAGAAGCATTCTTCCATTGATGAGGTAAGTAGAGGCATATAGATAAGCTGTGTGATAGGTCTATTATCTCCTGCAGCAAACTGCTCATTCAGCCCACTGACTAGAAATTCAGACAGCAGCAATTGGTTAAGTAATATTTTCAAGTGGATAAGTATATTCTGCAGAGAGAATAGGATATGATTGCAAGGTAGCTAAGTAGGTTGAACATTCACCGTCAAGATTGATAGGTAATTGTCAGGTAGGTAGTTAAAATTTTAGCAGAGTGGCACAGCTTTTCATTCCTCTGAATTTAGGTTTTGATGTGTGCTTTAGAAATAGTAAGTGTCCATTTTAAAAAGAAGAGGGCAAATTATTCAGGTTAACAATCAGCTAGGTTTAGTTGCCCTTAGGTAGTCTTGGTGAAATTTAGGACTTCTTCTGGCTTCTCAAAGATGTTAAAGTCTCCTTGCCATGCTACTTTCAGACTGATCAGTGCCACCATAAAAAATAGTTCCCATTATTTTTAGCTCAGCTCGGTAATTTCTCATTTCTCCTAGACTTTTGGCAAGGTGAAAGAGGAGTTGGTAGAACTTGTAAATGAGCATCCTGTTGGTGTTGAGCTTCTCCGCCTGGTTCTTCTCTTGTGTAATACCCTGTCTTTGATTGGAAAGTAAAACATGCCAGTTGTTCTTGGCAGGTCTCCCTACTTGGTAGACATATTAGGAATTCTGTGTGCTCCGGCAAGTATTAGCTGCTCCTAATGATTCTTTCATCAACCTGGGCCTCTCTCTGGAAAACTTGGTTTTCATTATCGCGGATTTTTTTTCTGTCTGACAATCCGCCTTTTCATTTAGTTGCTTAAGATTTTCGATGTGCTGCCCCTGAGTTGTTTTAATCTCAGTTACCTCCTTAAGCATGAGCATTCCCTTTGCCGTGGTGATATCTGCCTCAAGTCCTCTACTTTGGTACCACAGACCTTTGAGTTTGGTCGGATTGATTTGCTCTGTTGTTTATTATCTTTCAGATAGTTACAGGTTTTACTAGGCTGCTTGATCAGTACCAATTCTTCCTCTATTTCACTGGTGCTGATGAAGTTACTAAATTGATACAGTGTTCTGTACCATGAGCTTGCCTGAAGCACAAAGGTTGCATAATCAATTGTTTTTTTGTTGAATAGGTTTACAAGAGTTATTGGATGAGTAAAATGGTACATTTGGGGATCTGGTCATTGATTTATCTACCTGATTAATCTGCAGCATTAAGGGTGTTTGTTCTTAGCTACTGAGAGTATTGACTAATTCCATTATCAGACTAGACACACAGTGAATAGTCTTTATTATTGTGAGGAGTGTCAGTGGCATTGGGTGTGTCATTTGAGAGCAGATTGTGTTCCAGTAGGTGCATTACTACTCTGATCCTCCTTAGTCTGTTGATCAGCTCCATTGGCCTTTAAGTTAACAGGGCAGAAGAAATTATAATTTCCAAGTGCATGTTGCAGTTTTTGTCAGAAGATCAGCAGAGTGGGCGTATTCAGACCTGGTCCTTGTGGAGGACCTGTTGACTCATTTGCCTCAGCTGCATTATCTGTTTTGGTAGGGACAATGGCATGAACATGAACTTGTGTAACTGAAATACACTCCGATGCCCCCCGTCTGTCTTTTTAGCAGGTGTCTGATCTTTAGCACCTCTAATAGGCAAACATGCTGGTTGGTTTCCAGCCATAGGGTTATCATAAGCCAGCATATGTAGACTAGGAAGAAATGTCTGAGGTGTTCTGGAGCATTTCCTTCTGCTCAAGGGTTTCAAAAAGTGTCTCAACTAACCTGAGTAGATGTGAGGTTTTCATTTGCTTCTTCACCCTTCCAGCCCCTGCGCTCTGCTACCTCTCTTGGCAGGCTTCACATTTACCCACTTTTACATTTTGGTATGAACCATGAAATTGTATTTTTATATTTTCTAGTTGTTCATAGCTGTCCTACCTGTCTTCTGCTTACTCATCTTAAAGTACCTCATCTCATTTGCTGTGGCTTACAACCTCTTATCAGTAGTATCGCCCTTTCTTTTCCTTTCCTCTTTTTTCTTAAGCGTTTTTCTCCCCTCCCTCCTTTGTGGTTCGTTCTCATTCTTTTTCCTCTCTCCTTCAGCTCCTCTACTCAACTTGCCTGTTCTTTACTGTATTTTTTCTTCTCCTTTTTCTTCACCCTTTTTCTTACCCCTCCTCACTTCCTCACCTGCTCATCTCACCCTTTTCCTAACTTTCCATGTCTTCCTTCATTTCACTTCTCTTCTTTGCTCTCTAACCCTTCTATTTCCTCTTCCAGCCCCCCTCCACCTTTTTACCTTTATCTCACTTCTTCACCCCTTCATCCTGATTCCCACCCTCTATTGATAAATGTCCCTGCATGGCCGTTTTGTCCTTCGGCTTCCCTCCTCCTCTGCATCCTTCTCTCTTCTTCTCCTGTAGTTCTTGCTCTATTTCCTTATCCTTATCCCCACTCCCCCATTTCTTTTCTTCCTTTATTTAATGTATTGTCTCCCTCTCATTTTGGCTTTGCTGACAACTACATGAAGGAGAGGCACCAGATCATTATATCAAGTGTTTTAAGAAATGAGTAGCAGAAGTGGTAAATACAGTGCCCCATCTCTTGTCAGATTTCTCACTGCAGGCAAAGAACTGTGAAGCTAGCCTGTCATGTGACACAGCCTCACTGTCAGTATCACCACCAGAGCACTGTATCAGAATTTCTTTAACACAAATAATAGAAAAGTGGATACAATAAAGTCTTATTTGGCAGTCAAATCATTACAGGCAGCTTTCATTACTTCGGCAGAGTCTAAGACAACAATTCCATATGAATAATCAGGGAATCACATCTGCGCAAGTGGGCTGTAATCCAAAAACACTGGAAAGAACAGAGGAGAAGGCCACGCTACTCTGTGTTCTAGTATTGTACAAATATATTCTGTGAGAACAATCTTTGTAGCCTCTTGGCACCTTCCTCCTGGTTGTTTTTCTCTGTTGAGCATAGAGGCAGTCAGTAGCTCTGGTCAGGTCAGCCTATACCTCTGCAGCCACCGCCCTGCATGTAGACCTCCTGCGTGATTATTTTTTTTTACCTTCCAACACAGACAGTCGGTGACAGGCCACCAGAAATCAGCAAAGTAGTAAGGCATCTTCTAGAGCTGCCAAGAGGGAGATGAAAACCGACAGCCAGTGGTAAGATGGTTCGCAGGTAGAAGACAGGTCTAGAAAACCTCCAAAAGAATCACCAGAAACAACCAGCCCCAGTATTGGTCTCTATAGGTGTCACAGTCTGTGAGGAAAGGAGGAAGCCATAATCCAGCAAGCCTGTAGAGCATGGGACTGCAGGAATGGTGTCATAAGTGAGAAGCGTCTACAGCAGCAAACAGCCCGCAGCCCAGAATATCCAGTGGCTAACTTCAGATGCCAAACTCTTAGCAGCATTAAGCAGAATACTGAGTAGAAAACCTAGAAGAAGGTGACATAACAGGTTAATGACCAGCAACACACAATATCAGGAGCTAGGTGGAAAGCTGATCATTGGCAGCCCTCACAGCGGTCATCTTTGATCTCCTAGGCTTGAGCTGCGACTGCTAGAAAACCAGCATTTATTTTCAAAACAATCATTATATTCAGTACATGTGGATACATGGGCAAAAGAATGCATATGACATCCCAGTTAAAATCGCTACATATTGTGAGGGCCAGTAAGCAAGACATATTTTTTTTTTTTTTTTTAAGAACGAAGTGGGCAACTGTTATGTTGTCATTCTGTTGGCCTCCCCCACCGTCTCTCATACCCTAGGGGTTTCTGACAAGTGACCCCCTCCCTGGTGCAATCATTTGGTCCTGACCATGACATCAGGAGATAGTTAATAAATACATCAGACTTACTGCCAGGAAGTCGGACTAAGGAAGAAACGTGTGTCGTCTCAGTTCTTCATGCACAGGTACCTACCCCCTTACACAACATGGGTGACGAGCAGGAACCCACCGCCACAACGTTACATGCCTGCCCAGCCACTGATGTTCTCCAGCAGGCGGCACACTTCCTAGCGGCCCCACCCGTCTCATTACTGTTACATTGCACAGCCCACCCTCATACCTGGCCAGTCTCCAATACCTCACCGTAATGCTCCTGCTAGCACCCTACTCGCGATACAGCGTTGCACAAGCTCATTGAGCTTCCGCTTCTCACGCTGGAGTTCTGAACCATCGCCACATGTGGCCATGTCCCAACTTTACCCTGTGAGCCTGATCGGCTGTCATCACCACATCCTGCAACAAGCCTAATTTGCCACCAGTTTGTCTGACTGACGCTGGGAGAAGGAGAGTCCATCCTCAGCCCATCGCCATGCAAGCAGCCTACCCGGGTTCAGCCTCCTCTCGTGAGTTTGAACTACCTACTGGCAGATATCAACCTGGGCCATCAGGGAGGGGTGAAGTCATTTACCACTCAAGCTTTAGCGGCTCTCAACAATACAAAAAGGGAAACAGACACATTTTGGGCATGAGACATTCTACAGTGAAGGCCAAACATGAAAGACTGAAAACTAAACTGGAAGTGAAACCAAAGCAAAGAGGAAAACAATTTAAAAAAGTATAAAACACAGTTACAGCACAAAAATCATTTGTTAACCCTAGGCCATCCACACACAAAGATAGCATAAATTCCCTCGTTGGAACCTTTCCCATGTGATGGACCTGCATCCTCACTTGCAGCAAAATAGAGGGACTGGTCAGATCGCTAAGAAACCTACTTTGCAGTAATGGTCTTTGAAAATGACATGAAGCGCCCCCTGCTCCTACACCTGGGAGGTGCTGCAATACACAAGATCGCAAAATCTCTCACAGAGGCGAGACCCCCGCATATTTACAATATGCTACAGCAAGCACTTACAACACACAATGCTGAAAATGAAATCAGAGTGCAATTCATTCAAGGTTGCTCCACCATCACACTGCAAGAGAACATACTCCAGGTACTGTGCATGCCAATGGCCAACATCTTGACACTGAGTTGCTCCAAAGAACACATGGAGGGCACCCTCCAGCGACCCATCAAAACAGAACCACTTCATGCAGTAACCAGCACCAAGCCAGAACGCAAGAACATCTGCCTTAAGCAGCGGCAACACAAAAGACCTTCCATTGGTGCAGTGGTTCCTATCTCCACCAGGGCACCTGCCTGGCACAAGGAAGGAGGTATTCAGCATGCAACAAGCGTAACCATTTTGCGAGTCTGCAAATCTACGACAATCAAACCCGTGCAGAAGGCTAAAGTCGCACACATAAAGGGAACACCAAGCACGCCAGACAGCGAAGACGACTTGGATGATGATGACACAGAAGGTACCGTATACGTTATCCATGCCTACGGAAGAAAGGAGGGGACATCGCATTGCCAAGTGCATGGTTGCAGTAGAAGGGCAAACAATCTCGGTACTGATCGATACAGGCACCTGCATTAATATCATGGTGCAGCCAGTGTTTCAGTCTCTCCCATGTCGACGGACACTTCGACCAACTGCCACTCCAGTGTATGCCTTTGATTTATTGACACCCTTACCACTAGCAGGTGTCTTCACCGCTACCATCACTCAAGAAGACCAAGCCACTAAGACAAGAGTCTGTGTCACCACAGAAGGATCAGGAGAGTGCTTCTGAGTTGCAAAATAGCAGAATGTCCCCAGCTTGTCACGTTCACCTACAGTGTACACCTGTCTGCCATAGACGCACTGGTCGAAGAGTTCTAGAGGCTATTTGAGGGCATTGGGTATCTAAAGAATCACATGTGAACAAGTCAATTCAACCAGTCGCCCTTCATCATCACCAGGTGGCTTTCCATCTTCGGCAGAAAGTGGAAGCAGAACTGCGGAATGTTGGAAGAAGCAGACATAGTAGAAAAGGTGCATGGCCCCACCCCATGTGTGTACCAAACAACCCGGCGAGGTCAGAATATGTATAGACATGCAACTCCTGAATCTTGTGATCCGGGGAGAAAGACACCAACGGTTGATGACATAGTGGCCGAAGTGAGTGGGTACAAATGGTTTTCAAAGGTAGACCTTCAAGCAGGTTATCACCAGTTGATGTTGATGCCAGAGTCCAAGTCAATCACCACCTTCTCTACTCATGTAGGCCTCAGGAGATATAAATGCTTCAGCTTTGGGGTATCAAGTGGGGCCAAGGTGTTTCAGGACACTATCCGGGGAGTGCTGCCAGGCTTTCCTGGAGCTCTCAATGTCAGTGATGACATTTTGATACACGCACCAACCATGGAAGAACATCGAGAACACCTAAGAGCTACATTTCAACGGCTCCTGAACAACAGACTCACCCTGCACTGTGAAAAGTGCGCATTCTTCAAGAGGGGAAGTTAGCTTTTTTGGATACAAATTCTCAGAACATGGAGTCATGCCCGACCCAGCTAAAGTCCAAGACATTCGATCTGCACCAGCACCCACCAACGTCAGGGATGTGAAGCTTTCTGGGGATGTTGACTTATTGTGGGCATTTCATCCTCAACCTCACTGCACTGATAACACCACTTTGTGAACTAACGAAGTCCAATGCCATCTGGCACCAGGGCCTAGCTCAAGAAAAAGCATTCCACATGACCAAGTATGCCCTGTCTGAGAATACCATGCTGGCCTACTGCGATCCACATTTGGAAACTGAGCTGTCGGTGGACACTAGCCCCACAGGGATAGGGGCTGTACTCTCACAAAAGTAAGACAACAGAGAATGGACCCCAGTGGCATATGATTTTCAAGCACTTACTGATACCGACCAAAGCCACTCTCATATCGAAAAGCAGGCCATCGCCATCCACTCAGACTGTCAGCACTTCCACTTGTACCTTTATGGACACCCATTTAGGGTTCACATGGACCACAAACCCCTCATCCCACTGTTTCAACCCACCACTGAGGATTGAGAAGTGATCCTGCAGCTCCAAGAATATTCCTTCTCAATGGTCTGTCAACCCGGATCACTGAACCCGGCCAGTTATCTATCCCGACATGCCACTGTGGGCGAGGAGCCTGGAGCTGAGGAGGTGGAAGCGTATGTGAGATTGGTGGTAGAGAGATCAAGGCAGCTACCCATTCCCCTGAATGACATTGTCCATGAGACTCAAAAGGATGACTGTTTTCAGCTAGCAATGACTGCTATCTCCTCCGGGAACTGGTACAGAATGGTTCGCAATCTATCTTGCCGCACACCGGAAGCTGAGCACACTATTGGGTCTCTCAGGCATGTCCGAGATGAATTGGCTGTATCTCCAGAAGGATGCCTGCTGAACGGACTCCACATTGTGATCCCCCATGCCCTCCTGCAACAAGTGGTTGACCTAGCCCACTCTGCACATAAGGGCATCGTCAAGACAAAAGCCAGGCTAAGGAGCAAGGTGTGGTTCCCCTCGCTAGACAGTATGGTGGAGAAGACTGTCAACCAGTGCTCCTTGTGCCAGGTATCTAACCAAGCTGAACCTCCGGCACCCATTATCACAACTCCTATTTCATCAATCCCATGATACCAAGCCATTGCGAATTTTGGCATCCTGCCGGATGGCCATCCCACATTCATAGTAGTGGATGATTTCTCTAAATAACCTGAAGTGGAGATTGTTGATGCCACATCAGCCAACCAGACCATTTCTCGAAATGAGAAGATCATGGCGACCCCTGGTCTCACCCATGAACTACGCACTGACAACGGATCTCCCTTCACCAGTCAGGATTTCACTGAATACTTAAAATCCCGAAACATCTGACACCAAAAGGTCACTGCCCTGTGTGCCCACAGGAGAGGATAAGTTAAGTGCCTAATGAGGATGCTAAACAAGACAATCCGCATTGCAATGGCAGAAGGAAGGAACATAGACTGTGCCCTATATGCATTCCTCCGAGAGTACCAGTTAACTCATCACTCCATGACCGGTGTCAGCCCCAATAACCTGTGCTTTAATCGGCAAGTGAACAACACCAAACCTCACATAGAACCCCCCTCGGCCCTACAAGACAAAGTTTCAGATGCTCTACATCGAAGAAAAACAAGGAATAACCAGATGTCATTGAAGAGGAGAGCCCCTACATCAACACATGTGAGTGGGAGATCTGGTACTCATAAGAGATCAGCACCCGGGAAGTAAATTCCATCTTCCTTTCGAACCTACACCGTGGAAGGGGTTGCAAGCGAACAGCACCAAGGTTACTGCTGTGAAAGGCACAGAAACAATCACGAGAAATGTAGCATTATTCAAACACCATCAACCTGCAGGAATCCCGCAAACAACAGGTTGATCGCAGCAAACGAAACAGAAGACATGAATGAGGGAGGAGAGTTTCTTGAAACAACAAACCCCAAATCTTTTGCCCTGAAGGAGAAGCAGACACCACAGCTAGGACCAACTCCCAAACACAGATGGCACGACTCAAGTCCACAATAGACTCTGAGGTCTACCCGAAGGGCCAGTCAACCGAGTCAGTGATCCCATAACTCAAGGTATCACCTTCGCCCCAACCCGAGACTTTGTCCACGAGTGACCTCTAGAAGGACTTGCACTGTCACTCTGTATTCCTACCACAGCATACGGACAGTTCCAGACTTCTGTGTTGTGTGTCTCTCTCTCTCTCCCTCTCTCTCTCGCACTGTCATTATTTTTAGGATGTGTTCTTTTTTTTTTGGTCTTATACTTTTCCTTTGGTGTGGAGGTATGTTATGTTGTCATCCTGTTTGCCTCTCCTATCGTCTCTCACACCCTAGGGGTTTCTGATAAGTGACCTCCCACCCCAGTGCAATAATTTGGTCCTGACCATGACGTCAGGAGATAGTTAATAAATACATGTTGTCTCAGTTCATGCGCCGTAATCCTAGCGCTCAGCACAGGGGACTACCCTCCTACACAACAGACAAGAAATCAGCAGCATTCCCGGCTGTCCAAGAGCGACAGTATGTCACCTCTCAAATTATAAGGCAATTGCAGGACTTGGATGGAAATTTGTGCTCAACAGTAGCCAGTATTCTGAATGCTTTTCACTCATACTATCAGTATCTCTGCAGTTCAGCTAGTTGATATGAAACAATCTGAAGAAATCAATCAATATCTTGAAACAACGCCTTGATACTAAGGCTTCCCAAGCCAAGATGTTATGCACCCCAGTTGAATTAATAGAGCTACAAGACATGATTAAATCTACTCCAATTGATAACTAAGGGGGTCATTCTGACCCTGGCGGTAAATACCGCCAGGGCGGAGGTTGGCGGTAGCACCGGCAACAGGCTGGCGGTGCTCCGCCGGGCATTCTGACCGCGGCGGTACAGCCGCGGCCAGAAGCGGAAAGCCGGCGGTGTACCGCCGACTTTCCGCTGCCCATGGGAATCCGCCATGGCGGCGCAGCTTGCTGCGCCGCCATGGGGATTCTGACACCCCATACCGCCATCCTGTTCCTGGCGGTTCGCCCGCCAGGATGGCGGTATGGGGTGCCGTGGGGCCCCTGGGGGCCCCTGCAGTGCCCATGCCAATGGCATGGGCACTGCAGAGGGCCCCACAAAGAAATTCAGTGTCTGCTTTGCAGACACTGAAATTCGCGACGGGTGCAACTGCACCCGTCGCACCTTCCCACTCCGCCGGCTCCATTCTGAGCCGGCGTCCTCATGGGAAGGGTGTTTCCCGCTGGGCTGGCGGGCGGACTTTCGGCGGTCGCCCGCCAGCCCAGTGGAAAACCCAGAATGACCGCCGCGGTCTTTTGACCGCGGTACGGTCTTCTGGCGGTTCCCGCTTGGCCAAGCTTAGAATCAGGGCCTAAGTCCCTTCCAAGTAAGATATATAAAACTCTTTTAGAGGAAGTGGCTCTCTTTAGTCTCTAATTAATTAATTCAGTATACAAAGATGTCTCGCCACCTTCATCATGGAATATGGTCTATATAGCTGTGTTTCTTAAAAACAATGACTTCAATATTATTGAATTCTTAACGGCCATTATTATAAAATATATATTTGCCAAGCTGCCATTAGGATAATTCAAGTTCGTTAAAGTTGGTCATTTTTTTAGGGGCTAGTGCAAAGCGCTCCGTTCCCTGTTGTAATTTCTCTTTGGGCTCCTAACCATGCCCAGGTCACATCAGTCACTTTAATTGGTTTGTGGGCTTGCCTTTTATAATTCGCTTGCTTTCTTTAGTGAAAGGTATGCATACGTCATGCCTTTTCCGGTGTTTAGCCCTCCTCGAGCGCCCCGACCAACTACTGAAAACTTACCAGGCTCGATGTTTTCCGTCTGGTTTCTGGACTTTTTATCTCTTTATTTCGCAGTGCGATCTCGCTGGGCAGTAGTTTAGCGCTTTGCATGACATCGATCCTGTTACGTAGCTAATTGCACTTTTGCGGATTACATGGATAATTGCACTTTTGCCAATAGGTTTCACCGCGAGCTAACTTTTATTTCCCTTTGTGAGTCTGCTTTGCGCTGATGGTGGATGTCGGCTCGCTTATGTGAAACTTTTACTTTTCAGTTTAAATGGCAAGAAAAGTCAGGTTAGTTATATGAAACTGTTTTACTTCAAATTTTCAATTCATGTGGCAAGAAAAGTCCGGTTAGGAGTTTACAATGCTAATAGCTCTAACTCGAGCAAACTCAAGACCCATTGCATTGCAAATGCATGTTCTTCATTGTACAGCTATGCTATTCTGTTATTTCAGTAATACTATGGCACCATGGCTTTATTCCTGACAGAGACACTCTAGGACATATTGATACTGCAGTTGCATTAATAGATTTTGCTGATGCAGAAAAGGCTTCAGCTGTGTCGAATGGCCATTTCGATGGGCCCTGCTAAAAAAAAAAAAAAAGAATACCAGTTTCCACCACATTTCATTGCTGCGATTCAGAAGGCATATACTACTCTTCAGGCAAGGTTATCCATTAAGTGGGAAATATCTCCCCTAATCAACATCAACTGTGGTACACAGGAATGGTGTCTCATGTCTCCTTCTCTTCATGCATTTACATAGAACCACTTTCTGTGTCAGTTGATGAAGTTCTAGCTATGCAAAGCAGTCAACTTACCTCCAGATGACATTACGTTTATGGCATACTTCAATGATGTTTCAGTTATCAACCCTTTTACTAGCATTCCCAAGCTTTAAGGCTATAACAGGACCATTTGGAAAAGTATATGTCTATAGATTGACTAGAGAAAAAAAGCTCAGATACTTCCGCTTAGTTCACACTCCTTACACCATTCATATAGAGTCAACAGAATGAAGTATCTTGGGGTCTTGCTCACATTTGCACCGAAAGATATTAAAGCTACAAACTGCCCACCTTTGTTTAAAGAAACTCTACTGAATGAATGGGAACACCTTTTAATCACCATGATAGGGTACACTGATCTTGTCAAAGTGATTTTTCTTACACAAATTTCTGTATTTATTCTGCTCACTGCACACTAATATCTGCCTTTATTTGAGGACCGAAACTACCAAGAACAGCTTACTGATTTTTACAACTGACACTGACCAAACGAAGATGAGTCCTGCTCAAATTCCTTTGATAAAACTTGGCACCATTAGCATGTTAATGGTTACTTCTCTGCTCCCCCTTACTGTTACTTATTTTGAGTTGCCAATGTATTGCAACATACAAAACATGTTAAATACAAAGTCATTTAGGTGTATGCAACCGTATGGCAACAGATGAGTAAACATTATGAAATTGTAGCACTTCATGGCTATCAACCCATCCGTAATAAATGACTACCTAGAAGCTTCTAGAAAACCAGTAAACTCTAACTAGGCTATGTTAGATCTGACATCTGTGGTGTGGTCTTTGTGCAAAGTTTTTGCCTTCTCCCCTCCTGTTCTCTGAAAGTCATTGTCTTAGACTCTGTGCAGTTTACTACTACTAACCAGTGCTAAAATGCTTGTGCTGTCATCCTACAACATGGTTAAATTGGCCTACACCTGCTTAGTACATTTTAATTGCTTATAAGTCAATGGGAAAGTGATGCTGCGTGTGCGCAGAACCTGTAAATCAAATTCTACCAATGGGCCTAGAGCAAATATTGTGCCACCCACTAAAGTAGGACTTTAAAATATGTTTCAGGTCTGCCACTAGAGTCTGTGTGCAGTTGTAAACTGCCAATGTCACCTTGCAAAATAAAGCTTTTGCCTGGCCTAAGCCCCCTCCCTTTGTAATATATATAAATTATGCCTAAGGTAGGACCTAAAACCCATATAGCAGGGTGCACTGTATTTACAAAGTAGAATATGTGTTTTTCAGTTTTACAGTGAAAAACACCTACATTTGTTTTTCACTACTGTGAGGACTACCTCTTCCATTGGATAACATTGGATTATTCAATTACATTTAATAAGGGCTCGGAATTGAGAGCTGATAGAAATGCCATGTTTAGTCTCAAAAGAATTGTAATTTAAAATCTTCTTTAATGGTAATTTCAGATTTTAAGTCAAACGTCTGGAAATGCCACTTTAAGAAAGCTGGCATTTTTTTGTCCTAACAATTTGGTGCCTGCAACCTTTGTCCTGGGTCACGTCACTATGAATAGTTGGCATTTGACTGTTCTGTGTTCCTCCCAAACAGTGAGACAAAGGGGAACTAGGTGTTGGCAGGATGGGCCGTCCAGCCATGGTGGATGGAGCAGAGCTGTTTCCTGCCTCGCTTACTTTCCAAAGGGCTGCCTCCAGCACATTCACAAAGAAAGTTGACACCATCCTTTTTCACCCTAGACTTGGAGCCTGAGCAGGTGAAGGAAGGAGCTTTCCAGAGCCAGATGTGAGGGGGACTAGAAGTTTCCCTGATTCTAAAGGCTGATACCATGTGTGCATATTGAAACCTCAAACCAACTCTTCATAATACTCCTAGATCAGCGCAGAATCCCCAGAAGGAATGCCTTGTACTTCAGAGGACTACACTCAATCCCCCCCAAAAATATTTTTTATAAAGCATGCTACTCACCCGTGAGGGTCTCAAGGCGCTTGGTGGGGGGGGGGGGGTGGGGGGGGGGGGGGTTGGCAGGAGGGTCACTGTTCGAACAGCCATGTTTTGAGGTTTTTCCTGAAGAGCAGGAGGTATTTGGTTTTGCGGAGGTTGGTAGGGAGGGAGTTCCAGGTTTTGGGGGTGAGGTAGGAGAAGGACCTGCCTCGTGTGGTGGTGCGTTGGATGCGGGGGACTGTGGCTAGGGCGAGGTTGGCTGATCGGAGGTTGCGGGTGGGAGTGTGAAAGTTCACTCTTTCGTTGAGGTATGTCGGGCCGGTGTTGTGGAGGGATTTGTGTGCGTGGATGAGGATCTTGAATGTGATTCTCTTGTTTATGGGGAGCCAGTGAACGGTTTTGAGGTGTGGTGAGATTTGTTCGTGGCGGGGGAGGCCAAGGACGAGGCGCACGCTGTGTTCTGGATTCTCTGGAGTTTGCATGTGAGTTTGAGTGTGGTGCCGGCGTAGAGGGCGTTACCATAGTCTAGTCTGCTGCTGATGAATGCATGGGTGACTGTCTTCCTGGTCTCTGGGGGAATCCATTTGAAGGATTTTTTTTGGAGTGTGAGGAAGCAGGAGGAGGTAAGAGCATTGATTTGCTGTGTCATGGAGAGGGAGGGGTCCAGGATGATGCCGAGGTTGCGTGCGTTGTTTGCGGGGTGGGTGCGGGTCCTAGGGCGTTGGGCCACCACGAGTCGTCCCATATGGTTTTGTTGGGGCCGAAGATGATGATCTCGGTTTTGTTGGAGTTAATCTTGAGGTGGTTAGTTGTCATCCAGTTGGCGGTGTCGAGGAGAGCAGGGTGTAGGTTGGTTTTGGCGGTGGTGGGGTTGCGGGAGAGGATGAGTTTGGGTGTCATCTGCGTAGGAAAGGATAGTGATTCCGTGTGATCGGAGGATGTTGTCTAGGGGGACCATGTAAATGTTGAAGAGTGTGGGGCTGAGAGAGGACCCTTGGGGGACTCCGCAGATGATCTTGGTGGTGGTGGAGTGGAAAGGTGGGAGGCGGACTCTCTGGGTCCGGTCAGTGAGAAAGGAGGTGAGCCAGTCTAAGGCTTTGTGGCGAATTCCTATGTTGTGGAGTCGTGTTGCAGAGTGTGTGGTGGCAGACAGTGTCAAAGGCTGCGGAGAGGTCTAGAAGGATGAGTGCGGCGGTCTCGCCTTTGTCGACTTTGGTCCTAATGTCGTCAGTGCATGCGATGAGGGCGGTTTCCGTGCTGTCGTTCTTGGAGAACCCGGATTGTGAGGGGTCGAGAGTGTTGTTTTCTTCGAGGTAGTGGGATAGGCGGGTGTTGACTAGTTTCTCGGCGACCTTGGCGGGGAAGGGGAGGAGGGAGATGGGGCGATAGTTGGAGAGGATCTCTGGGTCGGCTTTGTTTTTTTTTTAGGAGAGTGGTGATTTCTGCGTGCTTCCAGGGGTCTGGGTAGGTGGCGGCGTCGAAGGAGGAGTTGATTATGTTGCGGAGTATGGGGGCGAAGGTTTGGCTGGCTTTGTTGTAGATGCGATGTGGGCAGAGGTCGGAGGTGGATCTGGAGCGGATGGAGTTCATGTTTTTTTCGGATTCTTCGTGTGTGGTGGGGGCCCAGGTGGTGAGTGTGGTGGAGGTAAAATAAGTGGGGGTTGAGTTGGGTGAGTGAGGGGGGGGGTTGGGTCAGTGTGTGTGGTATGAAGCTGTTGTGGATGTCCAGGATTTTGTGGTGGAAGTGGTTGGAGAGGGCGTCACATGGGGCTGTGTGTGTGAAGCGTCTGTGTTGCTGGCTTTGGGTTTGGCTAGTTCATTAATGATGGTGAAGAGTTCTTTGCTGTTTTGAGAGTTGTTGTCAAGGCGTGTCTTGTAGTGGTCTCTTTTGGCGGTGCGTATGAATTAGTGATGGGTGCCAATGGTGGCATTAAGGGTGGAGAAGTTGGTTGTAGAGTGTTCTTGTCGCCATATTTTCTCCGCTTGGTGACATTTGCGCTTGGAGTTCGGGGGTGAACCATGGGGCGTTCTTGATTTTGCGGGTGGCGGTCTGTTTTCTGAGAGGGGCTAGTATGTCTGCGTTTGGGTCGCTGGTGTGGAAGGGGGGTTGTGAGCCAGTTGGGAGTTCAGGCGTTCTGTGGGGATCTTGTCCCATATGCGGTAGGGTGTGGTGTGTTGATGGTGGTGTGGGGGGGGTTTGGCGAAGAAGTGGACGCAGTGGTGGTCAGTCCAGAGGAGTTCGGTGGTGTGGGTGTAGGCTATGTGTTGGCTTGAGGTGAAAATTGCGTTGAGCGTCTGGCCTGCTGAGTGGGTGGGTGCGGTGACCAGTTGTTTGAGTCCGAGGTTGGTGAGGTTGTCTATGAGGGATGTTGAGTTGTGGTCTTGTAGGTTCTCCAAGTGAAAGTTGAAATCACCGAGGAGGATGTAGTCTGTGGAGGTGAGGGCGTGCGAGCTGATGGTGTCGGCGATGGTGTCGCAGAAGGCGGGGCTTGGTCCTGGTGGTCTGTACATTAGTGTACCTCTGAGGGTGGAGTTGTTGTTAATGTGGATTAGGAAGTGCATGTGTTCTGTGTTGTCAATAGTGTCTTGGGAGCTGGTGGTGACTTTGATGGTGTCCCTGTGTAGGATGGCAATGCCACCAACCTGGCCTGTTGAGGCGGTCTTTGCGTTGGAGTTTGTATCCCTTGGGGGTGGCGATGGCTATGTCGGGTTCCGAGGAGGGTTTGGTCCAGGTTTCTGTGAGGAAGGCGATGTCGGGTGAGTGTGATGTGATGAGGTCTCAGAGTTCTATGGAATGTTTGTGAAGGGAGCGGTGTTGAGGAGCAGGCAGTTGAGGCGGTTGTGGTGGGTGGCGTTGGTGTGGTGCATGAGGGTGTTGTTGCGGGGTGTGTTCTGGTTGTGGGGTGGTGTGCTGCGGGGCTGGTTGGTGGGGGTGAGGGCAGAGCAGGTGTGTGTTGCGTTGGGGGTGTTGTGTGTGTTGTCGGGGGGTCGCTGTGGTTGGTGTGTGGTGTGAGGGAGGAGGATAGGAAAAATGACAGGTGTGGCACATGAAGGGGCCATGAATGTGTGTGGGGCTGGAAAGGGTGCAGGTGGGGCGAGGGCCTGGGTTGAGTGAGTGGAGGATGAGGGGGAGTAGGCTTGTCTGCGAGGGCCAGGGGAACTGGCGCTGGGCGCGGTCTTGGCGTGGACGGGCGCAGACAGGCTTGCCTTTGGCGCGCCCACTGCACACATCCGCGGCGCGGCTCCCATAAATGGGGGGAGGGAGGGAGTGGCAGCTGGGAGGAGGGAGGGCCGGATGAATGGGAAGGCTGGACGAATGGGATCCACAGGGGATGGCAGCGGCGGGAAAAAAGAAAGAAGGAGGAGGGGGGAGGCGGGAGGGGCCGCAGGGTACGCGGCGGCTGGGGAGCTGGAACGGATCAGAGACAACAATGGGGACGGAACGGTGAGGTGGAGGAGGGAGGCGAGAGGGGCCACAGGGGACGCTGCGGCTGCGGAGCTGGAACGGATCAGAGACAACAATGGGGACGGAACGGTGAGGTGGAGGAGGGAGGCGGGAGGGGCCGCAGGGGACGCTGCGGCTGCGGAGCTGGAACGGAGCAGAGACAACAATGGGGACGGAACAGTGAGGTGGAGGAGGGAGGCGGGAAGGGCCGCAGGGGACACAGCGGCTGGGGAAGCTGGAACGGAGCAGAGACAACAATGGGGACGGAACGGTGAGGTGGTGTCGCTGGGCGGGACCTCCTGCTAATGCAGGGTCAAGGTACTGCTGCTTGAAGGATTCTTTATACTTCAGAAGACTGTCCTGCAGCTACTAGATGACTGCCCTGCTGCATGAAGCTTGCCTTGTATCCTCAGGGGACTGCACTGCTGCTTGAGGCCTTCCTTTGCCCCTTGAACCTAGAACTTTACGAGTGACTCCACGGGCTAGTTGATTGCCCTCCTTTATGAGCTACAGGGACATCACAAGCTCCATAGACCTTTAACTCTTCACCTGCCCTCTGCCTGAATGCACCCTGACCCACCAAGTGGTGCCAAGCTAGTCCTGGAGCCTTGAAAGTGGTGCTAAAGGTGCTCCTCCTGCCATAACCTGAGTTTTCAAAGTACTGACAGGAGACTGGGACCTAGCTACTCATTGATCAACCCAAGGTGCATCGCTGGTTGGCCTGACTTTGCGGAAGTCCGCATACGAGCTTCTGTACAGCAGCAAATCCTGCTTAGGGAGATCTCCGAACAATGATATTCTACCTAATGGAGCCCCTATCAGCTACAGTTTGCAATCTCATTTCACTAGAGATTTTCAACTTCCAAAAAAGTGTCAAATTCCAAATGTAGAACTCTTCATCACAACCTTGTCTAGCAGATACTCAACCATGACGCCTGCTCCTCAGACACCACTGCCTGCATTGCCCAGTTGAACTTTACCTTCTCAGGAACATTTCCTCAAACTTTCCTCTAAGTCCCAAGGAAAGCCAAGACTGGGCCCTCATGTAGTCGAACCACACTCCATTGAGGTCGGCCTGAACTTTTGCTCTAGTACATTGTGCAACCAGATACACTTAGTTGGCACAATGATCTTTTAGGTGCTATTTTTCACTTAAAACATTAATTCCTGACCCTGATCTACTGATTGGATTTAATTTTTCATATTAGTGCCATTTTATTTATTAATATTTTCTCTATTTTTCTAAATTTGTGTGGGATTTTTCTTTTGTTGTGTTTCACTTAATTACTGCTTGTGTGTTGCATAAATACCTAACACAGGGCCTCTAATGTAAGCCTGACTCCTGTTGTGCTAGGCTACCAGAGGGTTAAGCACAGGTTAATTTAGTGACTTTTGTGGTTGTTGCTTGAGACGGGTCTTCACCCCCTCAATCAAAAAGCCAATTTCCTACATGCTAGACCTTACCTCCAGTGCATTTATCAACTCTGTAAGCAAGACACTATTAAAAGCTTTACAGAAATAGTCAATGAATTTGACCTACCTCATTAATTTGTACAAATTTCGGAAGCTTAGAACCTGCCTCACATAAAGCAGTCTAGCACTGGTACCCAGGTACTACCACATATCTGTGTATTATTGACATGACCAAAGCCCATCTCTAGCACAATGTTCCATCAAGAATTGTTTTATTCGGTTCGATGACAGTTTCGCACATTGGGCAGATAAGTGATCATATTGGACAAAAATAAGCAGCACAGCTAAACAACTTATAGCCTTGGATAGAACATCACTTACAGTCACCATGCTAGTAAAATGGAAATTAGAACAGTACTAAAATGTGTTTCATTTTTATATTGCACTGGCCACAATTTCCAAAATGGCAATCAAGAACCACTATTTGCTGTCAATGTTGTAGCTGCAGATAGAGTTCATATGTTCACTAGCTGTCCCAGGATATGACCATACTGGGAATGTATTTGATAGGATCTCCTTGGTATGTGAAAAAAAGCTTTCCTTACACACATCAATTAATTATACTTGGTCAAACTCTGAGCATCAACTCTAAGTGGGTCTTTCCTATTGATTCTGATTGCACGGTTAATCATTGCTTGCCACTGGAGCAATCCTCTTGGTCCTAATCCTCAATTATGGATACAAGAAGTGTTAGACATTTATTCATATGAGAACCGAAAGTTATACGTTCTCTAGACTTTCTAGAGGCGCAGAGATCAATTTTAAAGACCCTCCCCCAGCACTAAAGCCTCAGCCAACAAACCAATCCATATCGGAAAAACAGTTGTGCTGCAACCATTCCATAATCCACTGAGCCGTATTTAAGAAAGATGTATTCAGTTAACAACCAATCCCATGAGACATTATAGAGATAATAAGTGGAACCCATAAACCTTCATTTATTAAGGAATCACACACTCAAGAACACTAAGGGCCTGATTACAACTTTGGAGGAGGTGTTAATCCGTCCCAAATGTGACGGATATACCACCAGCCGTATTACGAGTTCCATAGGATATAATGGACTCGTAATACGGCTGGTGGTACCCCCGTCACTTTTGGGAGGGATTAACACCTCCTCCAAAGTTGTAATCAGGCCCTAAGAGTATACGTAACCACAATGAAGGCAAATATAAAGTGTAAACAAGAGGTATCATTCTAACTTGATTGTTGTTATAAATCTATAGCAAACCTACCTTCTTTCTGCTACTACTAAGTGTTAATCTGTTGCTAGCACAGCAGAAAATAGAATCTATTTTGAGTGTCTGCGATTGTACACAACTGATTACCTGTTTGAACAGTAGTGTTCTATGTTCAATGACTTAGCAAGGTATGCTATTCTCTTCTCACAAGGTCAACTGCACTGATAAGTCAGTAAGCGAAGGCTAAAGGACTCCTGTCCCAGTAGCCTTGTATTGGGACCAAAGATATGATTCTGGATGGCCTATCCCTGTGCTGCCTGGCGTGAATGTTTCTCTCTACCCTTCACTCTTTGTGCTGTATTTTATAACCTTATTTCATTGTTGTTAAATAATTAACAGAGAGTGCCCTAAAGCTCTATCACTTATTTTCATTTTGGGAGGCGGTGGTCTTTTGAATAACAACAATAAACAAGCCACATAATTGTCAACTTTCTAGAAACGTTTGGAATTCATGTACAAAGTACTGTAAAGTAAAACTGTAAATATATTCATGTAAGCGTGTTTATCACATTGGAAAATATAACAATATAAAGTAATTGTGTGTTGCATTAATCACATATATTTGCTTTCCATGATTAACTGGCACGTGTAACTCAAGCAGGGGAATACCCAGAATAGAAAATACAGAATATTCATAATTGTATTCCAGCCAAGCATTTTTCAAAGATTTTGGGGCAGGTGTAATGCAAATGGTTTTGCCGATCTTTGTAACTGGAATGACAAAGTAGATAAATATTAGATAAAGAATGGTTTGAGAATGAGGTTGGCAATGTTCTTAATTCCACAAATGGGAGCTTAACTCTTGCATTAATAGTGTTTTTTGTTTGGAAAGGTTCTAATTCCAAAGATTTGAGCAATGCCCTATGAGCGTACATACTGCTGTGGATTTATGATTGTATCACATAGCCCATCATATATTTTAAATCTGTAAACATGAATACCAATACCTACTTCAGAGTGAACAGACAATGGGACATAATAGAGAGAGAAGATCAAAAGGAACTGGGAATATTTTCAGAGATCTTACAAATACATGGTTCGCAAAGGGGCATGGAAATATTTTACAGTTTTACATCACATTAGATCAATGGAAGATACATTTTAACCCATTTTTTTAGACCCATTACAGCCATCTTACAGAGACTTTTATTGTTACTGTCCTAGTTCTAGGTTTTAATTTATCTAGTTGTTGTCTGATAGCAATATATGTAATTTATTTAATTTAGCATTAAGTAAAGAAGAGTCTGGAACAATGTGTCATGGCCATCTCCATTGTGTTGATGGAGAAAGCAGCTTGTGCCATTTATTAATTGGTGGATGGTCTCTTTTTTCCGGAATAGCTAAGTTAATGTAACCAGTTAATGATGTTATATTATTTTAGGGTTCCCTGAAAATAGTCCTTAAATATTTTTATACTAATGTGTATCCATGCCTTCATCACATCCTCAACCTGGCCAGCACCACCATATCACCGGAGCTCTGCCGAACCATCAACCGATCCTTTGAGACTGCCACATTCCACTCCGACTGGAAGCACGCTGAAATCAGCCCGCTACTCAAGAAGCCCTCCGCCAACCCTATGGAGAAGAAGAACTACAGACCCAACTCTCTGTTCCCTTTCCCAGCCAAGGTAATGGAGAAGGCCGCCAACTCACTAAATTCCTCGAGACACACCGATCCTAGACCCATCTCAGTCTGGATTCAGAAGCAACCACAGCACTGAAACTGCACTCTTAGCAGTCACCAATGACATACGCATCACACTGGACCGCGGAATCACAGCGGCACTCCTCCTCCTCGACCTCTCTGCCGCATTTGGCAATATCTCCCACTCTACCCTCTGCAACAGACTACACGATCCCGGCATCCTAGATAAAGCACTGGATTGGATCAAGTCCTTCCTTATCAGAAGAACACAGAGTGTCAGACTACCGCCGGTCATGTCAGAACCTAAAGGCACTTGCTGCGGAATGCCCCAAGAATCTTCACTCAGCCCAACGCTTTTCAACATCTACATGGCCCATTTGCCAAGATCCCCAAACAACAATGGGCTAAACATAGTCTCCTACACCAACGACACCCAACTGATCCTCTTCCTTTCCTAGGACTCTGCTCTACCAAGAGGAATTTCCATGGATGGATGCCAGCTTCCTCAAGCTCAGCTCAGCTAAGACAGAGATCCTCATGATTGGCTCCATCCCTTCTACCTGAAACGACTCCTGGTGGCCCACCCTTCTGGGTAACGCCCCCACCCACCAGACCATGTGCGAAACCTGGGCATCATCCTGGGCACCTCTATATAGCGATGACCCGCCAAGTCAGCACCGTCCCTTCATCACGCTTTCACACCCTCCTACTCCTGCAGAAGATTTTCAAGTGGATTCCCCCCGACACGAGGAAGTCAGTCACCTACGCACTCATCACTAGCAAACTGGACTACGGCAACACACTCTATGCCGGCATCACCAAGAAACTTCAATCAAGACTACAAAGAGTCCAGAATGCAGTAGCCAGACTCATCCTGGACAACCCACGATACAGTCGCATCTCCTCCAACCTCAGAGACCTACACTGGCTCCCAGTCAACAAGTGCATCACATACAAACTCCTGATCCACACCTACACGGCAGTGCACAACATAGGACCGGCTATACCTCAACCACCGCTCACCGTCTACATACTCAAAAGACGTCTCCGTTCCTCCCAGCTCACCCTTGCAGCCATCCCCAAGATCCAGAAAAGTATAGTAGGAGGAAGATCCTTCTCCTACCTGGAACGCACTAACTCTCAAGCTCAGGCAGACCGCATCACTGAAGCAGTTCAGGAAGGGTCTCAAGACTTGCTCTTCGCCTGAGCAGGATGCCCACATACAGCACCTTGAGACCCTATGGATGATTAGCCGCGGTCTACAAATGCTTGATTGATTGATTGAATGTGTTGTATTTATTTTGTTCTGTCTACCATGCACTTCCGGTATCATTGCATCTTAGGCCACAGGTCCCAGTAATAGTGCAGCATTTCCATGAAAACGCAATATTGCTATGGCAGCGTTATGTAGCAGTTTGGGAGAACTCACTTTCTTTAAAATTAAATGAAGGCATGAGTGAGACTAGCTGAATGAATGCTTTGAGCAATACTATTAGTTTCCTCGTGGTTCCTCCAATATAAGAAAATTGAAAGAAGATTCTAATTTAGGTAATTTATTCAATTTATCTGTTTTGTCATCCTGTTTTCCCACAGATTTGTAAAGGAAAAGAGCTTTGGTATTCTGAGAGCTTTTATTTTACATGGGATGGCAATGCCAGCCATGCATTTACTACGTTTAGTGCAAGTCTGATATTTCTTTAGTAGTTTGTTTAATGGATGTGGTTACTAAATTCTTGATCAGCTAAACAGTACTGATGTTTAAGTTATTCCCTTACTGTTTTGTTATATAGAAATCACCCACACTCCATTTAAATAGTGATTGCCAAAAAGAATAATATGTAGAGGGTTACCCCTGGTGATGCCCACAAACATACAGACCCTCATAGGAGGTATGTCGGAATTGAAGGTCTGCTTGAAGGTAAACAATATAGCTTCCTGTCAGTCTCCATACCAAATCTGTTACTCTTCACCACGGTGAGCTGAGCATCAGCAGGCCCTCACACAGACTTTGGCAGACTTTGGCAAGTGCATTGGTGAAGCAAATAAATCTCACTAGAAGAAGCACAATAGTTATGAAGGGCAACAACCCACATGAGTATAAGCATGAAGAAAAGTCCAGAAAGTACCTTTCCTAGTTGGCCACCAAGGAGATGGTCTCCAGAACGGTCCCCCTAGACATTGATACTGAGGGTCGCCCTAGAAAGTGTTGCCGACTACTATTTAGAACTATATGCCCATTGGGCAAGACCACCACAGGAGGTGGCCCGCCCACTGCTGACTGAGACCTCCCTGCGCTCGATCCGCCAAGCACTTGCCCGTGATTTAGATCAGCGAATTACAGCTGAAAAAATTGATGCAGCTCTGTCGAATATACCCTCAGGTAAGACTCTGGTCCCAGCCGGCTTTCCCATTAAGTATTACCACAAATTCCACAACACACTGCCCCCCCCATCTGCTGCTCATGTATACTGAATCTATGAATACTGAATCTATGGGTGCGCTTTCCCCAAAAAACTGGACACCACCATAGTTGTAGTAATTCCTAAAGCAGACCAACCGACCTCCGCTCTCACCATGTCCAAACAGGTCAACGCTGTCTCCTCTTCCTGTTTTAACACCCTCCGCATGATCTTCAAGTGGATTCCAACAGGAACCAGAAAGATGGTGACCCAAGCCCTCGTCAGTAGCAGACTCGACTACGGCAACGCACTCTACACAGGCATCCCAACAAAAGACATCAAACGACTTCAGCGCATCCAGAACGCATCCGCCCGCCTGATCCTCGACATACCCCGCCGATGTCACATCTCCCACCACCTGAAGGACCTCCACTGGCTCCCTGTGGACAAGAGGATCACCTTTAAACTCCTCACCCACGCACACAAGGCACTACACGACACCGGACCCACCTACCTGAACACCAGACACCAGTTGGCATTCCCTCACGCCAACTACGCTCTGCCAACCTTGCCCTCGCCATCGTCCCCCGAATCCAGTGCAAGACCTCTGGCGGCAGATCCTTCTCCTACCTCGCCGCCAAGACCTGGAACTCACTCCTGACCTCACTACGCCAGACCCAGGACCTCCTCACCTTCAGGAGACTCCTCAAGACATGGCTCTTCGAACGATAGCAGCTACCCCCCCCCCTCCCCTCCCAAGCGCCTCGAAACCCTAACGGGTACATAGCGCGCTCTATAAATTTAATGATTGATTGATTGATTGAACCATCAGACAGATGTGCCTCATATAAGCCCATCTCATTAACTCTGAAATTAAAATATTCTCCAAGGTCCTGGCAAGTCAGCTACAACTGATCCTGCCCTATCTTGTCAACCCCGATCAGTGGGGCTTTATGCCAAATGGCAGCACCTGACACTGTATCCTCTGAGTGAGATGGCCCTTTCTCAAGCGCATCGCCTTAAGCATCCCTCAGCCCCACTCTTAATAGACTTTGAGATGTCTTTTGACACGGTGGGCTGGGAGGTTACTTCTGTAGGCTCATCAAGCTTCTATACTCTCACCCACTGGCACAGGTTCAAATAAATGGGTCACTTTCATCCCCTTTCCCATCCACAGAGGCATCCAGCCATCACTGCCCCCTCTCCTCTTTGCCTTGGCTATTAAACCTCTGGCAAGACTCATAGACTGTGATTCTCAGGTGCAGGGTGGTTATGATAGGACAGACCAGCAGAAAGAATCATACTGACGCAAATGATGTTTTGCTCTTTCTAGCTATTCCGCAGTCCTTAGGCCCACATTGTCTGGAACTGCTGGACATATATGGAGCAGCCTTGGGTCTCTGTGTTAACAAAGTCAAGTTGTTGCTGGTCCCAATCAGGGGTAACTCAAATGTCTATTCATGGCAGTCCGCAATCCCCATACATTGCCTATCATTCCAATACTTTGGAATACACATTTCCCTGCTTCCAGATCTGGCATGGAACCTCACCTTGATGCCCTTAGTGACTAAAATTAAGAAAGATCTTTAGAAATGGACACATCCGCCCCTCCATATCCTTGGGTGGGTAGCCCTCTGTATGATAATGGAGCTTTGCCGCTTTCTCTATGTACTCCAGAACTTTCCACTCACAATCTGATACCAATGGTTTAGGACCCTTAACTCTATCATCTGTCTGGATGGTGCTTATTAACTGTCGGCAGTCCTCTTATGATGGAGGTATGGGAGTGTCAGACTTACAATGCTATAATATTGCCTCACAGGTAAAAAAAGAAAGAGTGAAATAATTTAAAAAATTTGGTGCCCCATCCTCTCTCTAGGCTGATTTGTTTGGCTTTATATTGTACAATATGTGGAACACGGTTGTCTATGAGAGAAATTGACAGTCTGGAAAGTAGTTGAGATTGGAGTCAATGCCTCTCGTTCTCCATCCTCTACCTCTACTTTAGCCTTTACATCTTTTACGTGGTTAGTGGTTGTTGCTAGTAGACTGCAAACTCAGAGACCTGCTTTGTCATTTTTTGGGGTTAAATTCCCTTGCCTTCCTTCTCGGGCATCTTTCCATCTCCTGGGATCATTGACTTCAGAGGGCATGCTGAATGAGAATACTGCATCTCAGCAGCCCATAAACTCTGGTACTGGAAGAAGCTTGCAGGGAGGTGCATCCTCCTCCATTAGGCCTACTACAGGCAGGAAGTCACTGTCTGAGCTACCCTGTTAAAGAGCTATTTGAATTGCACTTATACAGCAAACCCTAGACGTTTGTCCAAAGGGACTGCCAGTGCTGTACAGTGGATGAGATCATGGAAGTGCTTCCTGTTTGGCTCATGTGGACTTTGCTGCTAGATGCCATACAAATACAGATAAACTGAGTATTGTTTTGTCCATGGAAGCCTAGGGTAGCTGATACCAATACACTTTGGTGTGTGTTTGGAGCTGGTTCCTAATCGGTTTGCAGAGGGGTCCATAGCCGGGGCTGCATAGAGTGTGAAACACATGAAGTGGCTGCTGAGGACACAGCTGGCAGTGGCATTGCACTGCAAGATCCATCTGAAAAGGAAACATCTGAAAAGTGAGGCTCTTGGGAGCCCATGATGCAGCTGTTCTCACAGCTTAATTCAATACTGGTACTGGTGACTGACTGAATGAAAAGTAGCTAGCTATATGGCACCTGGACAATTGCAGGAGTGTATCTGCTCTCTGCTTGTAGAATTTCGATGCAAAGACTAGTCTGAAGATTAGACCAGGAGAAAGGGCAGGGTGAACGACCAAGAGGACCAGATGACCAACCAGAGCAAGATAAATAGAATCACTAGGGTTTCCCCACTCTTGTGATAACTTTTATACATAGGGTTCTATGGCTCTAGGACCCGCTACAGAGATAATCCTCAAGGCCATTAAAACAACTGAACCTCTTTTAAGGGAAAATAGAACAAGCAGGTACTGAAGCATCACTACTTTGCTAAGGTTTGATTAAAGCTGACAGCAGTATCATGGAGGGAGAGGGGTGAATATCTGATTTGAAAAAACACTGTGCAGAAGCTTTAGACTACAGTGGTGCAGCTTGCAGACATCTCCAAATTTAGAATAGGTCACTGATGCAGTAGGGAGGGGGTTCCAGAGCAGCAATCTTTGAGGGCTTTTAATCTGTTATTAAATGAGAAATCAGTTAGATCCTTTGCAGGGGCAGCTCCTTCGCAATGGCGAAGGAACGTTGTCCCCCTGGCTAAGCCAGGAGCTCAATTATAAAACGATATTTAATTATCATTTTATCTTTCAGCTGCTGGTTCAGCCAGCAGCATGTTGAGGTAGGGGCAGGCTGGGCCAAGGGAGGGGGGAGGTGGAGGGGGGATGAGGAGAGAGTGCAGCTAAGTGCGCATGTGTGTTTGGCCGGCCGTCTCAGGGTGTACAAACACACATGTGCACTTAGGTTTCTCCAGCCCGCCTGTGTTTAACAGATGTGCTGGAGAAACTGCACAGACCCCAGGGTTGTGCCTAAGCGGCAGTCCAAGCTGCTCAGACCAATCCTGACACTGCTTTCATGCTAAGAAAGCAGCGCCAGGATTGCTGGGGAGCCTGTGCTGGTCTCCCAGTGAATGCTAGGACACCAGAAGAAGAGGAGCAACGAGCTAGTCTGCAGGAGACGACAGCAACTGAAGTGGTAAGTTTTTTTTAATTTTCTTTTTTATTATTCCCCCCGCCCCCGAACCCATCCATCCTCCCTCCCGCCCTTCCCCTTGAGATTTGCAGCAGCCACCGCTGATCTTTTGTATCATCAAACAAACTGTCCAGTTGCTTCATTGAGAGCACGCCAAATAGTACAATCTAAAAAGCCACAATATCTACTGTAGTGTGTTTATTGTTAATGTCACTTTATTGTTGGAAATGCCAGTAAAGTTGGTTAGAAAAAATAATGTGGAACCAGACCCCACTCATAGAATAATAGCCTTTAGGTGTATTTCATTCTTATCCAAAGGTTTTATTTGGCGAATACATACTTCACTCAGAAACTCTTTTGAAGCCACCTGCATATAATAGCAAAACGAAATGGAATAGGCAACAGTCTTTTACAGGAATACTCCTCAGGAAACTGGACAGACAAGCTCTGGCAACAAACACCTAGTGAAGGCATGGTCACTGTGATCTTCATGACCCACACAACACTGTCCATAATCCCTTCCTTCCCACTATGCTGAAAAACGTCTGGATGATGAGATTTACCAGACACATCAATAAAAAGCGTCAGGTCCTATCAGCTGGTAAGAAGCATACTTTGAGGGAGTCGTAGACGGTGTTTTAAAACCTACCCCTTTGCTTCCTTGATCCTACCTTACTTTTCTTTGTGGCTATTTGTGAATGACACTGCTGCATCAAAATACTAGTTAAATGTGTCCTTATATTTTCTTTTCTTACAGATCAAAGAACTTACAGGAAACCTCAATCATATGTCCTCATCTTCCAGTTTGTCCTCTTTTCCCAGTGGAACGGACTCCGATACATCCCACCCAAGCACTCCGAACACAGAGAAAACCATGTCTCTCACTATAAAAGACCAGAGAAAAGCAATTAAAGCCCTGTTGCACTGGGTTCAACAAAGAACAAGAAAGTAAGCATTATAGATTTTATTTGCAGGCAAGACTTACGTTAATGAACTAAGATCAGTAATTTACCACCATTACAAATAAGGCATTGACAAAAGCCAATAGGTGTGACCTTAGACTTGCCAATGTGTATGTTGCTCACGGGGGCGGCCACTGGTCAACAATAAAGTATTTCAGTAGCACCGAGAAGCACGCCCATGCATTATGCATGAGTGACCAACTTGGAATATTTTTGAAAGACTTTATCATTGTTTACCATTTGAATGTGACCTGCTCATTGAAAGAACGTCAGCCATCTTCGAAAGATAAAGAACGATAAAGAACTGGACAAATATTAAAAGATGTCTAACTGTGCATGCACACAAATGAACACACATGGGCGTCCACTTTGAAATGATTATTGTTAAACTTTTGAGACTTCAGTCCAAGATGTATGTTCACACATGCACCCACATTAGTGGACATATTGGAATTTCTTGTTATATTTAGAGCCAGAACTATTCAAACATGGCTGTCCTTACATACACACACACATGCTTGCGTAGACGGACATCTGTGAATGGTTTAAGATGGCTTTTTCATGTTTATTATTTTTATCAGGCCAAGATGGCAGTCAGCCAATTTAGAAAAGTAAAATAATAACTAAGTATGTTCGGTATGCTGCGCACATCAGGACAAGCAAGCTGCTTGCCAGCAGTGTGCATTAATAGCTGGACTCTTACAAAAGAAAAAAAAAATTAAATTGTAACAAATATTAAAGTTAAATAAAATATTGGCCCACTACTTCTAGCACTGAAGTGTTCTACTTTATGTAAGGAGGACCGTTAAGGGCATCTGCAGAAACAGGAAATAAGGGCTGAAGTGGACTGATACATTGCCCATGCAGTAAGCATTGCTTGGAGGAACAAAGTGTGATTATCTGTTTAACAGAACAGTGGAAGAAGACCACTGACCAAAAGCCCCCCTCTCTCTAAAGATAGAGGGAGGGAGGGAGGGATGGATGGATGGATGGATGGATAGATAGATAGATAGATAGATAGATAGATAGATAGATAGATAGATAGATAGATAGATAGATAGATAGATAGATAGATAGATAGATAGATAGATAGATAGATAGATTTGTTTGTTTCTGGAGAAACAGTCTTGGAAGCTTGGAAGTAAACAGTTGTGTCAAGAGACTTTGTAACTTTCCACACACCTAATCTCCAATTCTCAGCGGTGCTTAGGCTGGAGTCATTGGATTTTTTTTGTTCAAGCAGCTGTGAAAGTGACAAAAATATTACATAGCTCACAAATGTTTTAAACATTTAAACACCCACCGCCCAAATGTGAGATGGTATTGTCACTCTCTGACGCACTGTACTTTTCTCTGTTCTGATGCTCGTGGTGTCCATTCCTGAGTGTCTGCATCCCCCTGCTGAAGTGACTGTGTTCTCCTTTCCCATAGCCCGTCTCTCATTGTAGAATATATTACTCTCATTGTACTTTCCTCCTAAAGTCTGTCACCCTATTTTGTTTGGGTTCCATGTGCCAGTAAATAACATTGAGCATAGAAGAGAGATGGACTGTAGTGCTATTTGCAATGAAAGTTTTGTTGCTAGTGCCTGCAACTGATGTAAACAAGAAGGTGCCATGTCTGGCATAGCAAGACAAGATGACCGCCTAGTCGTGTTTCCCAGAGCTCCCGACTCATTGACCAAAACTGATTCTGTAGCGCTCCAGGTGGGCCGCCTACACGCAGATCTAAGTAAGGTGTTGGAGAGAGTAACTGAGAAGGAGGCACTAATCTTGGAGATTCAACAATGGGTCTGCACACTAAAAAAAAAACTAGCACTGACCTACAATCCCTGGTGGCTACCCTAGAAGACCGAGTGGTGTATGGGGAAGGCCATTCCAGACAGAACAATCTTAGACTTGTCAGATTTCCTGAAAAGGCTGAAGGTCAATCAGCTGAACTGTTTCTGGAGGACTGCATAACAACGATACTTCAACCCAACAGACTCTCAAAATTATTCAACATAGAGTGAGCATATTACGCATTGGCTCCCGTACTAAAACCTGGGGCGACACCACGAGCCATCATTTGCCATTTGTTTAATTTCTGAGACAGGGAGGCTATACTGCAACACGTCAGGACCAAGGGGGACACCAAGGTATGAGGACAACACAATCATGATTTTTCCGGACTTTACACGTAAGATCCAAACCTTTCGCAGGAACTATATTACAGTTAAGAAAAGGTTACAAGGCAGAAACCTTCGTTATAGTATTATGTTCCTGGCCAAACTGCATGGACAATACAAGGGCAGAGCATTCTTTTTTGCAACTCCCGAGGCAGCCCATGAGTGGCTGGACAATCTAGGCTGTGGCCTACATCTGGATCAGGGGCACCAGGAACACCTGGAGGAACTCGGGACGCTGGACGAACTCATCAGACTCCACTCAAAGCATGGCTGTCGACAGACCGAGAGGGTGCTAGTGTGCCCAGACGGAACCCTGGCTGGCTCAAACAGCATCCCAAACACTATTGAATACTTCTGGGCCACAGGGACAGCACAGACTACCGCAGTGAAGACGCAAACTGACATGCGCTCCCAAACTGATGCAGAAGGTCGAACTGTTGCCTGATATCCTTTCATTTTGGAGCAATAAGGAAATGTGGGGGGGGGGGTGTATTGTCTTGGCTTACAAATGCATCATGTTATGTGGGACCATAGACCCCACATTAATAAGAACTCATTTCACGCTGTTTCTGGGGGAGGTTAAATTGAATGTGCCGACGGGGACGTCAAGTGGGCTGCGATCCCATTGTAGGGGGCTTGAATGTCCTAGGCCTTGCCACCCAATGGGATGCAAAGCTCACATATTAAAATGACTTTTGAGATTATAATGTGTTTTTTGTGGAGGGGATTGTGGTGGAGAGGCTTGGATGTTGGGCACACATGTTGGGGCCCCTGATGTTTAGACTCACTGCCCATGGGAGGGGGGTAATGTTGCTACATTTGTTGAGTGTTGCAATACTGTTAATGTATAGGTATTGGCTGATTGAGCTTAAAGCATTCTTGTTGGCTTGCTGGGTTGCCCAGAGTGCATGTTGGTGTGCACCCAATCCAGAGAGGCGCGAGGTAGTGTGTTTGAAATTCCTGGAGCAATAGCAGGAAACTGGAAGGTACTAACCTGGAATGTACGAGGGTTGGGTCCCCAAGAGAAAAGGAGAAGAGTGTACTCATATATGACTCTATGGAGTGTCAGTTGCATTTTTACAAGAAACACATACTTGGGGGAACGGTGTGACTTCTCTCAGACGTAGATGAAGGGGCCTTAATCTCTGTTCCCCCGGGGGTCCCCTTTGCTGCTCAAAAAAATATAATAGACACTAATGGGAGATATATGATTGTTGTGGGAACATTAGATGCTAGGGAGGTCTGCCTGGTAAATGTCAACGCCCCTAACATAGATTATGGAGAATTCTTTAATACAGTGATGGGTGCACTTGCTGAGTACTTGGAGAGTGAGATTGTATTCATAGGGGACCTCAACTGTGTGTTTGATGGGGACCTGAATCGTCATCCACCCCAAGGGTACACTAAACCCACCATGACGGACACTCTTCTGGAAATCATGAATATGGTGGGGCTCCAGGATGTGTGGAGAGTAAGAAACTCCCAAACTAGGGTATACTCTTGCCATGTCACCATGGCTGGGACGTACAGCTGCTTGGACTATTGTTTGACGACCTGTTCCCTGTTACAACGCGTAGAAGATGTGACTTACTTGGCTCTGTATATTTCTGATCATTCCCCTCTTTTGTTGAAGTTTAGATTATCTATGGAGCCCCTGGGAATTCACTTATGGCGTATGCGCACTGAGGCCCTCACTGACCCTGGGTTTGTATAGATAGTGAGGGAAACTGTGGATCGTTACTTTGCCGAAAATTGGGGCAGTGCGTCACCTCTGGGTATTGAATGGGATGCGCTAAAAGTAGTACTGCTCACAGGATGCTTGAAAGGAACATATGGGGTGAGACAACAATTATCCAAATCCCTTGACACACTGGAGCACCAATTGAGCACCTTAGAGCACACGGTAATAGAGCAGCCACAGACATTGTGGGATTGGAATGAATACAAGCGGGAGCTACTAGAAACGTGGGATCTACTAGGAACATTTTTGCATAAAAGTTATTGGCAGCGGCTGCATGCGGAGGGAGATAAGGAAAGCAGAATGCTGGCCAATCTCCTCTGCACTGAAACACAAGTCCCCCCTTGGTAGGGATACAAAAAGACTCATGGGTTAGAATCTGTACCCAACGTGGCATAACTGAGGCCTTTGCTACCCATTTGGAAGCACTTTATTCATGTCCACAAACCAATACGGCACATACGGATATATACTGGATAATGGATCAACTACATCAAGATTGTAAGTAAGGTCCCGGCAGAGCAACTCCTACACCACTTTGCCCAGCCTCATGAGGATCAGAGTGGGTTTATTCCATGCAGGAATACTACCTGTAACCGGCGGAGACTTGCTGTGGTATGGAAGCCCTTGATAACATGGGGGACCCATGTTATGGGCTTTTTGGATATTGAACAGGCCTCTGACTCTCTGTCTTGGGAATTTTTATGGGATGTCTTTCACTGAGTGGGTATGGGGGATACCTTCATATACTGGGTACAGTTGCTTTACACACACCCCACTGCTAAGGTCCGGGTGGGAGGCACAGTATCCAAGAAATTCTTGCTCCACCACAGAACCCGGCAGGGATGCCCCTTATCTCCCCTGCTGTTTGCTTTAGCTATCGAGCTATTGGCTTGTTGACTTCACAGGTCCTTACAAGGCTGGGGCATACAGAGCAGGGACTGCACTCATGTGGTCTCCCTCTATGCTGATGGTGCTTTAATTTACTTGAAACAACCAGAATATTCAGTCCCCATATTGCTAGCACTTCTGGCCGAATTTAGCGAACCATCTGGCCTTAAGGTCAACCGCCCTAAATTCAAGTTATTTCCCATGGAAGGGCTGACTGGTAGTCCTCTGGCCGCTCCCCCCATGACCAATATACCCTGGGTGGTGGATAATATTAGATATTTGGGCATAAGACTGCCCCATGATGTACACCACTTCAGGGAACTCAACATGGGCAGAGTCCTGGACAAACTGAAGTCGTCCATAAAATTCTGGAATACATTACACTTATCATTATTGGGTAAAGTGGCACTAGTGGAAATGATTGTATTGCCCTGCTGCCTATACTCTGTTTCCGGGGACACTATATGACATTCCCAGTAAGGAATTTACTGAACTTGATAAACTAATCACTGAGTTGCTGTGGGCAACGGCAAGGAAGCAGGTAAGCTTTGCTTTCACTTCGACGAACATGAGGCGGAGGTGGACTCGAGATGCCTAACCTTGAAATGTACTACTTGGCTGCACAGCTGCAACATGCTGTACACTGGTTTGCTGACAATAAAAATTGGGAGAAACACGTATTAGCTGGGACATATGTTGGTTATTCCCTACCAGAATTATTTATGATGGGCTCTGGAGTCCCGGCTGAGATGCCGGTCGTAATCAGGCTGATCTGTGGGTCAGGGAAACGAGCGGTTAAGTGGGTGCTGAATTGAGCGCCCTTTGCTGCAGATATGCTTTTGTGGGCTCTTAGGCCCTTCCATCATATAGCCAAGTTGGTGTCTGTGGCCTGGTGGCGTGAGGGGGGAAATTAAACTTTAGGTGACCTGTATCCTGATGGCTGGTTTATATCCCCGATGGATGCTCTGACCACCTTTGGATTAGCTTCAGTGAAGTTCCTCCATTAGGCTAAGATATCAAGGACAACCTGAGTGATTTGGTCCTCTTTTCCGGAGGCGCCTCCCAGGTCCCAGACACTGGAGGCCCTGTTGACCCTTGGGGGAGGACGCCTGTTGGTATCCCACCTATATAGAGCCCTGAGGGAGGTCCTACTAGTGGAGGATCTCCCACTGCAAGTTAAATGGCAAGCACTTCTGAACGAACCAATGAGGCCTAAGGTTTGGGTCGCTATCCATGAAGCGATGGTGTCTTCCAATGCCCCCTTCAAGCTGGCACATTATAATTTCATACACCAGGTGCACTTATCCCCTAAGACCTTACATCTCAATTACCCCATGAGACCCTCATCCTGTCCAAGGTGTGGTCAGATGGAGGCGGATTGTATACTTATGATATGGACTTGTCCAGGGGCAGTGGCCTATTGGGATGAGATACTGTTGGCACTTAATGCGGCCACCGAGAGGACATTACCCAGAGAAATAGGGCAATGTCTACTGAGGCGAATTCCGATTATCAAGAAAAGAAAAATGAGAAAGAAGTTCATATTGTTCGGGCTCACCTTGGCAAACGATGGCTAGCCATACATTGGTTATCCCCAGGGCTCCCACATTAACTGAGAGAAAGAGAGATGTGATTGAATGGTCATATGCGTCAGACCCGCAGGAACACTAAACTAGTAGCCAACCTGATGGCCTGGACAGCCATGCTAGCTGATTTGCTGGACCCACCATCTTCAGGTCTGCCATGTCCGGCAGTTGCAGCTAGGGAGATTCACTACGGGGGGCTGGGAAGTCATGACATTATGGTAAATGGAACAGGTTCTGCAGTTGGAAGTAGTGCTGATGCGCCGGCAAGGTCTATCTCAAGGGCTGTGTAACACATGTACTACTGAAATGGAATAGTGGGGAGTACACTCAGCAACTGATGTATACATTATGCATTCTGGGAACTATCCCACTGAAATGTACCATTATAATGTCTTGACAATGTTACACTGTAAATGCCAATAAAAACCTATACAAAAAAGGTGCCATGCTACATTGCTGAGAGCAGTCCACAGTCTGTTTTTAGGTGATGTATGACTGTTTTCAGTCTTTATCGTGCACTAGAATGAGGTTTCACTTTAGTTGACGATATCCATCACATTCTAGATGTTGCTTGTCTGCTCGTGTAGTTGTCGATCTACTTTGATTACTGTTCCACTACATTTACATTGTTCTTGTCATGTTGAGTTAAATGATTTATGTATGTTGTTTTTATTCATCCTTAGTATAAATGTTAGACTTAAATGTATATTTGATGTAATTAGATTGGCCCTGAGATTTGTTATGAAACTGACTTGTCACGTAAATTTTTGTTTGCTAATTGTAGGGAACCTCAGGTTACTCCCTGAATGACTGAATAGAAAGAGTGCATACACACTGGGAGGAACTATGGTTCCTGTGTAACACAATAACATTTTCTCCCTTCTGTACTTTTTTGTGACATCTGGGAAATCTCTACATATACAGAAGGGAGGGAAAACACTACTGCCAGCAACACACTGGATTATCAAGCAAGTGACATTGCACATGAGGTGTGTAGGGTTGTTTGTCTGAGTCCTGGAGCTCTGCATCTCAATGAACCAGCAAGGCTGAGCACTCAAGGCTAATTTCAGTAGTGGTGAAGATGGCCTGGAACTCAGATCCGTATATCGCAGTAATAACACACAATAATGTCAGTGTCCAGTCGGAGCTATATCTTTTTAGAAAGACCCACGGCTTCATTCAAGGTTT
Organism: Pleurodeles waltl; assembly: GCF_031143425.1. Taxonomy (NCBI): domain Eukaryota; kingdom Metazoa; phylum Chordata; class Amphibia; order Caudata; family Salamandridae; genus Pleurodeles; species Pleurodeles waltl. The sequence continues at coordinate 902,325,377 of NC_090448.1, read as the reverse complement.
GGCAGAGAGGAAGCCTACCAATCTTGTTGTTCCTTTGTTTCACTTAGATAAGGAGGACTGCCAGGGGTCTGGTGGCGTATCCTCAGCTGTCTCTGCCATTGGAAACATTTCATTCAGTGGCCCATCCTTCACAGAGCAGCAGTGGTGTAGGCCCCATCCAGTTTGATTGAGTGTTTAATCAAATGTAAAAAAAAACAATGGCGTGGAGCTGGAATGCAGTGCTTACAGGTGAATGACTGAACACTGGCACTAAGCACCCAGTCAAACCAGTCCTTAACATTTACCTGACTTAAGTATTAAATTAAAGCACGTATAAAGTACGAATAGGTAGGTTTTCCATTGTTCATTATTCAAAGGCCTAATGGAACGTGCACCACAGTATGGTTTTACAATGCCTGGAACCTCACTTTCCTGCAGACATCATCTTTCTACTGGACCAAAACAACAGATTAGTGACTGCCATCGGTATTCAGTCTTGTGGCCTTTGCTTCTTAATGGCATTACATTTCTTTTTACAAGTGAAGCTTCGTGAAATTACTTTGCTTTCTCGTATAACTAACTTGCGTGCAATTATGGGCACTCAATTGCACTATTACAAACACTGGTGGGGACAAAAGTGCCTTTTAATTCCCACCATTTTTAGTGCTTATGTCAAACGAAATGGCGTCAACGCTGTTCCGAACTGAAATATTGCATCAGAAAATGATGGAAAAAATACATTTAATTATTTTGCTTTGCTTACACTTTAAGAAACACTTAACTATGGTATCAACAATTTAAATGTGTAAGCAGGCACTTTCAACAAACTACTTTCCTTTTATTTACACAAAAAGCACAAAATCATTATGGGGTGTTTTCTAAAGTTATTAATCGAGCAGCATTCAAATTTCTATTACAGATGTAGAATTAGGACAGTTTAGTAGCGTGGCTGTCCTGGGCTTTCGACTTTTGCTTATTTGAATTTGTTTAGGAGCCCGGTGCTGCATGCAGAGGTTTGTATAACTATCTTGCGTGCAGTTATTAACACTCAATGGCACTACAACAAACGCCGGGGGTAAAAAGTGCTCTTTAAATCCCACCATTTTTAGTGCTTATGTCAAACGTAATGGCGTAAACGCTGTTACGAACTGAAATATGAACCCAGAAATTGATGGAAAAAACAAATTTCATTATCTTGCTTTGCTTACACTTTAAGAAACATTTAACCGTGGTATCAACAATTTAAATGTGAAAGCAGGCACTTGAAACAAACGCCTTTCCTTTTATCTAGCTAACAAACCGCAAAAAGTACAAAATCATTATGGAGTGTGTTTTAAAGTTATTAATCGAGCAACATTTAAATTGTTACACACTTCTATTGCACGTGTAGAATTATTTCTTATCAACAGTAAACGGGTTATAGAGGTTAAGCGATGCATTCACAGTTGAGTTATCACATTGCTGCCCTGGTGCCAAAAGCTTTCAACTATGGGAACTGAAGCTACATTGGTTTCCTTCATTCACTCTTGCACAGGCCATACAATTGTATGTTAAAGATTTCTGGGCCGTTTTGTAAAAGAAAAGGCTTTCTTAACCAGCACCATACACGCAATCAACACACAACAGGGTTGGGACAAAGGCTTTAACTCCAGAATGGCCGGTAAAAAGCTACAGTACAAAAGGGCATATCAATATTTTTGTAGCACTGGAAGATTAAGTGATGTTAAGCTTTCACAGTGACTTGAACCCAGGTCCTGAGTTCTAAAGTCAGCCGCTCTCCTCCTTGCCCCCCACCTTGTCCATCTTCGAGCAGCTTTCCATGCAGCACGAGGCATTCCAGTTCCTTTTGCACGCCAAGCCACGCTATTTGTTTACGTATGACGGCCGCGCTATTACAATCTGGCCAAACCACGGAGTCCGGACCTTAAAAAAAAAAAAAAAAATCCTTTTCAACACCAAGAGCTCTAACTTTGAAAAAGGCGAGACTGGTTGCATAATAAATGCTTTCTTTTATCATCCAGTCGTTCAGTTACCCGACAGCTTCTGCTTCCGCAGCACTCCTTATTTTGAACAGCGCCTGCCCACAGCAGAGCCGGAGGCACGTTGGGAGCTAGCAGCCGGAAAAAGCCTTATTTCTCAGGCTGTAGCTTTAGATGTAGCCAGTAAAGGGAGTATTTTGACTGGCTGGTCAGATTCAAAGGTCCCACTCCGGGTGCTAAGGATTGTGATTGAGAAGTTTTTCAGCCAATCTTAATCAGCGCCTCTAGAAATTCTCGTATGCGTTTTTAATCGTACAAAGCCAAACACCTTGATGTGGCATTTCTCAAGAGCAGTAACTCATTCATACTATCTTTTTATATTGGTAAATATAAATTACTTACATTTTTGTTAATAAAAGGAAAATAACACTTGTTACATTACTGTTTTGTTTACTCCAAGAAGGCATCCTTGAGCCTATTGATAGGAATGGCGGTTAACATCAATATAATAATAGCGGTAATGCCTAAGATTCACAAAAAGATGAAGTATATGCTTAAACTGCTCGTGTACATATATGATAATGTTGATAATAGAGCTAGAAAGCAAACATGAGTTCTTTGAATTGTTTTCTGATTCATAGTAATCCACCCGTTTTGTTTCCAGGTATGGGGTTGCAGTACAGGACTTTGCCACCAGCTGGCGCAGTGGTCTTGCTTTCTTGGCCATCATTAAAGCAATCGATTCCAGTTTGGTAGATATGAAGGATGCCTTGGATAAATCACCACGGGAAAATTTGGAGAACGCTTTCAGGATAGCGTTTCAAAGTCTTAACATTCCAAGACTTCTGGAACCAGAAGGTAATTGCTGCTTATGTGATACTAATGTAGGTTGAAACTGGAGAATCATTCCAGAGCTAGAAGGGCGAAACTAACGAAGAAAACTGATGTTTAAAGGTTCAATATTGACGGTTTTGGGCTTTTGGGAAATAGCTCACCTTTGACATGTAGCACAAAACTCAAGTATGTTAAAGAATAGGATGGGCACTTATTTTTTTTATTAAGATAATATTTTTATTGTACATGTAGAAAGTTGCTTAACAAGGGAGACGAAGGATGGGGTGTGACGCATTCCCAAATTTACATTCTGACAAGTGGTACAGTGGCTTTCCAGAATCTGGGGTGAGGTATACAAAACATTTTTGTGGTTGCAAACACTCTGATTCGGAATTTGCAAACATTTCTTTGGCCATTTTAAAGACGTTGTAAAGTTTTATTGATTCTCAAAATGGGATTGCGACTGGATACTGATTGTGAGTCCCCCTTTCAAATACCGAATTGTTACCAAATGTACCAGTGTGTCCCAATTTAGGGTGGTAACATTCGCAAAAGAAGAAGGGGCCCCTTTCCAACCCACATCCCTACTGTGAATTATGAAAAAAGTTTAAAGGTGAGTAGGGTGAATGGTTCCAACACTTGCAGAAACCTCTTTATTTTGTTTTTTAAAGCAGCCCAGTTTTCCTTTAAGGAAATCGAGCTGCTTTAAATGAAAATGTTTCTTAAAAAGCAATCACAGACATGCTGCTCTACTGACCCGCTCGGGCTACCTTCCCTGTGTTTGCCGCCAATTGGAGGGAGTCACTATTTAGAACCTACCTTATACCTTTAATTGGTATGTACACTAATCACAATGTAACCGCAATAGTGATACGTAAATCTAGGAAATAGCCTAAGTTTACTGAAGATTTGTCACAAGATGATTATCAGTCTCTCAGTATTCAGCAAACACTCTGCTCTTGTTCCCCAATGGTATCAATGCAAGTTCTAAAAGCAGCGGTGGACAGAAATATTGGCATCATTATTTCTTCCATCTTTTGCCAATGGAACATCATTTTTTTAGAGTTGGATTGAAAATGCAACTAGTGTCTCTGCCACAGCTAATAGTTAGCATTTACAATTTTTTACACATCCAGAGCCAGTGGTTGAGTTTTTCTAAAGATGATTTGTTTGTTAGTGGGCTAAATTCATACATTATGGTGCCTATACACAAACTGCGATTTGTAGTATATGACGTAATAGTATAGCAGGACCACTCACCTGCACTAAAATGCTATTCACAAACATACAGGCAGAAACCTCTGTCATCTTTTCTGAGTTGTCCTGAACGAAAGCGCACTCACAACAGGTCATTATGGAATGTAGCAAAGTCAGCAACTTATAGAGAATTCTTTGGCATTTTCATCAGAGATGCTTGAAAACGTAAGGCCTAAAATAATGAAAATGCCAAAGAATTCTCTATAAGTTGCTGACTTTGCTACATTCCATAATGACCTGTTGTGAGTGCGCTTTCGTTCATGACAACTCTTTTTGTTATGTGTCTATCTATCTATCTATCTATCTATCTATCTATCTATCTATCTATCTATCTCTCTCTCTCTGTGTAAACACTAATATTCAATTAACTAATCTATTTTTACAAAGTCAGGGTGGAGTTTTTTTAAATTATTGTTGAAGATTTAAAAATTAAGTCCAGACAGATAGCAGCACTCTTAGAGGTTGCTATGCAAATCTATTTGTTTATTTGAATTTGTTTCAGCTTATGTCCAGGCTTTTTGCTTTTTGCTGCTAGTCCCCATTACCAAGTAAACAACGTAAGAGTGTACAGTTAGCGCCACAAGATCCATTTTGTGAAAGAAGCATGTTCACATATATTCTGTCAAAGGGTTAGCTATCTTTTAGCAATGTCAAAAGAATGTTCTCAAAACTGATATTTATAAACAGAACTCCATAGTATCTCTAAATGCTCACTGTAATTTTATAGATTCACATCCTGCCCAAGTGGGTGCATGAAACCCACTCATTTGATTCCATACAATCAAAACTTGAGTTCAGTACATAATTATACATTACTTCTATAGTCACATATATTGCGACATCTCTGTCATATAATCTTAACACATTTTTGTTATATTCCAATATCTATAATTTGATCAAGGTATTAAGATCATTCTTACTTGAATTTGTGTCCCAGAAGGCAGTTCCAGTTTGTCATGTAATCCAATTTGTAACAGAGACATATTTGTATGTATTATAACAAAAATGTTTGTAGTTGCTTCCCGTTTATCTGCTTATTTATCCAAAGAGAGTCCACAGTTCTGCGCAAAATGTCTACCCAACTGTCAACCAACTCAAGAAGGTAGTTATGGTTAGGACCTAGTGTTCATAGGAAAAGCATTTATTGTTTTGCCAATACCTTTGGTGTTGTTTGACGAATCGTCACAAAATATTCTAAATTATTACATCACTCACTTCAGCTGCTATATTGAAAGTTTTGGGGTGATCTGTCAAGCGGTGCCTGAGAGAAAGGGGGGGGTCCCAAACACATTTTCCCCATGCAATTTCCCATAGGGATTTTGAACACAACTACAGACAGCCCGATCCCCTGGATGGAATTATACCAAAGTTGTCAGAAAGCTAGCTCTTGGTCCAAAAAGCGTTCTTTTTGTGATTTGGTGTAAATCCGTTGTAGTTTTTGAGATATTAAGTGAAAAACAAATTTGTATATCTTTAGCAACGCAGATTATCTGAGGGTCCAACAGTCCCCTTGCTGAAATCTGATTGGTGTCAACACTTTAACCAGGAAGTGTTTTGGGGCTCGGGCGCAGTAGAGTGCCAACAAAAAAAGTAAGAATGAAGAAAAGGGGGCAGGGTAGGAATACCCTGACCCATGAGACCTGGTGCCGGGGTCCCCCTGGGACCCTAGCAAGGCAAAAAAGCATTAAAAAAAAAAATGTTGGCGGAAACCGCTGTGGATCAGTGGATCTGGCGGAAATTAATTAAAAAAAAAAAAAAAAAAAACAAGCACAGGTTTTATTATGAGTCCTCAGGTCGGCCAGGTCCCAGGGGCATGCGACTTATGGCTAAAAGGGAGGAGGGGACGCATGCAGCTCTCTCCTCAGGCTCCTTTGAGCCCCTGGGACCCCCACCTCCCTGGGCTTTATGAGAATAATGGAGGGGGGCTGCGTGGACCCCCTCGTTTCCTTTATTATTTAGCGTCTCTCCACTGCTAACGTTGTGATTTAGGTACTTTTTAACCACTATTGCTTCTTTCCCCTCCCACTTGCCACCTCTCCATATTGCTGAACATTCCCCACCATCCTTGCTTGCAGTTTGACTTATCTAGCATGTTATGGAGTTTGTTATGATTCATGATCTTGGTTGAATGCTAGGGCGGTGGGGAAATCTTCTCTCCAATGCACAATTCCCTCTCGCACTCAGCCTTCTTTGGACCCTCACCCTGCCTCCAAACCCCTATGGACACCCGAAATCTTTGCTGTGCATTCAGAGAAAAATGGTAGGACACTACACCATTGTAAGTGCGTCTGTCCTTATTTGGTCTTTTAATTTTAATTGATAAGGGGATGCATTAGAGGTTCGGTAGACCTTTTGACTACACTTAGTGATTCCACCACAAGTCCTTGACTCAATGCAATTACAACCTCACAATCAATAAACATCATAATATACTCTTTGGAGTCAGTAACCTTAACACACCATGACCCATTTGGCCACAAATAACCACAAGTTTATGTAAAAGTTAAAACGTTTATTTCCCTATATTAGAAATGCTAAGGTCACGTAAATTATTCTCAACACCAATGGATAAGCATTCATGAATAACACCGGTTGACCAAATCTTTTGAACAAAATCTCAATTTAACCAAAGCATTGACAATTAAGCATTCAACTCACAGTACAAATTAATGGCAAGAATAACTGTGCAACAGAAATACCATACATCTAGATCCAACAGATAAATAACATTAATTCTTTGTTAATTACAAATTAACATTTCTGGGCTCCCTAACTAACCTTCTGATTAGAATAGCATGTTTGGACTTCATGCAAAACAATTTAGTCAAAGTTAATTTGAAAAACATCTAACTATGGCTCTATCAAAATAGCAGTTGGTACCTAGAAACAAAGTACAAATCTATAACATAAGCAATAGCATTTTGTTATAGGTCTCCTCAATAGGAATCAGCAAGCTGCAATTCTCTTCATCATTAGAGCATCCGCTTGGTCAGCTTCAGCAACGGGCAGTGAAAGGGAATGGTTCAGACTCTGAGCCATTTAAGGAACAATATCTAGGGGATCATCATTCAGCATTAGAACTTAAGCAATCAAGTTAAAGATAGAAAATAAAGTCATCAGGAACTGTTCAGCTCCTCAAACAGAAACCACTTCGGGGAAAGTCAAAATAGAATAAGAGACTCTCTCCTCTGTGCAATCGGGCTAAGTTAAAATGTCTAAGAGAACTTCCCACTTTGACATTGGTCAGAAAATCGTATGTTTACAGTTAGTCCAATAAGAATAAAAACCCAAATCTAAGATATAACTAAACTGTCTTTCACATGTTGATGATTGGCTCCTCTTCTCCTGTTCCCATTGTCAAACTCGTCAGGTATCTTTCTTGTTGCCATCCATGCTTCAGTCAGAGCATCCATTGTTGGTGTCTGGGAACATCACTGTCTCACGCTTCCAACTATACAAAATAACGACTTCTAATACAAGACATTCTAGCAGGCAGTTCTCATGAGAAAATTAAAGACATCTGCAAAATGATTGGTCAGCACAGTGTGAACATTAGAAACATCAAATCTCAAGTTGTACATTTCCCACTATTTTATTAATCAATACAACTTAATATGAGGTTGTGCAGACTAGGCCCAAACCTTGCTAACTTAAGGCATATAGTATATTGAAACAAATACATATCATATAATCATTATTGTGACATACTACTATAATTTTCTAAACATGTGCACTTCAATTAATAATAATAATATGCATTTAATTAAAAGCATTAGCTATTTCATCACAGTCACTCAAGTGGGCACATTTTCCAAAACGTGAGTATTCCCATATCTGAGAGGGGGCTTTTTTTTGTTAAAGGCTTGCCTTGGCCTGGGTCACTCACCACACTGACAGTGGTTGGTAATCACTTCTCCCTGTAACTGCATCATGTTGCAGGGCTGTCTCAGGTTTGGGGTCACAACTGAGCTAACAGTGCACAGGAGAAGCCAGTCGGTGCTTTCTCAACTCTTTTCAGTAGAAATCGTTTAAACATGAAAACATGTCTAAGAGCGGGAGCAAGCACTTGCTTGCTCGACACCACATTTCACATGCCCTCCCTTTGATGAGAGGTGGTGTATCTGTCAATTGTAATTCACGGACACTTGAATTTTAACCCTAGCTTTACCTTCCCCAGATTCCTGCAGTGTTTAATCCTGGGCAAATTATTATTTCCATATGACTTCTTTTCCGTATTACAATGCAAGCACTTAGGTGTATACGGCTATAAATATTAATTTACAGGCAAAACAAAATACAGTAGATCAAATATAAAGATCAGTGAGGCAGGCTAAATAGAACTATAACTGGATGATTTTTTCGGGCGAGCTTGTGTAAGAATGCGCTCTCGTTTGCGAGATACTATTGTTTACAAAAAAGGGATTGGAGACCATTGATTGCTTAACATTTGTTGGCTTCAGTGTCACTTCTTTGCTGCCTCCTGGACAGTGCAGGGCTGATGGCACTTCCTGTTTCTTCTCCGTTACATGGACCAATCACAGATTGATTCTTCCTAATTAGTGTCACTCCACTGCTCATGCTGTGATTGTGATACTTTTCTTTACCCATATTACTTCTTTAACTCTGTATTACTGCTGTCTGCCCCCCCCCCCCCCCCCCAACCGCCACCATCTTCCTTGCTTGCACAACTTTTGGTAAATGGAAGGAAAATGACAACTCAGAGCTGTAGGCTGAAACTCGGGGGATTCCGTTCTCAAAACCATACAGACTTGTGTTATATTTTCCACCAGCAACACATAGAACTGGCCTGCTCCAGGACATCATAAAAGCTGTCAGATTCTGCCTTTTATCACCTAAGTAAGCACAGTGATAATTGATGTCTATGAAATTGCATTTGCAGAAATTTCGCCTTCAACTCTTGCCTATTAATTCACATTTCAAAACTGTTCTCTTTGCGCATTTTTTCAAGGCCTCGGCAGAAAAAGTAGGTTTGCAGGACTCATTTGACACTTGTGATTTTCTACTTTGCTTAGTGCCTTTTCGCCTTTCATGTTAAATTGCCTTTAATCTTGCAAAATATGCATTCTCTTGTTCTGCTGTGTGACAGTTAACGCAGCTAGGTACTTTAATAAAAATTGTATAAATGGGATGAGGGAGTTTAAAAAAAAAAAAACAATTCTGAACAAGATGTTATTAGTTTAGTGGTTCAATTTATTTGAATATCTGAATCTGTAGTGCAGAAGCAAGCAACAAAGAATTGATCACTACAGTGGGATCTACAACTGCATGCATGATAAGCAGTAGTCTTTTAAACATTATCGAATGCATTGTTGGCCTCGATATATGTTGACTTTTTAATTAATAACATGTTTTAGTAAGTTGCGGGATGCGTGACGCAGAAGGGGCGGGGCGTATCACAGGGGGAGGAAGGTTATTAATGGGGAGGGAGGGGAGATTATATTATAAATAATAAAATAATTTGTTTAAAAAACTTACCTCCTCCGCCGTGTGCTGCTCCATCCGCTCCTCCTGTACCGCTGCAGACACAGGCTCCCAGCCTGCCCTGCGCAAATCCTGACGCTGCTCAGAGCAGCATCAGGATTGGCTGGGTGCGCCCAGCCAGGGCACTCCCAGGCAGACTGGGAGCATGTGCAGGCTCTCTCAGAGCCCTGTGCGCATGTATGTTTGGTTGGCCTGTGCCGGCCAAACACACTTGCGCTCTAAGAGAGAGTGCTCTTATTGTTCATCACCCCCGTGGCCTGCCCCTTTTCCCCCAAAAAATGATAATAAAGTTTAAAAAATTTTTGGGGGGAAAGGTTTGCAGCTGCGGGGGGGGGGGTTTGACGCTCCTCCGCCCTTATGGAGGAGCAACCCCTGGTTTTAGTTGATTAAAAAGAAAGTAGACAGAGTTGGTATTGCTTGTGCGTGTGACTAATGATGTTACACCACTGACGCCAAGTACCCTGTTTTTTTCCATTACACTATCCTGCCCCCCTATCATGTTGCTTCTTCCCCCCTCCGTCCATATGGCTTATTCCCCTACCATACGTCTATCCGCTTTTCTTTCTTCCAACCCCTCTCCCACCCTGTATGCTGCTTCCGAACAGGCTGCTTCATAGTGCTTTTTTATTTTAACTGTCCCAGTAATTGTTGGTCACCTCTTTCTGATTGGAAAAGCTAATTTTTCGCCAATAAACAATACTTTATTGGCTTTGCCCATGCTTCTTTCAATACTTTTTTAATGTTTCTGTATTTAGCATCGAAATTGTATTTATTAACCAAACAATACAATTAACCCTAGTTGTTGAAGAAAGTAACAGTCCTGGATGATTAGCATTGATCACTAGATCAACTAAATTATATTGATTATTTCTTCCTCGGCCAAAAATGTACATTGACAGCAATTATTTATTTATTTATGTGTGTTGCAATCTTTTAAAGAGTAACATTCTACAGTGTTAGGCACTGCACATAGAACAACTATAGACATGGAGATCTCTTTACAGAGAATCAAAAAGAGAACAGACAGTAACCCTATATAACAAAAAAGGAAAAAGCTCCACAGGAAAATATCACTATTCAGCAGCTAAGGGACATTGATGTGAATAGAAGAGAGTGTGTGATAGTTTGGTCCCAGACTGTGAAAGAAGCAGGGTAACTGGGGGTATTAGAGGTAAGAGAGGGCAGGAAGAGGATGAGAAGAAAGGATTGTAATGGTTGAATATACTATGTAAGGTCATGAGGAGGAATAGAGGAAAAGGGAAGTGTGGATGAAATAAAGATGAATTGCATGTTCAGAAAGTTAAAACTGATACATGGGGTTTTAGCATTTTACCGAATTGGATTAAGGATTTCAGAAAAGTAGTTCTTCAAGCAAATGCAAGGGGCCACTCTGGAGAACGACTGACTTGCAGCCTCATAGAGTTTGAATTTTAGATTGAAACCATAGTTGTGTAAATACTCTACAAATGTATGCCACAATGCAGGCCTGCATCATCCTCAAAACCAGCTCCATCATTTGCAAAGCCACACGACCAGCACTTATGCCTCTTTTGCAGACATGCTCACCATCTCAGATGGTTCTCGGCACACCCACAGCCAAGGCCCCATTGGACTACAGAATTGAAAGTGTAAAAAAGAAAAAACAAGATAGCATGCCTTTTCCAGCTATGCACCCATTATCTGGAACAACATCCCCATATCCATCAAGACTACCCCAGTGCTTCTTCAACTTAGGAAAGTTTTGAAGACTCACCTCTTTAAAGAAATCTACATCATAATACGTAAGCATTTCATAAACCAGCTACATCCCCTATCAATATATGACAATATGCTGGTCTTTGACGCTGTACATCACTCTGCTACCTTTTGGCTTGGTTCACGGTATAGAAGTAACACATATTTACCTACTCTGACTAAGCAAATTACCTTCTATCTTCCCTGTGACGAACCAAATGAGATAGTCAAGGGCCGAAGGATCCTTCACTCTAATGAAAGTAAAATGCAATACAACTGATTTAGTATGCTTTTCATTATGAGGTGATATTTCAAAGGCAACATTATTTGCATACCTCAAGAATGTTATTCATTGCGCAATCTACATTTTTTTTAGAATAGATCAATTTAAATTGCTTTACTGTGATTCCCCATAAACCGGAGAGGTTTGATCTGTTTTAGTGCTGAATGGGAGGGTTAAATGGCTTTTTCCTAAAATCAAGAATTCCAAGATGGAGCTTCTCAGTGAAGCAGAGAACCCACATGCTACATTACTGAGGCGAGAAATGAGAGAGATGACCTTTGAGGTTAGGTCCCTTGAAAATACACAATGCTTCCAATTGAAGCTAGTTGAGAGAAGTAGGATATCCACAGTCTAGTCATTTAAAGTGTCTTTTACTGTGGACAGATCAGTTGTGATCCTGTATTTAACTTTTGCAAGCCGATGATGAATCATACCACTGAGGTGGGTGATGATTCAAATTCTAATTTTGGGATGCTCTGAACAAATCTGTTTGGAACACATTACCACAGCGTGTAGGGCACCTTTTACTTGAGCCTGCTTGACTGTTAGGTCATGGGCAATACTGTGGAACTTCACTTTTTTAAAAACTTTAAGTGTTGAGAGGGAGGATAAGTGACAGACAAATTAAAATCTCCCAGCCCTTACTTGTCATGGCTGGCCTGCGAATCCAAAACGACCCTGGTAAATTTTGTCAGATCAGCCCGCTTAGGCTGTATGCTGAGCGAGCCCGACCACCGCAATGGGGCTTGCGGGGTTCTCACCCCCAAGAAATTCAGGGACAAAATGGCAAAAACTATGCAATCTATAACACATTTTTGATTATATATTCAATTGTATACTTTTTTAAAGCATACTGAATGATGACCTTACAGTGCACCAGAATACAGCAGTCTTAATTGGGGTTCTTCATTGAGTGCCTCACCATCACCCTCTAACAGTTCTTCTCATGGCTCAATAGCCCCTCTCTCTCATGTATTTAATTTGTTTTATAGCGCCTCTCTTATCAGCGTAGGGTGTTGGAGCACTTTACATCACACACACATACAGAGACAATAAATCAGATGCATGTAAATCAGTGTTTAGAAAATGTTGACAAAGGGGACTACAAGGTGTAAGATTCATATGTCATCCATACCGGTAGGCATTTTTAAAGTGATTTTGGGAAGCATAAACTCATCATTCAGAACGTAACACAGTGGTTAAGGATGGCTTTACTAATAACAATTTATTTATACCCACACAAACCCTTTTTTAGCAAGATTTGGATAATCAAAGCCTGAGGAAAAAAAACATAACTTTGTAAGCTGTACCATTCAGTTTGTATGCAGCTCTTTGATGGCAGTTCATAGCTGGCTGTGCTAGATTATGATTGTAACTTATGAACAGCACAGTAACAAAAGAAGCTCTATGACAAAAGAAGTATCCCACTTAGCTATGCACATAAAATACTGTTATGTGTTCTGCATAGTACACACGATTTGCAGCTGGCAAATTAACCCTCCACGCTACCTTAGATGAGTCAAAAGTGCCAGTAGACAAAAACTGATCTCTCTCCACCAGGTACATTAACCACCAGTTATCTTCGCACTTTTATTGTTGCCTGAAAACTGTTAGATATACAAGAAACTCTGCAGTGCTTTTAAAACTGCTGCACTGCTACAAAACCGGCTCCTAGTAACAAAAGCGCCCTCCCACCCTTCCAGCCAAACACCTATTGCCTAGTATAGTCAGTCCGGCCTTGCTACTTGAATAACTTTCCTCATTTAAATTGTCTAACCATGAATTGTGTTTTTCTTTATAGACATTATGGTGGATTCTCCTGATGAGCAATCGATCATGACTTATGTAGCACAATTCCTTGAACATTTCCCAGATCTGGAAGGTGTAAGTTATCTTTTAAAGTGTACTCCTTTACGTTTTTAAAATGTTCCATTTGTTTCTGAAAGATAAAGATTAGTGATTTTTTCCATTTTACTCTGAATACGAGTTGTTTGAATTCTATATTGGCTGCTATTTTCTTACACATCCTGACCTAGACTAATATGGAGTGCAGGCCTTGTAAAGTATATTTTGATTATTTAGTATTTTTTTTGGTTCAGGTTCCTTTATCCCCCCCCTCTGAAGGTCTGTTGCTGTGCAAGTAACATTTTATTTGGTAGGCAATTAAAACCATTTGAAAATAAATAAATAAGCAGCGTGGACATCATTATGATAAATAAACTTAGATATAAATCACAACAACAAAAGACAGATCAGTACATGCTATGAAAAGACTTGTGTTATCATTCAAAACTGGTGAGACACTGGCATTGTAATTGGGATCATGTGGTTTGTCCATAGCATCAGTGGGGCATCAATGGGGCGGGTTAGACAACCATCATTTTAAGTATGAAAATATGTCCCAGTAATAAAATACAATTGGAACATAATATTGAAAAACTCATCTATCTTTTAAAGCAGGCAGTATTGTTATCAGAATTACTATTGTCTAGTTTGTCAAGGACGTTGGACATAAATTTAACAAATCTGGCAGCAAAGACGATTCAAGGCCTGGACAAAGGGTCCCCATCTTTCAAGGGCCCCTTTTATAGTGAACTTTATCTCTCTCTACCTCATCCTCTGTTTGTTTCTCTATCTCAACCTAACATATATTTTTCAACATTAGTTGGCATCTTGAAACTTGATTTACCAGAAAACTGATAATAAAATACAAACGTGGCCCAAACAGATGCCCCCAAAATCCTTAAGTGTCATGGTTTTGGGCGGGACTGATCAGGGCTCCGGTTAGGACACCCCTTGAGATCTCTGAATATCCTAAAGAGGTAGTGTACTGGGGCAGAAGAGCAGCTAAAGGCATACACGGTAAAGGACAGCTATGGACAGGCACAGGAAACAGGAAAGTAAAAACAGAGCAACCCTTGTGGGAACAAACAGTAAACGGATTACTAATGGACAAACCCACTGGGGTTGTACACAGGGTAGGGCGCAGAACCTCCCACAGTGACAGGGAATGTCAATGCTTCTGTGCAGTTTGCTCTTACACATAGTCACCCCGCCAGCCCCATAGAAAGGAGGCAGCAGAAGTGATTCTGTCGCTGGACCCTAGAGCACAAACAAGGATAGTACTTACATACACAAGACAAGCTCTTGTGGGTCCAGCTGGAAACACAGTGGCAATTCCTGGAAAAACAGCAACAGCATATTGTCACTGTTAGGCACGAAAGACAACGTATAACACTAGACAAGGATGGGGGCTGGAATTGCCTTGTGGAAACCAGGAGCCAACCCCAGTACAAAGGAGGATACTTATACACTGGTGAAGACTGATAGAAATTTTAGAGGAAACGGAAACAGAAGGAACAAACTAAGAGTCAGAGGCAGGAACTGGGAACAGGCTCAGGCTGAAGCAGAGGCAGGACTAGGACTCGGACTGGAAAACAGGGTGCAAACGTCTGGCTGGAACAAACAGAAACAGGAATGGGAAACAGAGAGCAGGCCCTGGCTGGAACAAGCAAGGACAGGGCAGGAATACAGGGAGTGGAATAAGTAGTAAACAGGACTGGGAAACAGAGAGCGGGTTCAAGCTGAAACAAGGCAGGAGCAGGACAAAGAAACAGGGAGCAGGCTCTGGAAGAAACAAACAGGTACAAGGCTAAGAGATAGGGACCAGACTCTTGCTGGAACAATCAGGAGCAGGGTAGAGAAACAGGAAACAGTTTCAAGCTGGAACAGAACAGGAACAAGACTGGACCACCATCCGATAAGGGGGTCTGTAACACAAAGGAATCGAACTCCAATGCATGACGAAGGATCTTGAGGAAATTGCTGCTTATAAGCAGTTTGAAGCTGCAGAAAGCCCCAGGTGGATTCACATGACTGGGCTGCACAGGAGAGGTCTCAGGTGTGTGTAGTTTCAGACACTCGCAAGTCCTGGAGGAGAGGATTAGGTGAACAGGAGCAAATGGATTTCTCCCATAGAAATAATGTAAAATAGAATCCAGGCTTTCCTGACTACCAGGCTGGGCATTATGGGATTTGCAGTCCCAGGAAGCAAATGTAATACTACAAAAGCATACCATGGCGAAAAGTGAAACAAACGGGAGTCAGCAAGGGACTCTAGATAAGTGGTCAAGGTGATTCCCAGGCTTCCGACAGTCCCCTTACAGTGCCCCCTAGAAATGGGACGACAGAGTCGTAACATTAAGATGACATTGTCCTGGAGGTCAGTTTGCCATCTTTGCGTTTGAAACATATATAGCAGATGCAGAGTTTATGTTCATTTCCTGGAAGAGTGGCCCAAGTAGTTTCTTTTTCTCTTAGGCGAAAATTGGGCACATATTGAGGACATGCACAAACATCTCTTTAAAGTATGAACAACAGTGCCAAGCAGAGTTAGCTCTTTATATACTCCTCTTTTGCGCGATCTTGCATGCATCGAAGAGACCAGCCTTAGGAACTGAAGTTTTGTTTCCCAGGAGAGGGCGAGTTCTAAGTACCCCTGTGGTGCCTGCTTTTCATATGTAGCAAAAATAAACAAATCATGAAGCTCTGATTGAGCATTTGCCACTGCTGTCAAGAACATGTAAACATATAACACGTCAATTAGCCTGAGCCCTTTGCAGTGACTGAATGTCAAATGGCAATTTTCTAACAACTAAATGGTTGAAATAATTGCCATTTTGAGTCAGTCAGGCATATGCTAAGCTTGTGGAGGAACACTGGTGCTTTTGTTCTGCAATTCCTTTGTTTGGTGTACAAACAAGAGTAGAAAATAAAGAAAAGTATATGAGTGGAACATGGTAGTTACTGTTTTGCTAAGGCCTGAGATGATCATCGTGGAGCTTGAACAATGGTCTATGGCAGATACTCACCATACAGCTTTTCTACTGGCTCCTGATGGAGCGTCTGGGCCACTTAACTGAAATAG
Source organism: Pleurodeles waltl (assembly GCF_031143425.1). Classification (NCBI taxonomy): domain Eukaryota; kingdom Metazoa; phylum Chordata; class Amphibia; order Caudata; family Salamandridae; genus Pleurodeles; species Pleurodeles waltl. The sequence goes on along the minus strand of NC_090448.1, from coordinate 902,308,882 downwards.
GTCTGGTGATAGACCTTGTTTGGTCAATGCGAAGATGTTGGGAGTTAGCATCAGTCACAAAATATTCCATTAGCAGTGTAATTAATAAGGCTAAACAGTAAGGACCAGGAAACAGAAATAAAGTTAAGAATTTTATTACAAGTTAACAGTCCGGTTAATGTAAATAAATCTCAAAAACCTGCTGTAAAGGTACAAAATTACAGCAGAATAACCAAATCTCCTGAAGAAGTTCAAGCACATCAGAATAAGGCATACAAGCAGGTCAGTTACAACAATACAGAAAATTAGCAATAAGATTTGATGCTCAGAGAACAAACTCAGATTCTCTCTTCTAAACATGAGTAATAGCTGAAGTCATCTAACTCGGGACCTAAATTAATAAAAAATCTAAGTCTAAGGGAAAATTTAAAAAAGTCAGAAACATGCAAAGGAAAAGTAGGTTTCAGCATTTTTCGAAGGTGTCAGCATGTCAAAAGCTCAGTCAAGAGTGTTCTTAGATTCAGGAAATAAGTGTTAGCCTAAGACGCATTTAGCAAAAGGGCCAGGATGAAGGGAAAAGCTAGAAGTCTGTTCCTCTCAAAGTCCAAAGGGAGTCTCCTCCAACTACCCATCTGAGCACTTATTAATATCACACAAATCCTTCTAAGCAACACTCATTGTTCACACCATCAGGGGCTCCATTGTTCTTTTCCATTCTCCTGTTGTAACATCCATGTCTCTTCCCAGAGGACAATATCGTCCTTGGACATGTATCAATCTTGGAACAGGGACTGTCAATCCCCGTCATGCAAGCAAAAAATGGAAAACAGCATTTCATGTGAAAAGAAATTCAGGGCTAGTCAAGACAACGTAAACCTAAAAGTACAGTGTAATTGTGCACATTTAAAATGCATGTCATGTGAACACGTAACTTCAAATAAATGAAAATGTCAGTTCAAGAGTTCTAATTAATTTCATGTTACAGGTAAAATAAAGGCAATGCAATTTGAAATACATGATTATGAATATAAATAGGAACTACAATTTGAATGCAAATGTGAGAACATTAGTGCACATGTTTACATATTTTCTTCTCGTTTTAATGGCACTAATCTTTTGCAAGTCCTGCACTATGTGGTACTTGCCATTGGGTTTTTGTAACCCCATGATTGGTGAGTTACATGGACTCCCTATAATCTCCCTCAGGATTCCTTGTTGGATCATTGAGTCACACAGGAGTAATCCCCGTAATTGTTTTAGGAGTCAGATTATTCTGTGGGATCCTCGCATTAGCTCCTTTAATTAAACCTATATCTTTCCCAGAAAAGTCCCAGGGTTCAGGTAATACAGAGTCTCTCGGATCTTGGGGCAAATCATCACTTGTCAGCATGGGGCACAATCTTATATCTAAATTCCGGCTTGCAAGGTTAAAGGCACCATTGTCATCATTAGTCTGTAACTCAATGCATCACCGGACCTCCTTGCTGATAAAATCCTTGCATGCGACCACCATTCCCTACAAACTGCTGAGTTGAACCGATTGTATAGCTTTCATTTGCGCCACCATTAACTTTTATTTCAATTTCTTTTGTTTCATCTTGAATTCATCACTACATTATTTGGCATACCTTAGAATTTCATCAATTGATTTACTCTGGCAACAAATCAAACGTTGCTGAATCATCGGACTAACCTCCGGTTTCAAACCATGCACAAATCTGAACACACAAACTCCTGTTCCTTTGGCCTCAGTAGTCACCATCCCACCATACTGTTTAAATGCTTGCAACAATCTCTTGTAATAGGAATGTATTGACTCTTTCAACTCTTGGGTCATTTAGTCAATCTTAAACCAATCAATGTCTTTTGGGGACAGCTTTCATTTAAAAAAAATTTAATCACCTGACAATACTTTCTCATCACCCCTGGAAACAGAGCTTTAGTTTCTGGATGTCTTTCTCATGCCACTCCACAGGTATTTTGCATCCAGCCCATAAATCACTTGGTACAGCAGTCTCAAACAAGGTATTCAAATCTATCCACAGGACCTTTGAAATCTTAAGATCTGTCATCCTGTCTGTACGTTTCCACTGGCTTTCTCTCAATTTTGGGAAATAGTTTGTAAATGATGCAAGATCACTCCTACCCCAGGGCACATGAACATAGCCCCCACCAGGAACTTCTCTCATTGGAAGTATTTATATATCTCCTTCTTCTTCCTCCTCTTCTCCAACCCCATGCAGTCCTAATCTTACTCTCTTTGGTTACTTTTTCTTTAGCCATCTACCTTCCCATCTATCCAGCTCACTCCATTTTCGCATGGTGGCAATTAATTCCCTAATCTTTAATTTCATTGAGCTATCTCAGTCATTGAAACTTAAACTATAACGTTTCTGTAACGCTTTGGACTTCAATGTTGTATTTCTGAGCTAGGTCAGCTGATCTGTCACAAGCTTGTCCTGCACATCTACTGATTTCTGTACAGGTGAACAAGAGCTAATTTTCTTGGTAAGTATCTAATTGACACATGTCAAGAGTTCCAAGTATCATTTCATTTAATTGCAATTTTAATTTATCTACATCTATTATCTTTTCTCCCTGTGGGGTTTGAAATGTCCTTTCTCTCATCCCTGAATCTTTACCTCTTTCTGGAAAATCCATGCTGCTTGTGAGCCAATCATCTAATTCTTGGGCATTAAGACCGTATTGTCCTGCTGGGGTATTACGTGTTATTTCTTACTTGGATTTGCAATACCTGGTGAATTCCAAATGGACATTTCAGAATTTGGTGAACCTAAAGGTATTCCTGTTCTAGAAGTACTGAAATTAGTATAGGGAAGTACATTTGTCTTGGACAGGAAAAAGGAATTGTGACCTTTGAGGAAACCTTTCTTGTGGAGAAAATCTTGTCTGACTTAATGTTGGAGCTGCACTTTCAGTACACAGAGCATTTCCTTGTATCGGGACTGAAGGGATTCTTCTCGTTGTCAAATTCACAGGATTGCTATTTGAGGTACCCATCTTAGTAGGAACAGATAAAGTATGTGTAGTACTTTCTGCTACCCCAGGTATATACAAAGGAGCTACAGGACATATTGTGACGAGAACTGTCAATGCATCTGGGGCATACGTGGAAGATACATTTTGAGGGATCATCATTCTTGAACCCTCTCCCATCAAATTTTAATTTACTTCTACTGGTGCAGTTGGCATATCAAAATCCCCATTGATATTTGCATTACTCGCTTCTCGCATTTGAATTGCATTATATGGAGCTGGATGATTTAACAATGACTCATTTATGAAAGACTCATCCAAATCACTGTCACTGTCCTCTTTTCTAGTTTCAGAGTCATCTGTTTTTTTCATTTCTGTTTGATTATTTTTCCCCTCTTTCTCACTCGTCAATGCATGATATAGCCTAGTTCCCTCAATCACATCCGTTCTCTCTCTCTTTTGTTCTGCCTCCCATCTAGCATCCATCCAAGTGCGTACTGCGTTCTTGTCCCATCCTTGATATTTCTCCTTTTGTTTTAGATGGGCTATGTGTGGAGGCAGTTTCATGTCATGTAACATTCTCCTTAAATGTTCAATGATTCTCAAATTGTGTGTGCCACAGAGTCGAAATACCAATGCCCCCTGTTTCTCAGTGATCTTATGCCATTGTTCAAGCCAAATACATGTGTGAAGACTCACATTTGTCACCATATAATGACCTAGCGTACCTTTGAGAGGCACCTCTTCTGTCTCTCTAACAGGTACAGTTACATCTCCCTTTATCAGACTTCACAATACTTTAAACAAATGCATTTTTAAATCAAAATGTATAGATTTCTCAATAACTTTTCAAATCAGAAAATGAGCTTTAACCCACAATTCTCTGTTCGGTGTCCACAACAATATCTGTGCGACTCACTGTAGTATTTCACCAATATCACCATAGCTTTACACCAAACAACCTATACCAGCACAGTACTCTGTGACGCCAACCTTACTCCTTGCAGCAGCTCACCCTCCTTTACAATTTCCCACAAACACTTTCTCACTCAACAGTCTGTGTGCAATAACAAATGCCAGCAACTTCTGTAACTAACTTTGTCTGTACCTCTAAAGAAATTATAGTTTTCCATCACTTCAAGAAATCGTTCGGAGCATCGCTTTCCGACCTACCCTGACTCACACTGGAATGTAACCTCGACCAGTGGGGTCTCACTCAGAATGATACAGTTCCTCCCTGTGCACTGATATTCCCTATACCAACCTCTCACACTCATGCAAGGATAAGTTCCCTATCCAGTAGTTCTATTGATGACTTCTCACAACTAGCACCTCAATACAGCAGACAAGAACAACAACAAATTGTATTCTACACTTTTCATCTATCCTGGGATCTTAGGCCATGACGGACCTCATAACCAGTTCAACTTCTTGCAATAAACACCACATTCACACACAAATCACAATATCTTGACAGAACACCACACAATCACTGCAAAACCTGCACGCTAAGCATCAGCATTTGCAACGCCCAACCCTATTGATCCTCACACCTCCCCTGCTACAGCTTGTTCCTAAACCACTGGAACTCCATCAATCCATCAAACAAACCATGGGAATGGGCATTTGGACTAGGGTTGGGCAATTTCCAAATGGGACACCATAACTTCCTGACTCTGATGACATAACCATCGATATTGTTCCTACCAGTTGATCGAGCGTCCGGGACACTTTACTGAAATCTGTCTGGCAATATACCTTTTTTGGTTGCTGCGAAGATGTTGGGATTTAGCATCAGTCACAACACTTTCCCATTAACAGTGTAATACAACAGGCTACACAGTAAGGACCAGGAAATGGAAATGAAGCTAAGAATTTTATTCCAAGTTAACAGTCATGTTAATGTAAATCAATCTAAAAAATATGCTGTAAAGGTACATGATTACAGTAGCATAACCAAATCTTCTAAAGAGGTTTAGGCATGTCAGCATAAGGCATACAAGATGTTCAGTTACAGCAGTACAGAGAGTTAGCAAAAGATTTTGTACTCGGAGAACATTCTCAGATTCTCTCTCCTAAACATTAGTAGTCATCTAACTCAGGACCTAAATTCATCAAAAATCTAAGTCCAGAGAAAATCTCCAAAAGTCAGAAAGATGCTCAGGAAAATGAAAAATTAGGTTTGAGAATTTTGGGAAGGTGTCAGCATTTTAGAGGCTCAGTCAAGAGTCTTCTTAGAATATGGAAGTAAGTGTTAGTCTAAGCCACACTTACCAAAACGGTCAGAATGAAGGGGAAAGCTGGAGGTCTGTACCTCTCAAAGTCCAAAGGGAATCTTCTCCAACTACATACCTGAACACTAATTAATAGCACACAAATTCTTCTCCATTTTCAGGTTGTAAGTTGTAATATCCATGTCTCTTCCCAGAGAAGTCCTGAGAATAATGTCATCCTTTGACACATGTATCAACTTGGAACAGGGATTGTCCGTCCGCGCCATGTTCTTCCATTAAAGTCTCTTTCTCAAGCTCTCTATGTCTCAGACAGTGTAACATCTATTTCCAAACTAACATTTCATGTGAACGTTCCTTCAAAGAAAAAAACATGCAAGCAAAAAATGGAAAAGAAATTCAGGCCTAGTCAAGACAGCAAAAATGTACAGTGTAATTGTGCACACTTAAGATGTGTCACTGTGCACATGTAAAGTCAAATACATGAAAATGGCAGTACAGAATTTCTAATTAATTTAATGTTACAGTTAAAGTAAAAGCAATGCAATTTGAAACATGAGTATGAATGTAAATAGGAACTACAATTTAAATGCAAATGTGAAAACATTAGTGCACACGTTTACATATTTTCTTCTAGTTTTCAGTGTGAATATATTTCAATAACATGAGGATGTTTTTTATCATCTTCTTTAAACTACATTTAATTTAATAAGGTTAAGGCACACACTATATGAATTTTCCTAGTTCTAAAGTCAATGCACTTCAATATTGGCTTCAAGTGCAACACTTTACATTAATAATGTTAGATCACACAGAGTATGTAGTGCTAAGTGCACATATATATTGCGTTTTGTGACGTGTAGGGTCGGAGTCAAACTTACGCATTTCCACTCCCAGGAACAGGAATAAATTGTGTTTTCAGAACGGTGATCAGCTTGTTAGAGATGTCTACTTTTAGTTTGTGGTGTTAGGTCTGTAGTGACAGGATAAGCTGAAATGTTAGCTATTGATGTTAGTTTGGCATCTGATTTTCATTAACTAGGTAAAGTACGGTTCTAAAACGTATTGATGGCCTATGTACATTGACCTGTGGACAAGGCAAGACGGCCATTTTGTGAATCCATGCCCCGTCCCTCATGGTAAACCATATGAATAGATCTCCCTAAACATTAAGGATTTTGATGAAAAGATATTGCCTGATTGATTTTTGTTCATCTGCTGCACTCAAATTTGAGTTTCCCTCTTAAAACAAGTATAAAATCCACCCCTTGTGTGCTTTCTTGATTTTTCTCTCCTGTCCTGTAAGATGCATTTTAGAAGTAATGTACCAACATATGCAATGAGTCTGCAGATTCTGCACTGTGATTTAGAATAGTGCAGACATTGGTGGGTTTCATCTAAAATACTCACTAGCCTGCTATGAAGGAGCACTATACTTTGAGGAACAAGTAGAATGGATGGGCAAATGTAAGTTACAAATACAACATGAAAGTGGATTAAGAGATCAATTTTGTAGAGCAGAGCATGCAATCCCCTGCCATTGTGACCTTGCTAACCACAATCTTGCTCCCAGATATGGGGATAAGAGGGACGTGGGAGAAGGGCTCAGTATCAGGGATTTCATTCCTAATACTAATATTCTTTAAGCATATTCAAATATTTACATGTATTTTTTTATTTTTATTGTAGTCATTTGTTTTCTGATGTCGCAAATTGCTTCACCAAGTATTTCAATGTTTTCTCTTTATGTTATACAGGACAATCTTTCAGAGGCCGACTCACCAGTTGAAAGTACATACGTTCATTATAAAGATGGCCCAGTAGAAGAGGAAGGCAAAGTTGTCATTTTCAATCAGAGTCAAGAATATGCGTACACTGTGAACCATGAAAGCTTGCAGCCACCTCCTCCAAAGATCTTTGTTTGCTCTGTGCCAGAAACTACATTGGATTGCACACCAGAAATACCCTTTGAAGCTCTAAATGAGAGAATATCTTCAGCTCTAACTGACAAAACACAGCCACAGCAAGACGACTTAAAAACTGCAGAGTCCCATAAGGCTGTCCCTAAAGCAAAGATTGAACTTGGTGATGTTGATCCAACACTGGACACAATCACTGATGGCTTAACCTCATTACACCTGACCTCATCAAAACTCTATTATGCACAGAAAAACAACACAGAGGATTCACAACCTAATTTGTCAATTGAGAATAATGTTCCTGACACTGTTAATTGTTCGAAGTATTCCAAAATGTCCCTTTCAAAAAAGTGCACAGAACCGCAATTTTCTGCAGAGGACCATATTGATGCAGCTTCATCTCCCTTTTCTACTTTGAATCCATTATTGGGAAACTCAAATGAGAGTCCCTACAAAGTAGCCAATAAACTGATTTTTGGAAAACCATTTTATTCTATTGAGCAAACAGGGTCTGGGGCGTCAAATGTTCCAATGCCAAGTGTATCCCCAGTAACACCCACAGATGAAGAGGATGCTTATGAAGAAGATGCTTATAAATACATTTTGCATCTTCAGGATGATTTACAAAAGAAATCACCCATGCCATTGGGATATGAACATCCAAACCAGATGAGTGCTTTCCAGGAAGCAAGAATAAACACTGTTTTAGTAGAAGATGTTACACATAGAGGTCATCCAGACTTGTTTAGGTCAACTAGGTCAGAAGGTGCAGTCCAATCGCACACACCGATCCCAGCGTCTTTAAACATCCGTACAAGTGATGAAGTTGTGCCTAAAACTTCACCGGGACCAGCTAAAGTGTCTGTAATTCCACATGACCTTTTCTACTACCCACACTACAGTGTACCCATAGCAGATGTCTTGGATGCATTTGTGGAGTTTAGCGCAGAGGAGTCTGCAAAGAACAAGTTACAGAGTGAGCCTCCTTTACATTTTTCACCTGAGCAGCCAATGCGAAAGACTAGCATTGATGTATCACCCACAAAAGCAAGTGAACCACCCTCTGAAACCCTCTTGAAAGAGGGTCACTTCATAACTACTCCAGGGATCTCAATCTTCTCTTCCAATGTTGCTAACATCAACCAAATAGGGCAGACAAATGCAAATAGTGACATTCATAACCATAACACAAAGAAAAAAGAAGACTCTGTATGCAATGGCGAAGCAAGAACTCCTCCCTATCTGCAGGTATTTGTATTTTAAATATTGTTTTTACGTTTCTATATGCTAAATCTACTTTATTGTGGAGTTAGCTATCTTTTGTTTGAGAGACTTTGACAGAACCGTATATAAGCTAGCAATATTCTGTCCAGATCTTTTCTCCATCCTGTCTACTACAAATATGATCATTGTCTTGATTTCAAGCGGTCAAATGGAAGATTACTGTGAACATATTTGGTACTACTGATGAATAGCACAGGTACCTTTGTACAGCTAGGTATATCTGCATTCTTAAATTCAATGATTCTTACATTTCACTCCCCTTCCTTAAAACTTGCATTGGTTTCTTGGAGACTTCTTGGATCAAAGACCTGTATTTGGTACATGGATCTAATAGTTGTTTTCATTCCTATTGCTCCTCCTTTTCACAAATCTGGAGGTTAGGATTGTGAATTACTTCCTTGTATGCCTTAGTCAAAGTGTAGTTTCAACCAGCTGAGGGGTTAAGAATTGTGTTCATCAGGCGTGGCCCGTCCTTTAGGGCGGAGGGGCCACCCCCCCCCCACTTTTTGCACCTCATGATGAGTGCCGGGTCCGGCTAAATAAAGGTCAGCCTGACAGACACTCTGCATGTTCAGGTCAGGTAGCCAGGAGCAGACATGCGCCATTTGCGCAGACTCCTGGCTGCCTGAGCTGAACTTTGCTGGGCTGAAGAAGTCACAGCTCCTGTGGGCGTGACCTCCTCGGCTCAGCAAAGGTGCCTCGAGGCCCTCCCCAGGTGACGAGGCAAGCGTCACCAATTGACTTCGACCTGGGTGCTTCAGGTTTAAGCCCTGAAGTGCCCAGGGCGAGTCCCAATCAGTGACACCTCGTCACAGAGTGGGGTGGGATCAGCAGTCTCACTGAGCCTATCCCACTCTGTGACAAAGTTGGGACTGCTCCCTTCCCTCATTGGCTGACCTAAGGTCAGCCAACAAGGGAAGGCAGCAGTCCCAACCCTCCTGGGAATCCGAGGCTGAAGGTAAGTGTGTGTTTATGTGATCTTTTTAAATGAATGTTTGGTGCGTGCATGTATGTTTGAATGTTGATAAGTGTTGTTAATGGATGTGCGTACGTGTGTGTGTGAAAGAATGACTGTGAGTGTGCTTCCTGCCCGCCCCCCTAAAGCTTCCAGCCACCACTGGTGTTCATAGGGCGACAAGTATGTTTCTTTAATTCTCTTCTGCTTAGTGGCGTTCCCTATTCATTTGTTTGTATTTCTTGTTTTTGTACAGCAGTTGTGGAGGTGAACGCTTGCTTTAAAGTTTTCATTGAGCAATGCGAGGGGATATTTTGATAGGGCAGCTAAACAGCTAATATCATACATCCTTGCACTAATAGAAAGATGCTTGATCACAGTTCTTTCATTCTCATCCACACGTTACTATTTTGGTTGAAGTTAGACATTTGTGTAAACCTTTTGACAGCAACGTCTCTTCTTTCTCGTTCTACTTAATAAAAACTTTGACTTCTTTAATTTTGGCTTATTGAATATTGTTGTGATATTTTCTCTTGAGGCAGCTTTTTAAATTGGGAGTAGCATTATGCTGTGTGGAATTATAGGTTTTGCAATTGGATTAGCGTTGCTAAGCTACTATTTTAAATGGTTGTGTCAAAAATAAATCCTGTGTTTAGATAAGCATTATTTGTGCCTTCTATCTGTCTTAGCCGCTAGAAGTAGCACTGTACTCCAGGGCTATGAAAAGTCCTCAAGTTCAGTCATCCAGTTAATCTTTCTAGTATTGCTAAGATCATGTTTCACTGTTTGATATATATATATATATGTATGTTCGATGGCATGTGTAGCTGCAGATACACATGCTTTGCACATCCCGCCATCTAGTGTTGGGCTCGGAGTGTTACAAGTTGTTTTTCTTCGAAGAAGTCTTTTTCGAGTCATGAGACCGAGGGACTCCTCCCCTTTCGGCTCCATTGCGCATGGGCGTCGACTCCATCTTAGATTGTTTTTTTTCCGCCATCGGGTTCGGACGTGTTCCTTTTCGCTCCGTGTTTCGGTTCGGAAAGATAGTTAAAATCTCGGAAAATTTGACGGTATTGTTTGCGTTCGGTATCGGGTTAGCTACAACAGTTCGACACCGACTTTTGAAGAGCTCCGGTGGCGCTTCGGGGTTTTTTTCGATCCCCCGTCGGGGCCTGGTCGGCCCGACCATGTGTCTCTTCAAGGCTGATGGAACGGACCCCATTCTGCTTCTTCCCCAAATGCCACAACAAGTATCCGTATACAGATCAGCACCTGGTCTGTAACTTGTGTTTGTCTCCAGAACACAAAGAAGATACTTGTGAAGCCTGTCGAGCGTTTCGGTCGAGGAAAACACTGAGAGACCGAAGAGCAAGAAGACTGCAAATGGCGTCGGCGACGACAGGACAAACACACTTGGAGGAGGAAGAAGAAACCTTCTCCATCCAAGACTCGGACTCGGAAGAGCTCGATCCCGAAGAGACGCCTAAAACCGTGAGTAAGACGTCGACACACAAAACTCACGAGAAGACCACAAAAGCCCAGGGGACGCCACCGCCAGCAGGCCATGGCTTAACCCGAAAAATAGGTGACCGACCATCGGCACCGAAAAAGGGCACGCATGTGTCGAAGTCATCCGACTCCGGTCGAGATACCGGCACACAGCAAACTCGAGCCTGAGACAGCGGGACCGAGCAAGTTCGACACCGAAACAAGTCGGCACCGAGAGACCGGAACGCCGAAAATAAAGAAGGTGTCGTCGGAGCCGAAAAAGGCTACCGAAAAGGTTTCCATTCCAAAACATCCAGCCTCGGAACCAAAATCAGGTTCCTACACAGAGGAACAGGGACTGTCCTC